>NW_027441452.1:670000-1340000 GCF_964195595.1 Calonectris borealis | reverse complement strand
GAAGAAAAGGAGAGCCCGAGGAACAAAAACAGAGCCCGAGGAACAAAACCAAAGCCCGAAGAACAATATCAGAGCCCAAGGAACAAAAGGAAACCCCGAGGAAGAAAACCAGGGCCTGAGGAACAAAACTAGAGCTCGAGGAACAAACCCGGAGCCCGAGGAACACAACCAGAGCCCGAGGAACACAACCAGAGCCCGAGGAACAAAAACAGAGCCCGAGGAACAAAAACAGAGCCCGAGGAACAAAACTAGGGCCCGAAGAAGAAAAGGAGAGCTCGAGGAAGAAATCCAGAGCCCGAGCAACAAAACCAGAGCCTGAGGAAGAAAAACAGAGCCCGAGGAAGAAAACCAGAGCCCGAGGAAGAAAACCAGAACCCGAGGAACAAAACTAGAGCTCTTGGAACAAAACCAGGTGCCGAGGAAGAAAACCAGAGCCCGAGGAACAAAAACAGAGCCCGAGGAACAAAACCAAAGCCCGAAGAACAATATCAGAGCCCAAGGAACAAAAGGAAACCCCGAGGAAGAAAACCAGGGCCTGAGGAACAAAACCAGAGCTCGAGGAACAAACCCGGAGCCCGAGGAACACAACCAGAGCCCGAGGAACAAAAACAGAGCCCGAGGAAGAAAACCAGAGCCCGAGGAAGAAAACCAGAGCCCAAGGAAGAAAACCAGAGCTCAAGGAACAAAACCAGAACCCGAGGAACAAAACGAGAGTTCGAGGAAGAAAACGAGAGCCCGAGGAACAAAACCAGTGCCAAAGGAAGAAAACCAGAGCCCGAGGAAGAAAACCAGAGCCCGAGGAAGAAAACTAGAGCTCTTGGAACAAAACCAGGTGCCGAGGAAGAAAAGGAGAGCCCGAGGAACAAATCCAGAGCCCGAGGAACAAAACCAAAGCCCGAAGAACAATATCAGAGCCCAAGGAACAAAAGGAAACCCCAAGGAAGAAAACCAGGGCCTGAGGAACAAAACTAGAGCTCGAGGAACAAACCCGGAGCCCGAGGAACACAACCAGAGCCCGAGGAACAAAAACAGAGCCCGAGGAACAAAACTAGGGCCCGAAGAAGAAAAGGAGAGCTCAAGGAAGAAATCCAGAGCCCGAGGAACAAAACCAGAGCCTGAGGAAGAAAACCAGAGCCCGAGGAAGAAAACGAGAGCCCGAGGAACAAAACCAAAGCCCGAAGAACAATATCAGAGCCCAAGGAACAAAAGGAAACCCCGAGGAAGAAAACCAGGGCCTGAGGAACAAAACTAGAGCTCGAGGAACAAACCCGGAGCCCGAGGAACACAACCAGAGCCCGAGGAACAAAAACAGAGCCCGAGGAACAAAACTAGGGCCCGAAGAAGAAAAGGAGAGCTCAAGGAAGAAATCCAGAGCCCGAGCAACAAAACCAGAGCCTGAGGAAGAAAACCAGAGCCCGAGGAAGAAAACCAGACCCCAAGGAAGAAAACCAGACCTCAAGGAACAAAACCAGAACCCGAGGAAGAAAACGAGAGCCCGAGGAACATAACCAGTGCCAAAGGAATAAAACCAGAGCTCGAGGAACAAAACCAGAGCCCAAGGACAAAAAGGAAGGCCTGAAGAACAAAACGAGGGCCATAGGAAGAAAACCAGAGCCCGTGGAATAAAACCAGGGCCCGAGGAACCGAACCAGAAACCGAGGAACAAATCCAGAGCCCGAGGAACAAAACTAGCCCTCGAGGAACACAACCAGAGCCCGAGGAAGAAAACCAGACCTCGATGAACAAAACCAGAGCCCGAGGAATAAAACCAGAGCTCAAGGAACAAAACCAGAACCCGAGGAACAAAACGAGAGTTCGAGGAAGAAAACGAGAGCCCGAGGAACAAAACCAGAGCCTGAGGAAGAAAACCAGAGCCCGAGGAAGAAAACCAGACCCCAAGGAAGAAAACCAGACCTCAAGGAACAAAACCAGAACCCGAGGAAGAAAACGAGAGCCCGAGGAACATAACCAGTGCCCAAGGAATAAAACCAGAGCTCGAGGAACAAAACCAGAGCCCAAGGACAAAAAGGAAGGCCTGAAGAACAAAACGAGGGCCATAGGAAGAAAACCAGAGCCCGTGGAATAAAACCAGGGCCCGAGGAACCGAACCAGAAACCGAGGAACAAATCCAGAGCCCGAGGAACAAAACTAGCCCTCGAGGAACAAAACCAGAGCCCGAGGAAGAAAACCAGAACTCGATGAACAAAACCAGAGCCCGAGGAATAAAACCAGAGCTCAAGGAACAAAACCAGAACCCGAGGAACAAAACGAGAGTTCGAGGAAGAAAACGAGAGCCCGAGGAACAAAACCAGTGCCAAAGGAAGAAAACCAGAGCCCGAGGAAGAAAACCAGAGCCCGAGGAAGAAAACTAGAGCTCTTGGAACAAAAACAAGTGCCGAGGAAGAAAACCAGAGCCCGAGGAACAAAATCAGAGCCCGAGGAACAAAACCAAAGCCCGAAGAAAAATATCAGAGCCCAAGAAACAAAAGGAAATCCCGAGGAAGAAAACCAGGGCCTGAGGAACAAAACCAGAGCTCGAGGAACAAACCCGGAGCCCGAGGAACACAACCAGAGCCCGAGGAACACAACCAGAGCCCAAGGAACAAAAACAGAGCCCGAGGAACAAAAGGAAACCCCGAGGAAGAAAACCAGGGCCTGAGGAACAAAACTAGAGCTCGAGGAACAAACCCGGAGCCCGAGGAACACAACCAGAGCCCGAGGAACACAACCAGAGCCCGAGGAACAAAAACAGAGCCCGAGGAACAAAACTAGGGCCCGAAGAAGAAAAGGAGAGCTCGAGGAAGAAATCCAGAGCCCGAGCAACAAAACCAGAGCCTGAGGAAGAAAACCAGAGCCCGAGGAAGAAAACCAGAGCCCGAGGAAGAAAACCAGAGCCCAAGGAAGAAAACCAGAGCTCAAGGAACAAAACCAGAACCCGAGGAACAAAACGAGAGTTCGAGGAAGAAAACGAGAGCCCGAGGAACAAAACCAGTGCCCAAGGAAGAAAACCAGAGCCCGAGGAAGAAAACCAGAGCCCGAGGAACAAAACTAGAGCTCTTGGAACAAAAGCAGGTGCCGAGGAAGAAAAGGAGAGCCCGAGGAACAAAAACAGAGCCCGAGGAACAAAACCAAAGCCCGAAGAACAATATCAGAGCCCAAGGAACAAAAGGAAACCCCGAGGAAGAAAACCAGGGCCTGAGGAACAAAACTAGAGCTCGAGGAACAAACCCGGAGCCCGAGGAACACAACCAGAGCCCGAGGAACAAAAACAGATCCCGAGGAACAAAACTAGGGCCCGAAGAAGAAAAGGAGAGCTCAAGGAAGAAATCCAGAGCCCGAGCAACAAAACCAGAGCCTGAGGAAGAAAACCAGAGCCCGAGGAAGAAAACCAGAGCCCAAGGAAGAAAACCAGACCTCAAGGAACAAAACCAGAACCCGAGGAAGAAAACGAGAGCCCGAGGAACATGACCAGTGCCCAAGGAATAAAACCAGAGCTCGAGGAACAAAACCAGAGCCCAAGGACAAAAAGGAAGGCCTGAAGAACAAAACGAGGGCCATAGGAAGGAAACCAGAGCCCGTGGAATAAAACCAGGGCCCGAGGAACCGAACCAGAAACCGAGGAACAAATCCAGAGCCCGAGGAACAAAACTAGCCCTCGAGGAACACAACCAGAGCCCGAGGAAGAAAACCAGACCTCGATGAACAAAACCAGAGCCCGAGGAATAAAACCAGAGCTCAAGGAACAAAACCAGAACCCGAGGAACAAAACGAGAGTTCGAGGAAGAAAACGAGAGCCCGAGCAACAAAACCAGAGCCTGAGGAAGAAAACCAGAGCCCGAGGAAGAAAACTAGAGCTCTTGGAACAAAACCAGGTGCCGAGGAGGAAAAGGAGAGCCCGAGGAACAAAAACAGAGCCCGAGGAACAAAACCAAAGCCCGAAGAAAAATATCAGAGCCCAAGGAACAAAAGGAAACCCCGAGGAAGAAAACCAGGGCCTGAGGAACAAAACCAGAGCTCGAGGAACAAACCCGGAGCCCGAGGAACACAACCAGAGCCCGAGGAACACAACCAGAGCCCGAGGAACAAAAACAGAGCCCGAGGAACAAAAGGAAACCCCGAGGAAGAAAACCAGGGCCTGAGGAACAAAACTAGAGCTCGAGGAACAAACCCGGAGCCCGAGGAACACAACCAGAGCCCGAGGAACAAAAACAGAGCCCGAGGAACAAAAACAGAGCCCGAGGAACAAAACTAGGGCCCGAAGAAGAAAAGGAGAGCTCGAGGAAGAAATCCAGAGCCCGAGCAACAAAACCAGAGCCTGAGGAAGAAAAACAGAGCCCGAGGAAGAAAACCAGAGCCCGAGGAAGAAAACCAGAGCCCGAGGAAGAAAACTAGAGCTCTTGGAACAAAACCAGGTGCCGAGGAAGAAAACCAGAGCCCGAGGAACAAAAACAGAGCCCGAGGAACAAAACCAAAGCCCGAAGAACAATATCAGAGCCCAAGGAACAAAAGGAAACCCCGAGGAAGAAAACCAGGGCCTGAGGAACAAAACCAGAGCTTGAGGAACAAACCCGGAGCCCGAGGAACACAACCAGAGCCCGAGGAACACAACCAGAGCCCGAGGAACAAAAACAGAGCCCGAGGAACAAAAGGAAACCCCGAGGAAGAAAACCAGGGCCTGAGGAACAAAACTAGAGCTCGAGGAACAAACCCGGAGCCCGAGGAACACAACCAGAGCCCGAGGAACAAAAACAGAGCCCGAGGAAGAAAACCAGAACCCGAGGAAGAAAACCAGAGCCCAAGGAAGAAAACCAGAGCTCAAGGAACAAAACCAGAACCCGAGGAACAAAACGAGAGTTCGAGGAAGAAAACGAGAGCCCGAGGAACAAAACCAGTGCCAAAGGAAGAAAACCAGAGCCCGAGGAAGAAAACCAGAGCCCGAGGAAGAAAACTAGAGCTCTTGGAACACAACCAGGTGCCGAGGAACAAAAACAGAGCCCGAGGAACAAAAACAGAGCCCGAGGAACAAAACCAAAGCCCGAAGAACAATATCAGAGCCCAAGGAACAAAAGGAAACCCCGAGGAAGAAAACCAGGGCCTGAGGAACAAAACTAGAGCTCGAGGAACAAACCCCGAGCCCGAGGAACACAACCAGAGCCCGAGGAACACAACCAGAGCCCGAGGAACAAAAACAGAGCCCGAGGAACAAAACTAGGGCCCGAAGAAGAAAAGGAGAGCTCGAGGAAGAAATCCAGAGCCCGAGCAACAAAACCAGAGCCCGAGGAACAAAAACAGAGCCCGAGGAAGAAAACCAGAGCCCGAGGAAGAAAACCAGAGCCCAAGGAAGAAAACCAGAGCTCAAGGAACAAAACCAGAACCCGAGGAACAAAACGAGAGTTCGAGGAAGAAAACGAGAGCCCGAGGAACAAAACCAGTGCCCAAGGAAGAAAACCAGAGCCCGAGGAAGAAAACCAGAGCCCGAGGAAGAAAACTAGAGCTCTTGGAACAAAACCAGGTGCCGAGGAAGAAAAGGAGAGCCCGAGGAACAAAAACAGAGCCCGAGGAACAAAACCAAAGCCCGAAGAACAATATCAGAGCCCAAGGAACAAAAGGAAACCCCGAGGAAGAAAACCAGGGCCTGAGGAACAAAACTAGAGCTCGAGGAACAAACCCGGAGCCCGAGGAACACAACCAGAGCTCGAGGAACAAAAACAGAGCCCGAGGAACAAAACTAGGGCCCGAAGAAGAAAAGGAGAGCTCAAGGAAGAAATCCAGAGCCCGAGCAACAAAACCAGAGCCTGAGGAAGAAAACCAGAGCCCGAGGAAGAAAACCAGAGCCCGAGGAAGAAAACCAGACCTCAAGGAACAAAACCAGAACCCGAGGAAGAAAACGAGAGCCCGAGGAACATAACCAGTGCCAAAGGAATAAAACCAGAGCTCGAGGAACAAAACCAGAGCCCAAGGACAAAAAGGAAGGCCTGAAGAACAAAACGAGGGCCATAGGAAGAAAACCAGAGCCCGTGGAATAAAACCAGGGCCCGAGGAACCGAACCAGAAACCGAGGAACAAATCCAGAGCCCGAGGAACAAAACTAGCCCTCGAGGAACACAACCAGAGCCCGAGGAAGAAAACCAGACCTCGATGAACAAAACCAGAGCCCGAGGAATAAAACCAGAGCTCAAGGAACAAAACCAGAACCCGAGGAACAAAACGAGAGTTCGAGGAAGAAAACGAGAGCCCGAGCAACAAAACCAGTGCCAAAGGAAGAAAACCAGAGCCCGAGGAAGAAAACCAGACCCCAAGGAAGAAAACCAGACCTCAAGGAACAAAACCAGGTGCCGAGGAAGAAAAGGAGAGCCCGAGGAACAAAAACAGAGCCCGAGGAACAAAACCAAAGCCCGAAGAACAATATCAGAGCCCAAGGAACAAAAGGAAACCCCAAGGAAGAAAACCAGGGCCTGAGGAACAAAACTAGAGCTCGAGGAACAAACCCGGAGCCCGAGGAACACATGCAGAGCCCGAGGAACAAAACCAGATCCCGAGGAACAAAAACAGAGCCCGAGGAACAAAACTAGGGCCCGAAGAAGAAAAGGAGAGCTCGAGGAAGAAATCCAGAGCCCGAGCAACAAAACCAGAGCCTGAGGAAGAAAAACAGAGCCCGAGGAAGAAAACCAGAGCCCGAGGAAGAAAACCAGAGCCCAAGGAAGAAAACCAGAGCTCAAGGAACAAAACCAGAACCCGAGGAACAAAACGAGAGTTCGAGTAAGAAAACGAGAGCCCGAGGAACAAAACCAGTGCCCAAGGAAGAAAACCAGAGCCCGAGGAAGAAAACCAGAGCCCGAGGAACAAAACTAGAGCTCTTGGAACAAAAGCAGGTGCCGAGGAAGAAAAGGAGAGCCCGAGGAACAAAAACAGAGCCCGAGGAACAAAACCAAAGCCCGAAGAACAATATCAGAGCCCAAGGAACAAAAGGAAACCCCGAGGAAGAAAACCAGGGCCTGAGGAACAAAACTAGAGCTCGAGGAACAAACCCGGAGCCCGAGGAACACAACCAGAGCCCGAGGAACAAAAACAGAGCCCGAGGAACAAAACTAGGGCCCGAAGAAGAAAAGGAGAGCTCAAGGAAGAAATCCAGAGCCCGAGCAACAAAACCAGAGCCTGAGGAAGAAAACCAGAGCCCGAGGAAGAAAACCAGAGCCCAAGGAAGAAAACCAGACCTCAAGGAACAAAACCAGAACCCGAGGAAGAAAACGAGAGCCCGAGGAACATGACCAGTGCCCAAGGAATAAAACCAGAGCTCGAGGAACAAAACCAGAGCCCAAGGACAAAAAGGAAGGCCTGAAGAACAAAACGAGGGCCATAGGAAGGAAACCAGAGCCCGTGGAATAAAACCAGGGCCCGAGGAACCGAACCAGAAACCGAGGAACAAATCCAGAGCCCGAGGAACAAAACTAGCCCTCGAGGAACACAACCAGAGCCCGAGGAAGAAAACCAGACCTCGATGAACAAAACCAGAGCCCGAGGAATAAAACCAGAGCTCAAGGAACAAAACCAGAACCCGAGGAACAAAACGAGAGTTCGAGGAAGAAAACGAGAGCCCGAGCAACAAAACCAGAGCCTGAGGAAGAAAACCAGAGCCCGAGGAAGAAAACTAGAGATCTTGGAACAAAACCAGGTGCCGAGGAAGAAAAGGAGAGCCCGAGGAACAAAAACAGAGCCCGAGGAACAAAACCAAAGCCCGAAGAACAATATCAGAGCCCAAGGAACAAAAGGAAACCCCGAGGAAGAAAACCAGGGCCTGAGGAACAAAACCAGAGCTCGAGGAACAAACCCGGAGCCCGAGGAACACAACCAGAGCCCGAGGAACACAACCAGAGCCCGAGGAACAAAAACAGAGCCCGAGGAACAAAAGGAAACCCCGAGGAAGAAAACCAGGGCCTGAGGAACAAAACTAGAGCTCGAGGAACAAACCCGGAGCCCGAGGAACACAACCAGAGCCCGAGGAACAAAAACAGAGCCCGAGGAAGAAAACCAGAGCCCGAGGAAGAAAACCAGAGCCCAAGGAAGAAAACCAGAGCTCAAGGAACAAAACCAGAACCCGAGGAACAAAACGAGAGTTCGAGGAAGAAAACGAGAGCCCGAGGAACAAAACCAGTGCCAAAGGAAGAAAACCAGAGCCCGAGGAAGAAAACCAGAGCCCGAGGAAGAAAACTAGAGCTCTTGGAACACAACCAGGTGCCGAGGAAGAAAAGGAGAGCCCGAGGAACAAAAACAGAGCCCGAGGAACAAAACCAAAGCCCGAAGAACAATATCAGAGCCCAAGGAACAAAAGGAAACCCCGAGGAAGAAAACCAGGGCCTGAGGAACAAAACTAGAGCTCGAGGAACAAACCCGGAGCCCGAGGAACACAACCAGAGCCCGAGGAACACAACCAGAGCCCGAGGAATAAAAACAGAGCCCAAGGAACAAAACTAGGGCCCGAAGAAGAAAAGGAGAGCTCGAGGAAGAAATCCAGAGCCCGAGCAACAAAACCAGAGCCCGAGGA
Organism: Calonectris borealis; assembly: GCF_964195595.1. Lineage (NCBI taxonomy): Eukaryota > Metazoa > Chordata > Aves > Procellariiformes > Procellariidae > Calonectris > Calonectris borealis. The sequence goes on along the minus strand of NW_027441452.1, from coordinate 1,331,458 downwards.
ACAAAAACAGAGCCCGAGGAACAAAACCAAAGCCCGAAGAACAATATCAGAGCCCAAGGAACAAAAGGAAACCCCGAGGAAGAAAACCAGGGCCTGAGGAACAAAACTAGAGCTCGAGGAACAAACCCGGAGCCCGAGGAACACAACCAGAGCCCGAGGAACACCACCAGAGCCCGAGGAACAAAACTAGGGCCCGAAGAAGAAAAGGAGAGCTCAAGGAAGAAATCCAGAGCCCGAGCAACAAAACCAGAGCCTGAGGAAGAAAACCAGAGCCCGAGGAAGAAAACCAGACCCCAAGGAAGAAAACCAGACCTCAAGGAACAAAACCAGAACCCGAGGAAGAAAACGAGAGCCCGAGGAACATAACCAGTGCCCAAGGAATAAAACCAGAGCTCGAGGAACAAAACCAGAGCCCAAGGACAAAAAGGAAGGCCTGAAGAACAAAACGAGGGCCATAGGAAGAAAACCAGAGCCCGTGGAATAAAACCAGGGCCCGAGGAACCGAACCAGAAACCGAGGAACAAATCCAGAGCCCGAGGAACAAAACTAGCCCTCGAGGAACACAACCAGAGCCCGAGGAAGAAAACCAGACCTCGATGAACAAAACCAGAGCCCGAGGAATAAAACCAGAGCTCAAGGAACAAAACCAGAACCCGAGGAACAAAACGAGAGTTCGAGGAAGAAAACGAGAGCCCGAGGAACAAAACCAGAGCCTGAGGAAGAAAACCAGAGCCCGAGGAAGAAAACCAGACCCCAAGGAAGAAAACCAGACCTCAAGGAACAAAACCAGAACCCGAGGAAGAAAACGAGAGCCCGAGGAACATAACCAGTGCCCAAGGAATAAAACCAGAGCTCGAGGAACAAAACCAGAGCCCAAGGACAAAAAGGAAGGCCTGAAGAACAAAACGAGGGCCATAGGAAGAAAACCAGAGCCCGTGGAATAAAACCAGGGCCCGAGGAACCGAACCAGAAACCGAGGAACAAATCCAGAGCCCGAGGAACAAAACTAGCCCTCGAGGAACAAAACCAGAGCCCGAGGAAGAAAACCAGAACTCGATGAACAAAACCAGAGCCCGAGGAATAAAACCAGAGCTCAAGGAACAAAACCAGAACCCGAGGAACAAAACGAGAGTTCGAGGAAGAAAACGAGAGCCCGAGGAACAAAACCAGTGCCAAAGGAAGAAAACCAGAGCCCGAGGAAGAAAACCAGAGCCCGAGGAAGAAAACTAGAGCTCTTGGAACACAACCAGGTGCCGAGGAAGAAAACCAGAGCCCGAGGAACAAAAACAGAGCCCGAGGAACAAAACCAAAGCCCGAAGAAAAATATCAGAGCCCAAGAAACAAAAGGAAATCCCGAGGAAGAAAACCAGGGCCTGAGGAACAAAACCAGAGCTCGAGGAACAAACCCGGAGCCCGAGGAACACAACCAGAGCCCGAGGAACACAACCAGAGCCCGAGGAACAAAAACAGAGCCCGAGGAACAAAAGGAAACCCCGAGGAAGAAAACCAGGGCCTGAGGAACAAAACTAGAGCTCGAGGAACAAACCCGGAGCCCGAGGAACACAACCAGAGCCCAAGGAACACAACCAGAGCCCGAGGAACAAAAACAGAGCCCGAGGAAAAAAACTAGGGCCCGAAGAAGAAAAGGAGAGCTCGAGGAAGAAATCCAGAGCCCGAGCAACAAAACCAGAGCCTGAGGAAGAAAACCAGAGCCCGAGGAAGAAAACCAGAACCCGAGGAACAAAACGAGAGTTCGAGGAAGAAAACGAGAGCCCGAGGAACAAAACCAGTGCCCAAGGAAGAAAACCAGAGCCCGAGGAAGAAAACCAGAGCCCGAGGAACAAAACTAGAGCTCTTGGAACAAAAGCAGGTGCCGAGGAAGAAAAGGAGAGCCCGAGGAACAAAAACAGAGCCCGAGGAACAAAACCAAAGCCCGAAGAACAATATCAGAGCCCAAGGAACAAAAGGAAACCCCGAGGAAGAAAACCAGGGCCTGAGGAACAAAACTAGAGCTCGAGGAACAAACCCGGAGCCCGAGGAACACAACCAGAGCCCGAGGAACAAAAACAGAGCCCGAGGAACAAAACTAGGCCCGAAGAAGAAAAGGAGAGCTCAAGGAAGAAATCCAGAGCCCGAGCAACAAAACCAGAGCCTGAGGAAGAAAACCAGAGCCCGAGGAAGAAAACCAGAGCCCAAGGAAGAAAACCAGACCTCAAGGAACAAAACCAGAACCCGAGGAAGAAAACGAGAGCCCGAGGAACATGACCAGTGCCCAAGGAATAAAACCAGAGCTCGAGGAACAAAACCAGAGCCCAAGGACAAAAAGGAAGGCCTGAAGAACAAAACGAGGGCCATAGGAAGGAAACCAGAGCCCGTGGAATAAAACCAGTGCCCGAGGAACCGAACCAGAAACCGAGGAACAAATCCAGAGCCCGAGGAACAAAACTAGCCCTCGAGGAACACAACCAGAGCCCGAGGAAGAAAACCAGACCTCGATGAACAAAACCAGAGCCCGAGGAATAAAACCAGAGCTCAAGGAACAAAACCAGAACCCGAGGAACAAAACGAGAGTTCGAGGAAGAAAACGAGAGCCCGAGCAACAAAACCAGAGCCTGAGGAAGAAAACCAGAGCCCGAGGAAGAAAACTAGAGCTCTTGGAACAAAACCAGGTGCCGAGGAAGAAAAGGAGAGCCCGAGGAACAAAAACATAGCCCGAGGAACAAAACCAAAGCCCGAAGAAAAATATCAGAGCCCAAGGAACAAAAGGAAACCCCGAGGAAGAAAACCAGGGCCTGAGGAACAAAACCAGAGCTCGAGGAACAAACCCGGAGCCCGAGGAACACAACCAGAGCCCGAGGAACACAACCAGAGCCCGAGGAACAAAAACAGAGCCCGAGGAACAAAAGGAAACCCCGAGGAAGAAAACCAGGGCCTGAGGAACAAAACTAGAGCTCGAGGAACAAACCCGGAGCCCGAGGAACACAACCAGAGCCCGAGGAACAAAAACAGAGCCCGAGGAACAAAAACAGAGCCCGAGGAACAAAACTAGGGCCCGAAGAAGAAAAGGAGAGCTCGAGGAAGAAATCCAGAGCCCGAGCAACAAAACCAGAGCCTGAGGAAGAAAAACAGAGCCCGAGGAAGAAAACCAGAGCCCGAGGAAGAAAACCAGAGCCCGAGGAAGAAAACTAGAGCTCTTGGAACAAAACCAGGTGCCGAGGAAGAAAACCAGAGCCCGAGGAACAAAAACAGAGCCCGAGGAACAAAACCAAAGCCCGAAGAACAATATCAGAGCCCAAGGAACAAAAGGAAACCCCGAGGAAGAAAACCAGGGCCTGAGGAACAAAACCAGAGCTTGAGGAACAAACCCGGAGCCCGAGGAACACAACCAGAGCCCGAGGAACACAACCAGAGCCCGAGGAACAAAAACAGAGCCCGAGGAACAAAAGGAAACCCCGAGGAAGAAAACCAGGGCCTGAGGAACAAAACTAGAGCTCGAGGAACAAACCCGGAGCCCGAGGAACACAACCAGAGCCCGAGGAACAAAAACAGAGCCCGAGGAAGAAAACCAGAGCCCGAGGAAGAAAACCAGAGCCCAAGGAAGAAAACCAGAGCTCGAGGAACAAAACCAGAACCCGAGGAACAAAACGAGAGTTCGAGGAAGAAAACGAGAGCCCGAGGAACAAAACCAGTGCCCAAGGAAGAAAACCAGAGCCCGAGGAAGAAAACCAGAGCCCGAGGAACAAAACTAGAGCTCTTGGAACAAAAGCAGGTGCCGAGGAAGAAAAGGAGAGCCCGAGGAACAAAAACAGAGCCCGAGGAACAAAACCAAAGCCCGAAGAACAATATCAGAGCCCAAGGAACAAAAGGAAACCCCGAGGAAGAAAACCAGGGCCTGAGGAACAAAACTAGAGCTCGAGGAACAAACCCGGAGCCCGAGGAACACAACCAGAGCCCGAGGAACAAAAACAGAGCCCGAGGAACAAAACTAGGGCCCGAAGAAGAAAAGGAGAGCTCAAGGAAGAAATCCAGAGCCCGAGCAACAAAACCAGAGCCTGAGGAAGAAAACCAGAGCCCGAGGAAGAAAACCAGACCCCAAGGAAGAAAACCAGACCTCAAGGAACAAAACCAGAACCCGAGGAAGAAAACGAGAGCCCGAGGAACATAACCAGTGCCAAAGGAATAAAACCAGAGCTCGAGGAACAAAACCAGAGCCCAAGGACAAAAAGGAAGGCCTGAAGAACAAAACGAGGGCCATAGGAAGAAAACCAGAGCCCGTGGAATAAAACCAGGGCCCGAGGAACCGAACCAGAAACCGAGGAACAAATCCAGAGCCCGAGGAACAAAACTAGCCCTCGAGGAACACAACCAGAGCCCGAGGAAGAAAACCAGACCTCGATGAACAAAACCAGAGCCCGAGGAATAAAACCAGAGCTCAAGGAACAAAACCAGAACCCGAGGAACAAAACGAGAGTTCGAGGAAGAAAACGAGAGCCCGAGGAACAAAACCAGAGCCTGAGGAAGAAAACCAGAGCCCGAGGAAGAAAACCAGACCCCAAGGAAGAAAACCAGACCTCAAGGAACAAAACCAGAACCCGAGGAAGAAAACGAGAGCCCGAGGAACATAACCAGTGCCCAAGGAATAAAACCAGAGCTCGAGGAACAAAACCAGAGCCCAAGGACAAAAAGGAAGGCCTGAAGAACAAAACGAGGGCCATAGGAAGAAAACCAGAGCCCGTGGAATAAAACCAGGGCCCGAGGAACCGAACCAGAAACCGAGGAACAAATCCAGAGCCCGAGGAACAAAACTAGCCCTCGAGGAACACAACCAGAGCCCGAGGAAGAAAACCAGACCTCGATGAACAAAACCAGAGCCCGAGGAATAAAACCAGAGCTCAAGGAACAAAACCAGAACCCGAGGAACAAAACGAGAGTTCGAGGAAGAAAACGAGAGCCCGAGGAACAAAACCAGTGCCAAAGGAAGAAAACCAGAGCCCGAGGAAGAAAACCAGAGCCCGAGGAACAAAACTAGAGCTCTTGGAACAAAAACAAGTGCCGAGGAAGAAAACCAGAGCCCGAGGAACAAAAACAGAGCCCGAGGAACAAAACCAAAGCCCGAAGAAAAATATCAGAGCCCAAGAAACAAAAGGAAATCCCGAGGAAGAAAACCAGGGCCTGAGGAACAAAACCAGAGCTCGAGGAACAAACCCGGAGCCCGAGGAACACAACCAGAGCCCGAGGAACACAACCAGAGCCCGAGGAACAAAAACAGAGCCCGAGGAACAAAAGGAAACCCCGAGGAAGAAAACCAGGGCCTGAGGAACAAAACTAGAGCTCGAGGAACAAACCCGGAGCCCGAGGAACACAACCAGAGCCCGAGGAACACAACCAGAGCCCGAGGAACAAAAACAGAGCCCGAGGAACAAAACTAGGGCCCGAAGAAGAAAAGGAGAGCTCGAGGAAGAAATCCAGAGCCCGAGCAACAAAACCAGAGCCTGAGGAAGAAAACCAGAGCCCGAGGAAGAAAACCAGAGCCCGAGGAAGAAAACCAGAGCCCAAGGAAGAAAACCAGAGCTCAAGGAACAAAACCAGAACCCGAGGAAAAAAAACGAGAGTTCGAGGAAGAAAACGAGAGCCCGAGGAACAAAACCAGTGCCCAAGGAAGAAAACCAGAGCCCGAGGAAGAAAACCAGAGCCCGAGGAACAAAACTAGAGCTCTTGGAACAAAAGCAGGTGCCGAGGAAGAAAAGGAGAGCCCGAGGAACAAAAACAGAGCCCGAGGAACAAAACCAAAGCCCGAAGAACAATATCAGAGCCCAAGGAACAAAAGGAAACCCCGAGGAAGAAAACCAGGGCCTGAGGAACAAAACTAGAGCTCGAGGAACAAACCCGGAGCCCGAGGAACACAACCAGAGCCCGAGGAACAAAAACAGAGCCCGAGGAACAAAACTAGGGCCCGAAGAAGAAAAGGAGAGCTCGAGGAAGAAATCCAGAGCCCGAGCAACAAAACCAGAGCCTGAGGAAGAAAACCAGAGCCCGAGGAAGAAAACCAGAGCCCAAGGAAGAAAACCAGACCTCAAGGAACAAAACCAGAACCCGAGGAAGAAAACGAGAGCCCGAGGAACATGACCAGTGCCCAAGGAATAAAACCAGAGCTCGAGGAACAAAACCAGAGCCCAAGGACAAAAAGGAAGGCCTGAAGAACAAAACGAGGGCCATAGGAAGAAAACCAGAGCCCGTGGAATAAAACCAGGGCCCGAGGAACCGAACCAGAAACCGAGGAACAAATCCAGAGCCCGAGGAACAAAACTAGCCCTCGAGGAACACAACCAGAGCCCGAGGAAGAAAACCAGACCTCGATGAACAAAACCAGAGCCCGAGGAATAAAACCAGAGCTCAAGGAACAAAACCAGAACCCGAGGAACAAAACGAGAGTTCGAGGAAGAAAACGAGAGCCCGAGCAACAAAACCAGAGCCTGAGGAAGAAAACCAGAGCCCGAGGAAGAAAACTAGAGCTCTTGGAACAAAACCAGGTGCCGAGGAAGAAAACCAGAGCCCGAGGAACAAAAACAGAGCCCGAGGAACAAAACCAAAGCCCGAAGAAAAATATCAGAGCCCAAGGAACAAAAGGAAACCCCGAGGAAGAAAACCAGGGCCTGAGGAACAAAACCAGAGCTCGAGGAACAAACCCGGAGCCCGAGGAACACAACCAGAGCCCGAGGAACACAACCAGAGCCCGAGGAACAAAAACAGAGCCCGAGGAACAAAAGGAAACCCCGAGGAAGAAAACCAGGGCCTGAGGAACAAAACTAGAGCTCGAGGAACAAACCCGGAGCCCGAGGAACACAACCAGAGCCCGAGGAACAAAAACAGAGCCCGAGGAACAAAAACAGAGCCCGAGGAACAAAACTAGGGCCCGAAGAAGAAAAGGAGAGCTCGAGGAAGAAATCCAGAGCCCGAGCAACAAAACCAGAGCCTGAGGAAGAAAAACAGAGCCCGAGGAAGAAAACCAGAGCCCGAGGAAGAAAACCAGAGCCCGAGGAAGAAAACTAGAGCTCTTGGAACAAAACCAGGTGCCGAGGAAGAAAACCAGAGCCCGAGGAACAAAAACAGAGCCCGAGGAACAAAACCAAAGCCCGAAGAACAATATCAGAGCCCAAGGAACAAAAGGAAACCCCGAGGAAGAAAACCAGGGCCTGAGGAACAAAACCAGAGCTTGAGGAACAAACCCGGAGCCCGAGGAACACAACCAGAGCCCGAGGAACACAACCAGAGCCCGAGGAACAAAAACAGAGCCCGAGGAACAAAAGGAAACCCCGAGGAAGAAAACCAGGGCCTGAGGAACAAAACTAGAGCTCGAGGAACAAACCCGGAGCCCGAGGAACACAACCAGAGCCCGAGGAACAAAAACAGAGCCCGAGGAACAAAACCAAAGCCCGAAGAACAATATCAGAGCCCAAGGAACAAAAGGAAACCCCGAGGAAGAAAACCAGGGCCTGAGGAACAAAACTAGAGCTCGAGGAACAAACCCGGAGCCCGAGGAACACAACCAGAGCCCGAGGAACACAACCAGAGCCCGAGGAACAAAAACAGAGCCCGAGGAACAAAACTAGGGCCCGAAGAAGAAAAGGAGAGCTCGAGGAAGAAATCCAGAGCCCGAGCAACAAAACCAGAGCCTGAGGAAGAAAAACAGAGCCCGAGGAAGAAAACCAGAGCCCGAGGAAGAAAACCAGAGCCCAAGGAAGAAAACCAGAGCTCAAGGAACAAAACCAGAACCCGAGGAAAAAAAACGAGAGTTCGAGGAAGAAAACGAGAGCCCGAGGAACAAAACCAGTGCCCAAGGAAGAAAACCAGAGCCCGAGGAAGAAAACCAGAGCCCGAGGAACAAAACTAGAGCTCTTGGAACAAAAGCAGGTGCCGAGGAAGAAAAGGAGAGCCCGAGGAACAAAAACAGAGCCCGAGGAACAAAACCAAAGCCCGAAGAACAATATCAGAGCCCAAGGAACAAAAGGAAACCCCGAGGAAGAAAACCAGGGCCTGAGGAACAAAACTAGAGCTCGAGGAACAAACCCGGAGCCCGAGGAACACAACCAGAGCCCGAGGAACAAAAACAGAGCCCGAGGAACAAAACTAGGGCCCGAAGAAGAAAAGGAGAGCTCGAGGAAGAAATCCAGAGCCCGAGCAACAAAACCAGAGCCTGAGGAAGAAAACCAGAGCCCGAGGAAGAAAACCAGAGCCCAAGGAAGAAAACCAGACCTCAAGGAACAAAACCAGAACCCGAGGAAGAAAACGAGAGCCCGAGGAACATGACCAGTGCCCAAGGAATAAAACCAGAGCTCGAGGAACAAAACCAGAGCCCAAGGACAAAAAGGAAGGCCTGAAGAACAAAACGAGGGCCATAGGAAGAAAACCAGAGCCCGTGGAATAAAACCAGGGCCCGAGGAACCGAACCAGAAACCGAGGAACAAATCCAGAGCCCGAGGAACAAAACTAGCCCTCGAGGAACACAACCAGAGCCCGAGGAAGAAAACCAGACCTCGATGAACAAAACCAGAGCCCGAGGAATAAAACCAGAGCTCAAGGAACAAAACCAGAACCCGAGGAACAAAACGAGAGTTCGAGGAAGAAAACGAGAGCCCGAGCAACAAAACCAGAGCCTGAGGAAGAAAACCAGAGCCCGAGGAAGAAAACTAGAGCTCTTGGAACAAAACCAGGTGCCGAGGAAGAAAACCAGAGCCCGAGGAACAAAAACAGAGCCCGAGGAACAAAACCAAAGCCCGAAGAAAAATATCAGAGCCCAAGGAACAAAAGGAAACCCCGAGGAAGAAAACCAGGGCCTGAGGAACAAAACCAGAGCTCGAGGAACAAACCCGGAGCCCGAGGAACACAACCAGAGCCCGAGGAACACAACCAGAGCCCGAGGAACAAAAACAGAGCCCGAGGAACAAAAGGAAACCCCGAGGAAGAAAACCAGGGCCTGAGGAACAAAACTAGAGCTCGAGGAACAAACCCGGAGCCCGAGGAACACAACCAGAGCCCGAGGAACAAAAACAGAGCCCGAGGAACAAAAACAGAGCCCGAGGAACAAAACTAGGGCCCGAAGAAGAAAAGGAGAGCTCGAGGAAGAAATCCAGAGCCCGAGCAACAAAACCAGAGCCTGAGGAAGAAAAACAGAGCCCGAGGAAGAAAACCAGAGCCCGAGGAAGAAAACCAGAGCCCGAGGAAGAAAACTAGAGCTCTTGGAACAAAACCAGGTGCCGAGGAAGAAAACCAGAGCCCGAGGAACAAAAACAGAGCCCGAGGAACAAAACCAAAGCCCGAAGAACAATATCAGAGCCCAAGGAACAAAAGGAAACCCCGAGGAAGAAAACCAGGGCCTGAGGAACAAAACCAGAGCTTGAGGAACAAACCCGGAGCCCGAGGAACACAACCAGAGCCCGAGGAACACAACCAGAGCCCGAGGAACAAAAACAGAGCCCGAGGAACAAAAGGAAACCCCGAGGAAGAAAACCAGGGCCTGAGGAACAAAACTAGAGCTCGAGGAACAAACCCGGAGCCCGAGGAACACAACCAGAGCCCGAGGAACAAAAACAGAGCCCGAGGAAGAAAACCAGAGCCCGAGGAAGAAAACCAGAGCCCAAGGAAGAAAACCAGAGCTCGAGGAACAAAACCAGAACCCGAGGAACAAAACGAGAGTTCGAGGAAGAAAACGAGAGCCCGAGGAACAAAACCAGTGCCAAAGGAAGAAAACCAGAGCCCGAGGAAGAAAACCAGAGCCCGAGGAAGAAAACTAGAGCTCTTGGAACACAACCAGGTGCCGAGGAACAAAAACAGAGCCCGAGGAACAAAAACAGAGCCCGAGGAACAAAACCAAAGCCCGAAGAACAATATCAGAGCCCAAGGAACAAAAGGAAACCCCGAGGAAGAAAACCAGGGCCTGAGGAACAAAACTAGAGCTCGAGGAACAAACCCCGAGCCCGAGGAACACAACCAGAGCCCGAGGAACACAACCAGAGCCCGAGGAACAAAAACAGAGCCCGAGGAACAAAACTAGGGCCCGAAGAAGAAAAGGAGAGCTCGAGGAAGAAATCCAGAGCCCGAGCAACAAAACCAGAGCCCGAGGAACAAAAACAGAGCCCGAGGAAGAAAACCAGAGCCCGAGGAAGAAAACCAGAGCCCAAGGAAGAAAACCAGAGCTCAAGGAACAAAACCAGAACCCGAGGAACAAAACGAGAGTTCGAGGAAGAAAACGAGAGCCCGAGGAACAAAACCAGTGCCCAAGGAAGAAAACCAGAGCCCGAGGAAGAAAACCAGAGCCCGAGGAACAAAACTAGAGCTCTTGGAACAAAACCAGGTGCCGAGGAAGAAAAGGAGAGCCCGAGGAACAAAAACAGAGCCTGAGGAACAAAACCAAAGCCCGAAGAACAATATCAGAGCCCAAGGAACAAAAGGAAACCCCGAGGAAGAAAACCAGGGCCTGAGGAACAAAACTAGAGCTCGAGGAACAAACCCGGAGCCCGAGGAACACAACCAGAGCTCGAGGAACAAAAACAGAGCCCGAGGAACAAAACTAGGGCCCGAAGAAGAAAAGGAGAGCTCAAGGAAGAAATCCAGAGCCCGAGCAACAAAACCAGAGCCTGAGGAAGAAAACCAGAGCCCGAGGAAGAAAACCAGAGCCCAAGGAAGAAAACCAGACCTCAAGGAACAAAACCAGAACCCGAGGAAGAAAACGAGAGCCCGAGGAACATAACCAGTGCCAAAGGAATAAAACCAGAGCTCGAGGAACAAAACCAGAGCCCAAGGACAAAAAGGAAGGCCTGAAGAACAAAACGAGGGCCATAGGAAGAAAACCAGAGCCCGTGGAATAAAACCAGGGCCCGAGGAACCGAACCAGAAACCGAGGAACAAATCCAGAGCCCGAGGAACAAAACTAGCCCTCGAGGAACACAACCAGAGCCCGAGGAAGAAAACCAGACCTCGATGAACAAAACCAGAGCCCGAGGAATAAAACCAGAGCTCAAGGAACAAAACCAGAACCCGAGGAACAAAACGAGAGTTCGAGGAAGAAAACGAGAGCCCGAGCAACAAAACCAGTGCCAAAGGAAGAAAACCAGAGCCCGAGGAAGAAAACCAGACCCCAAGGAAGAAAACCAGACCTCAAGGAACAAAACCAGGTGCCGAGGAAGAAAAGGAGAGCCCGAGGAACAAAAACAGAGCCCGAGGAACAAAACCAAAGCCCGAAGAACAATATCAGAGCCCAAGGAACAAAAGGAAACCCCAAGGAAGAAAACCAGGGCCTGAGGAACAAAACTAGAGCTCGAGGAACAAACCCGGAGCCCGAGGAACACAAGCAGAGCCCGAGGAACAAAACCAGATCCCGAGGAACAAAACTAGGGCCCGAAGAAGAAAAGGAGAGCTCAAGGAAGAAATCCAGAGCCCGAGCAACAAAACCAGAGCCTGAGGAAGAAAACCAGAGCCCGAGGAAGAAAACCAGAGCCCGAGGAAGAAAACCAGACCCCAAGGAAGAAAACCAGACCTCAAGGAACAAAACCAGAACCCGAGGAAGAAAACGAGAGCCCGAGGAACATAACCAGTGCCAAAGGAATAAAACCAGAGCTCGAGGAACAAAACCAGAGCCCAAGGACAAAAAGGAAGGCCTGAAGAACAAAACGAGGGCCATAGGAAGAAAACCAGAGCCCGTGGAATAAAACCAGGGCCCGAGGAACCGAACCAGAAACCGAGGAACAAATCCAGAGCCCGAGGAACAAAACTAGCCCTCGAGGAACACAACCAGAGCCCGAGGAAGAAAACCAGACCTCGATGAACAAAACCAGAGCCCGAGGAATAAAATCAGAGCTCAAGGAACAAAACCAGAACCCGAGGAACAAAACGAGAGTTCGAGGAAGAAAACGAGAGCCCGAGGAACAAAACCAGTGCCAAAGGAAGAAAACCAGAGCCCGAGGAAGAAAACCAGAGCCCGAGGAAGAAAACTAGAGCTCTTGGAACAAAACCAGGTGCCGAGGAAGAAAACCAGAGCCCGAGGAACAAAACCAAAGCCCGAAGAAAAATATCAGAGCCCAAGGAACAAAAGGAAATCCCGAGGAAGAAAACCAGGGCCTGAGGAACAAAACCAGAGCTCGAGGAACAAACCCGGAGCCCGAGGAACACAACCAGAGCCCGAGGAACACAACCAGAGCCCGAGGAACAAAAACAGAGCCCGAGGAACAAAAGGAAACCCCGAGGAAGAAAACCAGGGCCTGAGGAACAAAACTAGAGCTCGAGGAACAAACCCGGAGCCCGAGGAACACAACCAGAGCCCGAGGAACACAACCAGAGCCCGAGGAACAAAAACAGAGCCCGAGGAACAAAACTAGGGCCCGAAGAAGAAAAGGAGAGCTCGAGGAAGAAATCCAGAGCCCGAGCAACAAAACCAGAGCCTGAGGAAGAAAAACAGAGCCCGAGGAAGAAAACCAGAGCCCGAGGAAGAAAACCAGAGCCCAAGGAAGAAAACCAGAGCTCAAGGAACAAAACCAGAACCCGAGGAACAAAACGAGAGTTCGAGGAAGAAAACGAGAGCCCGAGGAACAAAACCAGTGCCCAAGGAAGAAAACCAGAGCCCGAGGAAGAAAACCAGAGCCCGAGGAACAAAACTAGAGCTCTTGGAACAAAAGCAGGTGCCGAGGAAGAAAAGGAGAGCCCGAGGAACAAAAACAGAGCCCGAGGAACAAAACCAAAGCCCGAAGAACAATATCAGAGCCCAAGGAACAAAAGGAAACCCCGAGGAAGAAAACCAGGGCCTGAGGAACAAAACTAGAGCTCGAGGAACAAACCCGGAGCCCGAGGAACACAACCAGAGCCCGAGGAACAAAAACAGAGCCCGAGGAACAAAACTAGGGCCCGAAGAAGAAAAGGAGAGCTCAAGGAAGAAATCCAGAGCCCGAGCAACAAAACCAGAGCCTGAGGAAGAAAACCAGAGCCCGAGGAAGAAAACCAGAGCCCAAGGAAGAAAACCAGACCTCAAGGAACAAAACCAGAACCCGAGGAAGAAAACGAGAGCCCGAGGAACATGACCAGTGCCCAAGGAATAAAACCAGAGCTCGAGGAACAAAACCAGAGCCCAAGGACAAAAAGGAAGGCCTGAAGAACAAAACGAGGGCCATAGGAAGGAAACCAGAGCCCGTGGAATAAAACCAGGGCCCGAGGAACCGAACCAGAAACCGAGGAACAAATCCAGAGCCCGAGGAACAAAACTAGCCCTCGAGGAACACAACCAGAGCCCGAGGAAGAAAACCAGACCTCGATGAACAAAACCAGAGCCCGAGGAAGAAAACCAGAGCTCAAGGAACAAAACCAGAACCCGAGGAACAAAACGAGAGTTCGAGGAAGAAAACGAGAGCCCGAGCAACAAAACCAGAGCCTGAGGAAGAAAACCAGAGCCCGAGGAAGAAAACTAGAGCTCTTGGAACAAAACCAGGTGCCGAGGAAGAAAAGGAGAGCCCGAGGAACAAAAACAGAGCCCGAGGAACAAAACCAAAGCCCGAAGAAAAATATCAGAGCCCAAGGAACAAAAGGAAACCCCGAGGAAGAAAACCAGGGCCTGAGGAACAAAACCAGAGCTCGAGGAACAAACCCGGAGCCCGAGGAACACAACCAGAGCCCGAGGAACACAACCAGAGCCCGAGGAACAAAAACAGAGCCCGAGGAACAAAAGGAAACCCCGAGGAAGAAAACCAGGGCCTGAGGAACAAAACTAGAGCTCGAGGAACAAACCCGGAGCCCGAGGAACACAACCAGAGCCTGAGGAACAAAAACAGAGCCCGAGGAACAAAAACAGAGCCCGAGGAACAAAACTAGGGCCCGAAGAAGAAAAGGAGAGCTCGAGGAAGAAATCCAGAGCCCGAGCAACAAAACCAGAGCCTGAGGAAGAAAAACAGAGCCCGAGGAAGAAAACCAGAGCCCGAGGAAGAAAACCAGAGCCCGAGGAAGAAAACTAGAGCTCTTGGAACAAAACCAGGTGCCGAGGAAGAAAACCAGAGCCCGAGGAACAAAAACAGAGCCCGAGGAACAAAACCAAAGCCCGAAGAACAATATCAGAGCCCAAGGAACAAAAGGAAACCCCGAGGAAGAAAACCAGGGCCTGAGGAACAAAACCAGAGCTTGAGGAACAAACCCGGAGCCCGAGGAACACAACCAGAGCCCGAGGAACACAACCAGAGCCCGAGGAACAAAAACAGAGCCCGAGGAACAAAAGGAAACCCCGAGGAAGAAAACCAGGGCCTGAGGAACAAAACTAGAGCTCGAGGAACAAACCCGGAGCCCGAGGAACACAACCAGAGCCCGAGGAACAAAAACAGAGCCCGAGGAAGAAAACCAGAGCCCGAGGAAGAAAACCAGAGCCCAAGGAAGAAAACCAGAGCTCGAGGAACAAAACCAGAACCCGAGGAACAAAACGAGAGTTCGAGGAAGAAAACGAGAGCCCGAGGAACAAAACCAGTGCCCAAGGAAGAAAACCAGAGCCCGAGGAAGAAAACCAGAGCCCGAGGAACAAAACTAGAGCTCTTGGAACAAAAGCAGGTGCCGAGGAAGAAAAGGAGAGCCCGAGGAACAAAAACAGAGCCCGAGGAACAAAACCAAAGCCCGAAGAACAATATCAGAGCCCAAGGAACAAAAGGAAACCCCGAGGAAGAAAACCAGGGCCTGAGGAACAAAACCAGAGCTCGAGGAACAAACCCGGAGCCCGAGGAACACAACCAGAGCCCGAGGAACACAACCAGAGCCCGAGGAACAAAAACAGAGCCCGAGGAACAAAAACAGAGCCCGAGGAACAAAACTAGGGCCCGAAGAAGAAAAGGAGAGCTCGAGGAAGAAATCCAGAGCCCGAGCAACAAAACCAGAGCCTGAGGAAGAAAAACAGAGCCCGAGGAAGAAAACCAGAGCCCGAGGAAGAAAACCAGAACCCGAGGAACAAAACTAGAGCTCTTGGAACAAAACCAGGTGCCGAGGAAGAAAACCAGAGCCCGAGGAACAAAAACAGAGCCCGAGGAACAAAACCAAAGCCCGAAGAACAATATCAGAGCCCAAGGAACAAAAGGAAACCCCGAGGAAGAAAACCAGGGCCTGAGGAACAAAACCAGAGCTCGAGGAACAAACCCGGAGCCCGAGGAACACAACCAGAGCCCGAGGAACACAACCAGAGCCCGAGGAACAAAAACAGAGCCCGAGGAAGAAAACCAGAGCCCGAGGAAGAAAACCAGAGCCCAAGGAAGAAAACCAGAGCTCAAGGAACAAAACCAGAACCCGAGGAACAAAACGAGAGTTCGAGGAAGAAAACGAGAGCCCGAGGAACAAAACCAGTGCCAAAGGAAGAAAACCAGAGCCCGAGGAAGAAAACCAGAGCCCGAGGAAGAAAACTAGAGCTCTTGGAACAAAACCAGGTGCCGAGGAAGAAAAGGAGAGCCCGAGGAACAAATCCAGAGCCCGAGGAACAAAACCAAAGCCCGAAGAACAATATCAGAGCCCAAGGAACAAAAGGAAACCCCAAGGAAGAAAACCAGGGCCTGAGGAACAAAACTAGAGCTCGAGGAACAAACCCGGAGCCCGAGGAACACAACCAGAGCCCGAGGAACAAAAACAGAGCCCGAGGAACAAAACTACGGCCCGAAGAAGAAAAGGAGAGCTCAAGGAAGAAATCCAGAGCCCGAGGAACAAAACCAGAGCCTGAGGAAGAAAACCAGAGCCCGAGGAAGAAAACCAGAGCCCGAGGAACAAAACCAAAGCCCGAAGAACAATATCAGAGCCCAAGGAACAAAAGGAAACCCCGAGGAAGAAAACCAGGGCCTGAGGAACAAAACTAGAGCTCGAGGAACAAACCCGGAGCCCGAGGAACACAACCAGAGCCCGAGGAACAAAAACAGAGCCCGAGGAACAAAACTAGGGCCCGAAGAAGAAAAGGAGAGCTCAAGGAAGAAATCCAGAGCCCGAGCAACAAAACCAGAGCCTGAGGAAGAAAACCAGAGCCCGAGGAAGAAAACCAGACCCCAAGGAAGAAAACCAGACCTCAAGGAACAAAACCAGAACCCGAGGAAGAAAACGAGAGCCCGAGGAACATAACCAGTGCCAAAGGAATAAAACCAGAGCTCGAGGAACAAAACCAGAGCCCAAGGACAAAAAGGAAGGCCTGAAGAACAAAACGAGGGCCATAGGAAGAAAACCAGAGCCCGTGGAATAAAACCAGGGCCCGAGGAACCGAACCAGAAACCGAGGAACAAATCCAGAGCCCGAGGAACAAAACTAGCCCTCGAGGAACACAACCAGAGCCCGAGGAAGAAAACCAGACCTCGATGAACAAAACCAGAGCCCGAGGAATAAAACCAGAGCTCAAGGAACAAAACCAGAACCCGAGGAACAAAACGAGAGTTCGAGGAAGAAAACGAGAGCCCGAGGAACAAAACCAGAGCCTGAGGAAGAAAACCAGAGCCCGAGGAAGAAAACCAGACCCCAAGGAAGAAAACCAGACCTCAAGGAACAAAACCAGAACCCGAGGAAGAAAACGAGAGCCCGAGGAACATAACCAGTGCCCAAGGAATAAAACCAGAGCTCGAGGAACAAAACCAGAGCCCAAGGACAAAAAGGAAGGCCTGAAGAACAAAACGAGGGCCATAGGAAGAAAACCAGAGCCCGTGGAATAAAACCAGGGCCCGAGGAACCGAACCAGAAACCGAGGAACAAATCCAGAGCCCGAGGAACAAAACTAGCCCTCGAGGAACAAAACCAGAGCCCGAGGAAGAAAACCAGAACTCGATGAACAAAACCAGAGCCCGAGGAATAAAACCAGAGCTCAAGGAACAAAACCAGAACCCGAGGAACAAAACGAGAGTTCGAGGAAGAAAACGAGAGCCCGAGGAACAAAACCAGTGCCAAAGGAAGAAAACCAGAGCCCGAGGAAGAAAACCAGAGCCCGAGGAACAAAACTAGAGCTCTTGGAACAAAAACAAGTGCCGAGGAAGAAAACCAGAGCCCGAGGAACAAAAACAGAGCCCGAGGAACAAAACCAAAGCCCGAAGAAAAATATCAGAGCCCAAGAAACAAAAGGAAATCCCGAGGAAGAAAACCAGGGCCTGAGGAACAAAACCAGAGCTCGAGGAACAAACCCGGAGCCCGAGGAACACAACCAGAGCCCGAGGAACACAACCAGAGCCCGAGGAACAAAAACAGAGCCCGAGGAACAAAAGGAAACCCCGAGGAAGAAAACCAGGGCCTGAGGAACAAAACTAGAGCTCGAGGAACAAACCCGGAGCCCGAGGAACACAACCAGAGCCCGAGGAACACAACCAGAGCCCGAGGAACAAAAACAGAGCCCGAGGAACAAAACTAGGGCCCGAAGAAGAAAAGGAGAGCTCGAGGAAGAAATCCAGAGCCCGAGCAACAAAACCAGAGCCTGAGGAAGAAAAACAGAGCCCGAGGAAGAAAACCAGAGCCCGAGGAAGAAAACCAGAGCCCAAGGAAGAAAACCAGAGCTCAAGGAACAAAACCAGAACCCGAGGAACAAAACGAGAGTTCGAGGAAGAAAACGAGAGCCCGAGGAACAAAACCAGTGCCCAAGGAAGAAAACCAGAGCCCGAGGAAGAAAACCAGAGCCCGAGGAACAAAACTAGAGCTCTTGGAACAAAAGCAGGTGCCGAGGAAGAAAAGGAGAGCCCGAGGAACAAAAACAGAGCCCGAGGAACAAAACCAAAGCCCGAAGAACAATATCAGAGCCCAAGGAACAAAAGGAAACCCCGAGGAAGAAAACCAGGGCCTGAGGAACAAAACTAGAGCTCGAGGAACAAACCCGGAGCCCGAGGAACACAACCAGAGCCCGAGGAACAAAAACAGAGCCCGAGGAACAAAACTAGGGCCCGAAGAAGAAAAGGAGAGCTCAAGGAAGAAATCCAGAGCCCGAGCAACAAAACCAGAGCCTGAGGAAGAAAACCAGAGCCCGAGGAAGAAAACCAGAGCCCAAGGAAGAAAACCAGACCTCAAGGAACAAAACCAGAACCCGAGGAAGAAAACGAGAGCCCGAGGAACATGACCAGTGCCCAAGGAATAAAACCAGAGCTCGAGGAACAAAACCAGAGCCCAAGGACAAAAAGGAAGGCCTGAAGAACAAAACGAGGGCCATAGGAAGAAAACCAGAGCCCGTGGAATAAAACCAGGGCCCGAGGAACCGAACCAGAAACCGAGGAACAAATCCAGAGCCCGAGGAACAAAACTAGCCCTCGAGGAACACAACCAGAGCCCGAGGAAGAAAACCAGACCTCGATGAACAAAACCAGAGCCCGAGGAATAAAACCAGAGCTCAAGGAACAAAACCAGAACCCGAGGAACAAAACGAGAGTTCGAGGAAGAAAACGAGAGCCCGAGCAACAAAACCAGAGCCTGAGGAAGAAAACCAGAGCCCGAGGAAGAAAACTAGAGCTCTTGGAACAAAACCAGGTGCCGAGGAAGAAAAGGAGAGCCCGAGGAACAAAAACAGAGCCCGAGGAACAAAACCAAAGCCCGAAGAAAAATATCAGAGCCCAAGGAACAAAAGGAAACCCCGAGGAAGAAAACCAGGGCCTGAGGAACAAAACCAGAGCTCGAGGAACAAACCCGGAGCCCGAGGAACACAACCAGAGCCCGAGGAACAAAAACAGAGCCCGAGGAACAAAAACAGAGCCCGAGGAACAAAACTAGGGCCCGAAGAAGAAAAGGAGAGCTCGAGGAAGAAATCCAGAGCCCGAGCAACAAAACCAGAGCCTGAGGAAGAAAAACAGAGCCCGAGGAAGAAAACCAGAGCCCGAGGAAGAAAACCAGAGCCCGAGGAAGAAAACTAGAGCTCTTGGAACAAAACCAGGTGCCGAGGAAGAAAACCAGAGCCCGAGGAACAAAAACAGAGCCCGAGGAACAAAACCAAAGCCCGAAGAACAATATCAGAGCCCAAGGAACAAAAGGAAACCCCGAGGAAGAAAACCAGGGCCTGAGGAACAAAACCAGAGCTTGAGGAACAAACCCGGAGCCCGAGGAACACAACCAGAGCCCGAGGAACACAACCAGAGCCCGAGGAACAAAAACAGAGCCCGAGGAACAAAAGGAAACCCCGAGGAAGAAAACCAGGGCCTGAGGAACAAAACTAGAGCTCGAGGAACAAACCCGGAGCCCGAGGAACACAACCAGAGCCCGAGGAACAAAAACAGAGCCCGAGGAAGAAAACCAGAGCCCGAGGAAGAAAACCAGAGCCCAAGGAAGAAAACCAGAGCTCGAGGAACAAAACCAGAACCCGAGGAACAAAACGAGAGTTCGAGGAAGAAAACGAGAGCCCGAGGAACATGACCAGTGCCCAAGGAATAAAACCAGAGCTCGAGGAACAAAACCAGAGCCCAAGGACAAAAAGGAAGGCCTGAAGAACAAAACGAGGGCCATAGGAAGGAAACCAGAGCCCGTGGAATAAAACCAGGGCCCGAGGAACCGAACCAGAAACCGAGGAACAAATCCAGAGCCCGAGGAACAAAACTAGCCCTCGAGGAACACAACCAGAGCCCGAGGAAGAAAACCAGACCTCGATGAACAAAACCAGAGCCCGAGGAATAAAACCAGAGCTCAAGGAACAAAACCAGAACCCGAGGAACAAAACGAGAGTTCGAGGAAGAAAACGAGAGCCCGAGGAACAAAACCAGTGCCAAAGGAAGAAAACCAGAGCCCGAGGAAGAAAACCAGACCCCAAGGAAGAAAACCAGACCTCAAGGAACAAAACCAGGTGCCGAGGAAGAAAAGGAGAGCCCGAGGAACAAAAACAGAGCCCGAGGAACAAAACCAAAGCCCGAAGAACAATATCAGAGCTCAAGGAACAAAAGGAAACCCCAAGGAAGAAAACCAGGGCCTGAGGAAAAAAACTAGAGCTCGAGGAACAAACCCGGAGCCCGAGGAACACAAGCAGAGCCCGAGGAACAAAACCAGATCCCGAGGAACAAAACTAGGGCCCGAAGAAGAAAAGGAGAGCTCAAGGAAGAAATCCAGAGCCCGAGCAACAAAACCAGAGCCTGAGGAAGAAAACCAGAGCCCGAGGAAGAAAACCAGAGCCCGAGGAAGAAAACCAGACCCCAAGGAAGAAAACCAGACCTCAAGGAACAAAACCAGAACCCGAGGAAGAAAACGAGAGCCCGAGGAACATAACCAGTGCCAAAGGAATAAAACCAGAGCTCGAGGAACAAAACCAGAGCCCAAGGACAAAAAGGAAGGCCTGAAGAACAAAACGAGGGCCATAGGAAGAAAACCAGAGCCCGTGGAATAAAACCAGGGCCCGAGGAACCGAACCAGAAACCGAGGAACAAATCCAGAGCCCGAGGAACAAAACTAGCCCTCGAGGAACACAACCAGAGCCCGAGGAAGAAAACCAGACCTCGATGAACAAAACCAGAGCCCGAGGAATAAAATCAGAGCTCAAGGAACAAAACCAGAACCCGAGGAACAAAACGAGAGTTCGAGGAAGAAAACGAGAGCCCGAGGAACAAAACCAGTGCCCAAGGAAGAAAACGAGAGCCCGAGGAACAAAACCAGAGCCCGAGGAACAAAACTAGAGCTCTTGGAACAAAAGCAGGTGCCGAGGAAGAAAAGGAGAGCCCGAGGAACAAAAACAGAGCCCGAGGAACAAAACCAAAGCCCGAAGAACAATATCAGAGCCCAAGGAACAAAAGGAAACCCCGAGGAAGAAAACCAGGGCCTGAGGAACAAAACTAGAGCTCGAGGAACAAACCCGGAGCCCGAGGAACACAACCAGAGCCCGAGGAACAAAAACAGAGCCCGAGGAACAAAACTAGGGCCCGAAGAAGAAAAGGAGAGCTCGAGGAAGAAATCCAGAGCCCGAGCAACAAAACCAGAGCCTGAGGAAGAAAACCAGAGCCCGAGGAAGAAAACCAGAGCCCAAGGAAGAAAACCAGACCTCAAGGAACAAAACCAGAACCCGAGGAAGAAAACGAGAGCCCGAGGAACATGACCAGTGCCCAAGGAATAAAACCAGAGCTCGAGGAACAAAACCAGAGCCCAAGGACAAAAAGGAAGGCCTGACGAACAAAACGAGGGCCATAGGAAGGAAACCAGAGCCCGTGGAATAAAACCAGGGCCCGAGGAACCGAACCAGAAACCGAGGAACAAATCCAGAGCCCGAGGAACAAAACTAGCCCTCGAGGAACACAACCAGAGCCCGAGGAAGAAAACCAGACCTCGATGAACAAAACCAGAGCCCGAGGAATAAAACCAGAGCTCAAGGAACAAAACCAGAACCCGAGGAACAAAACGAGAGTTCGAGGAAGAAAACGAGAGCCCGAGCAACAAAACCAGAGCCTGAGGAAGAAAACCAGAGCCCGAGGAAGAAAACTAGAGCTCTTGGAACAAAACCAGGTGCCGAGGAAGAAAAGGAGAGCCCGAGGAACAAAAACAGAGCCCGAGGAACAAAACCAAAGCCCGAAGAAAAATATCAGAGCCCAAGGAACAAAAGGAAACCCCGAGGAAGAAAACCAGGGCCTGAGGAACAAAACCAGAGCTCGAGGAACAAACCCGGAGCCCGAGGAACACAACCAGAGCCCGAGGAACACAACCAGAGCCCGAGGAACAAAAACAGAGCCCGAGGAACAAAAGGAAACCCCGAGGAAGAAAACCAGGGCCTGAGGAACAAAACTAGAGCTCGAGGAACAAACCCGGAGCCCGAGGAACACAACCAGAGCCCGAGGAACAAAAACAGAGCCCGAGGAACAAAAACAGAGCCCGAGGAACAAAACTAGGGCCCGAAGAAGAAAAGGAGAGCTCGAGGAAGAAATCCAGAGCCCGAGCAAAAAAACCAGAGCCCGAGGAAGAAAACCAGAGCCCGAGGAAGAAAACCAGAGCCCGAGGAAGAAAACTAGAGCTCTTGGAACAAAACCAGGTGCCGAGGAAGAAAACCAGAGCCCGAGGAACAAAAACAGAGCCCGAGGAACAAAACCAAAGCCCGAAGAACAATATCAGAGCCCAAGGAACAAAAGGAAACCCCGAGGAAGAAAACCAGGGCCTGAGGAACAAAACCAGAGCTCGAGGAACAAACCCGGAGCCCGAGGAACACAAGCAGAGCCCGAGGAACAAAAACAGAGCCCGAGGAACAAAAGGAAACCCCGAGGAAGAAAACCAGGGCCTGAGGAACAAAACCAGAGCTCGAGGAACAAACCCGGAGCCCGAGGAACACAACCAGAGCCCGAGGAACACAACCAGAGCCCGAGGAACAAAAACAGAGCCCGAGGAACAAAAACAGAGCCCGAGGAACAAAACTAGGGCCCGAAGAAGAAAAGGAGAGCTCGAGGAAGAAATCCAGAGCCCGAGCAACAAAACCAGAGCCTGAGGAAGAAAAACAGAGCCCGAGGAAGAAAACCAGAGCCCGAGGAAGAAAACCAGAACCCGAGGAACAAAACTAGAGCTCTTGGAACAAAACCAGGTGCCGAGGAAGAAAACCAGAGCCCGAGGAACAAAAACAGAGCCCGAGGAACAAAACCAAAGCCCGAAGAACAATATCAGAGCCCAAGGAACAAAAGGAAACCCCGAGGAAGAAAACCAGGGCCTGAGGAACAAAACCAGAGCTCGAGGAAGAAAACCAGAGCCCGAGGAAGAAAACCAGAGCCCAAGGAAGAAAACCAGAGCTCAAGGAACAAAACCAGAACCCGAGGAACAAAACGAGAGTTCGAGGAAGAAAACGAGAGCCCGAGGAACAAAACCAGTGCCAAAGGAAGAAAACCAGAGCCCGAGGAAGAAAACCAGAGCCCGAGGAAGAAAACTAGAGCTCTTGGAACAAAACCAGGTGCCGAGGAAGAAAAGGAGAGCCCGAGGAACAAATCCAGAGCCCGAGGAACAAAACCAAAGCCCGAAGAACAATATCAGAGCCCAAGGAACAAAAGGAAACCCCAAGGAAGAAAACCAGGGCCTGAGGAACAAAACTAGAGCTCGAGGAACAAACCCGGAGCCCGAGGAACACAACCAGAGCCCGAGGAACAAAAACAGAGCCCGAGGAACAAAACTAGGGCCCGAAGAAGAAAAGGAGAGCTCAAGGAAGAAATCCAGAGCCCGAGGAACAAAACCAGAGCCTGAGGAAGAAAACCAGAGCCCGAGGAAGAAAACCAGAGCCCGAGGAACAAAACCAAAGCCCGAAGAACAATATCAGAGCCCAAGGAACAAAAGGAAACCCCGAGGAAGAAAACCAGGGCCTGAGGAACAAAACTAGAGCTCGAGGAACAAACCCGGAGCCCGAGGAACACAACCAGAGCCCGAGGAACAAAAACAGAGCCCGAGGAACAAAACTAGGGCCCGAAGAAGAAAAGGAGAGCTCAAGGAAGAAATCCAGAGCCCGAGCAACAAAACCAGAGCCTGAGGAAGAAAACCAGAGCCCGAGGAAGAAAACCAGACCCCAAGGAAGAAAACCAGACCTCAAGGAACAAAACCAGAACCCGAGGAAGAAAACGAGAGCCCGAGGAACATAACCAGTGCCAAAGGAATAAAACCAGAGCTCGAGGAACAAAACCAGAGCCCAAGGACAAAAAGGAAGGCCTGAAGAACAAAACGAGGGCCATAGGAAGAAAACCAGAGCCCGTGGAATAAAACCAGGGCCCGAGGAACCGAACCAGAAACCGAGGAACAAATCCAGAGCCCGAGGAACAAAACTAGCCCTCGAGGAACACAACCAGAGCCCGAGGAAGAAAACCAGACCTCGATGAACAAAACCAGAGCCCGAGGAATAAAACCAGAGCTCAAGGAACAAAACCAGAACCCGAGGAACAAAACGAGAGTTCGAGGAAGAAAACGAGAGCCCGAGGAACAAAACCAGAGCCTGAGGAAGAAAACCAGAGCCCGAGGAAGAAAACCAGACCCCAAGGAAGAAAACCAGACCTCAAGGAACAAAACCAGAACCCGAGGAAGAAAACGAGAGCCCGAGGAACATAACCAGTGCCCAAGGAATAAAACCAGAGCTCGAGGAACAAAACCAGAGCCCAAGGACAAAAAGGAAGGCCTGAAGAACAAAACGAGGGCCATAGGAAGAAAACCAGAGCCCGTGGAATAAAACCAGGGCCCGAGGAACCGAACCAGAAACCGAGGAACAAATCCAGAGCCCGAGGAACAAAACTAGCCCTCGAGGAACAAAACCAGAGCCCGAGGAAGAAAACCAGAACTCGATGAACAAAACCAGAGCCCGAGGAATAAAACCAGAGCTCAAGGAACAAAACCAGAACCCGAGGAACAAAACGAGAGTTCGAGGAAGAAAACGAGAGCCCGAGGAACAAAACCAGTGCCAAAGGAAGAAAACCAGAGCCCGAGGAAGAAAACCAGAGCCCGAGGAACAAAACTAGAGCTCTTGGAACAAAAACAAGTGCCGAGGAAGAAAACCAGAGCCCGAGGAACAAAAACAGAGCCCGAGGAACAAAACCAAAGCCCGAAGAAAAATATCAGAGCCCAAGAAACAAAAGGAAATCCCGAGGAAGAAAACCAGGGCCTGAGGAACAAAACCAGAGCTCGAGGAACAAACCCGGAGCCCGAGGAACACAACCAGAGCCCGAGGAACACAACCAGAGCCCGAGGAACAAAAACAGAGCCCGAGGAACAAAAGGAAACCCCGAGGAAGAAAACCAGGGCCTGAGGAACAAAACTAGAGCTCGAGGAACAAACCCGGAGCCCGAGGAACACAACCAGAGCCCGAGGAACACAACCAGAGCCCGAGGAACAAAAACAGAGCCCGAGGAACAAAACTAGGGCCCGAAGAAGAAAAGGAGAGCTCGAGGAAGAAATCCAGAGCCCGAGCAACAAAACCAGAGCCTGAGGAAGAAAAACAGAGCCCGAGGAAGAAAACCAGAGCCCGAGGAAGAAAACCAGAGCCCAAGGAAGAAAACCAGAGCTCAAGGAACAAAACCAGAACCCGAGGAACAAAACGAGAGTTCGAGGAAGAAAACGAGAGCCCGAGGAACAAAACCAGTGCCCAAGGAAGAAAACCAGAGCCCGAGGAAGAAAACCAGAGCCCGAGGAACAAAACTAGAGCTCTTGGAACAAAAGCAGGTGCCGAGGAAGAAAAGGAGAGCCCGAGGAACAAAAACAGAGCCCGAGGAACAAAACCAAAGCCCGAAGAACAATATCAGAGCCCAAGGAACAAAAGGAAACCCCGAGGAAGAAAACCAGGGCCTGAGGAACAAAACTAGAGCTCGAGGAACAAACCCGGAGCCCGAGGAACACAACCAGAGCCCGAGGAACAAAAACAGAGCCCGAGGAACAAAACTAGGGCCCGAAGAAGAAAAGGAGAGCTCAAGGAAGAAATCCAGAGCCCGAGCAACAAAACCAGAGCCTGAGGAAGAAAACCAGAGCCCGAGGAAGAAAACCAGAGCCCAAGGAAGAAAACCAGACCTCAAGGAACAAAACCAGAACCCGAGGAAGAAAACGAGAGCCCGAGGAACATGACCAGTGCCCAAGGAATAAAACCAGAGCTCGAGGAACAAAACCAGAGCCCAAGGACAAAAAGGAAGGCCTGAAGAACAAAACGAGGGCCATAGGAAGAAAACCAGAGCCCGTGGAATAAAACCAGGGCCCGAGGAACCGAACCAGAAACCGAGGAACAAATCCAGAGCCCGAGGAACAAAACTAGCCCTCGAGGAACACAACCAGAGCCCGAGGAAGAAAACCAGACCTCGATGAACAAAACCAGAGCCCGAGGAATAAAACCAGAGCTCAAGGAACAAAACCAGAACCCGAGGAACAAAACGAGAGTTCGAGGAAGAAAACGAGAGCCCGAGCAACAAAACCAGAGCCTGAGGAAGAAAACCAGAGCCCGAGGAAGAAAACTAGAGCTCTTGGAACAAAACCAGGTGCCGAGGAAGAAAAGGAGAGCCCGAGGAACAAAAACAGAGCCCGAGGAACAAAACCAAAGCCCGAAGAAAAATATCAGAGCCCAAGGAACAAAAGGAAACCCCGAGGAAGAAAACCAGGGCCTGAGGAACAAAACCAGAGCTCGAGGAACAAACCCGGAGCCCGAGGAACACAACCAGAGCCCGAGGAACAAAAACAGAGCCCGAGGAACAAAAACAGAGCCCGAGGAACAAAACTAGGGCCCGAAGAAGAAAAGGAGAGCTCAAGGAAGAAATCCAGAGCCCGAGCAACAAAACCAGAGCCTGAGGAAGAAAACCAGAGCCCGAGGAAGAAAACCAGACCCCAAGGAAGAAAACCAGACCTCAAGGAACAAAACCAGAACCCGAGGAAGAAAACGAGAGCCCGAGGAACATAACCAGTGCCAAAGGAATAAAACCAGAGCTCGAGGAACAAAACCAGAGCCCAAGGACAAAAAGGAAGGCCTGAAGAACAAAACGAGGGCCATAGGAAGAAAACCAGAGCCCGTGGAATAAAACCAGGGCCCGAGGAACCGAACCAGAAACCGAGGAACAAATCCAGAGCCCGAGGAACAAAACTAGCCCTCGAGGAACACAACCAGAGCCCGAGGAAGAAAACCAGACCTCGATGAACAAAACCAGAGCCCGAGGAATAAAACCAGAGCTCAAGGAACAAAACCAGAACCCGAGGAACAAAACGAGAGTTCGAGGAAGAAAACGAGAGCCCGAGGAACAAAACCAGAGCCTGAGGAAGAAAACCAGAGCCCGAGGAAGAAAACCAGACCCCAAGGAAGAAAACCAGACCTCAAGGAACAAAACCAGAACCCGAGGAAGAAAACGAGAGCCCGAGGAACATAACCAGTGCCCAAGGAATAAAACCAGAGCTCGAGGAACAAAACCAGAGCCCAAGGACAAAAAGGAAGGCCTGAAGAACAAAACGAGGGCCATAGGAAGAAAACCAGAGCCCGTGGAATAAAACCAGGGCCCGAGGAACCGAACCAGAAACCGAGGAACAAATCCAGAGCCCGAGGAACAAAACTAGCCCTCGAGGAACAAAACCAGAGCCCGAGGAAGAAAACCAGAACTCGATGAACAAAACCAGAGCCCGAGGAATAAAACCAGAGCTCAAGGAACAAAACCAGAACCCGAGGAACAAAACGAGAGTTCGAGGAAGAAAACGAGAGCCCGAGGAACAAAACCAGTGCCAAAGGAAGAAAACCAGAGCCCGAGGAAGAAAACCAGAGCCCGAGGAACAAAACTAGAGCTCTTGGAACAAAAACAAGTGCCGAGGAAGAAAACCAGAGCCCGAGGAACAAAAACAGAGCCCGAGGAACAAAACCAAAGCCCGAAGAAAAATATCAGAGCCCAAGAAACAAAAGGAAATCCCGAGGAAGAAAACCAGGGCCTGAGGAACAAAACCAGAGCTCGAGGAACAAACCCGGAGCCCGAGGAACACAACCAGAGCCCGAGGAACACAACCAGAGCCCGAGGAACAAAAACAGAGCCCGAGGAACAAAAGGAAACCCCGAGGAAGAAAACCAGGGCCTGAGGAACAAAACTAGAGCTCGAGGAACAAACCCGGAGCCCGAGGAACACAACCAGAGCCCGAGGAACACAACCAGAGCCCGAGGAACAAAAACAGAGCCCGAGGAACAAAACTAGGGCCCGAAGAAGAAAAGGAGAGCTCGAGGAAGAAATCCAGAGCCCGAGCAACAAAACCAGAGCCTGAGGAAGAAAAACAGAGCCCGAGGAAGAAAACCAGAGCCCGAGGAAGAAAACCAGAGCCCAAGGAAGAAAACCAGAGCTCAAGGAACAAAACCAGAACCCGAGGAACAAAACGAGAGTTCGAGGAAGAAAACGAGAGCCCGAGGAACAAAACCAGTGCCCAAGGAAGAAAACCAGAGCCCGAGGAAGAAAACCAGAGCCCGAGGAACAAAACTAGAGCTCTTGGAACAAAAGCAGGTGCCGAGGAAGAAAAGGAGAGCCCGAGGAACAAAAACAGAGCCCGAGGAACAAAACCAAAGCCCGAAGAACAATATCAGAGCCCAAGGAACAAAAGGAAACCCCGAGGAAGAAAACCAGGGCCTGAGGAACAAAACTAGAGCTCGAGGAACAAACCCGGAGCCCGAGGAACACAACCAGAGCCCGAGGAACAAAAACAGAGCCCGAGGAACAAAACTAGGGCCCGAAGAAGAAAAGGAGAGCTCAAGGAAGAAATCCAGAGCCCGAGCAACAAAACCAGAGCCTGAGGAAGAAAACCAGAGCCCGAGGAAGAAAACCAGAGCCCAAGGAAGAAAACCAGACCTCAAGGAACAAAACCAGAACCCGAGGAAGAAAACGAGAGCCCGAGGAACATGACCAGTGCCCAAGGAATAAAACCAGAGCTCGAGGAACAAAACCAGAGCCCAAGGACAAAAAGGAAGGCCTGAAGAACAAAACGAGGGCCATAGGAAGAAAACCAGAGCCCGTGGAATAAAACCAGGGCCCGAGGAACCGAACCAGAAACCGAGGAACAAATCCAGAGCCCGAGGAACAAAACTAGCCCTCGAGGAACACAACCAGAGCCCGAGGAAGAAAACCAGACCTCGATGAACAAAACCAGAGCCCGAGGAATAAAACCAGAGCTCAAGGAACAAAACCAGAACCCGAGGAACAAAACGAGAGTTCGAGGAAGAAAACGAGAGCCCGAGCAACAAAACCAGAGCCTGAGGAAGAAAACCAGAGCCCGAGGAAGAAAACTAGAGCTCTTGGAACAAAACCAGGTGCCGAGGAAGAAAAGGAGAGCCCGAGGAACAAAAACAGAGCCCGAGGAACAAAACCAAAGCCCGAAGAAAAATATCAGAGCCCAAGGAACAAAAGGAAACCCCGAGGAAGAAAACCAGGGCCTGAGGAACAAAACCAGAGCTCGAGGAACAAACCCGGAGCCCGAGGAACACAACCAGAGCCCGAGGAACAAAAACAGAGCCCGAGGAACAAAAACAGAGCCCGAGGAACAAAACTAGGGCCCGAAGAAGAAAAGGAGAGCTCGAGGAAGAAATCCAGAGCCCGAGCAACAAAACCAGAGCCTGAGGAAGAAAAACAGAGCCCGAGGAAGAAAACCAGAGCCCGAGGAAGAAAACCAGAGCCCGAGGAAGAAAACTAGAGCTCTTGGAACAAAACCAGGTGCCGAGGAAGAAAACCAGAGCCCGAGGAACAAAAACAGAGCCCGAGGAACAAAACCAAAGCCCGAAGAACAATATCAGAGCCCAAGGAACAAAAGGAAACCCCGAGGAAGAAAACCAGGGCCTGAGGAACAAAACCAGAGCTTGAGGAACAAACCCGGAGCCCGAGGAACACAACCAGAGCCCGAGGAACACAACCAGAGCCCGAGGAACAAAAACAGAGCCCGAGGAACAAAAGGAAACCCCGAGGAAGAAAACCAGGGCCTGAGGAACAAAACTAGAGCTCGAGGAACAAACCCGGAGCCCGAGGAACACAACCAGAGCCCGAGGAACAAAAACAGAGCCCGAGGAAGAAAACCAGAGCCCGAGGAAGAAAACCAGAGCCCAAGGAAGAAAACCAGAGCTCGAGGAACAAAACCAGAACCCGAGGAACAAAACGAGAGTTCGAGGAAGAAAACGAGAGCCCGAGGAACATGACCAGTGCCCAAGGAATAAAACCAGAGCTCGAGGAACAAAACCAGAGCCCAAGGACAAAAAGGAAGGCCTGAAGAACAAAACGAGGGCCATAGGAAGGAAACCAGAGCCCGTGGAATAAAACCAGGGCCCGAGGAACCGAACCAGAAACCGAGGAACAAATCCAGAGCCCGAGGAACAAAACTAGCCCTCGAGGAACACAACCAGAGCCCGAGGAAGAAAACCAGACCTCGATGAACAAAACCAGAGCCCGAGGAATAAAACCAGAGCTCAAGGAACAAAACCAGAACCCGAGGAACAAAACGAGAGTTCGAGGAAGAAAACGAGAGCCCGAGGAACAAAACCAGTGCCAAAGGAAGAAAACCAGAGCCCGAGGAAGAAAACCAGACCCCAAGGAAGAAAACCAGACCTCAAGGAACAAAACCAGGTGCCGAGGAAGAAAAGGAGAGCCCGAGGAACAAAAACAGAGCCCGAGGAACAAAACCAAAGCCCGAAGAACAATATCAGAGCTCAAGGAACAAAAGGAAACCCCAAGGAAGAAAACCAGGGCCTGAGGAAAAAAACTAGAGCTCGAGGAACAAACCCGGAGTCCGAGGAACACAAGCAGAGCCCGAGGAACAAAACCAGATCCCGAGGAACAAAACTAGGGCCCGAAGAAGAAAAGGAGAGCTCAAGGAAGAAATCCAGAGCCCGAGCAACAAAACCAGAGCCTGAGGAAGAAAACCAGAGCCCGAGGAAGAAAACCAGAGCCCGAGGAAGAAAACCAGACCCCAAGGAAGAAAACCAGACCTCAAGGAACAAAACCAGAACCCGAGGAAGAAAACGAGAGCCCGAGGAACATAACCAGTGCCAAAGGAATAAAACCAGAGCTCGAGGAACAAAACCAGAGCCCAAGGACAAAAAGGAAGGCCTGAAGAACAAAACGAGGGCCATAGGAAGAAAACCAGAGCCCGTGGAATAAAACCAGGGCCCGAGGAACCGAACCAGAAACCGAGGAACAAATCCAGAGCCCGAGGAACAAAACTAGCCCTCGAGGAACACAACCAGAGCCCGAGGAAGAAAACCAGACCTCGATGAACAAAACCAGAGCCCGAGGAATAAAATCAGAGCTCAAGGAACAAAACCAGAACCCGAGGAACAAAACGAGAGTTCGAGGAAGAAAACGAGAGCCCGAGGAACAAAACCAGTGCCCAAGGAAGAAAACCAGAGCCCGAGGAACAAAACCAGAGCCCGAGGAACAAAACTAGAGCTCTTGGAACAAAAGCAGGTGCCGAGGAAGAAAAGGAGAGCCCGAGGAACAAAAACAGAGCCCGAGGAACAAAACCAAAGCCCGAAGAACAATATCAGAGCCCAAGGAACAAAAGGAAACCCCGAGGAAGAAAACCAGGGCCTGAGGAACAAAACTAGAGCTCGAGGAACAAACCCGGAGCCCGAGGAACACAACCAGAGCCCGAGGAACAAAAACAGAGCCCGAGGAACAAAACTAGGGCCCGAAGAAGAAAAGGAGAGCTCGAGGAAGAAATCCAGAGCCCGAGCAACAAAACCAGAGCCTGAGGAAGAAAACCAGAGCCCGAGGAAGAAAACCAGAGCCCAAGGAAGAAAACCAGACCTCAAGGAACAAAACCAGAACCCGAGGAAGAAAACGAGAGCCCGAGGAACATGACCAGTGCCCAAGGAATAAAACCAGAGCTCGAGGAACAAAACCAGAGCCCAAGGACAAAAAGGAAGGCCTGACGAACAAAACGAGGGCCATAGGAAGGAAACCAGAGCCTGTGGAATAAAACCAGGGCCCGAGGAACCGAACCAGAAACCGAGGAACAAATCCAGAGCCCGAGGAACAAAACTAGCCCTCGAGGAACACAACCAGAGCCCGAGGAAGAAAACCAGACCTCGATGAACAAAACCAGAGCCCGAGGAATAAAACCAGAGCTCAAGGAACAAAACCAGAACCCGAGGAACAAAACGAGAGTTCGAGGAAGAAAACGAGAGCCCGAGCAACAAAACCAGAGCCTGAGGAAGAAAACCAGAGCCCGAGGAAGAAAACTAGAGCTCTTGGAACAAAACCAGGTGCCGAGGAAGAAAAGGAGAGCCCGAGGAACAAAAACAGAGCCCGAGGAACAAAACCAAAGCCCGAAGAAAAATATCAGAGCCCAAGGAACAAAAGGAAACCCCGAGGAAGAAAACCAGGGCCTGAGGAACAAAACCAGAGCTCGAGGAACAAACCCGGAGCCCGAGGAACACAACCAGAGCCCGAGGAACACAACCAGAGCCCGAGGAACAAAAACAGAGCCCGAGGAACAAAAGGAAACCCCGAGGAAGAAAACCAGGGCCTGAGGAACAAAACTAGAGCTCGAGGAACAAACCCGGAGCCCGAGGAACACAACCAGAGCCCGAGGAACAAAAACAGAGCCCGAGGAACAAAAACAGAGCCCGAGGAACAAAACTAGGGCCCGAAGAAGAAAAGGAGAGCTCGAGGAAGAAATCCAGAGCCCGAGCAAAAAAACCAGAGCCCGAGGAAGAAAACCAGAGCCCGAGGAAGAAAACCAGAGCCCGAGGAAGAAAACTAGAGCTCTTGGAACAAAACCAGGTGCCGAGGAAGAAAACCAGAGCCCGAGGAACAAAAACAGAGCCCGAGGAACAAAACCAAAGCCCGAAGAACAATATCAGAGCCCAAGGAACAAAAGGAAACCCCGAGGAAGAAAACCAGGGCCTGAGGAACAAAACCAGAGCTCGAGGAACAAACCCGGAGCCCGAGGAACACAAGCAGAGCCCGAGGAACAAAAACAGAGCCCGAGGAACAAAAGGAAACCCCGAGGAAGAAAACCAGGGCCTGAGGAACAAAACCAGAGCTCGAGGAACAAACCCGGAGCCCGAGGAACACAACCAGAGCCCGAGGAACACAACCAGAGCCCGAGGAACAAAAACAGAGCCCGAGGAACAAAAACAGAGCCCGAGGAACAAAACTAGGGCCCGAAGAAGAAAAGGAGAGCTCGAGGAAGAAATCCAGAGCCCGAGCAACAAAACCAGAGCCTGAGGAAGAAAAACAGAGCCCGAGGAAGAAAACCAGAGCCCGAGGAAGAAAACCAGAACCCGAGGAACAAAACTAGAGCTCTTGGAACAAAACCAGGTGCCGAGGAAGAAAACCAGAGCCCGAGGAACAAAAACAGAGCCCGAGGAACAAAACCAAAGCCCGAAGAACAATATCAGAGCCCAAGGAACAAAAGGAAACCCCGAGGAAGAAAACCAGGGCCTGAGGAACAAAACCAGAGCTCGAGGAAGAAAACCAGAGCCCGAGGAAGAAAACCAGAGCCCAAGGAAGAAAACCAGAGCTCAAGGAACAAAACCAGAACCCGAGGAACAAAACGAGAGTTCGAGGAAGAAAACGAGAGCCCGAGGAACAAAACCAGTGCCAAAGGAAGAAAACCAGAGCCCGAGGAAGAAAACCAGAGCCCGAGGAAGAAAACTAGAGCTCTTGGAACAAAACCAGGTGCCGAGGAAGAAAAGGAGAGCCCGAGGAACAAATCCAGAGCCCGAGGAACAAAACCAAAGCCCGAAGAACAATATCAGAGCCCAAGGAACAAAAGGAAACCCCAAGGAAGAAAACCAGGGCCTGAGGAACAAAACTAGAGGTCGAGGAACAAACCCGGAGCCCGAGGAACACAACCAGAGCCCGAGGAACAAAAACAGAGCCCGAGGAACAAAACTAGGGCCCGAAGAAGAAAAGGAGAGCTCAAGGAAGAAATCCAGAGCCCGAGGAACAAAACCAGAGCCTGAGGAAGAAAACCAGAGCCCGAGGAAGAAAACCAGAGCCCGAGGAACAAAACCAAAGCCCGAAGAACAATATCAGAGCCCAAGGAACAAAAGGAAACCCCGAGGAAGAAAACCAGGGCCTGAGGAACAAAACTAGAGCTCGAGGAACAAACCCGGAGCCCGAGGAACACAACCAGAGCCCGAGGAACAAAAACAGAGCCCGAGGAACAAAACTAGGGCCCGAAGAAGAAAAGGAGAGCTCAAGGAAGAAATCCAGAGCCCGAGCAACAAAACCAGAGCCTGAGGAAGAAAACCAGAGCCCGAGGAAGAAAACCAGACCCCAAGGAAGAAAACCAGACCTCAAGGAACAAAACCAGAACCCGAGGAAGAAAACGAGAGCCCGAGGAACATAACCAGTGCCAAAGGAATAAAACCAGAGCTCGAGGAACAAAACCAGAGCCCAAGGACAAAAAGGAAGGCCTGAAGAACAAAACGAGGGCCATAGGAAGAAAACCAGAGCCCGTGGAATAAAACCAGGGCCCGAGGAACCGAACCAGAAACCGAGGAACAAATCCAGAGCCCGAGGAACAAAACTAGCCCTCGAGGAACACAACCAGAGCCCGAGGAAGAAAACCAGACCTCGATGAACAAAACCAGAGCCCGAGGAATAAAACCAGAGCTCAAGGAACAAAACCAGAACCCGAGGAACAAAACGAGAGTTCGAGGAAGAAAACGAGAGCCCGAGGAACAAAACCAGAGCCTGAGGAAGAAAACCAGAGCCCGAGGAAGAAAACCAGACCCCAAGGAAGAAAACCAGACCTCAAGGAACAAAACCAGAACCCGAGGAAGAAAACGAGAGCCCGAGGAACATAACCAGTGCCCAAGGAATAAAACCAGAGCTCGAGGAACAAAACCAGAGCCCAAGGACAAAAAGGAAGGCCTGAAGAACAAAACGAGGGCCATAGGAAGAAAACCAGAGCCCGTGGAATAAAACCAGGGCCCGAGGAACCGAACCAGAAACCGAGGAACAAATCCAGAGCCCGAGGAACAAAACTAGCCCTCGAGGAACAAAACCAGAGCCCGAGGAAGAAAACCAGAACTCGATGAACAAAACCAGAGCCCGAGGAATAAAACCAGAGCTCAAGGAACAAAACCAGAACCCGAGGAACAAAACGAGAGTTCGAGGAAGAAAACGAGAGCCCGAGGAACAAAACCAGTGCCAAAGGAAGAAAACCAGAGCCCGAGGAAGAAAACCAGAGCCCGAGGAACAAAACTAGAGCTCTTGGAACAAAAACAAGTGCCGAGGAAGAAAACCAGAGCCCGAGGAACAAAAACAGAGCCCGAGGAACAAAACCAAAGCCCGAAGAAAAATATCAGAGCCCAAGAAACAAAAGGAAATCCCGAGGAAGAAAACCAGGGCCTGAGGAACAAAACCAGAGCTCGAGGAACAAACCCGGAGCCCGAGGAACACAACCAGAGCCCGAGGAACACAACCAGAGCCCGAGGAACAAAAACAGAGCCCGAGGAACAAAAGGAAACCCCGAGGAAGAAAACCAGGGCCTGAGGAACAAAACTAGAGCTCGAGGAACAAACCCGGAGCCCGAGGAACACAACCAGAGCCCGAGGAACACAACCAGAGCCCGAGGAACAAAAACAGAGCCCGAGGAACAAAACTAGGGCCCGAAGAAGAAAAGGAGAGCTCGAGGAAGAAATCCAGAGCCCGAGCAACAAAACCAGAGCCTGAGGAAGAAAAACAGAGCCCGAGGAAGAAAACCAGAGCCCGAGGAAGAAAACCAGAGCCCAAGGAAGAAAACCAGAGCTCAAGGAACAAAACCAGAACCCGAGGAACAAAACGAGAGTTCGAGGAAGAAAACGAGAGCCCGAGGAACAAAACCAGTGCCCAAGGAAGAAAACCAGAGCCTGAGGAAGAAAACCAGAGCCCGAGGAACAAAACTAGAGCTCTTGGAACAAAAGCAGGTGCCGAGGAAGAAAAGGAGAGCCCGAGGAACAAAAACAGAGCCCGAGGAACAAAACCAAAGCCCGAAGAACAATATCAGAGCCCAAGGAACAAAAGGAAACCCCGAGGAAGAAAACCAGGGCCTGAGGAACAAAACTAGAGCTCGAGGAACAAACCCGGAGCCCGAGGAACACAACCAGAGCCCGAGGAACAAAAACAGAGCCCGAGGAACAAAACTAGGGCCCGAAGAAGAAAAGGAGAGCTCAAGGAAGAAATCCAGAGCCCGAGCAACAAAACCAGAGCCTGAGGAAGAAAACCAGAGCCCGAGGAAGAAAACCAGAGCCCAAGGAAGAAAACCAGACCTCAAGGAACAAAACCAGAACCCGAGGAAGAAAACGAGAGCCCGAGGAACATGACCAGTGCCCAAGGAATAAAACCAGAGCTCGAGGAACAAAACCAGAGCCCAAGGACAAAAAGGAAGGCCTGAAGAACAAAACGAGGGCCATAGGAAGAAAACCAGAGCCCGTGGAATAAAACCAGGGCCCGAGGAACCGAACCAGAAACCGAGGAACAAATCCAGAGCCCGAGGAACAAAACTAGCCCTCGAGGAACACAACCAGAGCCCGAGGAAGAAAACCAGACCTCGATGAACAAAACCAGAGCCCGAGGAATAAAACCAGAGCTCAAGGAACAAAACCAGAACCCGAGGAACAAAACGAGAGTTCGAGGAAGAAAACGAGAGCCCGAGCAACAAAACCAGAGCCTGAGGAAGAAAACCAGAGCCCGAGGAAGAAAACTAGAGCTCTTGGAACAAAACCAGGTGCCGAGGAAGAAAAGGAGAGCCCGAGGAACAAAAACAGAGCCCGAGGAACAAAACCAAAGCCCGAAGAAAAATATCAGAGCCCAAGGAACAAAAGGAAACCCCGAGGAAGAAAACCAGGGCCTGAGGAACAAAACCAGAGCTCGAGGAACAAACCCGGAGCCCGAGGAACACAACCAGAGCCCGAGGAACAAAAACAGAGCCCGAGGAACAAAAACAGAGCCCGAGGAACAAAACTAGGGCCCGAAGAAGAAAAGGAGAGCTCGAGGAAGAAATCCAGAGCCCGAGCAACAAAACCAGAGCCTGAGGAAGAAAAACAGAGCCCGAGGAAGAAAACCAGAGCCCGAGGAAGAAAACCAGAGCCCGAGGAAGAAAACTAGAGCTCTTGGAACAAAACCAGGTGCCGAGGAAGAAAACCAGAGCCCGAGGAACAAAAACAGAGCCCGAGGAACAAAACCAAAGCCCGAAGAACAATATCAGAGCCCAAGGAACAAAAGGAAACCCCGAGGAAGAAAACCAGGGCCTGAGGAACAAAACCAGAGCTTGAGGAACAAACCCGGAGCCCGAGGAACACAACCAGAGCCCGAGGAACACAACCAGAGCCCGAGGAACAAAAACAGAGCCCGAGGAACAAAAGGAAACCCCGAGGAAGAAAACCAGGGCCTGAGGAACAAAACTAGAGCTCGAGGAACAAACCCGGAGCCCGAGGAACACAACCAGAGCCCGAGGAACAAAAACAGAGCCCGAGGAAGAAAACCAGAGCCCGAGGAAGAAAACCAGAGCCCAAGGAAGAAAACCAGAGCTCGAGGAACAAAACCAGAACCCGAGGAACAAAACGAGAGTTCGAGGAAGAAAACGAGAGCCCGAGGAACAAAACCAGTGCCAAAGGAAGAAAACCAGAGCCCGAGGAAGAAAACCAGAGCCCGAGGAAGAAAACTAGAGCTCTTGGAACACAACCAGGTGCCGAGGAACAAAAACAGAGCCCGAGGAACAAAAACAGAGCCCGAGGAACAAAACCAAAGCCCGAAGAACAATATCAGAGCCCAAGGAACAAAAGGAAACCCCGAGGAAGAAAACCAGGGCCTGAGGAACAAAACTAGAGCTCGAGGAACAAACCCCGAGCCCGAGGAACACAACCAGAGCCCGAGGAACACAACCAGAGCCCGAGGAACAAAAACAGAGCCCGAGGAACAAAACTAGGGCCCGAAGAAGAAAAGGAGAGCTCGAGGAAGAAATCCAGAGCCCGAGCAACAAAACCAGAGCGCGAGGAACAAAAACAGAGCCCGAGGAAGAAAACCAGAGCCCGAGGAAGAAAACCAGAGCCTGAGGAAGAAAACCAGAGCTCAAGGAACAAAACCAGAACCCGAGGAACAAAACGAGAGTTCGAGGAAGAAAACGAGAGCCCGAGGAACAAAACCAGTGCCCAAGGAAGAAAACCAGAGCCCGAGGAAGAAAACCAGAGCCCGAGGAACAAAACTAGAGCTCTTGGAACAAAACCAGGTGCCGAGGAAGAAAAGGAGAGCCCGAGGAACAAAAACAGAGCCTGAGGAACAAAACCAAAGCCCGAAGAACAATATCAGAGCCCAAGGAACAAAAGGAAACCCCGAGGAAGAAAACCAGGGCCTGAGGAACAAAACTAGAGCTCGAGGAACAAACCCGGAGCCCGAGGAACACAACCAGAGCTCGAGGAACAAAAACAGAGCCCGAGGAACAAAACTAGGGCCCGAAGAAGAAAAGGAGAGCTCAAGGAAGAAATCCAGAGCCCGAGCAACAAAACCAGAGCCTGAGGAAGAAAACCAGAGCCCGAGGAAGAAAACCAGACCCCAAGGAAGAAAACCAGACCTCAAGGAACAAAACCAGAACCCGAGGAAGAAAACGAGAGCCCGAGGAACATAACCAGTGCCAAAGGAATAAAACCAGAGCTCGAGGAACAAAACCAGAGCCCAAGGACAAAAAGGAAGGCCTGAAGAACAAAACGAGGGCCATAGGAAGAAAACCAGAGCCCGTGGAATAAAACCAGGGCCCGAGGAACCGAACCAGAAACCGAGGAACAAATCCAGAGCCCGAGGAACAAAACTAGCCCTCGAGGAACACAACCAGAGCCCGAGGAAGAAAACCAGACCTCGATGAACAAAACCAGAGCCCGAGGAATAAAACCAGAGCTCAAGGAACAAAACCAGAACCCGAGGAACAAAACGAGAGTTCGAGGAAGAAAACGAGAGCCCGAGCAACAAAACCAGTGCCAAAGGAAGAAAACCAGAGCCCGAGGAAGAAAACCAGACCCCAAGGAAGAAAACCAGACCTCAAGGAACAAAACCAGGTGCCGAGGAAGAAAAGGAGAGCCCGAGGAACAAAAACAGAGCCCGAGGAACAAAACCAAAGCCCGAAGAACAATATCAGAGCCCAAGGAACAAAAGGAAACCCCAAGGAAGAAAACCAGGGCCTGAGGAACAAAACTAGAGCTCGAGGAACAAACCCGGAGCCCGAGGAACACAACCAGAGCCCGAGGAACAAAACCAGATCCCGAGGAACAAAACTAGGGCCCGAAGAAGAAAAGGAGAGCTCAAGGAAGAAATCCAGAGCCCGAGCAACAAAACCAGAGCCTGAGGAAGAAAACCAGAGCCCGAGGAAGAAAACCAGAGCCCGAGGAAGAAAACCAGACCCCAAGGAAGAAAACCAGACCTCAAGGAACAAAACCAGAACCCGAGGAAGAAAACGAGAGCCCGAGGAACATAACCAGTGCCAAAGGAATAAAACCAGAGCTCGAGGAACAAACCAGAGCCCAAGGACAAAAAGGAAGGCCTGAAGAACAAAACGAGGGCCATAGGAAGAAAACCAGAGCCCGTGGAATAAAACCAGGGCCCGAGGAACCGAACCAGAAACCGAGGAACAAATCCAGAGCCCGAGGAACAAAACTAGCCCTCGAGGAACACAACCAGAGCCCGAGGAAGAAAACCAGACCTCGATGAACAAAACCAGAGCCCGAGGAATAAAATCAGAGCTCAAGGAACAAAACCAGAACCCGAGGAACAAAACGAGAGTTCGAGGAAGAAAACGAGAGCCCGAGGAACAAAACCAGTGCCAAAGGAAGAAAACCAGAGCCCGAGGAAGAAAACCAGAGCCCGAGGAAGAAAACTAGAGCTCTTGGAACAAAACCAGGTGCCGAGGAAGAAAACCAGAGCCCGAGGAACAAAACCAAAGCCCGAAGAAAAATATCAGAGCCCAAGGAACAAAAGGAAACCCCGAGGAAGAAAACCAGGGCCTGAGGAACAAAACCAGAGCTCGAGGAACAAACCCGGAGCCCGAGGAACACAACCAGAGCCCGAGGAACACAACCAGAGCCCGAGGAACAAAAACAGAGCCCGAGGAACAAAAGGAAACCCCGAGGAAGAAAACCAGGGCCTGAGGAACAAAACTAGAGCTCGAGGAACAAACCCGGAGCCCGAGGAACACAACCAGAGCCCGAGGAACACAACCAGAGCCCGAGGAACAAAAACAGAGCCCGAGGAACAAAACTAGGGCCCGAAGAAGAAAAGGAGAGCTCGAGGAAGAAATCCAGAGCCCGAGCAACAAAACCAGAGCCTGAGGAAGAAAACCAGAGCCCGAGGAAGAAAACCAGAGCCCGAGGAAGAAAACCAGAGCCCAAGGAAGAAAACCAGAGCTCAAGGAACAAAACCAGAACCCGAGGAACAAAACGAGAGTTCGAGGAAGAAAACGAGAGCCCGAGGAACAAAACCAGTGCCCAAGGAAGAAAACCAGAGCCCGAGGAACAAAACCAGAGCCCGAGGAACAAAACTAGAGCTCTTGGAACAAAACCAGGTGCCGAGGAAGAAAAGGAGAGCCCGAGGAACAAAAACAGAGCCCGAGGAACAAAACCAAAGCCCGAAGAACAATATCAGAGCCCAAGGAACAAAAGGAAACCCCGAGGAAGAAAACCAGGGCCTGAGGAACAAAACTAGAGCTCGAGGAACAAACCCGGAGCCCGAGGAACACAACCAGAGCCCGAGGAACACAACCAGAGCCCGAGGAACACAACCAGAGCCCGAGGAACAAAACTAGGGCCCGAAGAAGAAAAGGAGAGCTCGAGGAAGAAATCCAGAGCCCGAGCAACAAAACCAGAGCCTGAGGAAGAAAACCAGAGCCCGAGGAAGAAAACCAGACCTCAAGGAACAAAACCAGAACCCGAGGAACAAAACGAGAGCCCGAGGAACATGACCAGTGCCCAAGGAATAAAACCAGAGCTCGAGGAACAAAACCAGAGCCCAAGGACAAAAAGGAAGGCCTGAAGAACAAAACGAGGGCCATAGGAAGGAAACCAGAGCCCGTGGAATAAAACCAGGGCCCGAGGAACCGAACCAGAAACCGAGGAACAAATCCAGAGCCCGAGGAACAAAACTAGCCCTCGAGGAACACAACCAGAGCCCGAGGAAGAAAACCAGACCTCGATGAACAAAACCAGAGCCCGAGGAATAAAACCAGAGCTCAAGGAACAAAACCAGAACCCGAGGAACAAAACGAGAGTTCGAGGAAGAAAACGAGAGCCCGAGCAACAAAACCAGTGCCAAAGGAAGAAAACCAGAGCCCGAGGAAGAAAACCAGACCCCAAGGAAGAAAACCAGACCTCAAGGAACAAAACCAGGTGCCGAGGAAGAAAAGGAGAGCCCGAGGAACAAAAACAGAGCCCGAGGAACAAAACCAAAGCCCGAAGAACAATATCAGAGCCCAAGGAACAAAAGGAAACCCCAAGGAAGAAAACCAGGGCCTGAGGAACAAAACTAGAGCTCGAGGAACAAACCCGGAGCCCGAGGAACACAAGCAGAGCCCGAGGAACAAAACCAGATCCCGAGGAACAAAACTAGGGCCCGAAGAAGAAAAGGAGAGCTCAAGGAAGAAATCCAGAGCCCGAGCAACAAAACCAGAGCCTGAGGAAGAAAAACAGAGCCCGAGGAAGAAAACCAGAGCCTGAGGAAGAAAACCAGACCCCAAGGAAGAAAACCAGACCTCAAGGAACAAAACCAGAACCCGAGGAAGAAAACGAGAGCCCGAGGAACATAACCAGTGCCAAAGGAATAAAACCAGAGCTCGAGGAACAAACCAGAGCCCAAGGACAAAAAGGAAGGCCTGAAGAACAAAACGAGGGCCATAGGAAGAAAACCAGAGCCCGTGGAATAAAACCAGGGCCCGAGGAACCGAACCAGAAACCGAGGAACAAATCCAGAGCCCGAGGAACAAAACTAGCCCTCGAGGAACACAACCAGAGCCCGAGGAAGAAAACCAGACCTCGATGAACAAAACCAGAGCCCGAGGAATAAAATCAGAGCTCAAGGAACAAAACCAGAACCCGAGGAACAAAACGAGAGTTCGAGGAAGAAAACGAGAGCCCGAGGAACAAAACCAGTGCCCAAGGAAGAAAACCAGAGCCCGAGGAAGAAAACCAGAGCCCGAGGAAGAAAACTAGAGCTCTTGGAACAAAACCAGGTGCCGAGGAAGAAAACCAGAGCCCGAGGAACAAAACCAAAGCCCGAAGAAAAATATCAGAGCCCAAGGAACAAAAGGAAACCCCGAGGAAGAAAACCAGGGCCTGAGGAACAAAACCAGAGCTCGAGGAACAAACCCGGAGCCCGAGGAACACAACCAGAGCCCGAGGAACACAACCAGAGCCCGAGGAACAAAAACAGAGCCCGAGGAACAAAAGGAAACCCCGAGGAAGAAAACCAGGGCCTGAGGAACAAAACTAGAGCTCGAGGAACAAACCCGGAGCCCGAGGAACACAACCAGAGCCCGAGGAACACAACCAGAGCCCGAGGAACAAAAACAGAGCCCGAGGAACAAAACTAGGGCCCGAAGAAGAAAAGGAGAGCTCGAGGAAGAAATCCAGAGCCCGAGCAACAAAACCAGAGCCTGAGGAAGAAAAACAGAGCCCGAGGAAGAAAACCAGAGCCCGAGGAAGAAAACCAGAGCCCAAGGAAGAAAACCAGAGCTCAAGGAACAAAACCAGAACCCGAGGAACAAAACGAGAGTTCGAGGAAGAAAACGAGAGCCCGAGGAACAAAACCAGTGCCCAAGGAAGAAAACCAGAGCCCGAGGAACAAAACCAGAGCCCGAGGAACAAAACTAGAGCTCTTGGAACAAAACCAGGTGCCGAGGAAGAAAAGGA
The DNA here is from genome assembly GCF_964195595.1 of Calonectris borealis. NCBI lineage: Eukaryota > Metazoa > Chordata > Aves > Procellariiformes > Procellariidae > Calonectris > Calonectris borealis. The sequence continues at coordinate 1,289,250 of NW_027441452.1, read as the reverse complement.
GAGCCCGAGGAACAAAAACAGAGCCCGAGGAACAAAACCAAAGCCCGAAGAACAATATCAGAGCCCAAGGAACAAAAGGAAACCCCGAGGAAGAAAACCAGGGCCTGAGGAACAAAACTAGAGCTCGAGGAACAAACCCGGAGCCCGAGGAACACAACCAGAGCCCGAGGAACACAACCAGAGCCCGAGGAACACAACCAGAGCCCGAGGAACAAAACTAGGGCCCGAAGAAGAAAAGGAGAGCTCGAGGAAGAAATCCAGAGCCCGAGCAACAAAACCAGAGCCTGAGGAAGAAAACCAGAGCCCGAGGAAGAAAACCAGACCTCAAGGAACAAAACCAGAACCCGAGGAACAAAACGAGAGCCCGAGGAACATGACCAGTGCCCAAGGAATAAAACCAGAGCTCGAGGAACAAAACCAGAGCCCAAGGACAAAAAGGAAGGCCTGAAGAACAAAACGAGGGCCATAGGAAGGAAACCAGAGCCCGTGGAATAAAACCAGGGCCCGAGGAACCGAACCAGAAACCGAGGAACAAATCCAGAGCCCGAGGAACAAAACTAGCCCTCGAGGAACACAACCAGAGCCCGAGGAAGAAAACCAGACCTCGATGAACAAAACCAGAGCCCGAGGAATAAAACCAGAGCTCAAGGAACAAAACCAGAACCCGAGGAACAAAACGAGAGTTCGAGGAAGAAAACGAGAGCCCGAGCAACAAAACCAGTGCCAAAGGAAGAAAACCAGAGCCCGAGGAAGAAAACCAGACCCCAAGGAAGAAAACCAGACCTCAAGGAACAAAACCAGGTGCCGAGGAAGAAAAGGAGAGCCCGAGGAACAAAAACAGAGCCCGAGGAACAAAACCAAAGCCCGAAGAACAATATCAGAGCCCAAGGAACAAAAGGAAACCCCAAGGAAGAAAACCAGGGCCTGAGGAACAAAACTAGAGCTCGAGGAACAAACCCGGAGCCCGAGGAACACAAGCAGAGCCCGAGGAACAAAACCAGATCCCGAGGAACAAAACTAGGGCCCGAAGAAGAAAAGGAGAGCTCAAGGAAGAAATCCAGAGCCCGAGCAACAAAACCAGAGCCTGAGGAAGAAAACCAGAGCCCGAGGAAGAAAACCAGAGCCCGAGGAAGAAAACCAGACCCCAAGGAAGAAAACCAGACCTCAAGGAACAAAACCAGAACCCGAGGAAGAAAACGAGAGCCCGAGGAACATAACCAGTGCCAAAGGAATAAAACCAGAGCTCGAGGAACAAAACCAGAGCCCAAGGACAAAAAGGAAGGCCTAAAGAACAAAACGAGGGCCATAGGAAGAAAACCAGAGCCCGTGGAATAAAACCAGGGCCCGAGGAACCGAACCAGAAACCGAGGAACAAATCCAGAGCCCGAGGAACAAAACTAGCCCTCGAGGAACACAACCAGAGCCCGAGGAAGAAAACCAGACCTCGATGAACAAAACCAGAGCCCGAGGAATAAAATCAGAGCTCAAGGAACAAAACCAGAACCCGAGGAACAAAACGAGAGTTCGAGGAAGAAAACGAGAGCCCGAGGAACAAAACCAGTGCCAAAGGAAGAAAACCAGAGCCCGAGGAAGAAAACCAGAGCCCGAGGAAGAAAACTAGAGCTCTTGGAACAAAACCAGGTGCCGAGGAAGAAAACCAGAGCCCGAGGAACAAAACCAAAGCCCGAAGAAAAATATCAGAGCCCAAGGAACAAAAGGAAACCCCGAGGAAGAAAACCAGGGCCTGAGGAACAAAACCAGAGCTCGAGGAACAAACCCGGAGCCCGAGGAACACAACCAGAGCCCGAGGAACACAACCAGAGCCCGAGGAACAAAAACAGAGCCCGAGGAACAAAAGGAAACCCCGAGGAAGAAAACCAGGGCCTGAGGAACAAAACTAGAGCTCGAGGAACAAACCCGGAGCCCGAGGAACACAACCAGAGCCCGAGGAACACAACCAGAGCCCGAGGAACAAAAACAGAGCCCGAGGAACAAAACTAGGGCCCGAAGAAGAAAAGGAGAGCTCGAGGAAGAAATCCAGAGCCCGAGCAACAAAACCAGAGCCTGAGGAAGAAAAACAGAGCCCGAGGAAGAAAACCAGAGCCCGAGGAAGAAAACCAGAGCCCAAGGAACAAAACCAGAACCCGAGGAACAAAACGAGAGTTCGAGGAAGAAAACGAGAGCCCGAGGAACAAAACCAGTGCCCAAGGAAGAAAACCAGAGCCCGAGGAACAAAACCAGAGCCCGAGGAACAAAACTAGAGCTCTTGGAACAAAACCAGGTGCCGAGGAAGAAAAGGAGAGCCCGAGGAACAAAAACAGAGCCCGAGGAACAAAACCAAAGCCCGAAGAACAATATCAGAGCCCAAGGAACAAAAGGAAACCCCGAGGAAGAAAACCAGGGCCTGAGGAACAAAACTAGAGCTCGAGGAACAAAACCGGAGCCCGAGGAACACAACCAGAGCCCGAGGAACAAAAACAGAGCCCGAGGAACAAAACTAGGGCCCGAAGAAGAAAAGGAGAGCTCGAGGAAGAAATCCAGAGCCCGAGCAACAAAACCAGAGCCTGAGGAAGAAAACCAGAGCCCGAGGAAGAAAACCAGAGCCCAAGGAAGAAAACCAGACCTCAAGGAACAAAACCAGAACCCGAGGAAGAAAACGAGAGCCCGAGGAACATGACCAGTGCCCAAGGAATAAAACCAGAGCTCGAGGAACAAAACCAGAGCCCAAGGACAAAAAGGAAGGCCTGAAGAACAAAACGAGGGCCATAGGAAGGAAACCAGAGCCCGTGGAATAAAACCAGGGCCCGAGGAACCGAACCAGAAACCGAGGAACAAATCCAGAGCCCGAGGAACAAAACTAGCCCTCGAGGAACACAACCAGAGCCCGAGGAAGAAAACCAGACCTCGATGAACAAAACCAGAGCCCGAGGAAGAAAACCAGAGCTCAAGGAACAAAACCAGAACCCGAGGAACAAAACGAGAGTTCGAGGAAGAAAACGAGAGCCCGAGCAACAAAACCAGAGCCTGAGGAAGAAAACCAGAGCCCGAGGAAGAAAACTAGAGCTCTTGGAACAAAACCAGGTGCCGAGGAAGAAAAGGAGAGCCCGAGGAACAAAAACAGAGCCCGAGGAACAAAACCAAAGCCCGAAGAACAATATCAGAGCCCAAGGAACAAAAGGAAACCCCAAGGAAGAAAACCAGGGCCTGAGGAACAAAACTAGAGCTCGAGGAACAAACCCGGAGCCCGAGGAACACAAGCAGAGCCCGAGGAACAAAACCAGATCCCGAGGAACAAAACTAGGGCCCGAAGAAGAAAAGGAGAGCTCAAGGAAGAAATCCAGAGCCCGAGCAACAAAACCAGAGCCTGAGGAAGAAAACCAGAGCCCGAGGAAGAAAACCAGAGCCCGAGGAAGAAAACCAGACCCCAAGGAAGAAAACCAGACCTCAAGGAACAAAACCAGAACCCGAGGAAGAAAACGAGAGCCCGAGGAACATAACCAGTGCCAAAGGAATAAAACCAGAGCTCGAGGAACAAAACCAGAGCCCAAGGACAAAAAGGAAGGCCTAAAGAACAAAACGAGGGCCATAGGAAGAAAACCAGAGCCCGTGGAATAAAACCAGGGCCCGAGGAACCGAACCAGAAACCGAGGAACAAATCCAGAGCCCGAGGAACAAAACTAGCCCTCGAGGAACACAACCAGAGCCCGAGGAAGAAAACCAGACCTCGATGAACAAAACCAGAGCCCGAGGAATAAAATCAGAGCTCAAGGAACAAAACCAGAACCCGAGGAACAAAACGAGAGTTCGAGGAAGAAAACGAGAGCCCGAGGAACAAAACCAGTGCCAAAGGAAGAAAACCAGAGCCCGAGGAAGAAAACCAGAGCCCGAGGAAGAAAACTAGAGCTCTTGGAACAAAACCAGGTGCCGAGGAAGAAAACCAGAGCCCGAGGAACAAAACCAAAGCCCGAAGAAAAATATCAGAGCCCAAGGAACAAAAGGAAACCCCGAGGAAGAAAACCAGGGCCTGAGGAACAAAACCAGAGCTCGAGGAACAAACCCGGAGCCCGAGGAACACAACCAGAGCCCGAGGAACACAACCAGAGCCCGAGGAACAAAAACAGAGCCCGAGGAACAAAAGGAAACCCCGAGGAAGAAAACCAGGGCCTGAGGAACAAAACTAGAGCTCGAGGAACAAACCCGGAGCCCGAGGAACACAACCAGAGCCCGAGGAACACAACCAGAGCCCGAGGAACAAAAACAGAGCCCGAGGAACAAAACTAGGGCCCGAAGAAGAAAAGGAGAGCTCGAGGAAGAAATCCAGAGCCCGAGCAACAAAACCAGAGCCTGAGGAAGAAAAACAGAGCCCGAGGAAGAAAACCAGAGCCCGAGGAAGAAAACCAGAGCCCAAGGAAGAAAACCAGAGCTCAAGGAACAAAACCAGAACCCGAGGAACAAAACGAGAGTTCGAGGAAGAAAACGAGAGCCCGAGGAACAAAACCAGTGCCCAAGGAAGAAAACCAGAGCCCGAGGAACAAAACCAGAGCCCGAGGAACAAAACTAGAGCTCTTGGAACAAAACCAGGTGCCGAGGAAGAAAAGGAGAGCCCGAGGAACAAAAACAGAGCCCGAGGAACAAAACCAAAGCCCGAAGAACAATATCAGAGCCCAAGGAACAAAAGGAAACCCCGAGGAAGAAAACCAGGGCCTGAGGAACAAAACTAGAGCTCGAGGAACAAACCCGGAGCCCGAGGAACACAACCAGAGCCCGAGGAACAAAAACAGAGCCCGAGGAACAAAACTAGGGCCCGAAGAAGAAAAGGAGAGCTCGAGGAAGAAATCCAGAGCCCGAGCAACAAAACCAGAGCCTGAGGAAGAAAACCAGAGCCCGAGGAAGAAAACCAGAGCCCAAGGAAGAAAACCAGACCTCAAGGAACAAAACCAGAACCCGAGGAAGAAAACGAGAGCCCGAGGAACATGACCAGTGCCCAAGGAATAAAACCAGAGCTCGAGGAACAAAACCAGAGCCCAAGGACAAAAAGGAAGGCCTGAAGAACAAAACGAGGGCCATAGGAAGGAAACCAGAGCCCGTGGAATAAAACCAGGGCCCGAGGAACCGAACCAGAAACCGAGGAACAAATCCAGAGCCCGAGGAACAAAACTAGCCCTCGAGGAACACAACCAGAGCCCGAGGAAGAAAACCAGACCTCGATGAACAAAACCAGAGCCCGAGGAAGAAAACCAGAGCTCAAGGAACAAAACCAGAACCCGAGGAACAAAACGAGAGTTCGAGGAAGAAAACGAGAGCCCGAGCAACAAAACCAGAGCCTGAGGAAGAAAACCAGAGCCCGAGGAAGAAAACTAGAGCTCTTGGAACAAAACCAGGTGCCGAGGAAGAAAAGGAGAGCCCGAGGAACAAAAACAGAGCCCGAGGAACAAAACCAAAGCCCGAAGAAAAATATCAGAGCCCAAGGAACAAAAGGAAACCCCGAGGAAGAAAACCAGGGCCTGAGGAACAAAACCAGAGCTCGAGGAACAAACCCGGAGCCCGAGGAACACAACCAGAGCCCGAGGAACACAACCAGAGCCCGAGGAACAAAAACAGAGCCCGAGGAACAAAAGGAAACCCCGAGGAAGAAAACCAGGGCCTGAGGAACAAAACTAGAGCTCGAGGAACAAACCCGGAGCCCGAGGAACACAACCAGAGCCCGAGGAACAAAAACAGAGCCCGAGGAACAAAAACAGAGCCCGAGGAACAAAACTAGGGCCCGAAGAAGAAAAGGAGAGCTCGAGGAAGAAATCCAGAGCCCGAGCAACAAAACCAGAGCCTGAGGAAGAAAAACAGAGCCCGAGGAAGAAAACCAGAGCCCGAGGAAGAAAACCAGAGCCCGAGGAAGAAAACTAGAGCTCTTGGAACAAAACCAGGTGCCGAGGAAGAAAACCAGAGCCCGAGGAACAAAAACAGAGCCCGAGGAACAAAACCAAAGCCCGAAGAACAATATCAGAGCCCAAGGAACAAAAGGAAACCCCGAGGAAGAAAACCAGGGCCTGAGGAACAAAACCAGAGCTCGAGGAACAAACCCGGAGCCCGAGGAACACAACCAGAGCCCGAGGAACACAACCAGAGCCCGAGGAACAAAAACAGAGCCCGAGGAACAAAAGGAAACCCCGAGGAGGAAACCAGGGCCTGAGGAACAAAACTAGAGCTCGAGGAACAAACCCGGAGCCCGAGGAACACAACCAGAGCCCGAGGAACAAAAACAGAGCCCGAGGAAGAAAACCAGAGCCCTAGGAAGAAAACCAGAGCCCAAGGAAGAAAACCAGAGCTCAAGGAACAAAACCAGAACCCGAGGAACAAAACGAGAGTTCGAGGAAGAAAACGAGAGCCCGAGCAACAAAACCAGTGCCAAAGGAAGAAAACCAGAGCCCGAGGAAGAAAACCAGAGCCCGAGGAAGAAAACTAGAGCTCTTGGAACACAACCAGGTGCCGAGGAAGAAAAGGAGAGCCCGAGGAACAAAAACAGAGCCCGAGGAACAAAACCAAAGCCCGAAGAACAATATCAGAGCCCAAGGAACAAAAGGAAACCCCGAGGAAGAAAACCAGGGCCTGAGGAACAAAACTAGAGCTCGAGGAACAAACCCAGAGCCCGAGGAACACAACCAGAGCCCGAGGAACACAACCAGAGCCCGAGGAACAAAAACAGAGCCCGAGGAACAAAACTAGGGCCCGAAGAAGAAAAGGAGAGCTCGAGGAAGAAATCCAGAGCCCGAGCAACAAAACCAGAGCCCGAGGAACAAAAACAGAGCCCGAGGAACAAAACCAAAGCCCGAAGAACAATATCAGAGCCCAAGGAACAAAAGGAAACCCCGAGGAAGAAAACCAGGGCCTGAGGAACAAAACTAGAGCTCGAGGAACAAACCCGGAGCCCGAGGAACACAACCAGAGCCCGAGGAACAAAAACAGAGCCCGAGGAACAAAACTAGGGCCCGAAGAAGAAAAGGAGAGCTCAAGGAAGAAATCCAGAGCCCGAGCAACAAAACCAGAGCCTGAGGAAGAAAACCAGAGCCCGAGGAAGAAAACCAGACCCCAAGGAAGAAAACCAGACCTCAAGGAACAAAACCAGAACCCGAGGAAGAAAACGAGAGCCCGAGGAACATAACCAGTGCCAAAGGAATAAAACCAGAGCTCGAGGAACAAAACCAGAGCCCAAGGACAAAAAGGAAGGCCTGAAGAACAAAACGAGGGCCATAGGAAGAAAACCAGAGCCCGTGGAATAAAACCAGGGCCCGAGGAACCGAACCAGAAACCGAGGAACAAATCCAGAGCCCGAGGAACAAAACTAGCCCTCGAGGAACACAACCAGAGCCCGAGGAAGAAAACCAGACCTCGATGAACAAAACCAGAGCCCGAGGAATAAAACCAGAGCTCAAGGAACAAAACCAGAACCCGAGGAACAAAACGAGAGTTCGAGGAAGAAAACGAGAGCCCGAGGAACAAAACCAGAGCCTGAGGAAGAAAACCAGAGCCCGAGGAAGAAAACCAGACCCCAAGGAAGAAAACCAGACCTCAAGGAACAAAACCAGAACCCGAGGAAGAAAACGAGAGCCCGAGGAACATAACCAGTGCCCAAGGAATAAAACCAGAGCTCGAGGAACAAAACCAGAGCCCAAGGACAAAAAGGAAGGCCTGAAGAACAAAACGAGGGCCATAGGAAGAAAACCAGAGCCCGTGGAATAAAACCAGGGCCCGAGGAACCGAACCAGAAACCGAGGAACAAATCCAGAGCCCGAGGAACAAAACTAGCCCTCGAGGAACACAACCAGAGCCCGAGGAAGAAAACCAGAACTCGATGAACAAAACCAGAGCCCGAGGAATAAAACCAGAGCTCAAGGAACAAAACCAGAACCCGAGGAACAAAACGAGAGTTCGAGGAAGAAAACGAGAGCCCGAGGAACAAAACCAGTGCCAAAGGAAGAAAACCAGAGCCCGAGGAAGAAAACCAGAGCCCGAGGAAGAAAACTAGAGCTCTTGGAACAAAAACAAGTGCCGAGGAAGAAAACCAGAGCCCGAGGAACAAAAACAGAGCCCGAGGAACAAAACCAAAGCCCGAAGAAAAATATCAGAGCCCAAGGAACAAAAGGAAATCCCGAGGAAGAAAACCAGGGCCTGAGGAACAAAACCAGAGCTCGAGGAACAAACCCGGAGCCCGAGGAACACAACCAGAGCCCGAGGAACACAACCAGAGCCCGAGGAACAAAAACAGAGCCCGAGGAACAAAAGGAAACCCCGAGGAAGAAAACCAGGGCCTGAGGAACAAAACTAGAGCTCGAGGAACAAACCCGGAGCCCGAGGAACACAACCAGAGCCCGAGGAACACAACCAGAGCCCGAGGAACAAAAACAGAGCCCGATGAACAAAACTAGGGCCCGAAGAAGAAAAGGAGAGCTCGAGGAAGAAATCCAGAGCCCGAGCAACAAAACCAGAGCCTGAGGAAGAAAACCAGAGCCCGAGGAAGAAAACCAGAGCCCGAGGAAGAAAACCAGAGCCCAAGGAAGAAAACCAGACCTCAAGGAACAAAACCAGAACCCGAGGAACAAAACGAGAGTTCGAGGAAGAAAACGAGAGCCCGAGGAACAAAACCAGTGCCCAAGGAAGAAAACCAGAGCCCGAGGAAGAAAACCAGAGCCCGAGGAACAAAACTAGAGCTCTTGGAACAAAAGCAGGTGCCGAGGAAGAAAAGGAGAGCCCGAGGAACAAAAACAGAGCCCGAGGACCACAACCAAAGCCCGAAGAACAATATCAGAGCCCAAGGAACAAAAGGAAACCCCGAGGAAGAAAACCAGGGCCTGAGGAACAAAACTAGAGCTCGAGGAACAAACCCGGAGCCCGAAGAACACAACCAGAGCCCGAGGAACAAAAACAGAGCCCGAGGAACAAAACTAGGGCCCGAAGAAGAAAAGGAGAGCTCAAGGAAGAAATCCAGAGCCCGAGCAACAAAACCAGAGCCTGAGGAAGAAAACCAGAGCCCGAGGAAGAAAACCAGAGCCCAAGGAAGAAAACCAGACCTCAAGGAACAAAACCAGAAACCGAGGAAGAAAACGAGAGCCCGAGGAACATGACCAGTGCCCAAGGAATAAAACCAGAGCTCGAGGAACAAAACCAGAGCCCAAGGACAAAAAGGAAGGCCTGAAGAACAAAACGAGGGCCATAGGAAGGAAACCAGAGCCCGTGGAATAAAACCAGGGCCCGAGGAACCGAACCAGAAACCGAGGAACAAATCCAGAGCCCGAGGAACAAAACTAGCCCTCGAGGAACACAACCAGAGCCCGAGGAAGAAAACCAGACCTCGATGAACAAAACCAGAGCCCGAGGAATAAAACCAGAGCTCAAGGAACAAAACCAGAAACCGAGGAACAAAACGAGAGTTCGAGGAAGAAAACGAGAGCCCGAGCAACAAAACCAGAGCCTGAGGAAGAAAACCAGAGCCCGAGGAAGAAAACTAGAGCTCTTGGAACAAAACCAGGTGCCGAGGAAGAAAAGGAGAGCCCGAGGAACAAAAACAGAGCCCGAGGAACAAAACCAAAGCCCGAAGAACAATATCAGAGCCCAAGGAACAAAAGGAAACCCCGAGGAAGAAAACCAGGGCCTGAGGAAAAAAACCAGAGCTCGAGGAACAAACCCGGAGCCCGAGGAACACAACCAGAGCCCGAGGAACACAACCAGAGCCCGAGGAACAAAAACAGAGCCCGAGGAACAAAAGGAAACCCCGAGGAAGAAAACCAGGGCCTGAGGAACAAAACTAGAGCTCGAGGAACAAACCCGGAGCCCGAGGAACACAACCAGAGCCCGAGGAACAAAAACAGAGCCCGAGGAACAAAAACAGAGCCCGAGGAACAAAACTAGGGCCCGAAGAAGAAAAGGAGAGCTCGAGGAAGAAATCCAGAGCCCGAGCAACAAAACCAGAGCCCGAGGAAGAAAACCAGAGCCCGAGGAAGAAAACCAGAGCCCGAGGAAGAAAACTAGAGCTCTTGGAACAAAACCAGGTGCCGAGGAAGAAAACCAGAGCCCGAGGAACAAAAACAGAGCCCGAGGAACAAAACCAAAGCCCGAAGAACAATATCAGAGCCCAAGGAACAAAAGGAAACCCCGAGGAAGAAAACCAGGGCCTGAGGAACAAAACCAGAGCTCGAGGAACAAACCCGGAGCCCGAGGAACACAACCAGAGCCCGAGGAACAAAAACAGAGCCCGAGGAACAAAAGGAAACCCCGAGGAAGAAAACCAGGGCCTGAGGAACAAAACCAGAGCTCGAGGAACAAACCCGGAGCCCGAGGAACACAACCAGAGCCCGAGGAACACAACCAGAGCCCGAGGAACAAAAACAGAGCCCGAGGAACAAAAGGAAACCCCGAGGAAGAAAACCAGGGCCTGAGGAACAAAACTAGAGCTCGAGGAACAAACCCGGAGCCCGAGGAACAAAACCAGAGCCCGAGGAACACAACCAGAGCCCGAGGAACAAAAACAGAGCCCGAGGAACAAAACTAGGGCCCGAAGAAGAAAAGGAGAGCTCGAGGAAGAAATCCAGAGCCCGAGCAACAAAACCAGAGCCTGAGGAAGAAAAACAGAGCCCGAGGAAGAAAACCAGAGCCCGAGGAAGAAAACCAGAGCCCAAGGAAGAAAACCAGAGCTCAAGGAACAAAACCAGAACCCGAGGAACAAAACGAGAGTTCGAGGAAGAAAACGAGAGCCCGAGGAACAAAACCAGTGCCCAAGGAAGAAAACCAGAGCCCGAGGAAGAAAACCAGAGCCCGAGGAAGAAAACTAGAGCTCTTGGAACAAAACCAGGTGCCGAGGAAGAAAAGGAGAGCCCGAGGAACAAAAACAGAGCCCGAGGAACAAAACCAAAGCCCGAAGAACAATATCAGAGCCCAAGGAACAAAAGGAAACCCCGAGGAAGAAAACCAGGGCCTGAGGAACAAAACTAGAGCTCGAGGAACAAACCCGGAGCCCGAGGAACACAACCAGAGCCCGAGGAACAAAAACAGAGCCCGAGGAACAAAACTAGGGCCCGAAGAAGAAAAGGAGAGCTCAAGGAAGAAATCCAGAGCCCGAGCAACAAAACCAGAGCCTGAGGAAGAAAACCAGAGCCCGAGGAAGAAAACCAGACCCCAAGGAAGAAAACCAGACCTCAAGGAACAAAACCAGAACCCGAGGAAGAAAACGAGAGCCCGAGGAACATAACCAGTGCCAAAGGAATAAAACCAGAGCTCGAGGAACAAAACCAGAGCCCAAGGACAAAAAGGAAGGCCTGAAGAACAAAACGAGGGCCATAGGAAGAAAACCAGAGCCCGTGGAATAAAACCAGGGCCCGAGGAACCGAACCAGAAACCGAGGAACAAATCCAGAGCCCGAGGAACAAAACTAGCCCTCGAGGAACACAACCAGAGCCCGAGGAAGAAAACCAGACCTCGATGAACAAAACCAGAGCCCGAGGAATAAAACCAGAGCTCAAGGAACAAAACCAGAACCCGAGGAACAAAACGAGAGTTCGAGGAAGAAAACGAGAGCCCGAGGAACAAAACCAGAGCCTGAGGAAGAAAACCAGAGCCCGAGGAAGAAAACCAGACCCCAAGGAAGAAAACCAGACCTCAAGGAACAAAACCAGAACCCGAGGAAGAAAACGAGAGCCCGAGGAACATAACCAGTGCCCAAGGAATAAAACCAGAGCTCGAGGAACAAAACCAGAGCCCAAGGACAAAAAGGAAGGCCTGAAGAACAAAACGAGGGCCATAGGAAGAAAACCAGAGCCCGTGGAATAAAACCAGGGCCCGAGGAACCGAACCAGAAACCGAGGAACAAATCCAGAGCCCGAGGAACAAAACTAGCCCTCGAGGAACAAAACCAGAGCCCGAGGAAGAAAACCAGAACTCGATGAACAAAACCAGAGCCCGAGGAATAAAACCAGAGCTCAAGGAACAAAACCAGAACCCGAGGAACAAAACGAGAGTTCGAGGAAGAAAACGAGAGCCCGAGGAACAAAACCAGTGCCAAAGGAAGAAAACCAGAGCCCGAGGAAGAAAACCAGAGCCCGAGGAAGAAAACTAGAGCTCTTGGAACAAAAACAAGTGCCGAGGAAGAAAACCAGAGCCCGAGGAACAAAAACAGAGCCCGAGGAACAAAACCAAAGCCCGAAGAAAAATATCAGAGCCCAAGGAACAAAAGGAAATCCCGAGGAAGAAAACCAGGGCCTGAGGAACAAAACCAGAGCTCGAGGAACAAACCCGGAGCCCGAGGAACACAACCAGAGCCCGAGGAACACAACCAGAGCCCGAGGAACAAAAACAGAGCCCGAGGAACAAAAGGAAACCCCGAGGAAGAAAACCAGGGCCTGAGGAACAAAACTAGAGCTCGAGGAACAAACCCGGAGCCCGAGGAACACAACCAGAGCCCGAGGAACACAACCAGAGCCCGAGGAACAAAAACAGAGCCCGATGAACAAAACTAGGGCCCGAAGAAGAAAAGGAGAGCTCGAGGAAGAAATCCAGAGCCCGAGCAACAAAACCAGAGCCTGAGGAAGAAAACCAGAGCCCGAGGAAGAAAACCAGAGCCCGAGGAAGAAAACCAGAGCCCAAGGAAGAAAACCAGACCTCAAGGAACAAAACCAGAACCCGAGGAACAAAACGAGAGTTCGAGGAAGAAAACGAGAGCCCGAGGAACAAAACCAGTGCCCAAGGAAGAAAACCAGAGCCCGAGGAAGAAAACCAGAGCCCGAGGAACAAAACTAGAGCTCTTGGAACAAAAGCAGGTGCCGAGGAAGAAAAGGAGAGCCCGAGGAACAAAAACAGAGCCCGAGGAACAAAACCAAAGCCCGAAGAACAATATCAGAGCCCAAGGAACAAAAGGAAACCCCGAGGAAGAAAACCAGGGCCTGAGGAACAAAACTAGAGCTCGAGGAACAAACCCGGAGCCCGAGGAACACAACCAGAGCCCGAGGAACAAAAACAGAGCCCGAGGAACAAAACTAGGGCCCGAAGAAGAAAAGGAGAGCTCAAGGAAGAAATCCAGAGCCCGAGCAACAAAACCAGAGCCTGAGGAAGAAAACCAGAGCCCGAGGAAGAAAACCAGAGCCCAAGGAAGAAAACCAGACCTCAAGGAACAAAACCAGAACCCGAGGAAGAAAACGAGAGCCCGAGGAACATGACCAGTGCCCAAGGAATAAAACCAGAGCTCGAGGAACAAAACCAGAGCCCAAGGACAAAAAGGAAGGCCTGAAGAACAAAACGAGGGCCATAGGAAGGAAACCAGAGCCCGTGGAATAAAACCAGGGCCCGAGGAACCGAACCAGAAACCGAGGAACAAATCCAGAGCCCGAGGAACAAAACTAGCCCTCGAGGAACACAACCAGAGCCCGAGGAAGAAAACCAGACCTCGATGAACAAAACCAGAGCCCGAGGAATAAAACCAGAGCTCAAGGAACAAAACCAGAACCCGAGGAACAAAACGAGAGTTCGAGGAAGAAAACGAGAGCCCGAGCAACAAAACCAGAGCCTGAGGAAGAAAACCAGAGCCCGAGGAAGAAAACTAGAGCTCTTGGAACAAAACCAGGTGCCGAGGAAGAAAAGGAGAGCCCGAGGAACAAAAACAGAGCCCGAGGAACAAAACCAAAGCCCGAAGAAAAATATCAGAGCCCAAGGAACAAAAGGAAACCCCGAGGAAGAAAACCAGGGCCTGAGGAACAAAACCAGAGCTCGAGGAACAAACCCGGAGCCCGAGGAACACAACCAGAGCCCGAGGAACACAACCAGAGCCCGAGGAACAAAAACAGAGCCCGAGGAACAAAAGGAAACCCCGAGGAAGAAAACCAGGGCCTGAGGAACAAAACTAGAGCTCGAGGAACAAACCCGGAGCCCGAGGAACACAACCAGAGCCCGAGGAACAAAAACAGAGCCCGAGGAACAAAAACAGAGCCCGAGGAACAAAACTAGGGCCCGAAGAAGAAAAGGAGAGCTCGAGGAAGAAATCCAGAGCCCAGAGCAACAAAACCAGAGCCCGAGGAAGAAAACCAGAGCCCGAGGAAGAAAACCAGAGCCCGAGGAAGAAAACTAGAGCTCTTGGAACAAAACCAGGTGCCGAGGAAGAAAACCAGAGCCCGAGGAACAAAAACAGAGCCCGAGGAACAAAACCAAAGCCCGAAGAACAATATCAGAGCCCAAGGAACAAAAGGAAACCCCGAGGAAGAAAACCAGGGCCTGAGGAACAAAACCAGAGCTCGAGGAACAAACCCGGAGCCCGAGGAACACAACCAGAGCCCGAGGAACAAAAACAGAGCCCGAGGAACAAAAGGAAACCCCGAGGAAGAAAACCAGGGCCTGAGGAACAAAACCAGAGCTCGAGGAACAAACCCGGAGCCCGAGGAACACAACCAGAGCCCGAGGAACACAACCAGAGCCCGAGGAACAAAAACAGAGCCCGAGGAACAAAAGGAAACCCCGAGGAAGAAAACCAGGGCCTGAGGAACAAAACTAGAGCTCGAGGAACAAACCCGGAGCCCGAGGAACACAACCAGAGCCCGAGGAACACAACCAGAGCCCGAGGAACAAAAACAGAGCCCGAGGAACAAAACTAGGGCCCGAAGAAGAAAAGGAGAGCTCGAGGAAGAAATCCAGAGCCCGAGCAACAAAACCAGAGCCTGAGGAAGAAAAACAGAGCCCGAGGAAGAAAACCAGAGCCCGAGGAAGAAAACCAGAGCCCAAGGAAGAAAACCAGAGCTCAAGGAACAAAACCAGAACCCGAGGAAGAAAACGAGAGCCCGAGGAACATGACCAGTGCCCAAGGAATAAAACCAGAGCTCGAGGAACAAAACCAGAGCCCAAGGACAAAAAGGAAGGCCTGAAGAACAAAACGAGGGCCATAGGAAGGAAACCAGAGCCCGTGGAATAAAACCAGGGCCCGAGGAACCGAACCAGAAACCGAGGAACAAATCCAGAGCCCGAGGAACAAAACTAGCCCTCGAGGAACACAACCAGAGCCCGAGGAAGAAAACCAGACCTCGATGAACAAAACCAGAGCCCGAGGAATAAAACCAGAGCTCAAGGAACAAAACCAGAACCCGAGGAACAAAACGAGAGTTCGAGGAAGAAAACGAGAGCCCGAGCAACAAAACCAGTGCCAAAGGAAGAAAACCAGAGCCCGAGGAAGAAAACCAGACCCCAAGGAAGAAAACCAGACCTCAAGAAAAAAAACCAGGTGCCGAGGAAGAAAAGGAGAGCCCGAGGAACAAAAACAGAGCCCGAGGAACAAAACCAAAGCCCGAAGAACAATATCAGAGCCCAAGGAACAAAAGGAAACCCCAAGGAAGAAAACCAGGGCCTGACGAACAAAACTAGAGCTCGAGGAACAAACCCGGAGCCCGAGGAACACAAGCAGAGCCCGAGGAACAAAACCAGATCCCGAGGAACAAAACTAGGGCCCGAAGAAGAAAAGGAGAGCTCAAGGAAGAAATCCAGAGCCCGAGCAACAAAACCAGAGCCTGAGGAAGAAAACCAGAGCCCGAGGAAGAAAACCAGAGCCCGAGGAAGAAAACCAGACCCCAAGGAAGAAAACCAGACCTCAAGGAACAAAACCAGAACCCGAGGAAGAAAACGAGAGCCCGAGGAACATAACCAGTGCCAAAGGAATAAAACCAGAGCTCGAGGAACAAAACCAGAGCCCAAGGACAAAAAGGAAGGCCTGAAGAACAAAACGAGGGCCATAGGAAGAAAACCAGAGCCCGTGGAATAAAACCAGGGCCCGAGGAACCGAACCAGAAACCGAGGAACAAATCCAGAGCCCGAGGAACAAAACTAGCCCTCGAGGAACACAACCAGAGCCCGAGGAAGAAAACCAGACCTCGATGAACAAAACCAGAGCCCGAGGAATAAAATCAGAGCTCAAGGAACAAAACCAGAACCCGAGGAACAAAACGAGAGTTCGAGGAAGAAAACGAGAGCCCGAGGAACAAAACCAGTGCCAAAGGAAGAAAACCAGAGCCCGAGGAAGAAAACCAGAGCCCGAGGAAGAAAACTAGAGCTCTTGGAACAAAACCAGGTGCCGAGGAAGAAAACCAGAGCCCGAGGAACAAAACCAAAGCCCGAAGAAAAATATCAGAGCCCAAGGAACAAAAGGAAACCCCGAGGAAGAAAACCAGGGCCTGAGGAACAAAACCAGAGCTCGAGGAACAAACCCGGAGCCCGAGGAACACAACCAGAGCCCGAGGAACACAACCAGAGCCCGAGGAACAAAAACAGAGCCCGAGGAACAAAAGGAAACCCCGAGGAAGAAAACCAGGGCCTGAGGAACAAAACTAGAGCTCGAGGAACAAACCCGGAGCCCGAGGAACACAACCAGAGCCCGAGGAACACAACCAGAGCCCGAGGAACAAAAACAGAGCCCGAGGAACAAAACTAGGGCCCGAAGAAGAAAAGGAGAGCTCGAGGAAGAAATCCAGAGCCCGAGCAACAAAACCAGAGCCTGAGGAAGAAAACCAGAGCCCGAGGAAGAAAACCAGAGCCCGAGGAAGAAAACCAGAGCCCAAGGAAGAAAAGCAGAGCTCAAGGAACAAAACCAGAACCCGAGGAACAAAACGAGAGTTCGAGGAAGAAAACGAGAGCCCGAGGAACAAAACCAGTGCCCAAGGAAGAAAACCAGAGCCCGAGGAAGAAAACCAGAGCCCGAGGAACAAAACTAGAGCTCTTGGAACAAAAGCAGGTGCCGAGGAAGAAAAGGAGAGCCCGAGGAACAAAAACAGAGCCCGAGGAACAAAACCAAAGCCCGAAGAACAATATCAGAGCCCAAGGAACAAAAGGAAACCCCGAGGAAGAAAACCAGGGCCTGAGGAACAAAACTAGAGCTCGAGGAACAAACCCGGAGCCCGAGGAACACAACCAGAGCCCGAGGAACAAAAACAGAGCCCGAGGAACAAAACTAGGGCCCGAAGAAGAAAAGGAGAGCTCAAGGAAGAAATCCAGAGCCCGAGCAACAATACCAGAGCCTGAGGAAGAAAACCAGAGCCCGAGGAAGAAAACCAGACCCCAAGGAAGAAAACCAGACCTCAAGGAACAAAACCAGAACCCGAGGAAGAAAACGAGAGCCCGAGGAACATGACCAGTGCCCAAGGAATAAAACCAGAGCTCGAGGAACAAAACCAGAGCCCAAGGACAAAAAGGAAGGCCTGAAGAACAAAACGAGGGCCATAGGAAGGAAACCAGAGCCCGTGGAATAAAACCAGGGCCCGAGGAACCGAACCAGAAACCGAGGAACAAATCCAGAGCCCGAGGAACAAAACTAGCCCTCGAGGAACACAACCAGAGCCCGAGGAAGAAAACCAGACCTCGATGAACAAAACCAGAGCCCGAGGAAGAAAACCAGAGCTCAAGGAACAAAACCAGAACCCGAGGAACAAAACGAGAGTTCGAGGAAGAAAACGAGAGCCCGAGCAACAAAACCAGAGCCTGAGGAAGAAAACCAGAGCCCGAGGAAGAAAACTAGAGCTCTTGGAACAAAACCAGGTGCCGAGGAAGAAAAGGAGAGCCCGAGGAACAAAAACAGAGCCCGAGGAACAAAACCAAAGCCCGAAGAAAAATATCAGAGCCCAAGGAACAAAAGGAAACCCCGAGGAAGAAAACCAGGGCCTGAGGAACAAAACCAGAGCTCGAGGAACAAACCCGGAGCCCGAGGAACACAACCAGAGCCCGAGGAACACAACCAGAGCCCGAGGAACAAAAACAGAGCCCGAGGAACAAAAGGAAACCCCGAGGAAGAAAACCAGGGCCTGAGGAACAAAACTAGAGCTCGAGGAACAAACCCGGAGCCCGAGGAACACAACCAGAGCCCGAGGAACAAAAACAGAGCCCGAGGAACAAAAACAGAGCCCGAGGAACAAAACTAGGGCCTGAAGAAGAAAAGGAGAGCTCGAGGAAGAAATCCAGAGCCCGAGCAACAAAACCAGAGCCTGAGGAAGAAAAACAGAGCCCGAGGAAGAAAACCAGAGCCCGAGGAAGAAAACCAGAGCCCGAGGAAGAAAACTAGAGCTCTTGGAACAAAACCAGGTGCCGAGGAAGAAAACCAGAGCCCGAGGAACAAAAACAGAGCCCGAGGAACAAAACCAAAGCCCGAAGAACAATATCAGAGCCCAAGGAACAAAAGGAAACCCCGAGGAAGAAAACCAGGGCCTGAGGAACAAAACCAGAGCTCGAGGAACAAACCCGGAGCCCGAGGAACACAACCAGAGCCCGAGGAACACAACCAGAGCCCGAGGAACAAAAACAGAGCCCGAGGAACAAAAGGAAACCCCGAGGAAGAAAACCAGGGCCTGAGGAACAAAACTAGAGCTCGAGGAACAAACCCGGAGCCCGAGGAACACAACCAGAGCCCGAGGAACAAAAACAGAGCCCGAGGAAGAAAACCAGAGCCCTAGGAAGAAAACCAGAGCCCAAGGAAGAAAACCAGAGCTCAAGGAACAAAACCAGAACCCGAGGAACAAAACGAGAGTTCGAGGAAGAAAACGAGAGCCCGAGCAACAAAACCAGTGCCAAAGGAAGAAAACCAGAGCCCGAGGAAGAAAACCAGAGCCCGAGGAAGAAAACTAGAGCTCTTGGAACACAACCAGGTGCCGAGGAAGAAAAGGAGAGCCCGAGGAACAAAAACAGAGCCCGAGGAACAAAACCAAAGCCCGAAGAACAATATCAGAGCCCAAGGAACAAAAGGAAACCCCGAGGAAGAAAACCAGGGCCTGAGGAACAAAACTAGAGCTCGAGGAACAAACCCGGAGCCCGAGGAACACAACCAGAGCCCGAGGAACACAACCAGAGCCCGAGGAACAAAAACAGAGCCCGAGGAACAAAACTAGGGCCCGAAGAAGAAAAGGAGAGCTCGAGGAAGAAATCCAGAGCCCGAGCAACAAAACCAGAGCCCGAGGAACAAAAACAGAGCCCGAGGAACAAAACCAAAGCCCGAAGAACAATATCAGAGCCCAAGGAACAAAAGGAAACCCCGAGGAAGAAAACCAGGGCCTGAGGAACAAAACTAGAGCTCGAGGAACAAACCCGGAGCCCGAGGAACACAACCAGAGCCCGAGGAACAAAAACAGAGCCCGAGGAACAAAACTAGGGCCCGAAGAAGAAAAGGAGAGCTCAAGGAAGAAATCCAGAGCCCGAGCAACAAAACCAGAGCCTGAGGAAGAAAACCACAGCCCGAGGAAGAAAACCAGAGCCCAAGGAAGAAAACCAGACCTCAAGGAACAAAACCAGAACCCGAGGAAGAAAACGAGAGCCCGAGGAACATAACCAGTGCCCAAGGAATAAAACCAGAGCTCGAGGAACAAAACCAGAGCCCAAGGACAAAAAGGAAGGCCTGAAGAACAAAACGAGGGCCATAGGAAGGAAACCAGAGCCCGTGGAATAAAACCAGGGCCCGAGGAACCGAACCAGAAACCGAGGAACAAATCCAGAGCCCGAGGAACAAAACTAGCCCTCGAGGAACACAACCAGAGCCCGAGGAAGAAAACCAGACCTCGATGAACAAAACCAGAGCCCGAGGAATAAAACCAGAGCTCAAGGAACAAAACCAGAACCCGAGGAACAAAACGAGAGTTCGAGGAAGAAAACGAGAGCCCGAGGAACAAAACCAGTGCCAAAGGAAGAAAACCAGAGCCCGAGGAAGAAAACCAGAGCCCGAGGAAGAAAACTAGAGCTCTTGGAACAAAAACAAGTGCCGAGGAAGAAAACCAGAGCCCGAGGAACAAAAACAGAGCCCGAGGACCAAAACCAAAGCCCGAAGAAAAATATCAGAGCCCAAGGAACAAAAGGAAATCCCGAGGAAGAAAACCAGGGCCTGAGGAACAAAACCAGAGCTCGAGGAACAAACCCGGAGCCCGAGGAACACAACCAGAGCCCGAGGAACACAACCAGAGCCCGAGGAACAAAAACAGAGCCCGAGGAACAAAAGGAAACCCCGAGGAAGAAAACCAGGGCCTGAGGAACAAAACTAGAGCTCGAGGAACAAACCCGGAGCCCGAGGAACACAACCAGAGCCCGAGGAACACAACCAGAGCCCGAGGAACAAAAACAGAGCCCGAGGAACAAAACTAGGGCCCGAAGAAGAAAAGGAGAGCTCGAGGAAGAAATCCAGAGCCCGAGCAACAAAACCAGAGCCTGAGGAAGAAAAACAGAGCCCAAGGAAGAAAACCAGAGCCCGAGGAAGAAAACCAGAGCCCAAGGAAGAAAAGCAGAGCTCAAGGAACAAAACCAGAACCCGAGGAACAAAACGAGAGTTCGAGGAAGAAAACGAGAGCCCGAGGAACAAAACCAGTGCCCAAGGAAGAAAACCAGAGCCCGAGGAAGAAAACCAGAGCCCGAGGAACAAAACTAGAGCTCTTGGAACAAAAGCAGGTGCCGAGGAAGAAAAGGAGAGCCCGAGGAACAAAAACAGAGCCCGAGGAACAAAACCAAAGCCCGAAGAACAATATCAGAGCCCAAGGAACAAAAGGAAACCCCGAGGAAGAAAACCAGGGCCTGAGGAACAAAACTAGAGCTCGAGGAACAAACCCGGAGCCCGAGGAACACAACCAGAGCCCGAGGAACAAAAACAGAGCCCGAGGAACAAAACTAGGGCCCGAAGAAGAAAAGGAGAGCTCAAGGAAGAAATCCAGAGCCCGAGCAACAAAACCAGAGCCTGAGGAAGAAAACCAGAGCCCGAGGAAGAAAACCAGAGCCCAAGGAAGAAAACCAGACCTCAAGGAACAAAACCAGAAACCGAGGAAGAAAACGAGAGCCCGAGGAACATGACCAGTGCCCAAGGAATAAAACCAGAGCTCGAGGAACAAAACCAGAGCCCAAGGACAAAAAGGAAGGCCTGAAGAACAAAACGAGGGCCATAGGAAGGAAACCAGAGCCCGTGGAATAAAACCAGGGCCCGAGGAACCGAACCAGAAACCGAGGAACAAATCCAGAGCCCGAGGAACAAAACTAGCCCTCGAGGAACACAACCAGAGCCCGAGGAAGAAAACCAGACCTCAATGAACAAAACCAGAGCCCGAGGAATAAAACCAGAGCTCAAGGAACAAAACCAGAACCCGAGGAACAAAACGAGAGTTCGAGGAAGAAAACGAGAGCCCGAGCAACAAAACCAGAGCCTGAGGAAGAAAACCAGAGCCCGAGGAAGAAAACTAGAGCTCTTGGAACAAAACCAGGTGCCGAGGAAGAAAACCAGAGCCCGAGGAACAAAAACAGAGCCCGAGGAACAAAACCAAAGCCCGAAGAACAATATCAGAGCCCAAGGAACAAAAGGAAACCCCGAGGAAGAAAACCAGGGCCTGAGGAACAAAACCAGAGCTCGAGGAACAAACCCGGAGCCCGAGGAACACAACCAGAGCCCGAGGAACACAACCAGAGCCCGAGGAACAAAAACAGAGCCCGAGGAACAAAAGGAAACCCCGAGGAAGAAAACCAGGGCCTGAGGAACAAAACTAGAGCTCGAGGAACAAACCCGGAGCCCGAGGAACACAACCAGAGCCCGAGGAACAAAAACAGAGCCCGAGGAACAAAAACAGAGCCCGAGGAACAAAACTAGGGCCCGAAGAAGAAAAGGAGACCTCGAGGAAGAAATCCAGAGCCCGAGCAACAAAACCAGAGCCTGAGGAAGAAAAACAGAGCCCGAGGAAGAAAACCAGAGCCCGAGGAAGAAAACCAGAGCCCGAGGAAGAAAACTAGAGCTCTTGGAACAAAACCAGGTGCCGAGGAAGAAAACCAGAGCCCGAGGAACAAAAACAGAGCCCGAGGAACAAAACCAAAGCCCGAAGAACAATATCAGAGCCCAAGGAACAAAAGGAAACCCCGAGGAAGAAAACCAGGGCCTGAGGAACAAAACCAGAGCTCGAGGAACAAACCCGGAGCCCGAGGAACACAACCAGAGCCCGAGGAACACAACCAGAGCCCGAGGAACAAAAACAGAGCCCGAGGAACAAAAGGAAACCCCGAGGAAGAAAACCAGGGCCTGAGGAACAAAACTAGAGCTCGAGGAACAAACCCGGAGCCCGAGGAACACAACCAGAGCCCGAGGAACAAAAACAGAGCCCGAGGAAGAAAACCAGACCCGAGGAAGAAAACCAGAGCCCAAGGAAGAAAACCAGAGCCCGAGGAACACAAGCAGAGCCCGAGGAACAAAAACAGAGCCCGAGGAACAAAACTAGGGCCCGAAGAAGAAAAGGAGAGCTCGAGGAAGAAATCCAGAGCCCGAGCAACAAAACCAGAGCCCGAGGAACAAAAACAGAGCCCGAGGAAGAAAACCAGAGCCCGAGGAAGAAAACCAGAGCCCAAGGAAGAAAACCAGACTCAAGGAACAAAACCAGAACCCGAGGAACAAAACAAGAGTTCGAGGAAGAAAACGAGAGCCCGAGGAACAAAACCAGTGCCCAAGGAAGAAAACCAGAGCCCGAGGAAGAAAAGCAGAGCCCGAGGAACAAAACTAGAGCTCTTGGAACAAAACCAGGTGCCGAGGAAGAAAAGGAGAGCCCGAGGAACAAAAACAGAGCCCGAGGAACAAAACCAAAGCCCGAAGAACAATATCAGAGCCCAAGGAACAAAAGGAAACCCCGAGGAAGAAAACCAGGGCCTGAGGAACAAAACTAGAGCTCGAGGAACAAACCCGGAGCCCGAGGAACACAACCAGAGCCCGAGGAACAAAAACAGAGCCCGAGGAACAAAACTAGGGCCCGAAGAAGAAAAGGAGAGCTCAAGGAAGAAATCCAGAGCCCGAGCAACAATACCAGAGCCTGAGGAAGAAAACCAGAGCCCGAGGAAGAAAACCAGACCCCAAGGAAGAAAACCAGACCTCAAGGAACAAAACCAGAACCCGAGGAAGAAAACGAGAGCCCGAGGAACATAACCAGTGCCAAAGGAATAAAACCAGAGCTCGAGGAACAAAACCAGAGCCCAAGGACAAAAAGGAAGGCCTGAAGAACAAAACGAGGGCCATAGGAAGAAAACCAGAGCCCGTGGAATAAAACCAGGGCCCGAGGAACCGAACCAGAAACCGAGGAACAAATCCAGAGCCCGAGGAACAAAACTAGCCCTCGAGGAACACAACCAGAGCCCGAGGAAGAAAACCAGACCTCGATGAACAAAACCAGAGCCCGAGGAAGAAAACCAGAGCTCAAGGAACAAAACCAGAACCCGAGGAACAAAACGAGAGTTCGAGGAAGAAAACGAGAGCCCGAGCAACAAAACCAGAGCCTGAGGAAGAAAACCAGAGCCCGAGGAAGAAAACTAGAGCTCTTGGAACAAAACCAGGTGCCGAGGAAGAAAACCAGAGCCCGAGGAACAAAACCAAAGCCCGAAGAAAAATATCAGAGCCCAAGGAACAAAAGGAAACCCCGAGGAAGAAAACCAGGGCCTGAGGAACAAAACCAGAGCTCGAGGAACAAACCCGGAGCCCGAGGAACACAACCAGAGCCCGAGGAACACAACCAGAGCCCGAGGAACAAAAACAGAGCCCGAGGAACAAAACTAGGGCCCGAAGAAGAAAAGGAGAGCTCGAGGAAGAAATCCAGAGCCCGAGCAACAAAACCAGAGCCTGAGGAAGAAAAACAGAGCCCGAGGAAGAAAACCAGAGCCCGAGGAAGAAAACCAGAGCCCGAGGAAGAAAACTAGAGCTCTTGGAACAAAACCAGGTGCCGAGGAAGAAAACCAGAGCCCGAGGAACAAAAACAGAGCCCGAGGAACAAAACCAAAGCCCGAAGAAAAATATCAGAGCCCAAGGAACAAAAGGAAACCCCGAGGAAGAAAACCAGGGCCTGAGGAACAAAACCAGAGCTCGAGGAACAAACCCGGAGCCCGAGGAACACAACCAGAGCCCGAGGAACACAACCAGAGCCCGAGGAACAAAAACAGAGCCCGAGGAACAAAAGGAAACCCCGAGGAAGAAAACCAGGGCCTGAGGAACAAAACTAGAGCTCGAGGAACAAACCCGGAGCCCGAGGAACACAACCAGAGCCCGAGGAACAAAAACAGAGCCCGAGGAAGAAAACCAGAGCCCGAGGAAGAAAACCAGACCCCAAGGAAGAAAACCAGACCTCAAGGAACAAAACCAGAACCCGAGGAACAAAACGAGAGTTCGAGGAAGAAAACGAGAGCCCGAGGAACAAAACCAGTGCCAAAGGAAGAAAACCAGAGCCCGAGGAAGAAAACCAGAGCCCGAGGAAGAAAACTAGAGCTCTTGGAACACAACCAGGTGCCGAGGAAGAAAAGGAGAGCCCGAGGAACAAAAACAGAGCCCGAGGAACAAAACCAAAGCCCGAAGAACAATATCAGAGCCCAAGGAACAAAAGGAAACCCCGAGGAAGAAAACCAGGGCCTGAGGAACAAAACTAGAGCTCGAGGAACAAACCCGGAGCCCGAGGAACACAACCAGAGCCCGAGGAACACAACCAGAGCCCGAGGAACAAAAACAGAGCCCGAGGAACAAAACTAGGGCCCGAAGAATAAAAGGAGAGCTCGAGGAAGAAATCCAGAGCCCTAGCAACAAAACCAGAGCCCGAGGAAGAAAACCAGAGCCCGAGGAAGAAAACCAGAGCCCGAGGAAGAAAACCAGAGCCCAAGGAAGAAAAGCAGAGCTCAAGGAACAAAACCAGAACCCGAGGAACAAAACGAGAGTTCGAGGAAGAAAACGAGAGCCCGAGGAACAAAACCAGTGCCCAAGGAAGAAAACCAGAGCCCGAGGAAGAAAAGCAGAGCCCGAGGAACAAAACTAGAGCTCTTGGAACAAAACCAGGTGCCGAGGAAGAAAAGGAGAGCCCGAGGAACAAAAACAGAGCCCGAGGAACAAAACCAAAGCCCGAAGAACAATATCAGAGCCCAAGGAACAAAAGGAAACCCCGAGGAAGAAAACCAGGGCCTGAGGAACAAAACTAGAGCTCGAGGAACAAACCCGGAGCCCGAGGAACACAACCAGAGCCCGAGGAACAAAAACAGAGCCCGAGGAACAAAACTAGGGCCTGAAGAAGAAAAGGAGAGCTCAAGGAAGAAATCCAGAGCCCGAGCAACAATACCAGAGCCTGAGGAAGAAAACCAGAGCCCGAGGAAGAAAACCAGACCCCAAGGAAGAAAACCAGACCTCAAGGAACAAAACCAGAACCCGAGGAAGAAAACGAGAGCCCGAGGAACATAACCAGTGCCAAAGGAATAAAACCAGAGCTCGAGGAACAAAACCAGAGCCCAAGGACAAAAAGGAAGGCCTGAAGAACAAAACGAGGGCCATAGGAAGGAAACCAGAGCCCGTGGAATAAAACCAGGGCCCGAGGAACCGAACCAGAAACCGAGGAACAAATCCAGAG
Source organism: Calonectris borealis (assembly GCF_964195595.1). Lineage (NCBI taxonomy): Eukaryota > Metazoa > Chordata > Aves > Procellariiformes > Procellariidae > Calonectris > Calonectris borealis. The sequence continues at coordinate 1,263,889 of NW_027441452.1, read as the reverse complement.
CCCGAGGAACAAAACTAGCCCTCGAGGAACACAACCAGAGCCCGAGGAAGAAAACCAGACCTCGATGAACAAAACCAGAGCCCGAGGAATAAAACCAGAGCTCAAGGAACAAAACCAGAACCCGAGGAACAAAACGAGAGTTCGAGGAAGAAAACGAGAGCCCGAGCAACAAAACCAGAGCCTGAGGAAGAAAACCAGAGCCCGAGGAACAAAAACAGAGCCCGAGGAACAAAACCAAAGCCCGAAGAAAAATATCAGAGCCCAAGGAACAAAAGGAAACCCCGAGGAAGAAAACCAGGGCCTGAGGAACAAAACCAGAGCTCGAGGAACAAACCCGGAGCCCGAGGAACACAACCAGAGCCCGAGGAACACAACCAGAGCCCGAGGAACAAAAACAGAGCCCGAGGAACAAAAGGAAACCCCGAGGAAGAAAACCAGGGCCTGAGGAACAAAACTAGAGCTCGAGGAACAAACCCGGAGCCCGAGGAACACAACCAGAGCCCGAGGAACACAACCAGAGCCCGAGGAACAAAAACAGAGCCCGAGGAACAAAACTAGGGCCCGAAGAAGAAAAGGAGAGCTCGAGGAAGAAATCCAGAGCCCGAGCAACAAAACCAGAGCCCGAGGAAGAAAACCAGAGCCCGAGGAAGAAAACCAGAGCCCGAGGAAGAAAACCAGAGCCCAAGGAAGAAAAGCAGAGCTCAAGGAACAAAACCAGAACCCGAGGAACAAAACGAGAGTTCGAGGAAGAAAACGAGAGCCCGAGGAACAAAACCAGTGCCCAAGGAAGAAAACCAGAGCCCGAGGAAGAAAACCAGAGCCCGAGGAACAAAACTAGAGCTCTTGGAACAAAACCAGGTGCCGAGGAAGAAAAGGAGAGCCCGAGGAACAAAAACAGAGCCCGAGGAACAAAACCAAAGCCCGAAGAACAATATCAGAGCCCAAGGAACAAAAGGAAACCCCGAGGAAGAAAACCAGGGCCTGAGGAACAAAACTAGAGCTCGAGGAACAAACCCGGAGCCCGAGGAACACAACCAGAGCCCGAGGAACAAAAACAGAGCCCGAGGAACAAAACTAGGGCCCGAAGAAGAAAAGGAGAGCTCAAGGAAGAAATCCAGAGCCCGAGCAAAAATACCAGAGCCTGAGGAAGAAAACCAGAGCCTGAGGAAGAAAACCAGAGCCCAAGGAAGAAAACCAGACCTCAAGGAACAAAACCAGAACCCGAGGAAGAAAACGAGAGCCCGAGGAACATAACCAGTGCCAAAGGAATAAAACCAGAGCTCGAGGAACAAAACCAGAGCCCAAGGACAAAAAGGAGGGCCTGAAGAACAAAACGAGGGCCATAGGAAGGAAACCAGAGCCCGTGGAACAAAACCAGGGCCCGAGGAACCGAACCAGAAACCGAGGAACAAATCCAGAGCCCGAGGAACAAAACTAGCCCTCGAGGAACACAACCAGAGCCCGAGGAAGAAAACCAGACCTCGATGAACAAAACCAGAGCCCGAGGAATAAAACCAGAGCTCAAGGAACAAAACCAGAACCCGAGGAACAAAACGAGAGTTCGAGGAAGAAAACGAGAGCCCGAGCAACAAAACCAGAGCCTGAGGAAGAAAACCAGAGCCCGAGGAAGAAAACTAGAGCTCTTGGAACAAAACCAGGTGCCGAGGAAGAAAACCAGAGCCCGAGGAACAAAAACAGAGCCCGAGGAACAAAACCAAAGCCCGAAGAACAATATCAGAGCCCAAGGAACAAAAGGAAACCCCGAGGAAGAAAACCAGGGCCTGAGGAACAAAACCAGAGCTCGAGGAACAAACCCGGAGCCCGAGGAACACAACCAGAGCCCGAGGAACACAACCAGAGCCCGAGGAACAAAAACAGAGCCCGAGGAACAAAAGGAAACCCCGAGGAAGAAAACCAGGGCCTGAGGAACAAAACTAGAGCTCGAGGAACAAACCCGGAGCCCGAGGAACACAACCAGAGCCCGAGGAACAAAACCAGAGCCCGAGGAAGAAAACCAGAGCCCGAGGAAGAAAACCAGAGCCCAAGGAAGAAAACCAGAGCTCAAGGAACAAAACCAGAACCCGAGGAAGAAAACGAGAGCCCGAGGAACATAACCAGTGCCCAAGGAATAAAACCAGAGCTCGAGGAACAAAACCAGAGCCCAAGGACAAAAAGGAAGGCCTGAAGAACAAAACGAGGGCCATAGGAAGAAAACCAGAGCCCGTGGAATAAAACCAGGGCCCGAGGAACCGAACCAGAAACCGAGGAACAAATCCAGAGCCCGAGGAACAAAACTAGCCCTCGAGGAACAAAACCAGAGCCCGAGGAAGAAAACCAGAACTCGATGAACAAAACCAGAGCCCGAGGAATAAAACCAGAGCTCAAGGAACAAAACCAGAACCCGAGGAACAAAACGAGAGTTCGAGGAAGAAAACGAGAGCCCGAGGAACAAAACCAGTGCCAAAGGAAGAAAACCAGAGCCCGAGGAAGAAAACCAGAGCCCGAGGAAGAAAACTAGAGCTCTTGGAACAAAAACAAGTGCCGAGGAAGAAAACCAGAGCCCGAGGAACAAAAACAGAGCCCGAGGAACAAAACCAAAGCCCGAAGAAAAATATCAGAGCCCAAGGAACAAAAGGAAATCCCGAGGAAGAAAACCAGGGCCTGAGGAACAAAACCAGAGCTCGAGGAACAAACCCGGAGCCCGAGGAACACAACCAGAGCCCGAGGAACACAACCAGAGCCCGAGGAACAAAAACAGAGCCCGAGGAACAAAACTAGGGCCCGAAGAAGAAAAGGAGAGCTCGAGGAAGAAATCCAGAGCCCGAGCAACAAAACCAGAGCCTGAGGAAGAAAACCAGAGCCCGAGGAAGAAAACCAGAGCCCGAGGAAGAAAACTAGAGCTCTTGGAACAAAACCAGGTGCCGAGGAAGAAAACCAGAGCCCGAGGAACAAAAACAGAGCCCGAGGAACAAAACCAAAGCCCGAAGAACAATATCAGAGCCCAAGGAACAAAAGGAAACCCCGAGGAAGAAAACCAGGGCCTGAGGAACAAAACCAGAGCTCGAGGAACAAACCCGGAGCCCGAGGAACACAACCAGAGCCCGAGGAACACAACCAGAGCCCGAGGAACAAAAACAGAGCCCGAGGAACAAAAGGAAACCCCGAGGAAGAAAACCAGGGGCTGAGGAACAAAACTAGAGCTCGAGGAACAAACCCGGAGCACGAGGAACACAACCAGAGCCCGAGGAACAAAAACAGAGCCCGAGGAAGAAAACCAGAGCCCGAGGAAGAAAACCAGAGCCCAAGGAAGAAAACCAGAGCTCGAGGAACAAAACCAGAACCCGAGGAAAAAAACGAGAGTTCGAGGAAGAAAACGAGAGCCCGAGGAACAAAACCAGTGCCAAAGGAAGAAAACCAGAGCCCAAGGAAGAAAACCAGAGCCCGAGGAAGAAAACTAGAGCTCTTGGAACACAACCAGGTGCCCAGGAAGAAAAGGAGAGCCCGAGGAACAAAAACAGAGCCCGAGGAACAAAACCAAAGCCCGAAGAACAATATCAGAGCCCAAGGAACAAAAGGAAACCCCGAGGAAGAAAACCAGGGCCTGAGGAACAAAACTAGAGCTCGAGGAACAAACCCGGAGCCCGAGGAACACAACCAGAGCCCGAGGAACACAACCAGAGCCCGAGGAACAAAAACAGAGCCCGAGGAACAAAACTAGGGCCCGAAGAAGAAAAGGAGAGCTCGAGGAAGAAATCCAGAGCCCGAGCAACAAAACCAGAGCCTGAGGAAGAAAACCAGAGCCCGAGGAAGAAAACCAGAGCCCGAGGAAGAAAACCAGAGCCCAAGGAAGAAAACCAGAGCTCAAGGAACAAAACCAGAACCCGAGGAACAAAACGAGAGTTCGAGGAAGAAAACGAGAGCCCGAGGAACAAAACCAGTGCCCAAGGAAGAAAACCAGAGCCCGAGGAAGAAAACCAGAGCCCGAGGAACAAAACTAGAGCTCTTGGAACAAAAGCAGGTGCCGAGGAAGAAAAGGAGAGCCCGAGGAACAAAAACAGAGCCCGAGGAACAAAACCAAAGCCCGAAGAACAATATCAGAGCCCAAGGAACAAAAGGAAACCCCGAGGAAGAAAACCAGGGCCTGAGGAACAAAACTAGAGCTCGAGGAACAAACCCGGAGCCCGAGGAACACAACCAGAGCCCGAGGAACAAAAACAGAGCCCGAGGAACAAAACTAGGGCCCGAAGAAGAAAAGGAGAGCTCAAGGAAGAAATCCAGAGCCCGAGCAACAATACCAGAGCCTGAGGAAGAAAACCAGAGCCCGAGGAAGAAAACCAGAGCCCAAGGAAGAAAACCAGACCTCAAGGAACAAAACCAGAACCCGAGGAAGAAAACGAGAGCCCGAGGAACATGACCAGTGCCCAAGGAATAAAACCAGAGCTCGAGGAACAAAACCAGAGCCCAAGGACAAAAAGGAAGGCCTGAAGAACAAAACGAGGGCCATAGGAAGAAAACCAGAGCCCGTGGAATAAAACCAGGGCCCGAGGAACCGAACCAGAAACCGAGGAACAAATCCAGAGCCCGAGGAACAAAACTAGCCCTCGAGGAACACAACCAGAGCCCGAGGAAGAAAACCAGACCTCGATGAACAAAACCAGAGCCCGAGGAATAAAACCAGAGCTCAAGGAACAAAACCAGAACCCGAGGAACAAAACGAGAGTTCGAGGAAGAAAACGAGAGCCCGAGCAACAAAACCAGAGCCTGAGGAAGAAAACCAGAGCCCGAGGAAGAAAACTAGAGCTCTTGGAACAAAACCAGGTGCCGAGGAAGAAAACCAGAGCCCGAGGAACAAAAACAGAGCCCGAGGAACAAAACCAAAGCCCGAAGAAAAATATCAGAGCCCAAGGAACAAAAGGAAACCCCGAGGAAGAAAACCAGGGCCTGAGGAACAAAATCAGAGCTCGAGGAACAAACCCGGAGCCCGAGGAACACAACCAGAGCCCGAGGAACACAACCAGAGCCCGAGGAACAAAAACAGAGCCCGAGGAACAAAAGGAAACCCGGAGGAAGAAAACCAGGGCCTGAGGAACAAAACTAGAGCTCGAGGAACAAACCCGGAGCCCGAGGAACACAACCAGAGCCCGAGGAACAAAAACAGAGCCCGAGGAACAAAAACAGAGCCCGAGGAACAAAACTAGGGCCCGAAGAAGAAAAGGAGAGCTCGAGGAAGAAATCCAGAGCCCGAGCAACAAAACCAGAGCCTGAGGAAGAAAAACAGAGCCCGAGGAAGAAAACCAGAGCCCGAGGAAGAAAACCAGAGCCCGAGGAAGAAAACTAGAGCTCTTGGAACAAAACCAGGTGCCGAGGAAGAAAACCAGAGGCCGAGGAACAAAAACAGAGCCCGAGGAACAAAACCAAAGCCCGAAGAAAAATATCAGAGCCCAAGGAACAAAAGGAAACCCCGAGGAAGAAAACCAGGGCCTGAGGAACAAAACCAGAGCTCGAGGAACAAACCCGGAGCCCGAGGAACACAACCAGAGCCCGAGGAACACAACCAGAGCCCGAGGAACAAAAACAGAGCCCGAGGAACAAAAGGAAACCCCGAGGAAGAAAACCAGGGCCTGAGGAACAAAACTAGAGCTCGAGGAACAAACCCGGAGCCCGAGGAACACAACCAGAGCCCGAGGAACACAACCAGAGCCCGAGGAAGAAAACCAGAGCCCGAGGAAGAAAATCAGAGCCCAAGGAAGAAAACCAGAGCTCAAGGAACAAAACCAGAACCCGAGGAAGAAAACGAGAGCCCGAGGAACATAACCAGTGCCCAAGGAATAAAACCAGAGCTCGAGGAACAAAACCAGAGCCCAAGGACAAAAAGGAAGGCCTGAAGAACAAAACGAGGGCCATAGGAAGAAAACCAGAGCCCGTGGAATAAAACCAGGGCCCGAGGAACCGAACCAGAAACCGAGGAACAAATCCAGAGCCCGAGGAACAAAACTAGCCCTCGAGGAACAAAACCAGAGCCCGAGGAAGAAAACCAGAACTCGATGAACAAAACCAGAGCCCGAGGAATAAAACCAGAGCTCAAGGAACAAAACCAGAACCCGAGGAACAAAACGAGAGTTCGAGGAAGAAAACGAGAGCCCGAGGAACAAAACCAGTGCCAAAGGAAGAAAACCAGAGCCCGAGGAAGAAAACCAGAGCCCGAGGAAGAAAACTAGAGCTCTTGGAACAAAAACAAGTGCCGAGGAAGAAAACCAGAGCCCGAGGAACAAAAACAGAGCCCGAGGAACAAAACCAAAGCCCGAAGAAAAATATCAGAGCCCAAGGAACAAAAGGAAATCCCGAGGAAGAAAACCAGGGCCTGAGGAACAAAACCAGAGCTCGAGGAACAAACCCGGAGCCCGAGGAACACAACCAGAGCCCGAGGAACACAACCAGAGCCCGAGGAACAAAAACAGAGCCCGAGGAACAAAAGGAAACCCCGAGGAAGAAAACCAGGGCCTGAGGAACAAAACCAGAGCTCGAGGAACAAAACTAGCCCTCGAGGAACACAACCAGAGCCCGAGGAAGAAAACCAGACCTCGATGAACAAAACCAGAGCCCGAGGAAGAAAACCAGACCTCAAGGAACAAAACCAGAACCCGAGGAACAAAACGAGAGTTCGAGGAAGAAAACGAGAGCCCGAGCAACAAAACCAGAGCCTGAGGAAGAAAACCAGAGCCCGAGGAAGAAAACTAGAGCTCTTGGAACAAAACCAGGTGCCGAGGAAGAAAACCAGAGCCCGAGGAACAAAACCAAAGCCCGAAGAAAAATATCAGAGCCCAAGGAACAAAAGGAAACCCCGAGGAAGAAAACCAGGGCCTGAGGAACAAAACCAGAGCTCGAGGAACAAACCCGGAGCCCGAGGAACACAACCAGAGCCCGAGGAACACAACCAGAGCCCGAGGAACAAAAACAGAGCCCGAGGAACAAAACTAGGGCCCGAAGAAGAAAAGGAGAGCTCGAGGAAGAAATCCAGAGCCCGAGCAACAAAACCAGAGCCTGAGGAAGAAAACCAGAGCCCGAGGAAGAAAACCAGAGCTCGAGGAAGAAAACCAGAGCCCAAGGAAGAAAACCAGAGCTCAAGGAACAAAACCAGAACCCGAGGAACAAAACGAGAGTTCGAGGAAGAAAACGAGAGCCCGAGGAACAAAACCAGTGCCCAAGGAAGAAAACCAGAGCCCGAGGAAGAAAACCAGAGCCCGAGGAACAAAACTAGAGCTCTTGGAACAAAAGCAGGTGCCGAGGAAGAAAAGGAGAGCCCGAGGAACAAAAACAGAGCCCGAGGAACAAAACCAAAGCCCGAAGAACAATATCAGAGCCCAAGGAACAAAAGGAAACCCCGAGGAAGAAAACCAGGGCCTGAGGAACAAAACTAGAGCTCGAGGAACAAACCCGGAGCCCGAGGAACACAACCAGAGCCCGAGGAACAAAAACAGAGCCCGAGGAACAAAACTAGGGCCCGAAGAAGAAAAGGAGAGCTCAAGGAAGAAATCCAGAGCCCGAGCAACAAAACCAGAGCCTGAGGAAGAAAACCAGAGCCCGAGGAAGAAAACCAGACCCCAAGGAAGAAAACCAGACCTCAAGGAACAAAACCAGAAACCGAGGAAGAAAACGAGAGCCCGAGGAACATGACCAGTGCCCAAGGAATAAAACCAGAGCTCGAGGAACAAAACCAGAGCCCGAGGAATAAAACCAGAGCTCAAGGAACAAAACCAGAACCCGAGGAACAAAACGAGAGTTCGAGGAAGAAAACGAGAGCCCGAGCAACAAAACCAGAGCCTGAGGAAGAAAACCAGAGCCCGAGGAAGAAAACTAGAGCTCTTGGAACAAAACCAGGTGCCGAGGAAGAAAAGGAGAGCCCGAGGAACAAAAACAGAGCCCGAGGAACAAAACCAAAGCCCGAAGAACAATATCAGAGCCCAAGGAACAAAAGGAAACCCCGAGGAAGAAAACCAGGGCCTGAGGAACAAAACCAGAGCTCGAGGAACAAACCCGGAGCCCGAGGAACACAACCAGAGCCCGAGGAACACAACCAGAGCCCGAGGAACAAAAACAGAGCCCGAGGAACAAAAGGAAACCCCGAGGAAGAAAACCAGGGCCTGAGGAACAAAACTAGAGCTCGAGGAACAAACCCGGAGCCCGAGGAACACAACCAGAGCCCGAGGAACACAACCAGAGCCCGAGGAACAAAAACAGAGCCCGAGGAACAAAACTAGGGCCCGAAGAAGAAAAGGAGAGCTCGAGGAAGAAATCCAGAGCCCGAGCAACAAAACCAGAGCCCGAGGAAGAAAACTAGAGCTCTTGGAACAAAACCAGGTGCCGAGGAAGAAAACCAGAGCCCGAGGAACAAAAACAGAGCCCGAGGAACAAAACCAAAGCCCGAAGAAAAATATCAGAGCCCAAGGAACAAAAGGAAACCCCGAGGAAGAAAACCAGGGCCTGAGGAACAAAACCAGAGCTCGAGGAACAATCCCGGAGCCCGAGGAACACAACCAGAGCCCGAGGAACACAACCAGAGCCCGAGGAACAAAAACAGAGCCCGAGGAACAAAAGGAAACCCCGAGGAAGAAAACCAGGGCCTGAGGAACAAAACTAGAGCTCGAGGAACAAACCCGGAGCCCGAGGAACACAACCAGAGCCCGAGGAACAAAACTAGCCCTCGAGGAACAAAACCAGAGCCCGAGGAAGAAAACCAGAACTCGATGAACAAAACCAGAGCCCGAGGAATAAAACCAGAGCTCAAGGAACAAAACCAGAACCCGAGGAACAAAACGAGAGTTCGAGGAAGAAAACGAGAGCCCGAGGAACAAAACCAGTGCCAAAGGAAGAAAACCAGAGCCCGAGGAAGAAAACCAGAGCCCGAGGAAGAAAACTAGAGCTCTTGGAACAAAAACAAGTGCCGAGGAAGAAAACCAGAGCCCGAGGAACAAAAACAGAGCCCGAGGAACAAAACCAAAGCCCGAAGAAAAATATCAGAGCCCAAGGAACAAAAGGAAATCCCGAGGAAGAAAACCAGGGCCTGAGGAACAAAACCAGAGCTCGAGGAACAAACCCGGAGCCCGAGGAACACAACCAGAGCCCGAGGAACACAACCAGAGCCCGAGGAACAAAAACAGAGCCCGAGGAACAAAAGGAAACCCCGAGGAAGAAAACCAGGGCCTGAGGAACAAAACTAGAGCTCGACGAACAAACCCGGAGCCCGAGGAACACAACCAGAGCCCGAGGAACAAAAACAGAGCCCGAGGAACAAAACTAGGGCCCGAAGAAGAAAAGGAGAGCTCAAGGAAGAAATCCAGAGCCCGAGCAACAAAACCAGAGCCTGAGGAAGAAAACCAGAGCCCGAGGAAGAAAACCAGACCCCAAGGAAGAAAACCAGACCTCAAGGAACAAAACCAGAAACCGAGGAAGAAAACGAGAGCCCGAGGAACATGACCAGTGCCCAAGGAATAAAACCAGAGCTCGAGGAACAAAACCAGAGCCCAAGGACAAAAAGGAAGGCCTGAAGAACAAAACGAGGGCCATAGGAAGGAAACCAGAGCCCGTGGAATAAAACCAGGGCCCGAGGAACCGAACCAGAAACCGAGGAACAAATCCAGAGCCCGAGGAACAAAACTAGCCCTCGAGGAACACAACCAGAGCCCGAGGAAGAAAACCAGACCTCGATGAACAAAACCAGAGCCCGAGGAATAAAACCAGAGCTCAAGGAACAAAACCAGAACCCGAGGAACAAAACGAGAGTTCGAGGAAGAAAACGAGAGCCCGAGCAACAAAACCAGAGCCTGAGGAAGAAAACCAGAGCCCGAGGAAGAAAACTAGAGCTCTTGGAACAAAACCAGGTGCCGAGGAAGAAAACCAGAGCCCGAGGAACAAAAACAGAGCCCGAGGAACAAAACCAAAGCCCGAAGAACAATATCAGAGCCCAAGGAACAAAAGGAAACCCCGAGGAAGAAAACCAGGGTCTGAGGAACAAAACCAGAGCTCGAGGAACAAACCCGGAGCCCGAGGAACACAACCAGAGCCCGAGGAACACAACCAGAGCCCGAGGAACAAAAACAGAGCCCGAGGAACAAAAGGAAACCCCGAGGAAGAAAACCAGGGCCTGAGGAACAAAACTAGAGCTCGAGGAACAAACCCGGAGCCCGAGGAACACAACCAGAGCCCGAGGAACAAAAACAGAGCCCGAGGAACAAAAACAGAGCCCGAGGAACAAAACTAGGGCCCGAAGAAGAAAAGGAGAGCTCGAGGAAGAAATCCAGAGCCCGAGCAACAAAACCAGAGCCTGAGGAAGAAAAACAGAGCCCGAGGAAGAAAACCAGAGCCCGAGGAAGAAAACCAGAGCCCGAGGAACAAAACCAAAGCCCGAAGAACAATATCAGAGCCCAAGGAACAAAAGGAAACCCCGAGGAAGAAAACCAGGGCCTGAGGAACAAAACCAGAGCTCGAGGAACAAACCCGGAGCCCGAGGAACACAACCAGAGCCCGAGGAACACAACCAGAGCCCGAGGAACAAAAACAGAGCCCGAGGAACAAAAGGAAACCCCGAGGAAGAAAACCAGGGCCTGAGGAACAAAACTAGAGCTCGAGGAACAAACCCGGAGCCCGAGGAACACAACCAGAGCCCGAGGAACAAAAACAGAGCCCGAGGAAGAAAACCAGAGCCCGAGGAAGAAAACCAGAGCCCAAGGAAGAAAACCAGAGCTCGAGGAAAAAAACCAGAACCTGAGGAAAAAAACGAGAGTTCGAGGAAGAAAACGAGATCCCGAGGAACAAAACCAGTGCCAAAGGAAGAAAACCAGAGCCCGAGGAAGAAAACCAGAGCCCGAGGAAGAAAACTAGAGCTCTTGGAACACAACCAGGTGCCGAGGAAGAAAAGGAGAGCCCGAGGAACAAAAACAGAGCCCGAGGAACAAAACCAAAGCCCGAAGAAAAATATCAGAGCCCAAGGAACAAAAGGAAACCCCGAGGAAGAAAACCAGGGCCTGAGGAACAAAACTAGAGCTCGAGGAACAAACCCGGAGCCCGAGGAACACAACCAGAGCCCGAGGAACAAAAACAGAGCCCGAGGAACAAAACTAGGGCCCGAAGAAGAAAAGGAGAGCTCAAGGAAGAAATCCAGAGCCCGAGCAAAAATACCAGAGCCTGAGGAAGAAAACCAGAGCCCGAGGAAGAAAACCAGACCCCAAGGAAGAAAACCAGACCTCAAGGAACAAAACCAGAACCCGAGGAAGAAAACGAGAGCCCGAGGAACATAACCAGTGCCAAAGGAATAAAACCAGAGCTCGAGGAACAAAACCAGAGCCCAAGGACAAAAAGGAAGGCCTGAAGAACAAAACGAGGGCCATAGGAAGAAAACCAGAGCCCGTGGAATAAAACCAGGGCCCGAGGAACCGAACCAGAAACCGAGGAACAAATCCAGAGCCCGAGGAACAAAACTAGCCCTCGAGGAACACAACCAGAGCCCGAGGAAGAAAACCAGACCTCGATGAACAAAACCAGAGCCCGAGGAATAAAACCAGAGCTCAAGGAACAAAACCAGAACCCGAGGAACAAAACGAGAGTTCGAGGAAGAAAACGAGAGCCCGAGCAACAAAACCAGAGCCTGAGGAAGAAAACCAGAGCCCGAGGAAGAAAACTAGAGCTCTTGGAACAAAACCAGGTGCCGAGGAAGAAAACCAGAGCCCGAGGAACAAAAACAGAGCCCGAGGAACAAAACCAAAGCCCGAAGAAAAATATCAGAGCCCAAGGAACAAAAGGAAACCCCGAGGAAGAAAACCAGGGCCTGAGGAACAAAACCAGAGCTCGAGGAACAAACCCGGAGCCCGAGGAACACAACCAGAGCCCGAGGAACAAAAACAGAGCCCGAGGAACAAAAGGAAACCCCGAGGAAGAAAACCAGGGCCTGAGGAACAAAACTAGAGCTCGAGGAACAAACCCGGAGCCCGAGGAACACAACCAGAGCCCGAGGAACAAAAACAGAGCCCGAGGAACAAAAACAGAGCCCGAGGAACAAAACTAGGGCCCGAAGAAGAAAAGGAGAGCTCGAGGAAGAAATCCAGAGCCCGAGCAACAAAACCAGAGCCTGAGGAAGAAAACCAGAGCCCGAGGAAGAAAACCAGAGCCCGAGGAAGAAAACCAGAGCCCGAGGAAGAAAACTAGAGCTCTTGGAACAAAACCAGGTGCCGAGGAAGAAAACCAGAGCCCGAGGAACAAAAACAGAGCCCGAGGAACAAAACCAAAGCCCGAAGAACAATATCAGAGCCCAAGGAACAAAAGGAAACCCCGAGGAAGAAAACCAGGGCCTGAGGAACAAAACCAGAGCTCGAGGAACAAACCCGGAGCCCGAGGAACACAACCAGAGCCCGAGGAACACAACCAGAGCCCGAGGAACAAAAACAGAGCCCGAGGAACAAAAGGAAACCCCGAGGAAGAAAACCAGGGCCTGAGGAACAAAACTAGAGCTCGAGGAACAAACCCGGAGCCCGAGGAACACAACCAGAGCCCGAGGAACACAACCAGAGCCCGAGGAACAAAAACAGAGCCCGAGGAACAAAACTAGGGCCCGAAGAAGAAAAGGAGAGCTCGAGGAAGAAATCCAGAGCCCGAGCAACAAAACCAGAGCCCGAGGAAGAAAACCAGAGCCCGAGGAAGAAAACCAGAGCCCGAGGAAGAAAACCAGAGCCCAAGGAAGAAAACCAGAGCTCAAGGAACAAAACCAGAACCCGAGGAACAAAACGAGAGTTCGAGGAAGAAAACGAGAGCCCGAGGAACAAAACCAGTGCCCAAGGAAGAAAACCAGAGCCCGAGGAAGAAAACCAGAGCCCGAGGAACAAAACTAGAGCTCTTGGAACAAAACCAGGTGCCGAGGAAGAAAAGGAGAGCCCGAGGAACAAAAACAGAGCCCGAGGAACAAAACCAAAGCCCGAAGAACAATATCAGAGCCCAAGGAACAAAAGGAAACCCCGAGGAAGAAAACCAGGGCCTGAGGAACAAAACTAGAGCTCGAGGAACAAACCCGGAGCCCGAGGAACACAACCAGAGCCCGAGGGACAAAAACAGAGCCCGAGGAACAAAACTAGGGCCCGAAGAAGAAAAGGAGAGCTCAAGGAAGAAATCCAGAGCCCGAGCAACAATACCAGAGCCTGAGGAAGAAAACCAGAGCCCGAGGAAGAAAACCAGACCCCAAGGAAGAAAACCAGACCTCAAGGAACAAAACCAGAACCCGAGGAAGAAAACGAGAGCCCGAGGAACATAACCAGTGCCAAAGGAATAAAACCAGAGCTCGAGGAACAAAACCAGAGCCCAAGGACAAAAAGGAAGGCCTGAAGAACAAAACGAGGGCCATAGGAAGAAAACCAGAGCCCGTGGAATAAAACCAGGGCCCGAGGAACCGAACCAGAAACCGAGGAACAAATCCAGAGCCCGAGGAACAAAACTAGCCCTCGAGGAACACAACCAGAGCCCGAGGAAGAAAACCAGACCTCGATGAACAAAACCAGAGCCCGAGGAATAAAACCAGAGCTCAAGGAACAAAACCAGAACCCGAGGAACAAAACGAGAGTTCGAGGAAGAAAACGAGAGCCCGAGCAACAAAACCAGAGCCTGAGGAAGAAAACCAGAGCCCGAGGAACAAAAACAGAGCCCGAGGAACAAAACCAAAGCCCGAAGAAAAATATCAGAGCCCAAGGAACAAAAGGAAACCCCGAGGAAGAAAACCAGGGCCTGAGGAACAAAACCAGAGCTCGAGGAACAAACCCGGAGCCCGAGGAACACAACCAGAGCCCGAGGAACACAACCAGAGCCCGAGGAACAAAAACAGAGCCCGAGGAACAAAAGGAAACCCCGAGGAAGAAAACCAGGGCCTGAGGAACAAAACTAGAGCTCGAGGAACAAACCCGGAGCCCGAGGAACACAACCAGAGCCCGAGGAACACAACCAGAGCCCGAGGAACAAAAACAGAGCCCGAGGAACAAAACTAGGGCCCGAAGAAGAAAAGGAGAGCTCGAGGAAGAAATCCAGAGCCCGAGCAACAAAACCAGAGCCCGAGGAAGAAAACCAGAGCCCGAGGAAGAAAACCAGAGCCCGAGGAAGAAAACCAGAGCCCAAGGAAGAAAACCAGAGCTCGAGGAACAAAACCAGAACCCGAGGAACAAAACGAGAGTTCGAGGAAGAAAACGAGAGCCCGAGGAACAAAACCAGTGCCCAAGGAAGAAAACCAGAGCCCGAGGAAGAAAACCAGAGCCCGAGGAACAAAACTAGAGCTCTTGGAACAAAAGCAGGTGCCGAGGAAGAAAAGGAGAGCCCGAGGAACAAAAACAGAGCCCGAGGAACAAAACCAAAGCCCGAAGAACAATATCAGAGCCCAAGGAACAAAAGGAAACCCCGAGGAAGAAAACCAGGGCCTGAGGAACAAAACTAGAGCTCGAGGAACAAACCCGGAGCCCGAGGAACACAACCAGAGCCCGAGGAACAAAAACAGAGCCCGAGGAACAAAACTAGGGCCCGAAGAAGAAAAGGAGAGCTCAAGGAAGAAATCCAGAGCCCGAGCAACAATACCAGAGCCTGAGGAAGAAAACCAGAGCCCGAGGAAGAAAACCAGAGCCCAAGGAAGAAAACCAGACCTCAAGGAACAAAACCAGGTGCCGAGGAAGAAAACGAGAGCCCGAGGAACATGACCAGTGCCCAAGGAATAAAACCAGAGCTCGAGGAACAAAACCAGAGTCCAAGGACAAACAGGAAGGCCTGAAGAACAAAACGAGGGCCATAGGAAGAAAACCAGAGCCCGTGGAATAAAACCAGGGCCCGAGGAACCGAACCAGAAACCGAGGAACAAATCCAGAGCCCGAGGAACAAAACTAGCCCTCGAGGAACACAACCAGAGCCCGAGGAAGAAAACCAGACCTCGATGAACAAAACCAGAGCCCGAGGAATAAAACCAGAGCTCAAGGAACAAAACCAGAACCCGAGGAACAAAACGAGAGTTCGAGGAAGAAAACGAGAGCCCGAGCAACAAAACCAGAGCCTGAGGAAGAAAACCAGAGCCCGAGGAAGAAAACTAGAGCTCTTGGAACAAAACCAGGTGCCGAGGAAGAAAACCAGAGCCCGAGGAACAAAAACAGAGCCCGAGGAACAAAACCAAAGCCCGAAGAAAAATATCAGAGCCCAAGGAACAAAAGGAAACCCCGAGGAAGAAAACCAGGGCCTGAGGAACAAAATCAGAGCTCGAGGAACAAACCCGGAGCCCGAGGAACACAACCAGAGCCCGAGGAACACAACCAGAGCCCGAGGAACAAAAACAGAGCCCGAGGAACAAAAGGAAACCCCGAGGAAGAAAACCAGGGCCTGAGGAACAAAACTAGAGCTCGAGGAACAAACCCGGAGCCCGAGGAACACAACCAGAGCCCGAGGAACAAAAACAGAGCCCGAGGAACAAAAACAGAGCCCGAGGAACAAAACTAGGGCCCGAAGAAGAAAAGGAGAGCTCGAGGAAGAAATCCAGAGCCCGAGCAACAAAACCAGAGCCTGAGGAAGAAAAACAGAGCCCGAGGAAGAAAACCAGAGCCCGAGGAAGAAAACCAGAGCCCGAGGAAGAAAACTAGAGCTCTTGGAACAAAACCAGGTGCCGAGGAAGAAAACCAGAGCCCGAGGAACAAAAACAGAGCCCGAGGAACAAAACCAAAGCCCGAAGAACAATATCAGAGCCCAAGGAACAAAAGGAAACCCCGAGGAAGAAAACCAGGGCCTGAGGAAAAAAACCAGAGCTCGAGGAACAAACCCGGAGCCCGAGGAACACAACCAGAGCCCGAGGAACACAACCAGAGCCCGAGGAACAAAAACAGAGCCCGAGGAACAAAAGGAAACCCCGAGGAAGAAAACCAGAGCCCAAGGAAGAAAACCAGAGCTCGAGGAACAAAACCAGAACCCGAGGAACAAAACGAGAGTTCGAGGAAGAAAACGAGAGCCCGAGGAACAAAACCAGTGCCCAAGGAAGAAAACCAGAGCCCGAGGAAGAAAACCAGAGCCCGAGGAACAAAACTAGAGCTCTTGGAACAAAAGCAGGTGCCGAGGAAGAAAAGGAGAGCCCGAGGAACAAAAACAGAGCCCGAGGAACAAAACCAAAGCCCGAAGAACAATATCAGAGCCCAAGGAACAAAAGGAAACCCCGAGGAAGAAAACCAGGGCCTGAGGAACAAAACTAGAGCTCGAGGAACAAACCCGGAGCCCGAGGAACACAACCAGAGCCCGAGGAACAAAAACAGAGCCCGAGGAACAAAACTAGGGCCCGAAGAAGAAAAGGAGAGCTCAAGGAAGAAATCCAGAGCCCGAGCAACAATACCAGAGCCTGAGGAAGAAAACCAGAGCCCGAGGAAGAAAACCAGAGCCCAAGGAAGAAAACCAGACCTCAAGGAACAAAACCAGGTGCCGAGGAAGAAAACGAGAGCCCGAGGAACATGACCAGTGCCCAAGGAATAAAACCAGAGCTCGAGGAACAAAACCAGAGTCCAAGGACAAACAGGAAGGCCTGAAGAACAAAACGAGGGCCATAGGAAGAAAACCAGAGCCCGTGGAATAAAACCAGGGCCCGAGGAACCGAACCAGAAACCGAGGAACAAATCCAGAGCCCGAGGAACAAAACTAGCCCTCGAGGAACACAACCAGAGCCCGAGGAAGAAAACCAGACCTCGATGAACAAAACCAGAGCCCGAGGAATAAAACCAGAGCTCAAGGAACAAAACCAGAACCCGAGGAACAAAACGAGAGTTCGAGGAAGAAAACGAGAGCCCGAGCAACAAAACCAGAGCCTGAGGAAGAAAACCAGAGCCCGAGGAAGAAAACTAGAACTCTTGGAACAAAACCAGGTGCCGAGGAAGAAAACAAGAGCCCGAGGAACAAAAACAGAGCCCGAGGAACAAAACCAAAGCCCGAAGAAAAATATCAGAGCCCAAGGAACAAAAGGAAACCCCGAGGAAGAAAACCAGGGCCTGAGGAACAAAATCAGAGCTCGAGGAACAAACCCGGAGCCCGAGGAACACAACCAGAGCCCGAGGAACACAACCAGAGCCCGAGGAACAAAAACAGAGCCCGAGGAACAAAAGGAAACCCCGAGGAAGAAAACCAGGGCCTGAGGAACAAAACTAGAGCTCGAGGAACAAACCCGGAGCCCGAGGAACACAACCAGAGCCCGAGGAACAAAAACAGAGCCCGAGGAACAAAAACAGAGCCCGAGGAACAAAACTAGGGCCCGAAGAAGAAAAGGAGAGCTCGAGGAAGAAATCCAGAGCCCGAGCAACAAAACCAGAGCCTGAGGAAGAAAAACAGAGCCCGAGGAAGAAAACCAGAGCCCGAGGAAGAAAACCAGAGCCCGAGGAAGAAAACTAGAGCTCTTGGAACAAAACCAGGTGCCGAGGAAGAAAACCAGAGCCCGAGGAACAAAAACAGAGCCCGAGGAACAAAACCAAAGCCCGAAGAACAATATCAGAGCCCAAGGAACAAAAGGAAACCCCGAGGAAGAAAACCAGGGCCTGAGGAAAAAAACCAGAGCTCGAGGAACAAACCCGGAGCCCGAGGAACACAACCAGAGCCCGAGGAACACAACCAGAGCCCGAGGAACAAAAACAGAGCCCGAGGAACAAAAGGAAACCCCGAGGAAGAAAACCAGAGCCCAAGGAAGAAAACCAGAGCTCGAGGAACAAAACCAGAACCCGAGGAAAAAAACGAGAGTTCGAGGAAGAAAACGAGAGCCCGAGGAACAAAACCAGTGCCAAAGGAAGAAAACCAGAGCCCAAGGAAGAAAACCAGAGCCCGAGGAAGAAAACTAGAGCTCTTGGAACACAACCAGGTGCCCAGGAAGAAAAGGAGAGCCCGAGGAACAAAAACAGAGCCCGAGGAACAAAACCAAAGCCCGAAGAACAATATCAGAGCCCAAGGAACAAAAGGAAACCCCGAGGAAGAAAACCAGGGCCTGAGGAACAAAACTAGAGCTCGAGGAACAAACCCGGAGCCCGAGGAACACAACCAGAGCCCGAGGAACACAACCAGAGCCCGAGGAACAAAAACAGAGCCCGAGGAACAAAACTAGGGCCCGAAGAAGAAAAGGAGAGCTCGAGGAAGAAATCCAGAGCCCGAGCAACAAAACCAGAGCCTGAGGAAGAAAACCAGAGCCCGAGGAAGAAAACCAGAGCCCGAGGAAGAAAACCAGAGCCCAAGGAAGAAAACCAGAGCTCAAGGAACAAAACCAGAACCCGAGGAACAAAACGAGAGTTCGAGGAAGAAAACGAGAGCCCGAGGAACAAAACCAGTGCCCAAGGAAGAAAACCAGAGCCCGAGGAAGAAAACCAGAGCCCGAGGAACAAAACTAGAGCTCTTGGAACAAAAGCAGGTGCCGAGGAAGAAAAGGAGAGCCCGAGGAACAAAAACAGAGCCCGAGGAACAAAACCAAAGCCCGAAGAACAATATCAGAGCCCAAGGAACAAAAGGAAACCCCGAGGAAGAAAACCAGGGCCTGAGGAACAAAACTAGAGCTCGAGGAACAAACCCGGAGCCCGAGGAACACAACCAGAGCCCGAGGAACAAAAACAGAGCCCGAGGAACAAAAACAGAGCCCGAGGAACAAAAGGAAACCCCGAGGAAGAAAACCAGGGCCTGAGGAACAAAACTAGAGCTCGAGGAACAAACCCGGAGCCCGAGGAACACAACCAGAGCCCGAGGAACACAACCAGAGCCCGAGGAACAAAAACAGAGCCCGAGGAACAAAACTAGGGCCCGAAGAAGAAAAGGAGAGCTCGAGGAAGAAATCCAGAGCCCGAGCAACAAAACCAGAGCCCGAGGAAGAAAACCAGAGCCCGAGGAAGAAAACCAGAGCCCGAGGAAGAAAACCAGAGCTCGAGGAACAAAACCAGAACCCGAGGAACAAAACGAGAGTTCGAGGAAGAAAACGAGAGCCCGAGGAACAAAACCAGTGCCCAAGGAAGAAAACCAGAGCCCGAGGAAGAAAACCAGAGCCCGAGGAACAAAACTAGAGCTCTTGGAACAAAAGCAGGTGCCGAGGAAGAAAAGGAGAGCCCGAGGAACAAAAACAGAGCCCGAGGAACAAAACCAAAGCCCGAAGAACAATATCAGAGCCCAAGGAACAAAAGGAAACCCCGAGGAAGAAAACCAGGGCCTGAGGAACAAAACTAGAGCTCGAGGAACAAACCCGGAGCCCGAGGAACACAACCAGAGCCCGAGGAACAAAAACAGAGCCCGAGGAACAAAACTAGGGCCCGAAGAAGAAAAGGAGAGCTCAAGGAAGAAATCCAGAGCCCGAGCAACAATACCAGAGCCTGAGGAAGAAAACCAGAGCCCGAGGAAGAAAACCAGAGCCCAAGGAAGAAAACCAGACCTCAAGGAACAAAACCAGAACCCGAGGAAGAAAACGAGAGCCCGAGGAACATGACCAGTGCCCAAGGAATAAAACCAGAGCTCGAGGAACAAAACCAGAGCCCAAGGACAAAAAGGAAGGCCTGAAGAACAAAACGAGGGCCATAGGAAGAAAACCAGAGCCCGTGGAATAAAACCAGGGCCCGAGGAACCGAACCAGAAACCGAGGAACAAATCCAGAGCCCGAGGAACAAAACTAGCCCTCGAGGAACACAACCAGAGCCCGAGGAAGAAAACCAGACCTCGATGAACAAAACCAGAGCCCGAGGAATAAAACCAGAGCTCAAGGAACAAAACCAGAACCCGAGGAACAAAACGAGAGTTCGAGGAAGAAAACGAGAGCCCGAGCAACAAAACCAGAGCCTGAGGAAGAAAACCAGAGCCCGAGGAAGAAAACTAGAGCTCTTGGAACAAAACCAGGTGCCGAGGAAGAAAACCAGAGCCCGAGGAACAAAAACAGAGCCCGAGGAACAAAACCAAAGCCCGAAGAAAAATATCAGAGCCCAAGGAACAAAAGGAAACCCCGAGGAAGAAAACCAGGGCCTGAGGAACAAAATCAGAGCTCGAGGAACAAACCCGGAGCCCGAGGAACACAACCAGAGCCCGAGGAACACAACCAGAGCCCGAGGAACAAAAACAGAGCCCGAGGAACAAAAGGAAACCCCGAGGAAGAAAACCAGGGCCTGAGGAACAAAACTAGAGCTCGAGGAACAAACCCGGAGCCCGAGGAACACAACCAGAGCCCGAGGAACAAAAACAGAGCCCGAGGAACAAAAACAGAGCCCGAGGAACAAAACTAGGGCCCGAAGAAGAAAAGGAGAGCTCGAGGAAGAAATCCAGAGCCCGAGCAACAAAACCAGAGCCTGAGGAAGAAAACCAGAGCCCGAGGAAGAAAACCAGAGCCCGAGGAAGAAAACCAGAGCCCGAGGAAGAAAACTAGAGCTCTTGGAACAAAACCAGGTGCCGAGGAAGAAAACCAGAGCCCGAGGAACAAAAACAGAGCCCGAGGAACAAAACCAAAGCCCGAAGAACAATATCAGAGCCCAAGGAACAAAAGGAAACCCCGAGGAAGAAAACCAGGGCCTGAGGAAAAAAACCAGAGCTCGAGGAACAAACCCGGAGCCCGAGGAACACAACCAGAGCCCGAGGAACACAACCAGAGCCCGAGGAACAAAAACAGAGCCCGAGGAACAAAAGGAAACCCCGAGGAAGAAAACCAGAGCCCAAGGAAGAAAACCAGAGCTCGAGGAACAAAACCAGAACCCGAGGAAAAAAACGAGAGTTCGAGGAAGAAAACGAGAGCCCGAGGAACAAAACCAGTGCCAAAGGAAGAAAACCAGAGCCCAAGGAAGAAAACCAGAGCCCGAGGAAGAAAACTAGAGCTCTTGGAACACAACCAGGTGCCCAGGAAGAAAAGGAGAGCCCGAGGAACAAAAACAGAGCCCGAGGAACAAAACCAAAGCCCGAAGAACAATGTCAGAGCCCAAGGAACAAAAGGAAACCCCGAGGAAGAAAACCAGGGCCTGAGGAACAAAACTAGAGCTCGAGGAACAAACCCGGAGCCCGAGGAACACAACCAGAGCCCGAGGAACACAACCAGAGCCCGAGGAACAAAAACAGAGCCCGAGGAACAAAACTAGGGCCCGAAGAAGAAAAGGAGAGCTCGAGGAAGAAATCCAGAGCCCGAGCAACAAAACCAGAGCCTGAGGAAGAAAACCAGAGCCCGAGGAAGAAAACCAGAGCCCGAGGAAGAAAACCAGAGCCCAAGGAAGAAAACCAGAGCTCAAGGAACAAAACCAGAACCCGAGGAACAAAACGAGAGTTCGAGGAAGAAAACGAGAGCCCGAGGAACAAAACCAGTGCCCAAGGAAGAAAACCAGAGCCCGAGGAAGAAAACCAGAGCCCGAGGAACAAAACTAGAGCTCTTGGAACAAAAGCAGGTGCCGAGGAAGAAAAGGAGAGCCCGAGGAACAAAAACAGAGCCCGAGGAACAAAACCAAAGCCCGAAGAACAATATCAGAGCCCAAGGAACAAAAGGAAACCCCGAGGAAGAAAACCAGGGCCTGAGGAACAAAACTAGAGCTCGAGGAACAAACCCGGAGCCCGAGGAACACAACCAGAGCCCGAGGAACAAAAACAGAGCCCGAGGAACAAAACTAGGGCCCGAAGAAGAAAAGGAGAGCTCAAGGAAGAAATCCAGAGCCCGAGCAACAATACCAGAGCCTGAGGAAGAAAACCAGAGCCCGAGGAAGAAAACCAGAGCCCAAGGAAGAAAACCAGACCTCAAGGAACAAAACCAGAACCCGAGGAAGAAAACGAGAGCCCGAGGAACATGACCAGTGCCCAAGGAATAAAACCAGAGCTCGAGGAACAAAACCAGAGCCCAAGGACAAAAAGGAAGGCCTGAAGAACAAAACGAGGGCCATAGGAAGAAAACCAGAGCCCGTGGAATAAAACCAGGGCCCGAGGAACCGAACCAGAAACCGAGGAACAAATCCAGAGCCCGAGGAACAAAACTAGCCCTCGAGGAACACAACCAGAGCCCGAGGAAGAAAACCAGACCTCGATGAACAAAACCAGAGCCCGAGGAATAAAACCAGAGCTCAAGGAACAAAACCAGAACCCGAGGAACAAAACGAGAGTTCGAGGAAGAAAACGAGAGCCCGAGCAACAAAACCAGAGCCTGAGGAAGAAAACCAGAGCCCGAGGAAGAAAACTAGAGCTCTTGGAACAAAACCAGGTGCCGAGGAAGAAAACCAGAGCCCGAGGAACAAAAACAGAGCCCGAGGAACAAAACCAAAGCCCGAAGAAAAATATCAGAGCCCAAGGAA
This sequence comes from Calonectris borealis, assembly GCF_964195595.1. Taxonomy (NCBI): domain Eukaryota; kingdom Metazoa; phylum Chordata; class Aves; order Procellariiformes; family Procellariidae; genus Calonectris; species Calonectris borealis. The sequence continues at coordinate 1,241,600 of NW_027441452.1, read as the reverse complement.
CAAAAGGAAACCCCGAGGAAGAAAACCAGGGCCTGAGGAACAAAATCAGAGCTCGAGGAACAAACCCGGAGCCCGAGGAACACAACCAGAGCCCGAGGAACACAACCAGAGCCCGAGGAACAAAAACAGAGCCCGAGGAACAAAAGGAAACCCGGAGGAAGAAAACCAGGGCCTGAGGAACAAAACTAGAGCTCGAGGAACAAACCCGGAGCCCGAGGAACACAACCAGAGCCCGAGGAACAAAAACAGAGCCCGAGGAACAAAAACAGAGCCCGAGGAACAAAACTAGGGCCCGAAGAAGAAAAGGAGAGCTCGAGGAAGAAATCCAGAGCCCGAGCAACAAAACCAGAGCCTGAGGAAGAAAAACAGAGCCCGAGGAAGAAAACCAGAGCCCGAGGAAGAAAACCAGAGCCCGAGGAAGAAAACTAGAGCTCTTGGAACAAAACCAGGTGCCGAGGAAGAAAACCAGAGGCCGAGGAACAAAAACAGAGCCCGAGGAACAAAACCAAAGCCCGAAGAAAAATATCAGAGCCCAAGGAACAAAAGGAAACCCCGAGGAAGAAAACCAGGGCCTGAGGAACAAAACCAGAGCTCGAGGAACAAACCCGGAGCCCGAGGAACACAACCAGAGCCCGAGGAACACAACCAGAGCCCGAGGAACAAAAACAGAGCCCGAGGAACAAAAGGAAACCCCGAGGAAGAAAACCAGGGCCTGAGGAACAAAACTAGAGCTCGAGGAACAAACCCGGAGCCCGAGGAACACAACCAGAGCCCGAGGAACACAACCAGAGCCCGAGGAAGAAAACCAGAGCCCGAGGAAGAAAACCAGAGCCCAAGGAAGAAAACCAGAGCTCAAGGAACAAAACCAGAACCCGAGGAAGAAAACGAGAGCCCGAGGAACATAACCAGTGCCCAAGGAATAAAACCAGAGCTCGAGGAACAAAACCAGAGCCCAAGGACAAAAAGGAAGGCCTGAAGAACAAAACGAGGGCCATAGGAAGAAAACCAGAGCCCGTGGAATAAAACCAGGGCCCGAGGAACCGAACCAGAAACCGAGGAACAAATCCAGAGCCCGAGGAACAAAACTAGCCCTCGAGGAACAAAACCAGAGCCCGAGGAAGAAAACCAGAACTCGATGAACAAAACCAGAGCCCGAGGAATAAAACCAGAGCTCAAGGAACAAAACCAGAACCCGAGGAACAAAACGAGAGTTCGAGGAAGAAAACGAGAGCCCGAGGAACAAAACCAGTGCCAAAGGAAGAAAACCAGAGCCCGAGGAAGAAAACCAGAGCCCGAGGAAGAAAACTAGAGCTCTTGGAACAAAAACAAGTGCCGAAAAGAAAACCAGAGCCCGAGGAACAAAAACAGAGCCCGAGGAACAAAACCAAAGCCCGAAGAAAAATATCAGAGCCCAAGGAACAAAAGGAAATCCCGAGGAAGAAAACCAGGGCCTGAGGAACAAAACCAGAGCTCGAGGAACAAACCCGGAGCCCGAGGAACACAACCAGAGCCCGAGGAACACAACCAGAGCCCGAGGAACAAAAACAGAGCCCGAGGAACAAAAGGAAACCCCGAGGAAGAAAACCAGGGCCTGAGGAACAAAACTAGAGCTCGAGGAACAAACCCGGAGCCCGAGGAACACAACCAGAGCCCGAGGAACACAACCAGAACCCGAGGAACAAAAACAGAGCCCGATGAACAAAACTAGGGCCCGAAGAAGAAAAGGAGAGCTCGAGGAAGAAATCCAGAGCCCGAGCAACAAAACCAGAGCCTGAGGAAGAAAACCAGAGCCCGAGGAAGAAAACCAGAGCTCGAGGAAGAAAACCAGAGCCCAAGGAAGAAAACCAGAGCTCAAGGAACAAAACCAGAACCCGAGGAACAAAACGAGAGTTCGAGGAAGAAAACGAGAGCCCGAGGAACAAAACCAGTGCCCAAGGAAGAAAACCAGAGCCCGAGGAAGAAAACCAGAGCCCGAGGAACAAAACTAGAGCTCTTGGAACAAAAGCAGGTGCCGAGGAAGAAAAGGAGAGCCCGAGGAACAAAAACAGAGCCCGAGGAACAAAACCAAAGCCCGAAGAACAATATCAGAGCCCAAGGAACAAAAGGAAACCCCGAGGAAGAAAACCAGGGCCTGAGGAACAAAACCAGAGTTCGAGGAACAAACCCGGAGCCCGAGGAACACAACCAGAGCCCGAGGAACACAACCAGAGCCCGAGGAACAAAAACAGAGCCCGAGGAACAAAAGGAAACTCCAAGGAAGAAAACCAGGGCCTGAGGAACAAAACTAGAGCTCGAGGAACAAACCCGGAGCCCGAGGAACACAACCAGAGCCCGAGGAACAAAAACAGAGCCCGAGGAACAAAAACAGAGCCCGAGGAACAAAACTAGGGCCCGAAGAAGAAAAGGAGAGCTCGAGGAAGAAATCCAGAGCCCGAGCAACAAAACCAGAGCCCGAGGAAGAAAACTAGAGCTCTTGGAACAAAACCAGGTGCCGAGGAAGAAAACCAGAGCCCGAGGAACAAAAACAGAGCCCGAGGAACAAAACCAAAGCCCGAAGAAAAATATCAGAGCCCAAGGAACAAAAGGAAACCCCGAGGAAGAAAACCAGGGCCTGAGGAACAAAACCAGAGCTCGAGGAACAATCCCGGAGCCCGAGGAACACAACCAGAGCCCGAGGAACACAACCAGAGCCCGAGGAACAAAAACAGAGCCCGAGGAACAAAAGGAAACCCCGAGGAAGAAAACCAGGGCCTGAGGAACAAAACTAGAGCTCGAGGAACAAACCCGGAGCCCGAGGAACACAACCAGAGCCCGAGGAACAAAACTAGCCCTCGAGGAACAAAACCAGAGCCCGAGGAAGAAAACCAGAACTCGATGAACAAAACCAGAGCCCGAGGAATAAAACCAGAGCTCAAGGAACAAAACCAGAACCCGAGGAACAAAACGAGAGTTCGAGGAAGAAAACGAGAGCCCGAGGAACAAAACCAGTGCCAAAGGAAGAAAACCAGAGCCCGAGGAAGAAAACCAGAGCCCGAGGAAGAAAACTAGAGCTCTTGGAACAAAAACAAGTGCCGAGGAAGAAAACCAGAGCCCGAGGAACAAAAACAGAGCCCGAGGAACAAAACCAAAGCCCGAAGAAAAATATCAGAGCCCAAGGAACAAAAGGAAATCCCGAGGAAGAAAACCAGGGCCTGAGGAACAAAACCAGAGCTCGAGGAACAAACCCGGAGCCCGAGGAACACAACCAGAGCCCGAGGAACACAACCAGAGCCCGAGGAACAAAAACAGAGCCCGAGGAACAAAAGGAAACCCCGAGGAAGAAAACCAGGGCCTGAGGAACAAAACTAGAGCTCGAGGAACAAACCCGGAGCCCGAGGAACACAACCAGAGCCCGAGGAACAAAAACAGAGCCCGAGGAACAAAACTAGGGCCCGAAGAAGAAAAGGAGAGCTCAAGGAAGAAATCCAGAGCCCGAGCAACAAAACCAGAGCCTGAGGAAGAAAACCAGAGCCCGAGGAAGAAAACCAGACCCCAAGGAAGAAAACCAGACCTCAAGGAACAAAACCAGAAACCGAGGAAGAAAACGAGAGCCCGAGGAACATGACCAGTGCCCAAGGAATAAAACCAGAGCTCGAGGAACAAAACCAGAGCCCAAGGACAAAAAGGAAGGCCTGAAGAACAAAATGAGGGCCATAGGAAGGAAACCAGAGCCCGTGGAATAAAACCAGGGCCCGAGGAACCGAACCAGAAACCGAGGAACAAATCCAGAGCCCGAGGAACAAAACTAGCCCTCGAGGAACACAACCAGAGCCCGAGGAAGAAAACCAGACCTCGATGAACAAAACCAGAGCCCGAGGAATAAAACCAGAGCTCAAGGAACAAAACCAGAACCCGAGGAACAAAACGAGAGTTCGAGGAAGAAAACGAGAGCCCGAGCAACAAAACCAGAGCCTGAGGAAGAAAACCAGAGCCCGAGGAAGAAAACTAGAGCTCTTGGAACAAAACCAGGTGCCGAGGAAGAAAACCAGAGCCCGAGGAACAAAAACAGAGCCCGAGGAACAAAACCAAAGCCCGAAGAACAATATCAGAGCCCAAGGAACAAAAGGAAACCCCGAGGAAGAAAACCAGGGCCTGAGGAACAAAACCAGAGCTCGAGGAACAAACCCGGAGCCCGAGGAACACAACCAGAGCCCGAGGAACACAACCAGAGCCCGAGGAACAAAAACAGAGCCCGAGGAACAAAAGGAAACCCCGAGGAAGAAAACCAGGGCCTGAGGAACAAAACTAGAGCTCGAGGAACAAACCCGGAGCCCGAGGAACACAACCAGAGCCCGAGGAACAAAAACAGAGCCCGAGGAACAAAAACAGAGCCCGAGGAACAAAACTAGGGCCCGAAGAAGAAAAGGAGAGCTCGAGGAAGAAATCCAGAGCCCGAGCAACAAAACCAGAGCCTGAGGAAGAAAAACAGAGCCCGAGGAAGAAAACCAGAGCCCGAGGAAGAAAACCAGAGCCCGATGAAGAAAACTAGAGCTCTTGGAACAAAACCAGGTGCCGAGGAAGAAAACCAGAGACCGAGGAACAAAAACAGAGCCCGAGGAACAAAACCAAAGCCCGAAGAACAATATCAGAGCCCAAGGAACAAAAGGAAACCCCGAGGAAGAAAACCAGGGCCTGAGGAACAAAACCAGAGCTCGAGGAACAAACCCGGAGCCCGAGGAACACAACCAGAGCCCGAGGAACACAACCAGAGCCCGAGGAACAAAAACAGAGCCCGAGGAACAAAAGGAAACCCCGAGGAAGAAAACCAGGGCCTGAGGAACAAAACTAGAGCTCGAGGAACAAACCCGGAGCCCGAGGAACACAACCAGAGCCCGAGGAACAAAAACAGAGCCCGAGGAAGAAAACCAGAGCCCGAGGAAGAAAACCAGAGCCCAAGGAAGAAAACCAGAGCTCGAGGAAAAAAACCAGAACCTGAGGAAAAAAACGAGAGTTCGAGGAAGAAAACGAGATCCCGAGGAACAAAACCAGTGCCAAAGGAAGAAAACCAGAGCCCAAGGAAGAAAACCAGAGCCCGAGGAAGAAAACTAGAGCTCTTGGAACACAACCAGGTGCCCAGGAAGAAAAGGAGAGCCCGAGGAACAAAAACAGAGCCCGAGGAACAAAACCAAAGCCCGAAGAAAAATATCAGAGCCCAAGGAACAAAAGGAAACCCCGAGGAAGAAAACCAGGGCCTGAGGAACAAAACTAGAGCTCGAGGAACAAACCCGGAGCCCGAGGAACACAACCAGAGCCCGAGGAACAAAAACAGAGCCCGAGGAACAAAACTAGGGCCCGAAGAAGAAAAGGAGAGCTCAAGGAAGAAATCCAGAGCCCGAGCAACAATACCAGAGCCTGAGGAAGAAAACCAGAGCCCGAGGAAGAAAACCAGACCCCAAGGAAGAAAACCAGACCTCAAGGAACAAAACCAGAACCCGAGGAAGAAAACGAGAGCCCGAGGAACATAACCAGTGCCAAAGGAATAAAACCAGAGCTCGAGGAACAAAACCAGAGCCCAAGGACAAAAAGGAAGGCCTGAAGAACAAAACGAGGGCCATAGGAAGAAAACCAGAGCCCGTGGAATAAAACCAGGGCCCGAGGAACCGAACCAGAAACCGAGGAACAAATCCAGAGCCCGAGGAACAAAACTAGCCCTCGAGGAACACAACCAGAGCCCGAGGAAGAAAACCAGACCTCGATGAACAAAACCAGAGCCCGAGGAATAAAACCAGAGCTCAAGGAACAAAACCAGAACCCGAGGAACAAAACGAGAGTTCGAGGAAGAAAACGAGAGCCCGAGCAACAAAACCAGAGCCTGAGGAAGAAAACCAGAGCCCGAGGAAGAAAACTAGAGCTCTTGGAACAAAACCAGGTGCCGAGGAAGAAAACCAGAGCCCGAGGAACAAAAACAGAGCCCGAGGAACAAAACCAAAGCCCGAAGAAAAATATCAGAGCCCAAGGAACAAAAGGAAACCCCGAGGAAGAAAACCAGGGCCTGAGGAACAAAACCAGAGCTCGAGGAACAAACCCGGAGCCCGAGGAACACAACCAGAGCCCGAGGAACAAAAACAGAGCCCGAGGAACAAAATTAAACCCCGAGGAAGAAAACCAGGGCCTGAGGAACAAAACTAGAGCTCGAGGAACAAACCCGGAGCCCGAGGAACACAACCAGAGCCCGAGGAACAAAAACAGAGCCCGAGGAACAAAAACAGAGCCCGAGGAACAAAACTAGGGCCCGAAGAAGAAAAGGAGAGCTCGAGGAAGAAATCCAGAGCCCGAGCAACAAAACCAGAGCCTGAGGAAGAAAACCAGAGCCCGAGGAAGAAAACCAGAGCCCGAGGAAGAAAACCAGAGCCCGAGGAAGAAAACTAGAGCTCTTGGAACAAAACCAGGTGCCGAGGAAGAAAACCAGAGCCCGAGGAACAAAAACAGAGCCCGAGGAACAAAACCAAAGCCCGAAGAAAAATATCAGAGCCCAAGGAACAAAAGGAAACCCCGAGGAAGAAAACCAGGGCCTGAGGAACAAAACCAGAGCTCGAGGAACAAACCCGGAGCCCGAGGAACACAACCAGAGCCCGAGGAACACAACCAGAGCCCGAGGAACAAAAACAGAGCCCGAGGAACAAAAGGAAACCCCGAGGAAGAAAACCAGGGCCTGAGGAACAAAACTAGAGCTCGAGGAACAAACCCGGAGCCCGAGGAACACAACCAGAGCCCGAGGAACACAACCAGAGCCCGAGGAACAAAAACAGAGCCCGAGGAACAAAACTAGGGCCCGAAGAAGAAAAGGAGAGCTCGAGGAAGAAATCCAGAGCCCGAGCAACAAAACCAGAGCCCGAGGAAGAAAACCAGAGCCCGAGGAAGAAAACCAGAGCCCGAGGAAGAAAACCAGAGCCCAAGGAAGAAAAGCAGAGCTCAAGGAACAAAACCAGAACCCGAGGAACAAAACGAGAGTTCGAGGAAGAAAACGAGAGCCCGAGGAACAAAACCAGTGCCCAAGGAAGAAAACCAGAGCCCGAGGAAGAAAACCAGAGCCCGAGGAACAAAACTAGAGCTCTTGGAACAAAACCAGGTGCCGAGGAAGAAAAGGAGAGCCCGAGGAACAAAAACAGAGCCCGAGGAACAAAACCAAAGCCCGAAGAACAATATCAGAGCCCAAGGAACAAAAGGAAACCCCGAGGAAGAAAACCAGGGCCTGAGGAACAAAACTAGAGCTCGAGGAACAAACCCGGAGCCCGAGGAACACAACCAGAGCCCGAGGGACAAAAACAGAGCCCGAGGAACAAAACTAGGGCCCGAAGAAGAAAAGGAGAGCTCAAGGAAGAAATCCAGAGCCCGAGCAACAATACCAGAGCCTGAGGAAGAAAACCAGAGCCCGAGGAAGAAAACCAGACCCCAAGGAAGAAAACCAGACCTCAAGGAACAAAACCAGAACCCGAGGAAGAAAACGAGAGCCCGAGGAACATAACCAGTGCAAAAGGAATAAAACCAGAGCTCGAGGAACAAAACCAGAGCCCAAGGACAAAAAGGAAGGCCTGAAGAACAAAACGAGGGCCATAGGAAGGAAACCAGAGCCCGTGGAATAAAACCAGGGCCCGAGGAACCGAACCAGAAACCGAGGAACAAATCCAGAGCCCGAGGAACAAAACTAGCCCTCGAGGAACACAACCAGAGCCCGAGGAAGAAAACCAGACCTCGATGAACAAAACCAGAGCCCGAGGAATAAAACCAGAGCTCAAGGAACAAAACCAGAACCCGAGGAACAAAACGAGAGTTCGAGGAAGAAAACGAGAGCCCGAGCAACAAAACCAGAGCCCGAGGAAGAAAACTAGAGCTCTTGGAACAAAACCAGGTGCCGAGGAAGAAAACCAGAGCCCGAGGAACAAAAACAGAGCCCGAGGAACAAAACCAAAGCCCGAAGAAAAATATCAGAGCCCAAGGAACAAAAGGAAACCCCGAGGAAGAAAACCAGGGCCTGAGGAACAAAATCAGAGCTCGAGGAACAAACCCGGAGCCCGAGGAACACAACCAGAGCCCGAGGAACACAACCAGAGCCCGAGGAACAAAAACAGAGCCCGAGGAACAAAAGGAAACCCCGAGGAAGAAAACCAGGGCCTGAGGAACAAAACTAGAGCTCGAGGAACAAACCCGGAGCCCGAGGAACACAACCAGAGCCCGAGGAACAAAAACAGAGCCCGAGGAACAAAAACAGAGCCCGAGGAAGAAAACCAGAGCCCGAGGAAGAAAACCAGAGCCCAAGGAAGAAAACCAGAGCTCAAGGAACAAAACCAGAACCCGAGGAACAAAACGAGAGTTCGAGGAAGAAAACGAGAGCCCGAGGAACAAAACCAAAGCCCGAAGAACAATATCAGAGCCCAAGGAACAAAAGGAAACCCCGAGGAAGAAAACCAGGGCCTGAGGAACAAAACTAGAGCTCGAGGAACAAACCCGGAGCCCGAGGAACACAACCAGAGCCCGAGGAACACAACCAGAGCCCGAGGAACAAAAACAGAGCCCGATGAACAAAACTAGGGCCCGAAGAAGAAAAGGAGAGCTCGAGGAAGAAATCCAGAGCCCGAGCAACAAAACCAGAGCCTGAGGAAGAAAACCAGAGCCCGAGGAAGAAAACCAGAGCCCGAGGAAGAAAACCAGAGCCCAAGGAAGAAAACCAGAGCTCAAGGAACAAAACCAGAACCCGAGGAACAAAACGAGAGTTCGAGGAAGAAAACGAGAGCCCGAGGAACAAAACCAGTGCCCAAGGAAGAAAACCAGAGCCCGAGGAAGAAAACCAGAGCCCGAGGAACAAAACTAGAGCTCTTGGAACAAAACCAGGTGCCGAGGAAGAAAAGGAGAGCCCGAGGAACAAAAACAGAGCCCGAGGAACAAAACTAGGGCCCGAAGAAGAAAAGGAGAGCTCGAGGAAGAAATCCAGAGCCCGAGCAACAAAACCAGAGCCCGAGGGAGAAAACCAGAGCCCGAGGAAGAAAACCAGAGCCCGAGGAAGAAAACCAGAGCCCAAGGAAGAAAAGCAGAGCTCAAGGAACAAAACCAGAACCCGAGGAACAAAACGAGAGTTCGAGGAAGAAAACGAGAGCCCGAGGAACAAAACCAGTGCCCAAGGAAGAAAACCAGAGCCCGAGGAAGAAAACCAGAGCCCGAGGAACAAAACTAGAGCTCTTGGAACAAAACCAGGTGCCGAGGAAGAAAAGGAGAGCCCGAGGAACAAAAACAGAGCCCGAGGAACAAAACCAAAGCCCGAAGAACAATATCAGAGCCCAAGGAACAAAAGGAAACCCCGAGGAAGAAAACCAGGGCCTGAGGAACAAAACTAGAGCTCGAGGAACAACCCGGAGCCCGAGGAACACAACCAGAGCCCGAGGAACAAAAACAGAGCCCGAGGAACAAAACTAGGGCCCGAAGAAGAAAAGGAGAGCTCAAGGAAGAAATCCAGAGCCCGAGCAACAATACCAGAGCCTGAGGAAGAAAACCAGAGCCCGAGGAAGAAAACCAGACCCCAAGGAAGAAAACCAGACCTCAAGGAACAAAACCAGAACCCGAGGAAGAAAACGAGAGCCCGAGGAACATAACCAGTGCCAAAGGAATAAAACCAGAGCTCGAGGAACAAACCCGGAGCCCGAGGAACACAACCAGAGCCCGAGGAACAAAAACAGAGCCCGAGGAAGAAAACCAGAGCCCGAGGAAGAAAACCAGAGCCCAAGGAAGAAAACCAGAGCTCAAGGAACAAAACCAGAACCCGAGGAACAAAACGAGAGTTCGAGGAAGAAAACGAGAGCCCGAGGAACAAAACCAAAGCCCGAAGAACAATATCAGAGCCCAAGGAACAAAAGGAAACCCCGAGGAAGAAAACCAGGGCCTGAGGAACAAAACTAGAGCTCGAGGAACAAACCCGGAGCCCGAGGAACACAACCAGAGCCCGAGGAACACAACCAGAGCCCGAGGAACAAAAACAGAGCCCGAGGAACAAAAGGAAACCCCGAGGAAGAAAACCAGGGCCTGAGGAACAAAACTAGAGCTCGAGGAACAAACCCGGAGCCCGAGGAACACAACCAGAGCCCGAGGAACACAACCAGAGCCCGAGGAACAAAAACAGAGCCCGAGGAACAAAACTAGGGCCCGAAGAAGAAAAGGAGAGCTCGAGGAAGAAATCCAGAGCCCGAGCAACAAAACCAGAGCCTGAGGAAGAAAACCAGAGCCCGAGGAAGAAAACCAGAGCCCGAGGAAGAAAACTAGAGCTCTTGGAACAAAACCAGGTGCCGAGGAAGAAAACCAGAGCCCGAGGAACAAAAACAGAGCCCGAGGAACAAAACCAAAGCCCGAAGAACAATATCAGAGCCCAAGGAACAAAAGGAAACCCCGAGGAAGAAAACCAGGGCCTGAGGAACAAAACCAGAGCTCGAGGAATAAACCCGGAGCCCGAGGAACACAACCAGAGCCCGAGGAACACAACCAGAGCCCGAGGAACAAAAACAGAGCCCGAGGAACAAAAGGAAACCCCGAGGAAGAAAACCAGGGGCTGAGGAACAAAACTAGAGCTCGAGGAACAAACCCGGAGCACGAGGAACACAACCAGAGCCCGAGGAACAAAAACAGAGCCCGAGGAAGAAAACCAGAGCCCGAGGAAGAAAACCAGAGCCCAAGGAAGAAAACCAGAGCTCGAGGAACAAAACCAGAACCCGAGGAAAAAAACGAGAGTTCGAGGAAGAAAACGAGAGCCCGAGGAACAAAACCAGTGCCAAAGGAAGAAAACCAGAGCCCAAGGAAGAAAACCAGAGCCCGAGGAAGAAAACTAGAGCTCTTGGAACACAACCAGGTGCCCAGGAAGAAAAGGAGAGCCCGAGGAACAAAAACAGAGCCCGAGGAACAAAACCAAAGCCCGAAGAACAATATCAGAGCCCAAGGAACAAAAGGAAACCCCGAGGAAGAAAACCAGGGCCTGAGGAACAAAACTAGAGCTCGAGGAACAAACCCGGAGCCCGAGGAACACAACCAGAGCCCGAGGAACACAACCAGAGCCCGAGGAACAAAAACAGAGCCCGAGGAACAAAACTAGGGCCCGAAGAAGAAAAGGAGAGCTCGAGGAAGAAATCCAGAGCCCGAGCAACAAAACCAGAGCCTGAGGAAGAAAACCAGAGCCCGAGGAAGAAAACCAGAGCCCGAGGAAGAAAACCAGAGCCCAAGGAAGAAAACCAGAGCTCAAGGAACAAAACCAGAACCCGAGGAACAAAACGAGAGTTCGAGGAAGAAAACGAGAGCCCGAGGAACAAAACCAGTGCCCAAGGAAGAAAACCAGAGCCCGAGGAAGAAAACCAGAGCCCGAGGAACAAAACTAGAGCTCTTGGAACAAAAGCAGGTGCCGAGGAAGAAAAGGAGAGCCCGAGGAAAAAAAACAGAGCCCGAGGAACAAAACCAAAGCCCGAAGAACAATATCAGAGCCCAAGGAACAAAAGGAAACCCCGAGGAAGAAAACCAGGGCCTGAGGAACAAAACTAGAGCTCGAGGAACAAACCCGGAGCCCGAGGAACACAACCAGAGCCCGAGGAACAAAAACAGAGCCCGAGGAACAAAACTAGGGCCCGAAGAAGAAAAGGAGAGCTCAAGGAAGAAATCCAGAGCCCGAGCAACAATACCAGAGCCTGAGGAAGAAAACCAGAGCCCGAGGAAGAAAACCAGAGCCCAAGGAAGAAAACCAGACCTCAAGGAACAAAACCAGAACCCGAGGAAGAAAACGAGAGCCCGAGGAACATGACCAGTGCCCAAGGAATAAAACCAGAGCTCGAGGAACAAAACCAGAGCCCAAGGACAAAAAGGAAGGCCTGAAGAACAAAACGAGGGCCATAGGAAGAAAACCAGAGCCCGTGGAATAAAACCAGGGCCCGAGGAACCGAACCAGAAACCGAGGAACAAATCCAGAGCCCGAGGAACAAAACTAGCCCTCGAGGAACACAACCAGAGCCCGAGGAAGAAAACCAGACCTCGATGAACAAAACCAGAGCCCGAGGAATAAAACCAGAGCTCAAGGAACAAAACCAGAACCCGAGGAACAAAACGAGAGTTCGAGGAAGAAAACGAGAGCCCGAGCAACAAAACCAGAGCCCGAGGAAGAAAACCAGAGCCCGAGGAACAAAACCAGGTGCCGAGGAAGAAAACCAGAGCCCGAGGAACAAAAACAGAGCCCGAGGAACAAAACCAAAGCCCGAAGAAAAATATCAGAGCCCAAGGAACAAAAGGAAACCCCGAGGAAGAAAACCAGGGCCTGAGGAACAAAACCAGAGCTCGAGGAACAAACCCGGAGCCCGAGGAACACAACCAGAGCCCGAGGAACACAACCAGAGCCCGAGGAACAAAAACAGAGCCCGAGGAACAAAAGGAAACCCCGAGGAAGAAAACCAGGGCCTGAGGAACAAAACTAGAGCTCGAGGAACAAACCCGGAGCCCGAGGAACACAACCAGAGCCCGAGGAACAAAAACAGAGCCCGAGGAACAAAAACAGAGCCCGAGGAACAAAACTAGGGCCCGAAGAAGAAAAGGAGAGCTCGAGGAAGAAATCCAGAGCCCGAGCAACAAAACCAGAGCCTGAGGAAGAAAAACAGAGCCCGAGGAAGAAAACCAGAGCCCGAGGAAGAAAACCAGAGCCCGAGGAAGAAAACTAGAGCTCTTGGAACAAAACCAGGTGCCGAGGAAGAAAACCAGAGCCCGAGGAACAAAAACAGAGCCCGAGGAACAAAACCAAAGCCCGAAGAACAATATCAGAGCCCAAGGAACAAAAGGAAACCCCGAGGAAGAAAACCAGGGCCTGAGGAAAAAAACCAGAGCTCGAGGAACAAACCCGGAGCCCGAGGAACACAACCAGAGCCCGAGGAACACAACCAGAGCCCGAGGAACAAAAACAGAGCCCGAGGAACAAAAGGAAACCCCGAGGAAGAAAACCAGGGCCTGAGGAACAAAACTAGAGCTCGAGGAACAAACCCGGAGCCCGAGGAACACAACCAGAGCCCGAGGAACAAAAACAGAGCCCGAGGAAGAAAACCAGAGCCCGAGGAAGAAAACCAGAGCCCGAGGAAGAAAACCAGAGCCCAAGGAAGAAAACCAGAGCTCAAGGAACAAAACCAGAACCCGAGGAACAAAACGAGAGTTCGAGGAAGAAAACGAGAGCCCGAGGAACAAAACCAAAGCCCGAAGAACAATATCAGAGCCCAAGGAACAAAAGGAAACCCCGAGGAAGAAAACCAGGGCCTGAGGAACAAAACTAGAGCTCGAGGAACAAACCCGGAGCCCGAGGAACACAACCAGAGCCCGAGGAACACAACCAGAGCCCGAGGAACACAACCAGAGCCCGAGGAACAAAAACAGAGCCCGAGGAACAAAACTAGGGCCCGAAGAAGAAAAGGAGAGCTCGAGGAAGAAATCCAGAGCCCGAGCAACAAAACCAGAGCCTGAGGAAGAAAACCAGAGCCCGAGGAAGAAAACCAGAGCCCGAGGAAGAAAACCAGAGCCCAAGGAAGAAAACCAGAGCTCAAGGAACAAAACCAGAACCCGAGGAACAAAACGAGAGTTCGAGGAAGAAAACGAGAGCCCGAGGAACAAAACCAGTGCCCAAGGAAGAAAACCAGAGCCCGAGGAAGAAAACCAGAGCCCGAGGAACAAAACTAGAGCTCTTGGAACAAAACCAGGTGCCGAGGAAGAAAAGGAGAGCCCGAGGAACAAAAACAGAGCCCGAGGAACAAAACTAGGGCCCGAAGAAGAAAAGGAGAGCTCGAGGAAGAAATCCAGAGCCCGAGCAACAAAACCAGAGCCCGAGGGAGAAAACCAGAGCCCGAGGAAGAAAACCAGAGCCCGAGGAAGAAAACCAGAGCCCAAGGAAGAAAAGCAGAGCTCAAGGAACAAAACCAGAACCCGAGGAACAAAACGAGAGTTCGAGGAAGAAAACGAGAGCCCGAGGAACAAAACCAGTGCCCAAGGAAGAAAACCAGAGCCCGAGGAAGAAAACCAGAGCCCGAGGAACAAAACTAGAGCTCTTGGAACAAAACCAGGTGCCGAGGAAGAAAAGGAGAGCCCGAGGAACAAAAACAGAGCCCGAGGAACAAAACCAAAGCCCGAAGAACAATATCAGAGCCCAAGGAACAAAAGGAAACCCCGAGGAAGAAAACCAGGGCCTGAGGAACAAAACTAGAGCTCGAGGAACAAACCCGGAGCCCGAGGAACACAACCAGAGCCCGAGGAACAAAAACAGAGCCCGAGGAACAAAACTAGGGCCCGAAGAAGAAAAGGAGAGCTCAAGGAAGAAATCCAGAGCCCGAGCAACAATACCAGAGCCTGAGGAAGAAAACCAGAGCCCGAGGAAGAAAACCAGACCCCAAGGAAGAAAACCAGACCTCAAGGAACAAAACCAGAACCCGAGGAAGAAAACGAGAGCCCGAGGAACATAACCAGTGCCAAAGGAATAAAACCAGAGCTCGAGGAACAAAACCAGAGCCCAAGGACAAAAAGGAAGGCCTGAAGAACAAAACGAGGGCCATAGGAAGGAAACCAGAGCCTGTGGAATAAAACCAGGGCCCGAGGAACCGAACCAGAAACCGAGGAACAAATCCAGAGCCCGAGGAACAAAACTAGCCCTCGAGGAACACAACCAGAGCCCGAGGAAGAAAACCAGACCTCGATGAACAAAACCAGAGCCCGAGGAATAAAACCAGAGCTCAAGGAACAAAACCAGAACCCGAGGAACAAAACGAGAGTTCGAGGAAGAAAACGAGAGCCCGAGCAACAAAACCAGAGCCTGAGGAAGAAAACCAGAGCCCGAGGAACAAAAACAGAGCCCGAGGAACAAAACCAAAGCCCGAAGAAAAATATCAGAGCCCAAGGAACAAAAGGAAACCCCGAGGAAGAAAACCAGGGCCTGAGGAACAAAACCAGAGCTCGAGGAACAAACCCGGAGCCCGAGGAACACAACCAGAGCCCGAGGAACACAACCAGAGCCCGAGGAACAAAAACAGAGCCCGAGGAACAAAAGGAAACCCCGAGGAAGAAAACCAGGGCCTGAGGAACAAAACTAGAGCTCGAGGAACAAACCCGGAGCCCGAGGAACACAACCAGAGCCCGAGGAACACAACCAGAGCCCGAGGAACAAAAACAGAGCCCGAGGAACAAAACTAGGGCCCGAAGAAGAAAAGGAGAGCTCGAGGAAGAAATCCAGAGCCCGAGCAACAAAACCAGAGCCCGAGGAAGAAAACCAGAGCCCGAGGAAGAAAACCAGAGCCCGAGGAAGAAAACCAGAGCCCAAGGAAGAAAAGCAGAGCTCAAGGAACAAAACCAGAACCCGAGGAACAAAACGAGAGTTCGAGGAAGAAAACGAGAGCCCGAGGAACAAAACCAGTGCCCAAGGAAGAAAACCAGAGCCCGAGGAAGAAAACCAGAGCCCGAGGAACAAAACTAGAGCTCTTGGAACAAAACCAGGTGCCGAGGAAGAAAAGGAGAGCCCGAGGAACAAAAACAGAGCCCGAGGAACAAAACCAAAGCCCGAAGAACAATATCAGAGCCCAAGGAACAAAAGGAAACCCCGAGGAAGAAAACCAGGGCCTGAGGAACAAAACTAGAGCTCGAGGAACAAACCCGGAGCCCGAGGAACACAACCAGAGCCCGAGGAACAAAAACAGAGCCCGAGGAACAAAACTAGGGCCCGAAGAAGAAAAGGAGAGCTCGAGGAAGAAATCCAGAGCCCGAGCAACAATACCAGAGCCTGAGGAAGAAAACCAGAGCCCGAGGAAGAAAACCAGACCCCAAGGAAGGAAACCAGACCTCAAGGAACAAAACCAGAACCCGAGGAAGAAAACGAGAGCCCGAGGAACATAACCAGTGCCAAAGGAATAAAACCAGAGCTCGAGGAACAAAACCAGAGCCCAAGGACAAAAAGGAAGGCCTGAAGAACAAAACGAGGGCCATAGGAAGGAAACCAGAGCCCGTGGAATAAAACCAGGGCCCGAGGAACCGAACCAGAAACCGAGGAACAAATCCAGAGCCCGAGGAACAAAACTAGCCCTCGAGGAACACAACCAGAGCCCGAGGAAGAAAACCAGACCTCGATGAACAAAACCAGAGCCCGAGGAATAAAACCAGAGCTCAAGGAACAAAACCAGAACCCGAGGAACAAAACGAGAGTTCGAGGAAGAAAACGAGAGCCCGAGCAACAAAACCAGAGCCTGAGGAAGAAAACCAGAGCCCGAGGAAGAAAACTAGAGCTCTTGGAACAAAACCAGGTGCCGAGGAAGAAAACCAGAGCCCGAGGAACAAAAACAGAGCCCGAGGAACAAAACCAAAGCCCGAAGAAAAATATCAGAGCCCAAGGAACAAAAGGAAACCCCGAGGAAGAAAACCAGGGCCTGAGGAACAAAACTAGAGCTCGAGGAACAAACCCGGAGCCCGAGGAACACAACCAGAGCCCGAGGAACACAACCAGAGCCCGAGGAACAAAAACAGAGCCCGAGGAACAAAAGGAAACCCCGAGGAAGAAAACCAGGGCCTGAGGAACAAAACTAGAGCTCGAGGAACAAACCCGGAGCCCGAGGAACACAACCAGAGCCCGAGGAACAAAAACAGAGCCCGAGGAACAAAACTAGGGCCCGAAGAAGAAAAGGAGAGCTCGAGGAAGAAATCCAGAGCCCGAGCAACAAAACCAGAGCCTGAGGAAGAAAAACAGAGCCCGAGGAAGAAAACCAGAGCCCGAGGAAGAAAACCAGAACCCGAGGAACAAAACTAGAGCTCTTGGAACAAAACCAGGTGCCGAGGAAGAAAACCAGAGCCCGAGGAACAAAAACAGAGCCCGAGGAACAAAACCAAAGCCCGAAGAAAAATATCAGAGCCCAAGGAACAAAAGGAAACCCCGAGGAAGAAAACCAGGGCCTGAGGAAAAAAACCAGAGCTCGAGGAACAAACCCGGAGCCCGAGGAACACAACCAGAGCCCGAGGAACACAACCAGAGCCCGAGGAACAAAAACAGAGCCCGAGGAACAAAAGGAAACCCCGAGGAAGAAAACCAGGGCCTGAGGAACAAAACTAGAGCTCGAGGAACAAACCCGGAGCCCGAGGAACACAACCAGAGCCCGAGGAACAAAAACAGAGCCCGAGGAAGAAAACCAGAGCCCGAGGAAGAAAACCAGAGCTCAAGGAACAAAACCAGAACCCGAGGAACAAAACGAGAGTTCGAGGAAGAAAACGAGAGCCCGAGGAACAAAACCAAAGCCCGAAGAACAATATCAGAGCCCAAGGAACAAAAGGAAACCCCGAGGAAGAAAACCAGGGCCTGAGGAACAAAACTAGAGCTCGAGGAACAAACCCGGAGCCCGAGGAACACAACCAGAGCCCGAGGAACACAACCAGAGCCCGAGGAACAAAAACAGAGCCCGAGGAACAAAACTAGGGCCCGAAGAAGAAAAGGAGAGCTCGAGGAAGAAATCCAGAGCCCGAGCAACAAAACCAGAGCCTGAGGAAGAAAACCAGAGCCCGAGGAAGAAAACCAGAGCCCGAGGAAGAAAACCAGAGCCCAAGGAAGAAAACCAGAGCTCAAGGAACAAAACCAGAACCCGAGGAACAAAACGAGAGTTCGAGGAAGAAAACGAGAGCCCGAGGAACAAAACCAGTGCCCAAGGAAGAAAACCAGAGCCCGAGGAAGAAAACCAGAGCCCGAGGAACAAAACTAGAGCTCTTGGAACAAAACCAGGTGCCGAGGAAGAAAAGGAGAGCCCGAGGAACAAAAACAGAGCCCGAGGAACAAAACCAAAGCCCGAAGAACAATATCAGAGCCCAAGGAACAAAAGGAAACCCCGAGGAAGAAAACCAGGGCCTGAGGAACAAAACTAGAGCTCGAGGAACAAACCCGGAGCCCGAGGAACACAACCAGAGCCCGAGGAACAAAAACAGAGCCCGAGGAACAAAACTAGGGCCCGAAGAAGAAAAGGAGAGCTCGAGGAAGAAATCCAGAGCCCGAGCAACAATACCAGAGCCTGAGGAAGAAAACCAGAGCCCGAGGAAGAAAACCAGACCCCAAGGAAGGAAACCAGACCTCAAGGAACAAAACCAGAACCCGAGGAAGAAAACGAGAGCCCGAGGAACATAACCAGTGCCAAAGGAATAAAACCAGAGCTCGAGGAACAAAACCAGAGCCCAAGGACAAAAAGGAAGGCCTGAAGAACAAAACGAGGGCCATAGGAAGGAAACCAGAGCCCGTGGAATAAAACCAGGGCCCGAGGAACCGAACCAGAAACCGAGGAACAAATCCAGAGCCCGAGGAACAAAACTAGCCCTCGAGGAACACAACCAGAGCCCGAGGAAGAAAACCAGACCTCGATGAACAAAACCAGAGCCCGAGGAATAAAACCAGAGCTCAAGGAACAAAACCAGAACCCGAGGAACAAAACGAGAGTTCGAGGAAGAAAACGAGAGCCCGAGCAACAAAACCAGAGCCTGAGGAAGAAAACCAGAGCCCGAGGAAGAAAACTAGAGCTCTTGGAACAAAACCAGGTGCCGAGGAAGAAAACCAGAGCCCGAGGAACAAAAACAGAGCCCGAGGAACAAAACCAAAGCCCGAAGAAAAATATCAGAGCCCAAGGAACAAAAGGAAACCCCGAGGAAGAAAACCAGGGCCTGAGGAACAAAACTAGAGCTCGAGGAACAAACCCGGAGCCCGAGGAACACAACCAGAGCCCGAGGAACACAACCAGAGCCCGAGGAACAAAAACAGAGCCCGAGGAACAAAAGGAAACCCCGAGGAAGAAAACCAGGGCCTGAGGAACAAAACTAGAGCTCGAGGAACAAACCCGGAGCCCGAGGAACACAACCAGAGCCCGAGGAACAAAAACAGAGCCCGAGGAACAAAACTAGGGCCCGAAGAAGAAAAGGAGAGCTCGAGGAAGAAATCCAGAGCCCGAGCAACAAAACCAGAGCCTGAGGAAGAAAAACAGAGCCCGAGGAAGAAAACCAGAGCCCGAGGAAGAAAACCAGAACCCGAGGAACAAAACTAGAGCTCTTGGAACAAAACCAGGTGCCGAGGAAGAAAACCAGAGCCCGAGGAACAAAAACAGAGCCCGAGGAACAAAACCAAAGCCCGAAGAAAAATATCAGAGCCCAAGGAACAAAAGGAAACCCCGAGGAAGAAAACCAGGGCCTGAGGAAAAAAACCAGAGCTCGAGGAACAAACCCGGAGCCCGAGGAACACAACCAGAGCCCGAGGAACACAACCAGAGCCCGAGGAACAAAAACAGAGCCCGAGGAACAAAAGGAAACCCCGAGGAAGAAAACCAGGGCCTGAGGAACAAAACTAGAGCTCGAGGAACAAACCCGGAGCCCGAGGAACACAACCAGAGCCCGAGGAACAAAAACAGAGCCCGAGGAAGAAAACCAGAGCCCGAGGAAGAAAACCAGAGCTCAAGGAACAAAACCAGAACCCGAGGAACAAAACGAGAGTTCGAGGAAGAAAACGAGAGCCCGAGGAACAAAACCAAAGCCCGAAGAACAATATCAGAGCCCAAGGAACAAAAGGAAACCCCGAGGAAGAAAACCAGGGCCTGAGGAACAAAACTAGAGCTCGAGGAACAAACCCGGAGCCCGAGGAACACAACCAGAGCCCGAGGAACACAACCAGAGCCCGAGGAACAAAAACAGAGCCCGAGGAACAAAACTAGGGCCCGAAGAAGAAAAGGAGAGCTCGAGGAAGAAATCCAGAGCCCGAGCAACAAAACCAGAGCCTGAGGAAGAAAACCAGAGCCCGAGGAAGAAAACCAGAGCCCGAGGAAGAAAACCAGAGCCCAAGGAAGAAAACCAGAGCTCAAGGAACAAAACCAGAACCCGAGGAACAAAACGAGAGTTCGAGGAAGAAAACGAGAGCCCGAGGAACAAAACCAGTGCCCAAGGAAGAAAACCAGAGCCCGAGGAAGAAAACCAGAGCCCGAGGAACAAAACTAGAGCTCTTGGAACAAAACCAGGTGCCGAGGAAGAAAAGGAGAGCCCGAGGAACAAAAACAGAGCCCTAGGAACAAAACTAGGGCCCGAAGAAGAAAAGGAGAGCTCGAGGAAGAAATCCAGAGCCCGAGCAACAAAACCAGAGCCCGAGGAAGAAAACCAGAGCCCGAGGAAGAAAACCAGAGCCCGAGGAAGAAAACCAGAGCCCAAGGAAGAAAAGCAGAGCTCAAGGAACAAAACCAGAACCCGAGGAACAAAACGAGAGTTCGAGGAAGAAAACGAGAGCCCGAGGAACAAAACCAGTGCCCAAGGAAGAAAACCAGAGCCCGAGGAAGAAAACCAGAGCCCGAGGAACAAAACTAGAGCTCTTGGAACAAAACCAGGTGCCGAGGAAGAAAAGGAGAGCCCGAGGAACAAAAACAGAGCCCTAGGAACAAAACTAGGGCCCGAAGAAGAAAAGGAGAGCTCGAGGAAGAAATCCAGAGCCCGAGCAACAAAACCAGAGCCCGAGGAAGAAAACCAGAGCCCGAGGAAGAAAACCAGAGCCCGAGGAAGAAAACCAGAGCCCAAGGAAGAAAAGCAGAGCTCAAGGAACAAAACCAGAACCCGAGGAACAAAACGAGAGTTCGAGGAAGAAAACGAGAGCCCGAGGAACAAAACCAGTGCCCAAGGAAGAAAACCAGAGCCCGAGGAAGAAAACCAGAGCCCGAGGAACAAAACTAGAGCTCTTGGAACAAAACCAGGTGCCGAGGAAGAAAAGGAGAGCCCGAGGAACAAAAACAGAGCCCGAGGAACAAAACCAAAGCCCGAAGAACAATATCAGAGCCCAAGGAACAAAAGGAAACCCCGAGGAAGAAAACCAGGGCCTGAGGAACAAAACTAGAGCTCGAGGAACAAACCCGGAGCCCGAGGAACACAACCAGAGCCCGAGGAACAAAAACAGAGCCCGAGGAACAAAACTAGGGCCCGAAGAAGAAAAGGAGAGCTCAAGGAAGAAATCCAGAGCCCGAGCAACAAAACCAGAGCCTGAGGAAGAAAACCAGAGCCCGAGGAAGAAAACCAGACCCCAAGGAAGAAAACCAGACCTCAAGGAACAAAACCAGAACCCGAGGAAGAAAACGAGAGCCCGAGGAACATAACCAGTGCCAAAGGAATAAAACCAGAGCTCGAGGAACAATCCCGGAGCCCGAGGAACACAACCAGAGCCCGAGGAACAAAAACAGAGCCCGAGGAAGAAAACCAGAGCCCGAGGAAGAAAACCAGAGCCCAAGGAAGAAAACCAGAGCTCAAGGAACAAAACCAGAACCCGAGGAACAAAACGAGAGTTCGAGGAAGAAAACGAGAGCCCGAGGAACAAAACCAAAGCCCGAAGAACAATATCAGAGCCCAAGGAACAAAAGGAAACCCCGAGGAAGAAAACCAGGGCCTGAGGAACAAAACTAGAGCTCGAGGAACAAACCCGGAGCCCGAGGAACACAACCAGAGCCCGAGGAACACAACCAGAGCCCGAGGAACAAAAACAGAGCCCGAGGAACAAAACTAGGGCCCGAAGAAGAAAAGGAGAGCTCGAGGAAGAAATCCAGAGCCCGAGCAACAAAACCAGAGCCCGAGGAAGAAAACCAGAGCCCGAGGAAGAAAACCAGAGCCCGAGGAAGAAAACCAGAGCCCAAGGAAGAAAAGCAGAGCTCAAGGAACAAAACCAGAACCCGAGGAACAAAACGAGAGTTCGAGGAAGAAAACGAGAGCCCGAGGAACAAAACCAGTGCCCAAGGAAGAAAACCAGAGCCCGAGGAAGAAAACCAGAGCCCGAGGAACAAAACTAGAGCTCTTGGAACAAAACCAGGTGCCGAGGAAGAAAAGGAGAGCCCGAGGAACAAAAACAGAGCCCTAGGAACAAAACTAGGGCCCGAAGAAGAAAAGGAGAGCTCGAGGAAGAAATCCAGAGCCCGAGCAACAAAACCAGAGCCCGAGGAAGAAAACCAGAGCCCGAGGAAGAAAACCAGAGCCCGAGGAAGAAAACCAGAGCCCAAGGAAGAAAAGCAGAGCTCAAGGAACAAAACCAGAACCCGAGGAACAAAACGAGAGTTCGAGGAAGAAAACGAGAGCCCGAGGAACAAAACCAGTGCCCAAGGAAGAAAACCAGAGCCCGAGGAAGAAAACCAGAGCCCGAGGAACAAAACTAGAGCTCTTGGAACAAAACCAGGTGCCGAGGAAGAAAAGGAGAGCCCGAGGAACAAAAACAGAGCCCTAGGAACAAAACTAGGGCCCGAAGAAGAAAAGGAGAGCTCGAGGAAGAAATCCAGAGCCCGAGCAACAAAACCAGAGCCCGAGGAAGAAAACCAGAGCCCGAGGAAGAAAACCAGAGCCCGAGGAAGAAAACCAGAGCCCAAGGAAGAAAAGCAGAGCTCAAGGAACAAAACCAGAACCCGAGGAACAAAACGAGAGTTCGAGGAAGAAAACGAGAGCCCGAGGAACAAAACCAGTGCCCAAGGAAGAAAACCAGAGCCCGAGGAAGAAAACCAGAGCCCGAGGAACAAAACTAGAGCTCTTGGAACAAAACCAGGTGCCGAGGAAGAAAAGGAGAGCCCGAGGAACAAAAACAGAGCCCGAGGAACAAAACCAAAGCCCGAAGAACAATATCAGAGCCCAAGGAACAAAAGGAAACCCCGAGGAAGAAAACCAGGGCCTGAGGAACAAAACTAGAGCTCGAGGAACAAACCCGGAGCCCGAGGAACACAACCAGAGCCCGAGGAACAAAAACAGAGCCCGAGGAACAAAACTAGGGCCCGAAGAAGAAAAGGAGAGCTCAAGGAAGAAATCCAGAGCCCGAGCAACAAAACCAGAGCCTGAGGAAGAAAACCAGAGCCCGAGGAAGAAAACCAGACCCCAAGGAAGAAAACCAGACCTCAAGGAACAAAACCAGAACCCGAGGAAGAAAACGAGAGCCCGAGGAACATAACCAGTGCCAAAGGAATAAAACCAGAGCTCGAGGAACAATCCCGGAGCCCGAGGAACACAACCAGAGCCCGAGGAACAAAAACAGAGCCCGAGGAAGAAAACCAGAGCCCGAGGAAGAAAACCAGAGCCCAAGGAAGAAAACCAGAGCTCAAGGAACAAAACCAGAACCCGAGGAACAAAACGAGAGTTCGAGGAAGAAAACGAGAGCCCGAGGAACAAAACCAAAGCCCGAAGAACAATATCAGAGCCCAAGGAACAAAAGGAAACCCCGAGGAAGAAAACCAGGGCCTGAGGAACAAAACTAGAGCTCGAGGAACAAACCCGGAGCCCGAGGAACACAACCAGAGCCCGAGGAACACAACCAGAGCCCGAGGAACAAAAACAGAGCCCGAGGAACAAAACTAGGGCCCGAAGAAGAAAAGGAGAGCTCGAGGAAGAAATCCAGAGCCCGAGCAACAAAACCAGAGCCTGAGGAAGAAAACCAGAGCCCGAGGAAGAAAACCAGAGCCCGAGGAAGAAAACCAGAGCCCAAGGAAGAAAAGCAGAGCTCAAGGAACAAAACCAGAACCCGAGGAACAAAACGAGAGTTCGAGGAAGAAAACGAGAGCCCGAGGAACAAAACCAGTGCCCAAGGAAGAAAACCAGAGCCCGAGGAAGAAAACCAGAGCCCGAGGAACAAAACTAGAGCTCTTGGAACAAAACCAGGTGCCGAGGAAGAAAAGGAGAGCCCGAGGAACAAAAACAGAGCCCTAGGAACAAAACTAGGGCCCGAAGAAGAAAAGGAGAGCTCGAGGAAGAAATCCAGAGCCCGAGCAACAAAACCAGAGCCCGAGGAAGAAAACCAGAGCCCGAGGAAGAAAACCAGAGCCCGAGGAAGAAAACCAGAGCCCAAGGAAGAAAAGCAGAGCTCAAGGAACAAAACCAGAACCCGAGGAACAAAACGAGAGTTCGAGGAAGAAAACGAGAGCCCGAGGAACAAAACCAGTGCCCAAGGAAGAAAACCAGAGCCCGAGGAAGAAAACCAGAGCCCGAGGAACAAAACTAGAGCTCTTGGAACAAAACCAGGTGCCGAGGAAGAAAAGGAGAGCCCGAGGAACAAAAACAGAGCCCGAGGAACAAAACCAAAGCCCGAAGAACAATATCAGAGCCCAAGGAACAAAAGGAAACCCCGAGGAAGAAAACCAGGGCCTGAGGAACAAAACTAGAGCTCGAGGAACAAACCCGGAGCCCGAGGAACACAACCAGAGCCCGAGGAACACAACCAGAGCCCGAGGAACAAAAACAGAGCCCGAGGAACAAAACTAGGGCCCGAAGAAGAAAAGGAGAGCTCGAGGAAGAAATCCAGAGCCCGAGCAACAAAACCAGAGCCTGAGGAAGAAAACCAGAGCCCGAGGAAGAAAACCAGACCTCAAGGAACAAAACCAGAACCCGAGGAAGAAAACGAGAGCCCGAGGAACATGACCAGTGCCCAAGGAATAAAACCAGAGCTCGAGGAACAAAACCAGAGCCCAAGGACAAAAAGGAAGGCCTGAAGAACAAAACGAGGGCCATAGGAAGGAAACCAGAGCCCGTGGAATAAAACCAGGGCCCGAGGAACCGAACCAGAAACCGAGGAACAAATCCAGAGCCCGAGGAACAAAACTAGCCCTCGAGGAACACAACCAGAGCCCGAGGAAGAAAACCAGACCTCGATGAACAAAACCAGAGCCCGAGGAATAAAACCAGAGCTCAAGGAACAAAACCAGAACCCGAGGAACAAAACGAGAGTTCGAGGAAGAAAACGAGAGCCCGAGCAACAAAACCAGAGCCTGAGGAAGAAAACCAGAGCCCGAGGAAGAAAACTAGAGCTCTTGGAACAAAACCAGGTGCCGAGGAAGAAAAGGAGAGCCCGAGGAACAAAAACAGAGCCCGAGGAACAAAAACAGAGCCCGAAGAAAAATATCAGAGCCCAAGGAACAAAAGGAAACCCCGAGGAAGAAAACCAGGGCCTGAGGAACAAAACCAGAGCTTGAGGAACAAACCCGGAGCCCGAGGAACACAACCAGAGCCCGAGGAACACAACCAGAGCCCGAGGAACAAAAACAGAGCCCGAGGAACAAAAGGAAACCCCGAGGAAGAAAACCAGGGCCTGAGGAACAAAACTAGAGCTCGAGGAACAAACCCGGAGCCCGAGGAACACAACCAGAGCCCGAGGAACAAAAACAGAGCCCGAGGAAGAAAACCAGAGCCCGAGGAAGAAAACCAGAGCCCAAGGAAGAAAACCAGAGCTCGAGGAACAAAACCAGAACCCGAGGAACAAAACGAGAGTTCGAGGAAGAAAACGAGAGCCCGAGGAACAAAACCAGTGCCAAAGGAAGAAAACCAGAGCCCAAGGAAGAAAACCAGAGCCCGAGGAAGAAAACTAGAGCTCTTGGAACACAACCAGGTGCCGAGGAAGAAAAGGAGAGCCCGAGGAACAAAAACAGAGCCCGAGGAACAAAACCAAAGCCCGAAGAACAATATCAGAGCCCAAGGAACAAAAGGAAACCCCGAGGAAGAAAACCAGGGCCTGAGGAACAAAACTAGAGCTCGAGGAACAAACCCGGAGCCCGAGGAACACAACCAGAGCCCGAGGAACACAACCAGAGCCCGAGGAACAAAAACAGAGCCCGAGGAACAAAAACAGAGCCCGAGGAACAAAACTAGGGCCCGAAGAAGAAAAGGAGAGCTCGAGGAAGAAATCCAGAGCCCGAGCAACAAAACCAGAGCCTGAGGAAGAAAAACAGAGCCCGAGGAAGAAAACCAGAGCCCGAGGAAGAAAACCAGAACCCGAGGAACAAAACTAGAGCTCTTGGAACAAAACCAGGTGCCGAGGAAGAAAACCAGAGCCCGAGGAACAAAAACAGAGCCCGAGGAACAAAACCAAAGCCCGAAGAACAATATCAGAGCCCAAGGAACAAAAGGAAACCCCGAGGAAGAAAACCAGGGCCTGAGGAACAAAACCAGAGCTCGAGGAACAAACCCGGAGCCCGAGGAACACAACCAGAGCCCGAGGAACACAACCAGAGCCCGAGGAACAAAAACAGAGCCCGAGGAACAAAAGGAAACCCCGAGGAAGAAAACCAGGGCCTGAGGAACAAAACTAGAGCTCGAGGAACAAACCCGGAGCCCGAGGAACACAACCAGAGCCCGAGGAACAAAAACAGAGCCCGAGGAAGAAAACCAGAGCCCGAGGAAGAAAACCAGAGCCCAAGGAAGAAAACCAGAGCTCAAGGAACAAAACCAGAACCCGAGGAACAAAACGAGAGTTCGAGGAAGAAAACGAGAGCCCGAGGAACAAAACCAGTGCCAAAGGAAGAAAACCAGAGCCCGAGGAAGAAAACCAGAGCCCGAGGAAGAAAACTAGAGCTCTTGGAACACAACCAGGTGCCGAGGAAGAAAAGGAGAGCCCGAGGAACAAAAACAGAGCCCGAGGAACAAAACCAAAGCCCGAAGAACAATATCAGAGCCCAAGGAACAAAAGGAAACCCCGAGGAAGAAAACCAGGGCCTGAGGAACAAAACTAGAGCTCGAGGAACAAACCCGGAGCCCGAGGAACACAACCAGAGCCCGAGGAACACAACCAGAGCTCGAGGAATAAAAACAGAGCCCAAGGAACAAAACTAGGGCCCGAAGAAGAAAAGGAGAGCTCGAGGAAGAAATCCAGAGCCCGAGCAACAAAACCAGAGCCCGAGGAACAAAAACAGAGCCCGAGGAACAAAACCAAAGCCCGAAGAACAATATCAGAGCCCAAGGAACAAAAGGAAACCCCGAGGAAGAAAACCAGGGCCTGAGGAACAAAACTAGAGCTCGAGGAACAAACCCGGAGCCCGAGGAACACAACCAGAGCCCGAGGAACAAAAACAGAGCCCGAGGAACAAAACTAGGGCCCGAAGAAGAAAAGGAGAGCTCAAGGAAGAAATCCAGAGCCCGAGCAACAAAACCAGAGCCTGAGGAAGAAAACCAGAGCCCGAGGAAGAAAACCAGAGCCCAAGGAAGAAAACCAGACCTCAAGGAACAAAACCAGAAACCGAGGAAGAAAACGAGAGCCCGAGGAACATGACCAGTGCCCAAGGAATAAAACCAGAGCTCGAGGAACAAAACCAGAGCCCAAGGACAAAAAGGAAGGCCTGAAGAACAAAACGAGGGCCATAGGAAGGAAACCAGAGCCCGTGGAATAAAACCAGGGCCCGAGGAACCGAACCAGAAACCGAGGAACAAATCCAGAGCCCGAGGAACAAAACTAGCCCTCGAGGAACACAACCAGAGCCCGAGGAAGAAAACCAGACCTCGATGAACAAAACCAGAGCCCGAGGAAGAAAACCAGAGCTCAAGGAACAAAACCAGAACCCGAGGAACAAAACGAGAGTTCGAGGAAGAAAACGAGAGCCCGAGCAACAAAACCAGAGCCTGAGGAAGAAAACCAGAGCCCGAGGAAGAAAACTAGAGCTCTTGGAACAAAACCAGGTGCCGAGGAAGAAAAGGAGAGCCCGAGGAACATAACCAGTGCCAAAGGAATAAAACCAGAGCTCGAGGAACAAAACCAGAGCCCAAGGACAAAAAGGAAGGCCTGAAGAACAAAACGAGGGCCATAGGAAGAAAACCAGAGCCCGTGGAATAAAACCAGGGCCCGAGGAACCGAACCAGAAACCGAGGAACAAATCCAGAGCCCGAGGAACAAAACTAGCCCTCGAGGAACACAACCAGAGCCCGAGGAAGAAAACCAGACCTCGATGAACAAAACCAGAGCCCGAGGAATAAAACCAGAGCTCAAGGAACAAAACCAGAACCCGAGGAACAAAACGAGAGTTCGAGGAAGAAAACGAGAGCCCGAGGAACAAAACCAGAGCCTGAGGAAGAAAACCAGAGCCCGAGGAAGAAAACCAGACCCCAAGGAAGAAAACCAGACCTCAAGGAACAAAACCAGAACCCGAGGAAGAAAATGAGAGCCCGAGGAACATAACCAGTGCCCAAGGAATAAAACCAGAGCTCGAGGAACAAAACCAGAGCCCAAGGACAAAAAGGAAGGCCTGAAGAACAAAACGAGGGCCATAGGAAGAAAACCAGAGCCCGTGGAATAAAACCAGGGCCCGAGGAACCGAACCAGAAACCGAGGAACAAATCCAGAGCCCGAGGAACAAAACTAGCCCTCGAGGAACAAAACCAGAGCCCGAGGAAGAAAACCAGAACTCGATGAACAAAACCAGAGCCCGAGGAATAAAACCAGAGCTCAAGGAACAAAACCAGAACCCGAGGAACAAAACGAGAGTTCGAGGAAGAAAACGAGAGCCCGAGGAACAAAACCAGTGCCAAAGGAAGAAAACCAGAGCCCGAGGAAGAAAACCAGAGCCCGAGGAAGAAAACTAGAGCTCTTGGAACAAAAACAAGTGCCGAGGAAGAAAACCAGAGCCCGAGGAACAAAAACAGAGCCCGAGGAACAAAACCAAAGCCCGAAGAAAAATATCAGAGCCCAAGAAACAAAAGGAAATCCCGAGGAAGAAAACCAGGGCCTGAGGAACAAAACCAGAGCTCGAGGAACAAACCCGGAGCCCGAGGAACACAACCAGAGCCCGAGGAACACAACCAGAGCCCGAGGAACAAAAACAGAGCCCGAGGAACAAAAGGAAACCCCGAGGAAGAAAACCAGGGCCTGAGGAACAAAACTAGAGCTCGAGGAACAAACCCGGAGCCCGAGGAACACAACCAGAGCCCGAGGAACACAACCAGAGCCCGAGGAACAAAAACAGAGCCCGAGGAACAAAACTAGGGCCCGAAGAAGAAAAGGAGAGCTCGAGGAAGAAATCCAGAGCCCGAGCAACAAAACCAGAGCCCGAGGAAGAAAACCAGAGCCCGAGGAAGAAAACCAGAGCCCGAGGAAGAAAACCAGAGCCCAAGGAAGAAAAGCAGAGCTCAAGGAACAAAACCAGAACCCGAGGAACAAAACGAGAGTTCGAGGAAGAAAACGAGAGCCCGAGGAACAAAACCAGTGCCCAAGGAAGAAAACCAGAGCCCGAGGAAGAAAACCAGAGCCCGAGGAACAAAACTAGAGCTCTTGGAACAAAAGCAGGTGCCGAGGAAGAAAAGGAGAGCCCGAGGAACAAAAACAGAGCCCGAGGAACAAAACCAAAGCCCGAAGAACAATATCAGAGCCCAAGGAACAAAAGGAAACCCCGAGGAAGAAAACCAGGGCCTGAGGAACAAAACTAGAGCTCGAGGAACAAACCCGGAGCCCGAGGAACACAACCAGAGCCCGAGGAACACAACCAGAGCCCGAGGAACAAAAACAGAGCCCGAGGAACAAAACTAGGGCCCGAAGAAGAAAAGGAGAGCTCGAGGAAGAAATCCAGAGCCCGAGCAACAAAACCAGAGCCTGAGGAAGAAAACCAGAGCCCGAGGAAGAAAACCAGAGCCCGAGGAAGAAAACCAGAGCCCAAGGAAGAAAACCAGAGCTCAAGGAACAAAACCAGAACCCGAGGAACAAAACGAGAGTTCGAGGAAGAAAACGAGAGCCCGAGGAACAAAACCAGTGCCCAAGGAAGAAAACCAGAGCCCGAGGAAGAAAACCAGAGCCCGAGGAACAAAACTAGAGCTCTTGGAACAAAAGCAGGTGCCGAGGAAGAAAAGGAGAGCCCGAGGAACAAAAACAGAGCCCGAGGAACAAAACCAAAGCCCGAAGAACAATATCAGAGCCCAAGGAACAAAAGGAAACCCCGAGGAAGAAAACCAGGGCCTGAGGAACAAAACTAGAGCTCGAGGAACAAACCCGGAGCCCGAGGAACACAACCAGAGCCCGAGGAACAAAAACAGAGCCCGAGGAACAAAACTAGGGCCCGAAGAAGAAAAGGAGAGCTCGAGGAAGAAATCCAGAGCCCGAGCAACAAAACCAGAGCCTGAGGAAGAAAACCAGAGCCCGAGGAAGAAAACCAGAGCCCAAGGAAGAAAACCAGACCTCAAGGAACAAAACCAGAACCCGAGGAAGAAAACGAGAGCCCGAGGAACATGACCAGTGCCCAAGGAATAAAACCAGAGCTCGAGGAACAAAACCAGAGCCCAAGGACAAAAAGGAAGGCCTGAAGAACAAAACGAGGGCCATAGGAAGGAAACCAGAGCCCGTGGAATAAAACCAGGGCCCGAGGAACCGAACCAGAAACCGAGGAACAAATCCAGAGCCCGAGGAACAAAACTAGCCCTCGAGGAACACAACCAGAGCCCGAGGAAGAAAACCATTCCTCGATGAACAAAACCAGAGCCCGAGGAATAAAACCAGAGCTCAAGGAACAAAACCAGAACCCGAGGAACAAAACGAGAGTTCGAGGAAGAAAACGAGAGCCCGAGCAACAAAACCAGAGCCTGAGGAAGAAAACCAGAGCCCGAGGAAGAAAACTAGAGCTCTTGGAACAAAACCAGGTGCCGAGGAAGAAAAGGAGAGCCCGAGGAACACAAACAGAGCCCGAGGAACAAAACCAAAGCCCGAAGAAAAATATCA
Source organism: Calonectris borealis (assembly GCF_964195595.1). NCBI lineage: Eukaryota > Metazoa > Chordata > Aves > Procellariiformes > Procellariidae > Calonectris > Calonectris borealis. The sequence continues at coordinate 1,211,134 of NW_027441452.1, read as the reverse complement.
GAGCCCAAGGAACAAAAGGAAACCCCGAGGAAGAAAACCAGGGCCTGAGGAACAAAACCAGAGCTCGAGGAACAAACCCGGAGCCCGAGGAACACAACCAGAGCCCGAGGAACACAACCAGAGCCCGAGGAACAAAAACAGAGCCCGAGGAACAAAAGGAAACCCCGAGGAAGAAAACCAGGGCCTGAGGAACAAAACTAGAGCTCGAGGAACAAACCCGGAGCCCGAGGAACACAACCAGAGCCCGAGGAACAAAAACAGAGCCCGAGGAACAAAAACAGAGCCCGAGGAACAAAACTAGGGCCCGAAGAAGAAAAGGAGAGCTCGAGGAAGAAATCCAGAGCCCGAGCAACAAAACCAGAGCCTGAGGAAGAAAAACAGAGCCCGAGGAAGAAAACCAGAGCCCGAGGAAGAAAACCAGAGCCCGAGGAAGAAAACTAGAGCTCTTGGAACAAAACCAGGTGCCGAGGAAGAAAACCAGAGCCCGAGGAACAAAAACAGAGCCCGAGGAACAAAACCAAAGCCCGAAGAACAATATCAGAGCCCAAGGAACAAAAGGAAACCCCGAGGAAGAAAACCAGAGCCTGAGGAACAAAACCAGAGCTTGAGGAACAAACCCGGAGCCCGAGGAACACAACCAGAGCCCGAGGAACACAACCAGAGCCCGAGGAACAAAAACAGAGCCCGAGGAACAAAAGGAAACCCCGAGGAAGAAAACCAGGGCCTGAGGAACAAAACTAGAGCTCGAGGAACAAACCCGGAGCCCGAGGAACACAACCAGAGCCCGAGGAACAAAAACAGAGCCCGAGGAACAAAACTAGGGCCCGAAGAAGAAAAGGAGAGCTCAAGGAAGAAATCCAGAGCCCGAGCAACAAAACCAGAGCCTGAGGAAGAAAACCAGAGCCCGAGGAAGAAAACCAGACCCCAAGGAAGAAAACCAGACCTCAAGGAACAAAACCAGAACCCGAGGAAGAAAACGAGAGCCCGAGGAACATAACCAGTGCCCAAGGAATAAAACCAGAGCTCGAGGAACAAAACCAGAGCCCAAGGACAAAAAGGAAGGCCTGAAGAACAAAACGAGGGCCATAGGAAGAAAACCAGAGCCCGTGGAATAAAACCAGGGCCCGAGGAACCGAACCAGAAACCGAGGAACAAATCCAGAGCCCGAGGAACAAAACTAGCCCTCGAGGAACACAACCAGAGCCCGAGGAAGAAAACCAGACCTCGATGAACAAAACCAGAGCCCGAGGAATAAAACCAGAGCTCAAGGAACAAAACCAGAACCCGAGGAACAAAACGAGAGTTCGAGGAAGAAAACGAGAGCCCGAGGAACAAAACCAGAGCCTGAGGAAGAAAACCAGAGCCCGAGGAAGAAAACCAGACCCCAAGGAAGAAAACCAGACCTCAAGGAACAAAACCAGAACCCGAGGAAGAAAACGAGAGCCCGAGGAACATAACCAGTGCCCAAGGAATAAAACCAGAGCTCGAGGAACAAAACCAGAGCCCAAGGACAAAAAGGAAGGCCTGAAGAACAAAACGAGGGCCATAGGAAGAAAACCAGAGCCCGTGGAATAAAACCAGGGCCCGAGGAACCGAACCAGAAACCGAGGAACAAATCCAGAGCCCGAGGAACAAAACTAGCCCTCGAGGAACAAAACCAGAGCCCGAGGAAGAAAACCAGAACTCGATGAACAAAACCAGAGCCCGAGGAATAAAACCAGAGCTCAAGGAACAAAACCAGAACCCGAGGAACAAAACGAGAGTTCGAGGAAGAAAACGAGAGCCCGAGGAACAAAACCAGTGCCAAAGGAAGAAAACCAGAGCCCGAGGAAGAAAACCAGAGCCCGAGGAAGAAAACTAGAGCTCTTGGAACAAAAACAAGTGCCGAGGAAGAAAACCAGAGCCCGAGGAACAAAACCAAAGCCCGAAGAAAAATATCAGAGCCCAAGAAACAAAAGGAAATCCCGAGGAAGAAAACCAGGGCCTGAGGAACAAAACCAGAGCTCGAGGAACAAACCCGGAGCCCGAGGAACACAACCAGAGCCCGAGGAACACAACCAGAGCCCGAGGAACAAAAACAGAGCCCGAGGAACAAAAGGAAACCCCGAGGAAGAAAACCAGGGCCTGAGGAACAAAACTAGAGCTCGAGGAACAAACCCGGAGCCCGAGGAACACAACCAGAGCCCGAGGAACACAACCAGAGCCCGAGGAACAAAAACAGAGCCCGAGGAACAAAACTAGGGCCCGAAGAAGAAAAGGAGAGCTCGAGGAAGAAATCCAGAGCCCGAGCAACAAAACCAGAGCCTGAGGAAGAAAACCAGAGCCCGAGGAAGAAAACCAGAGCCCGAGGAAGAAAACCAGAGCCCAAGGAAGAAAACCAGAGCTCAAGGAACAAAACCAGAACCCGAGGAACAAAACGAGAGTTCGAGGAAGAAAACGAGAGCCCGAGGAACAAAACCAGTGCCCAAGGAAGAAAACCAGAGCCCGAGGAAGAAAACCAGAGCCCGAGGAACAAAACTAGAGCTCTTGGAACAAAAGCAGGTGCCGAGGAAGAAAAGGAGAGCCCGAGGAACAAAAACAGAGCCCGAGGAACAAAACCAAAGCCCGAAGAACAATATCAGAGCCCAAGGAACAAAAGGAAACCCCGAGGAAGAAAACCAGGGCCTGAGGAACAAAACTAGAGCTCGAGGAACAAACCCGGAGCCCGAGGAACACAACCAGAGCCCGAGGAACAAAAACAGAGCCCGAGGAACAAAACTAGGGCCCGAAGAAGAAAAGGAGAGCTCAAGGAAGAAATCCAGAGCCCGAGCAACAAAACCAGAGCCTGAGGAAGAAAACCAGAGCCCGAGGAAGAAAACCAGAGCCCAAGGAAGAAAACCAGACCTCAAGGAACAAAACCAGAACCCGAGGAAGAAAACGAGAGCCCGAGGAACATGACCAGTGCCCAAGGAATAAAACCAGAGCTCGAGGAACAAAACCAGAGCCCAAGGACAAAAAGGAAGGCCTGAAGAACAAAACGAGGGCCATAGGAAGGAAACCAGAGCCCGTGGAATAAAACCAGGGCCCGAGGTACCGAACCAGAAACCGAGGAACAAATCCATAGCCCGAGGAACAAAACTAGCCCTCGAGGAACACAACCAGAGCCCGAGGAAGAAAACCATTCCTCGATGAACAAAACCAGAGCCCGAGGAATAAAACCAGAGCTCAAGGAACAAAACCAGAACCCGAGGAACAAAACGAGAGTTCGAGGAAGAAAACGAGAGCCCGAGCAACAAAACCAGAGCCTGAGGAAGAAAACCAGAGCCCGAGGAAGAAAACTAGAGCTCTTGGAACAAAACCAGGTGCCGAGGAAGAAAAGGAGAGCCCGAGGAACACAAACAGAGCCCGAGGAACAAAACCAAAGCCCGAAGAAAAATATCAGAGCCCAAGGAACAAAAGGAAACCCCGAGGAAGAAAACCAGGGCCTGAGGAACAAAACCAGAGCTCGAGGAACAAACCCGGAGCCCGAGGAACACAACCAGAGCCCGAGGAACACAACCAGAGCCCGAGGAACAAAAACAGAGCCCGAGGAACAAAAGGAAACCCCGAGGAAGAAAACCAGGGCCTGAGGAACAAAACTAGAGCTCGAGGAACAAACCCGGAGCCCGAGGAACACAACCAGAGCCCGAGGAACACAACCAGAGCCCGAGGAACAAAAACAGAGCCCGAGGAACAAAACTAGGGCCCGAAGAAGAAAAGGAGAGCTCGAGGAAGAAATCCAGAGCCCGAGCAACAAAACCAGAGCCTGAGGAAGAAAAACAGAGCCCGAGGAAGAAAACCAGAGCCCGAGGAAGAAAACCAGAGCCCAAGGAAGAAAACCAGAGCTCAAGGAACAAAACCAGAACCCGAGGAACAAAACGAGAGTTCGAGGAAGAAAACGAGAGCCCGAGGAACAAAACCAGTGCCCAAGGAAGAAAACCAGAGCCCGAGGAAGAAAACCAGAGCCCGAGGAAGAAAACTAGAGCTCTTGGAACAAAACCAGGTGCCGAGGAAGAAAAGGAGAGCCCGAGGAACAAAAACAGAGCCCGAGGAACAAAACCAAAGCCCGAAGAACAATATCAGAGCCCAAGGAACAAAAGGAAACCCCGAGGAAGAAAACCAGGGCCTGAGGAACAAAACTAGAGCTCGAGGAACAAACCCGGAGCCCGAGGAACACAACCAGAGCCCGAGGAACAAAAACAGAGCCCGAGGAACAAAACTAGGGCCCGAAGAAGAAAAGGAGAGCTCAAGGAAGAAATCCAGAGCCCGAGCAACAAAACCAGAGCCTGAGGAAGAAAACCAGAGCCCGAGGAAGAAAACCAGAGCCCAAGGAAGAAAACCAGACCTCAAGGAACAAAACCAGAACCCGAGGAAGAAAACGAGAGCCCGAGGAACATGACCAGTGCCCAAGGAATAAAACCAGAGCTCGAGGAACAAAACCAGAGCCCAAGGACAAAAAGGAAGGCCTGAAGAACAAAACGAGGGCCATAGGAAGGAAACCAGAGCCCGTGGAATAAAACCAGGGCCCGAGGAACCGAACCAGAAACCGAGGAACAAATCCAGAGCCCGAGGAACAAAACTAGCCCTCGAGGAACACAACCAGAGCCCGAGGAAGAAAACCAGACCTCGATGAACAAAACCAGAGCCCGAGGAAGAAAACCAGAGCTCAAGGAACAAAACCAGAACCCGAGGAACAAAACGAGAGTTCGAGGAAGAAAACGAGAGCCCGAGCAACAAAACCAGAGCCTGAGGAAGAAAACCAGAGCCCGAGGAAGAAAACTAGAGCTCTTGGAACAAAACCAGGTGCCGAGGAAGAAAAGGAGAGCCCGAGGAACAAAAACAGAGCCCGAGGAACAAAACCAAAGCCCGAAGAAAAATATCAGAGCCCAAGGAACAAAAGGAAACCCCGAGGAAGAAAACCAGGGCCTGAGGAACAAAACCAGAGCTCGAGGAACAAACCCGGAGCCCGAGGAACACAACCAGAGCCCGAGGAACACAACCAGAGCCCGAGGAACAAAAACAGAGCCCGAGGAACAAAAGGAAACCCCGAGGAAGAAAACCAGGGCCTGAGGAACAAAACTAGAGCTCGAGGAACAAACCCGGAGCCCGAGGAACACAACCAGAGCCCGAGGAACAAAAACAGAGCCCGAGGAAGAAAACCAGAGCCCGAGGAAGAAAACCAGAGCCCAAGGAAGAAAACCAGAGCTCAAGGAACAAAACCAGAACCCGAGGAACAAAACGAGAGTTCGAGGAAGAAAACGAGAGCCCGAGGAACAAAACCAGTGCCAAAGGAAGAAAACCAGAGCCCGAGGAAGAAAACCAGAGCCCGAGGAAGAAAACTAGAGCTCTTGGAACACAACCAGGTGCCGAGGAAGAAAAGGAGAGCCCGAGGAACAAAAACAGAGCCCGAGGAACAAAACCAAAGCCCGAAGAACAATATCAGAGCCCAAGGAACAAAAGGAAACCCCGAGGAAGAAAACCAGGGCCTGAGGAACAAAACTAGAGCTCGAGGAACAAACCCGGAGCCCGAGGAACACAACCAGAGCCCGAGGAACACAACCAGAGCCCGAGGAACAAAAACAGAGCCCGAGGAACAAAACTAGGGCCCGAAGAAGAAAAGGAGAGCTCGAGGAAGAAATCCAGAGCCCGAGCAACAAAACCAGAGCCCGAGGAAGAAAACCAGAGCCCGAGGAACAAAACCAAAGCCCGAAGAACAATATCAGAGCCCAAGGAACAAAAGGAAACCCCGAGGAAGAAAACCAGGGCCTGAGGAACAAAACTAGAGCTCGAGGAACAAACCCGGAGCCCGAGGAACACAACCAGAGCCCGAGGAACAAAAACAGAGCCCGAGGAACAAAACTAGGGCCCGAAGAAGAAAAGGAGAGCTCAAGGAAGAAATCCAGAGCCCGAGCAACAAAACCAGAGCCTGAGGAAGAAAACCAGAGCCCGAGGAAGAAAACCAGACCCCAAGGAAGAAAACCAGACCTCAAGGAACAAAACCAGAACCCGAGGAAGAAAACGAGAGCCCGAGGAACATAACCAGTGCCAAAGGAATAAAACCAGAGCTCGAGGAACAAAACCAGAGCCCAAGGACAAAAAGGAAGGCCTGAAGAACAAAACGAGGGCCATAGGAAGAAAACCAGAGCCCGTGGAATAAAACCAGGGCCCGAGGAACCGAACCAGAAACCGAGGAACAAATCCAGAGCCCGAGGAACAAAACTAGCCCTCGAGGAACACAACCAGAGCCCGAGGAAGAAAACCAGACCTCGATGAACAAAACCAGAGCCCGAGGAATAAAACCAGAGCTCAAGGAACAAAACCAGAACCCGAGGAACAAAACGAGAGTTCGAGGAAGAAAACGAGAGCCCGAGGAACAAAACCAGAGCCTGAGGAAGAAAACCAGAGCCCGAGGAAGAAAACCAGACCCCAAGGAAGAAAACCAGACCTCAAGGAACAAAACCAGAACCCGAGGAAGAAAACGAGAGCCCGAGGAACATAACCAGTGCCCAAGGAATAAAACCAGAGCTCGAGGAACAAAACCAGAGCCCAAGGACAAAAAGGAAGGCCTGAAGAACAAAACGAGGGCCATAGGAAGAAAACCAGAGCCCGTGGAATAAAACCAGGGCCCGAGGAACCGAACCAGAAACCGAGGAACAAATCCAGAGCCCGAGGAACAAAACTAGCCCTCGAGGAACAAAACCAGAGCCCGAGGAAGAAAACCAGACCTCGATGAACAAAACCAGAGCCCGAGGAATAAAACCAGAGCTCAAGGAACAAAACCAGAACCCGAGGAACAAAACGAGAGTTCGAGGAAGAAAACGAGAGCCCGAGGAACAAAACCAGTGCCAAAGGAAGAAAACCAGAGCCCGAGGAAGAAAACCAGACCCCAAGGAAGAAAACTAGAGCTCTTGGAACAAAAACAAGTGCCGAGGAAGAAAACCAGAGCCCGAGGAACAAAAACAGAGCCCGAGGAACAAAAACAGAGCCCGAGGAACAAAACTAGGGCCCAAAGAAGAAAAGGAGAGCTCGAGGAAGAAATCCAGAGCCCGAGCAACAAAACCAGAGCCTGAGGAAGAAAACCAGAGCCCGAGGAAGAAAACCAGAGCCCGAGGAAGAAAACCAGAGCCCAAGGAAGAAAACCAGAGCCTGAGGAAGAAAAACAGAGCCCGAGGAAGAAAACCAGAGCCCGAGGAACAAAACCAAAGCCCGAAGAAAAATATCAGAGCCCAAGGAACAAAAGGAAACCCCGAGGAAGAAAACCAGGGCCTGAGGAACAAAACCAGAGCTCGAGGAACAAACCCGGAGCCCGAGGAACACAACCAGAGCCCGAGGAACACAACCAGAGCCCGAGGAACAAAAACAGAGCCCGAGGAACAAAAGGAAACCCCGAGGAAGAAAACCAGGGCCTGAGGAACAAAACTAGAGCTCGAGGAACAAACCCGGAGCCCGAGGAACACAACCAGAGCCCGAGGAACACAACCAGAGCCCGAGGAACAAAAACAGAGCCCGAGGAACAAAACTAGGGCCCGAAGAAGAAAAGGAGAGCTCGAGGAAGAAATCCAGAGCCCGAGCAACAAAACCAGAGCCTGAGGAAGAAAAACAGAGCCCGAGGAAGAAAACCAGAGCCCGAGGAAGAAAACCAGAGCCCAAGGAAGAAAAGCAGAGCTCAAGGAACAAAACCAGAACCCGAGGAACAAAACGAGAGTTCGAGGAAGAAAACGAGAGCCCGAGGAACAAAACCAGTGCCCAAGGAAGAAAACCAGAGCCCGAGGAAGAAAACCAGAGCCCGAGGAACAAAACTAGAGCTCTTGGAACAAAAGCAGGTGCCGAGGAAGAAAAGGAGAGCCCGAGGAACAAAAACAGAGCCCGAGGAACAAAACCAAAGCCCGAAGAACAATATCAGAGCCCAAGGAACAAAAGGAAACCCCGAGGAAGAAAACCAGGGCCTGAGGAACAAAACTAGAGCTCGAGGAACAAACCCGGAGCCCGAGGAACACAACCAGAGCCCGAGGAACAAAAACAGAGCCCGAGGAACAAAACTAGGGCCCGAAGAAGAAAAGGAGAGCTCAAGGAAGAAATCCAGAGCCCGAGCAACAAAACCAGAGCCTGAGGAAGAAAACCAGAGCCCAAGGAAGAAAACCAGACCTCAAGGAACAAAACCAGAAACCGAGGAAGAAAACCAGGGCCCGAGGAACATGACCAGTGCCCAAGGAATAAAACCAGAGCTCGAGGAACAAAACCAGAGCCCAAGGACAAAAAGGAAGGCCTGAAGAACAAAACGAGGGCCATAGGAAGGAAACCAGAGCCCGTGGAATAAAACCAGGGCCCGAGGAAGAAAACTAGAGCTCTTGGAAAAAAACCAGGTGCCGAGGAAGAAAACCAGAGCCCGAGGAACAAAACCAAAGCCCGAAGAAAAATATCAGAGCCCAAGGAACAAAAGGAAACCCCGAGGAAGAAAACCAGGGCCTGAGGAACAAAACTAGAGCTCGAGGAACAAACCCGGAGCCCGAGGAACACAACCAGAGCCCGAGGAACACAACCAGAGCCCGAGGAACAAAAACAGAGCCCGAGGAACAAAAGGAAACCCCGAGGAAGAAAACCAGGCCCTGAGGAACAAAACTAGAGCTCGAGGAACAAACCCGGAGCCCGAGGAACACAACCAGAGCCCGAGGAACACAACCAGAGCCCGAGGAACACAACCAGAGCCCGAGGAACAAAACTAGGGCCCGAAGAAGAAAAGGAGAGCTCGAGGAAGAAATCCAGAGCCCGAGCAACAAAACCAGAGCCTGAGGAAGAAAAACAGAGCCCGAGGAAGAAAACCAGAGCCCGAGGAAGAAAACCAGAGCCCAAGGAAGAAAACCAGAGCTCAAGGAACAAAACCAGAACCCGAGGAACAAAACGAGAGTTCGAGGAAGAAAACGAGAGCCCGAGGAACAAAACCAGTGCCCAAGGAAGAAAACCAGAGCCCGAGGAAGAAAACCAGAGCCCGAGGAAGAAAACTAGAGCTCTTGGAACAAAACCAGGTGCCGAGGAAGAAAAGGAGAGCCCGAGGAACAAAAACAGAGCCCGAGGAACAAAACCAAAGCCCGAAGAACAATATCAGAGCCCAAGGAACAAAAGGAAACCCCGAGGAAGAAAACCAGGGCCTGAGGAACAAAACTAGAGCTCGAGGAACAAACCCGGAGCCCGAGGAACACAACCAGAGCCCGAGGAACAAAAACAGAGCCCGAGGAACAAAACTAGGGCCCGAAGAAGAAAAGGAGAGCTCGAGGAAGAAATCCAGAGCCCGAGCAACAAAACCAGAGCCTGAGGAAGAAAACCAGAGCCCGAGGAAGAAAACCAGAGCCCAAGGAAGAAAACCAGACCTCAAGGAACAAAACCAGAACCCAAGGAAGAAAACGAGAGCCCGACGAACATGACCAGTGCCCAAGGAATAAAACCAGAGCTCGAGGAACAAAACCAGAGCCCAAGGACAAAAAGGAAGGCCTGAAGAACAAAACGAGGGCCATAGGAAGGAAACCAGAGCCCGTGGAATAAAACCAGGGCCCGAGGAACCGAACCAGAAACCGAGGAACAAATCCAGAGCCCGAGGAAGAAAACCAGACCTCGATGAACAAAACCAGAGCCCGAGGAAGAAAACCAGAGCTCAAGGAACAAAACCAGAACCCGAGGAACAAAACGAGAGTTCGAGGAAGAAAACGAGAGCCCGAGCAACAAAACCAGAGCCTGAGGAAGAAAACCAGAGCCCGAGGAAGAAAACTAGAGCTCTTGGAACAAAACCAGGTGCCGAGGAAGAAAAGGAGAGCCCGAGGAACAAAAACAGAGCCCGAGGAACAAAACCAAAGCCCGAAGAAAAATATCAGAGCCCAAGGAACAAAAGGAAACCCCGAGGAAGAAAACCAGGGCCTGAGGAACAAAACCAGAGCTCGAGGAACAAACCCGGAGCCCGAGGAACACAACCAGAGCCCGAGGAACACAACCAGAGCCCGAGGAACAAAAACAGAGCCCGAGGAACAAAAGGAAACCCCGAGGAAGAAAACCAGGGCCTGAGGAACAAAACTAGAGCTCGAGGAACAAACCCGGAGCCCGAGGAACACAACCAGAGCCCGAGGAACAAAAACAGAGCCCGAGGAAGAAAACCAGAGCCCGAGGAAGAAAACCAGAGCCCAAGGAAGAAAACCAGAGCTCAAGGAACAAAACCAGAACCCGAGGAACAAAACGAGAGTTCGAGGAAGAAAACGAGAGCCCGAGGAACAAAACCAGTGCCAAAGGAAGAAAACCAGAGCCCGAGGAAGAAAACCAGAGCCCGAGGAAGAAAACTAGAGCTCTTGGAACACAACCAGGTGCCGAGGAAGAAAAGGAGAGCCCGAGGAACAAAAACAGAGCCCGAGGAACAAAACCAAAGCCCGAAGAACAATATCAGAGCCCAAGGAACAAAAGGAAACCCCGAGGAAGAAAACCAGGGCCTGAGGAACAAAACTAGAGCTCGAGGAACAAACCCGGAGCCCGAGGAACACAACCAGAGCCCGAGGAACACAACCAGAGCCCGAGGAACAAAAACAGAGCCCGAGGAACAAAACTAGGGCCCGAAGAAGAAAAGGAGAGCTCGAGGAAGAAATCCAGAGCCCGAGCAACAAAACCAGAGCCCGAGGAACAAAAACAGAGCCCGAGGAACAAAACCAAAGCCCGAAGAACAATATCAGAGCCCAAGGAACAAAAGGAAACCCCGAGGAAGAAAACCAGGGCCTGAGGAACAAAACTAGAGCTCGAGGAACAAACCCGGAGCCCGAGGAACACAACCAGAGCCCGAGGAACAAAAACAGAGCCCGAGGAACAAAACTAGGGCCCGAAGAAGAAAAGGAGAGCTCAAGGAAGAAATCCAGAGCCCGAGCAACAAAACCAGAGCCTGAGGAAGAAAACCAGAGCCCGAGGAAGAAAACCAGACCCCAAGGAAGAAAACCAGACCTCAAGGAACAAAACCAGAACCCGAGGAAGAAAACGAGAGCCCGAGGAACATAACCAGTGCCAAAGGAATAAAACCAGAGCTCGAGGAACAAAACCAGAGCCCAAGGACAAAAAGGAAGGCCTGAAGAACAAAACGAGGGCCATAGGAAGAAAACCAGAGCCCGTGGAATAAAACCAGGGCCCGAGGAACCGAACCAGAAACCGAGGAACAAATCCAGAGCCCGAGGAACAAAACTAGCCCTCGAGGAACACAACCAGAGCCCGAGGAAGAAAACCAGACCTCGATGAACAAAACCAGAGCCCGAGGAATAAAACCAGAGCTCAAGGAACAAAACCAGAACCCGAGGAACAAAACGAGAGTTCGAGGAAGAAAACGAGAGCCCGAGGAACAAAACCAGAGCCTGAGGAAGAAAACCAGAGCCCGAGGAAGAAAACCAGACCCCAAGGAAGAAAACCAGACCTCAAGGAACAAAACCAGAACCCGAGGAAGAAAACGAGAGCCCGAGGAACATAACCAGTGCCCAAGGAATAAAACCAGAGCTCGAGGAACAAAACCAGAGCCCAAGGACAAAAAGGAAGGCCTGAAGAACAAAACGAGGGCCATAGGAAGAAAACCAGAGCCCGTGGAATAAAACCAGGGCCCGAGGAACCGAACCAGAAACCGAGGAACAAATCCAGAGCCCGAGGAACAAAACTAGCCCTCGAGGAACAAAACCAGAGCCCGAGGAAGAAAACCAGAACTCGATGAACAAAACCAGAGCCCGAGGAATAAAACCAGAGCTCAAGGAACAAAACCAGAACCCGAGGAACAAAACGAGAGTTCGAGGAAGAAAACGAGAGCCCGAGGAACAAAACCAGTGCCAAAGGAAGAAAACCAGAGCCCGAGGAAGAAAACCAGACCCCAAGGAAGAAAACTAGAGCTCTTGGAACAAAAACAAGTGCCGAGGAAGAAAACCAGAGCCCGAGGAACAAAAACAGAGCCCGAGGAACAAAACTAGGGCCCGAAGAAGAAAAGGAGAGCTCGAGGAAGAAATCCAGAGCCCGAGCAACAAAACCAGAGCCTGAGGAAGAAAAACAGAGCCCGAGGAAGAAAACCAGAGCCCGAGGAAGAAAACCAGAGCCCAAGGAAGAAAACCAGAGCTCAAGGAACAAAACCAGAACCCGAGGAACAAAACGAGAGTTCGAGGAAGAAAACGAGAGCCCGAGGAACAAAACCAGTGCCCAAGGAAGAAAACCAGAGCCCGAGGAAGAAAACCAGAGCCCGAGGAACAAAACTAGAGCTCTTGGAACAAAAGCAGGTGCTGAGGAAGAAAAGGAGAGCCCGAGGAACAAAAACAGAGCCCGAGGAACAAAACCAAAGCCCGAAGAACAATATCAGAGCCCAAGGAACAAAAGGAAACCCCGAGGAAGAAAACCAGGGCCTGAGGAACAAAACTAGAGCTCGAGGAACAAACCCGGAGCCCGAGGAACACAACCAGAGCCCGAGGAACAAAAACAGAGCCCGAGGAACAAAACTAGGGCCCGAAGAAGAAAAGGAGAGCTCAAGGAAGAAATCCAGAGCCCGAGCAACAAAACCAGAGCCTGAGGAAGAAAACCAGAGCCCGAGGAAGAAAACCAGACCCCAAGGAAGAAAACCAGACCTCAAGGAACAAAACCAGAAACCGAGGAAGAAAACGAGAGCCCGAGGAACATGACCAGTGCCCAAGGAATAAAACCAGAGCTCGAGGAACAAAACCAGAGCCCAAGGACAAAAAGGAAGGCCTGAAGAACAAAACGAGGGCCATAGGAAGGAAACCAGAGCCCGTGGAATAAAACCAGGGCCCGAGGAACCGAACCAGAAACCGAGGAACAAATCCAGAGCCCGAGGAACAAAACTAGCCCTCGAGGAACACAACCAGAGCCCGAGGAAGAAAACCAGACCTCGATGAACAAAACCAGAGCCCGAGGAAGAAAACCAGAGCTCAAGGAACAAAACCAGAACCCGAGGAACAAAACGAGAGTTCGAGGAAGAAAACGAGAGCCCGAGCAACAAAACCAGAGCCTGAGGAAGAAAACCAGAGCCCGAGGAAGAAAACTAGAGCTCTTGGAACAAAACCAGGTGCCGAGGAAGAAAAGGAGAGCCCGAGGAACAAAAACAGAGCCCGAGGAACAAAACCAAAGCCCGAAGAACAATATCAGAGCCCAAGGAACAAAAGGAAACCCCGAGGAAGAAAACCAGGGCCTGAGGAACAAAACCAGAGCTCGAGGAACAAACCCGGAGCCCGAGGAACACAACCAGAGCCCGAGGAACACAACCAGAGCCCGAGGAACAAAAACAGAGCCCGAGGAACAAAAGGAAACCCCGAGGAAGAAAACCAGGGCCTGAGGAACAAAACTAGAGCTCGAGGAACAAACCCGGAGCCCGAGGAACACAACCAGAGCCCGAGGAACAAAAACAGAGCCCGAGGAACAAAAACAGAGCCCGAGGAACAAAACTAGGGCCCGAAGAAGAAAAGGAGAGCTCGAGGAAGAAATCCAGAGCCCGAGCAACAAAACCAGGTGCCGAGGAAGAAAACCAGAGCCCGAGGAAGAAAACCAGAGCCCGAGGAAGAAAACCAGAGCCCGAGGAAGAAAACTAGAGCTCTTGGAACAAAAGGAAACCCCGAGGAAGAAAACCAGGGCCTGACGAACAAAACCAGAGCTCGAGGAACAAACCCGGAGCCCGAGGAACACAACCAGAGCCCGAGGAACACAACCAGAGCCCGAGGAACAAAAACAGAGCCCGAGGAACAAAAGGAAACCCCGAGGAAGAAAACCAGGGCCTGAGGAACAAAACTAGAGCTCGAGGAACAAACCCGGAGCCCGAGGAACACAACCAGAGCCCGAGGAACAAAACCAGAACCCGAGGAACAAAACGAGAGTTCGAGGAAGAAAACGAGAGCCCGAGCAACAAAACCAGAGCCTGAGGAAGAAAACCAGAGCCCGAGGAAGAAAACTAGAGCTCTTGGAACAAAACCAGGTGCCGAGGAAGAAAAGGAGAGCCCGAGGAACAAAAACAGAGCCCGAGGAACAAAACCAAAGCCCGAAGAACAATATCAGAGCCCAAGGAACAAAAGGAAACCCCGAGGAAGAAAACCAGGGCCTGAGGAACAAAACCAGAGCTCGAGGAACAAACCCGGAGCCCGAGGAACACAACCAGAGCCCGAGGAACACAACCAGAGCCCGAGGAACAAAAACAGAGCCCGAGGAACAAAAGGAAACCCCGAGGAAGAAAACCAGGGCCTGAGGAACAAAACTAGAGCTCGAGGAACAAACCCGGAGCCCGAGGAACACAACCAGAGCCCGAGGAACAAAAACAGAGCCCGAGGAACAAAAACAGAGCCCGAGGAACAAAACTAGGGCCCGAAGAAGAAAAGGAGAGCTCGAGGAAGAAATCCAGAGCCCGAGCAACAAAACCAGGTGCCGAGGAAGAAAACCAGAGCCCGAGGAAGAAAACCAGAGCCCGAGGAAGAAAACCAGAGCCCGAGGAAGAAAACTAGAGCTCTTGGAACAAAAGGAAACCCCGAGGAAGAAAACCAGGGCCTGAGGAACAAAACCAGAGCTCGAGGAACAAACCCGGAGCCCGAGGAACACAACCAGAGCCCGAGGAACACAACCAGAGCCCGAGGAACAAAAACAGAGCCCGAGGAACAAAAGGAAACCCCGAGGAAGAAAACCAGGGCCTGAGGAACAAAACTAGAGCTCGAGGAACAAACCCGGAGCCCGAGGAACACAACCAGAGCCCGAGGAACAAAAACAGAGCCCGAGGAAGAAAACCAGAGCCCGAGGAAGAAAACCAGAGCCCAAGGAAGAAAACCAGAGCTCGAGGAAAAAAACCAGAACCCGAGGAAAAAAACGAGAGTTCGAGGAAGAAAACGAGATCCCGAGGAACAAAACCAGTGCCAAAGGAAGAAAACCAGAGCCCGAGGAAGAAAACCAGAGCCCGAGGAAGAAAACTAGAGCTCTTGGAACACAACCAGGTGCCCAGGAAGAAAAGGAGAGCCCGAGGAACAAAAACAGAGCCCGAGGAACAAAACCAAAGCCCGAAGAACAATATCAGAGCCCAAGGAACAAAAGGAAACCCCGAGGAAGAAAACCAGGGCCTGAGGAACAAAACTAGAGCTCGAGGAACAAACCCGGAGCCCGAGGAACACAACCAGAGCCCGAGGAACACAAGCAGAGCCCGAGGAACAAAAACAGAGCCCGAGGAACAAAACTAGGGCCCGAAGAAGAAAAGGAGAGCTCGAGGAAGAAATCCAGAGCCCGAGCAACAAAACCAGAGCCCGAGGAAGAAAACCAGAGCCCGAGGAAGAAAACCAGAGCCCGAGGAAGAAAACCAGAGCCCAAGGAAGAAAAGCAGAGCTCAAGGAACAAAACCAGAACCCGAGGAACAAAACGAGAGTTCGAGGAAGAAAACGAGAGCCCGAGGAACAAAACCAGTGCCCAAGGAAGAAAACCAGAGCCCGAGGAAGAAAACCAGAGCCCGAGGAAGAAAACTAGAGCTCTTGGAACAAAACCAGGTGCCGAGGAAGAAAAGGAGAGCCCGAGGAACAAAAACAGAGCCCGAGGAACAAAACCAAAGCCCAAAGAACAATATCAGAGCCCAAGGAACAAAAGGAAACCCCGAGGAAGAAAACCAGGGCCTGAGGAACAAAACTAGAGCTCGAGGAACAAACCCGGAGCCCGAGGAACACAACCAGAGCCCGAGGAACAAAAACAGAGCCCGAGGAACAAAACTAGGGCCCGAAGAAGAAAAGGAGAGCTCAAGGAAGAAATCCAGAGCCCGAGCAACAATACCAGAGCGTGAGGAAGAAAACCAGAGCCCGAGGAAGAAAACCAGACCCCAAGGAAGAAAACCAGACCTCAAGGAACAAAACCAGAACCCGAGGAAGAAAACGAGAGCCCGAGGAACATAACCAGTGCCAAAGGAATAAAACCAGAGCTCGAGGAACAAAACCAGAGCCCAAGGACAAAAAGGAAGGCCTGAAGAACAAAACGAGGGCCATAGGAAGGAAACCAGAGCCCGTGGAATAAAACCAGGGCCCGAGGAACCGAACCAGAAACCGAGGAACAAATCCAGAGCCCGAGGAACAAAACTAGCCCTCGAGGAACACAACCAGAGCCCGAGGAAGAAAACCAGACCTCGATGAACAAAACCAGAGCCCGAGGAATAAAACCAGAGCTCAAGGAACAAAACCAGAACCCGAGGAACAAAACGAGAGTTCGAGGAAGAAAACGAGAGCCCGAGGAACAAAACCAGAGCCTGAGGAAGAAAACCAGAGCCCGAGGAAGAAAACCAGACCCCAAGGAAGAAAACCAGACCTCAAGGAACAAAACCAGAACCCGAGGAAGAAAACGAGAGCCCGAGGAACATAACCAGTGCCCAAGGAATAAAACCAGAGCTCGAGGAACAAAACCAGAGCCCAAGGACAAAAAGGAAGGCCTGAAGAACAAAACGAGGGCCATAGGAAGAAAACCAGAGCCCGTGGAATAAAACCAGGGCCCGAGGAACCGAACCAGAAACCGAGGAACAAATCCAGAGCCCGAGGAACAAAACTAGCCCTCGAGGAACAAAACCAGAGCCCGAGGAAGAAAACCAGAACTCGATGAACAAAACCAGAGCCCGAGGAATAAAACCAGAGCTCAAGGAACAAAACCAGAACCCGAGGAACAAAACGAGAGTTCGAGGAAGAAAACGAGAGCCCGAGGAACAAAACCAGTGCCAAAGGAAGAAAACCAGAGCCCGAGGAAGAAAACCAGACCCCAAGGAAGAAAACTAGAGCTCTTGGAACAAAAACAAGTGCCGAGGAAGAAAACCAGAGCCCGAGGAACAAAAACAGAGCCCGAGGAACAAAAACAGAGCCCGAGGAACAAAACTAGGGCACGAAGAAGAAAAGGAGAGCTCGAGGAAGAAATCCAGAGCCCGAGCAACAAAACCAGAGCCTGAGGAAGAAAAACAGAGCCCGAGGAAGAAAACCAGAGCCCGAGGAAGAAAACCAGAGCCCAAGGAAGAAAACCAGAGCTCAAGGAACAAAACCAGAACCCGAGGAACAAAACGAGAGTTCGAGGAAGAAAACGAGAGCCCGAGGAACAAAACCAGTGCCCAAGGAAGAAAACCAGAGCCCGAGGAAGAAAACCAGAGCCCGAGGAACAAAACTAGAGCTCTTGGAACAAAAGCAGGTGCCGAGGAAGAAAAGGAGAGCCCGAGGAACAAAAACAGAGCCCGAGGAACAAAACCAAAGCCCGAAGAACAATATCAGAGCCCAAGGAACAAAAGGAAACCCCGAGGAAGAAAACCAGGGCCTGAGGAACAAAACTAGAGCTCGAGGAACAAACCCGGAGCCCGAGGAACACAACCAGAGCCCGAGGAACAAAAACAGAGCCCGAGGAACAAAACTAGGGCCCGAAGAAGAAAAGGAGAGCTCAAGGAAGAAATCCAGAGCCCGAGCAACAAAACCAGAGCCTGAGGAAGAAAACCAGAGCCCGAGGAAGAAAACCAGACCCCAAGGAAGAAAACCAGACCTCAAGGAACAAAACCAGAAACCGAGGAAGAAAACGAGAGCCCGAGGAACATGACCAGTGCCCAAGGAATAAAACCAGAGCTCGAGGAACAAAACCAGAGCCCAAGGACAAAAAGGAAGGCCTGAAGAACAAAACGAGGGCCATAGGAAGGAAACCAGAGCCCGTGGAATAAAACCAGGGCCCGAGGAACCGAACCAGAAACCGAGGAACAAATCCAGAGCCCGAGGAACAAAACTAGCCCTCGAGGAACACAACCAGAGCCCGAGGAAGAAAACCAGACCTCGATGAACAAAACCAGAGCCCGAGGAAGAAAACCAGAGCTCAAGGAACAAAACCAGAACCCGAGGAACAAAACGAGAGTTCGAGGAAGAAAACGAGAGCCCGAGCAACAAAACCAGAGCCTGAGGAAGAAAACCAGAGCCCGAGGAAGAAAACTAGAGCTCTTGGAACAAAACCAGGTGCCGAGGAAGAAAAGGAGAGCCCGAGGAACAAAAACAGAGCCCGAGGAACAAAACCAAAGCCCGAAGAACAATATCAGAGCCCAAGGAACAAAAGGAAACCCCGAGGAAGAAAACCAGGGCCTGAGGAACAAAACCAGAGCTCGAGGAACAAACCCGGAGCCCGAGGAACACAACCAGAGCCCGAGGAACACAACCAGAGCCCGAGGAACAAAAACAGAGCCCGAGGAACAAAAGGAAACCCCGAGGAAGAAAACCAGGGCCTGAGGAACAAAACTAGAGCTCGAGGAACAAACCCGGAGCCCGAGGAACACAACCAGAGCCCGAGGAACAAAAACAGAGCCCGAGGAACAAAAACAGAGCCCGAGGAACAAAACTAGGGCCCGAAGAAGAAAAGGAGAGCTCGAGGAAGAAATCCAGAGCCTGAGCAACAAAACCAGGTGCCGAGGAAGAAAACCAGAGCCCGAGGAAGAAAACCAGAGCCCGAGGAAGAAAACCAGAGCCCGAGGAAGAAAACTAGAGCTCTTGGAACAAAAGGAAACCCCGAGGAAGAAAACCAGGGCCTGAGGAACAAAACCAGAGCTCGAGGAACAAACCCGGAGCCCGAGGAACACAACCAGAGCCCGAGGAACACAACCAGAGCCCGAGGAACAAAAACAGAGCCCGAGGAACAAAAGGAAACCCCGAGGAAGAAAACCAGGGCCTGAGGAACAAAACTAGAGCTCGAGGAACAAACCCGGAGCCCGAGGAACACAACCAGAGCCCGAGGAACAAAAACAGAGCCCGAGGAAGAAAACCAGAGCCCGAGGAAGAAAACCAGAGCCCAAGGAAGAAAACCAGAGCTCGAGGAAAAAAACCAGAACCCGAGGAAAAAAACGAGAGTTCGAGGAAGAAAACGAGATCCCGAGGAACAAAACCAGTGCCAAAGGAAGAAAACCAGAGCCCGAGGAAGAAAACCAGAGCCCGAGGAAGAAAACTAGAGCTCTTGGAACACAACCAGGTGCCGAGGAAGAAAAGGAGAGCCCGAGGAACAAAAACAGAGCCCGAGGAACAAAACCAAAGCCCGAAGAAAAATATCAGAGCCCAAGGAACAAAAGGAAACCCCGAGGAAGAAAACCAGGGCCTGAGGAACAAAACTAGAGCTCGAGGAACAAACCCGGAGCCCGAGGAACACAACCAGAGCCCGAGGAACACAACCAGAGCCCGAGGAACAAAAACAGAGCCCGAGGAACAAAACTAGGGCCCGAAGAAGAAAAGGAGAGCTCGAGGAAGAAATCCAGAGCCCGAGCAACAAAACCAGAGCCCGAGGAAGAAAACCAGAGCCCGAGGAAGAAAACCAGAGCCCGAGGAAGAAAACCAGAGCCCAAGGAAGAAAAGCAGAGCTCAAGGAACAAAACCAGAACCCGAGGAACAAAACGAGAGTTCGAGGAAGAAAACGAGAGCCCGAGGAACAAAACCAGTGCCCAAGGAAGAAAACCAGAGCCCGAGGAAGAAAACCAGAGCCCGAGGAAGAAAACTAGAGCTCTTGGAACAAAACCAGGTGCCGAGGAAGAAAAGGAGAGCCCGAGGAACAAAAACAGAGCCCGAGGAACAAAACCAAAGCCCAAAGAACAATATCAGAGCCCAAGGAACAAAAGGAAACCCCGAGGAAGAAAACCAGGGCCTGAGGAACAAAACTAGAGCTCGAGGAACAAACCCGGAGCCCGAGGAACACAACCAGAGCCCGAGGAACAAAAACAGAGCCCGAGGAACAAAACTAGGGCCCGAAGAAGAAAAGGAGAGCTCAAGGAAGAAATCCAGAGCCCGAGCAACAATACCAGAGCCTGAGGAAGAAAACCAGAGCCCGAGGAAGAAAACCAGACCCCAAGGAAGAAAACCAGACCTCAAGGAACAAAACCAGAACCCGAGGAAGAAAACGAGAGCCCGAGGAACATAACCAGTGCCAAAGGAATAAAACCAGAGCTCGAGGAACAAAACCAGAGCCCAAGGACAAAAAGGAAGGCCTGAAGAACAAAACGAGGGCCATAGGAAGGAAACCAGAGCCCGTGGAATAAAACCAGGGCCCGAGGAACCGAACCAGAAACCGAGGAACAAATCCAGAGCCCGAGGAACAAAACTAGCCCTCGAGGAACACAACCAGAGCCCGAGGAAGAAAACCAGACCTCGATGAACAAAACCAGAGCCCGAGGAATAAAACCAGAGCTCAAGGAACAAAACCAGAACCCGAGGAACAAAACGAGAGTTCGAGGAAGAAAACGAGAGCGCGAGCAACAAAACCAGAGCCTGAGGAAGAAAACCAGAGCCCGAGGAACAAAAACAGAGCCCGAGGAACAAAACCAAAGCCCGAAGAAATATATCAGAGCCCAAGGAACAAAAGGAAACCCCGAGGAAGAAAACCAGGGCCTGAGGAACAAAACCAGAGCTCGAGGAACAAACCCGGAGCCCGAGGAACACAACCAGAGCCCGAGGAACACAACCAGAGCCCGAGGAACAAAAACAGAGCCCGAGGAACAAAACTAGGGCCCGAAGAAGAAAAGGAGAGCTCGAGGAAGAAATCCAGAGCCCGAGCAACAAAACCAGAGCCCGAGGAAGAAAACCAGAGCCCGAGGAAGAAAACCAGAGCCCGAGGAAGAAAACCAGAGCCCAAGGAAGAAAAGCAGAGCTCAAGGAACAAAACCAGAACCCGAGGAACAAAACGAGAGTTCGAGGAAGAAAACGAGAGCCCGAGGAACAAAACCAGTGCCCAAGGAAGAAAACCAGAGCCCGAGGAAGAAAACCAGAGCCCGAGGAAGAAAACTAGAGCTCTTGGAACAAAACCAGGTGCCGAGGAAGAAAAGGAGAGCCCGAGGAACAAAAACAGAGCCCGAGGAACAAAACCAAAGCCCAAAGAACAATATCAGAGCCCAAGGAACAAAAGGAAACCCCGAGGAAGAAAACCAGGGCCTGAGGAACAAAACTAGAGCTCGAGGAACAAACCCGGAGCCCGAGGAACACAACCAGAGCCCGAGGAACAAAAACAGAGCCCGAGGAACAAAACTAGGGCCCGAAGAAGAAAAGGAGAGCTCAAGGAAGAAATCCAGAGCCCGAGCAACAATACCAGAGCCTGAGGAAGAAAACCAGAGCCCGAGGAAGAAAACCAGACCCCAAGGAAGAAAACCAGACCTCAAGGAACAAAACCAGAACCCGAGGAAGAAAACGAGAGCCCGAGGAACATAACCAGTGCCAAAGGAATAAAACCAGAGCTCGAGGAACAAAACCAGAGCCCAAGGACAAAAAGGAAGGCCTGAAGAACAAAACGAGGGCCATAGGAAGGAAACCAGAGCCCGTGGAATAAAACCAGGGCCCGAGGAACCGAACCAGAAACCGAGGAACAAATCCAGAGCCCGAGGAACAAAACTAGCCCTCGAGGAACACAACCAGAGCCCGAGGAAGAAAACCAGACCTCGATGAACAAAACCAGAGCCCGAGGAATAAAACCAGAGCTCAAGGAACAAAACCAGAACCCGAGGAACAAAACGAGAGTTCGAGGAAGAAAACGAGAGCGCGAGCAACAAAACCAGAGCCTGAGGAAGAAAACCAGAGCCCGAGGAACAAAAACAGAGCCCGAGGAACAAAACCAAAGCCCGAAGAAATATATCAGAGCCCAAGGAACAAAAGGAAACCCCGAGGAAGAAAACCAGGGCCTGAGGAACAAAACCAGAGCTCGAGGAACAAACCCGGAGCCCGAGGAACACAACCAGAGCCCGAGGAACACAACCAGAGCCCGAGGAACAAAAACAGAGCCCGAGGAACAAAAGGAAACCCCGAGGAAGAAAACCAGGGCCTGAGGAACAAAACTAGAGCTCGAGGAACAAACCCGGAGCCCGAGGAACACAACCAGAGCCCGAGGAACACAACCAGAGCCCGAGGAACAAAAACGAGAGCCCGAGGAACAAAACCAGTGCCAAAGGAAGAAAACCAGAGCCCGAGGAAGAAAACCAGAGCCCGAGGAACAAAACTAGAGCTCTTGGAGCAAAACCAGGTGCCGAGGAAGAAAAGGAGAGCCCGAGGAACAAAAACAGAGCCCGAGGAACAAAACCAAAGCCCGAAGAACAATATCAGAGCCCAAGGAACAAAAGGAAACCCCGAGGAAGAAAACCAGGGCCTGAGGAACAAAACTAGAGCTCGAGGAACAAACCCGGAGCCCGAGGAACACAACCAGAGCCCGAGGAACAAAAACAGAGCCCGAGGAACAAAACTAGGGCCCGAAGAAGAAAAGGAGAGCTCGAGGAAGAAATCCAGAGCCCGAGCAACAAAACCAGAGCCTGAGGAAGAAAACCAGAGCCCGAGGAAGAAAACCAGAGCCCAAGGAAGAAAACCAGACCTCAAGGAACAAAACCAGAACCCGAGGAAGAAAACGAGAGCCCGAGGAACATGACCAGTGCCCAAGGAATAAAACCAGAGCTCGAGGAACAAAACCAGAGCCCAAGGACAAAAAGGAAGGCCTGAAGAACGAAACGAGGGCCATAGGAAGAAAACCAGAGCCCGTGGAATAAAACCAGGGCCCGAGGAACCGAACCAGAAACCGAGGAACAAATCCAGAGCCTGAGGAACAAAACTAGCCCTCGAGGAACACAACCAGAGCCCGAGGAAGAAAACCAGACCTCGATGAACAAAACCAGAGCCCGAGGAAGAAAACCAGAGCTCAAGGAACAAAACCAGAACCCGAGGAACAAAACGAGAGTTCGAGGAAGAAAACGAGAGCCCGAGGAACAAAACCAGTGCCAAAGGAAGAAAACCAGAGCCCGAGGAAGAAAACCAGAGCCCGAGGAAGAAAACTAGAGCTCTTGGAACAAAACCAGGTGCCGAGGAAGAAAAGGAGAGCCCGAGGAACAAAAACAGAGCCCGAGGAACAAAACCAAATCCCGAAGAACAATATCAGAGCCCAAGGAACAAAAGGAAACCCCGAGGAAGAAAACCAGGGCCTGAGGAACAAAACTAGAGCTCGAGGAACAAACCCGGAGCCTGAGGAACACAACCAGAGCCCGAGGAACAAAAACAGAGCCCGAGGAACAAAACTAGGGCCCGAAGAAGAAAAGGAGAGCTCGAGGAAGAAATCCAGAGCCTGAGCAACAAAACCAGAGCCTGAGGAAGAAAACCAGAGCCCGAGGAAGAAAACCAGAGCCCGAGGAAGAAAACCAGAGCCCGAGGAAGAAAACCAGAGCTCAAGGAACAAAACCAGAACCCGAGGAAAAAAACGAGAGTCCGAGGAAGAAAACGAGAGCCCGAGGAACATGACCAGTGCCCAAGGAATAAAACCAGAGCTCGAGGAACAAAACCAGAGCGGAAGGACAAAAAGGAAGGACTGAAGAACAAAACGAGGGCCATAGGAAGAAAACCAGAGCCCATGGAATAAAACCAGGGCCCGAGGAACCGAACCAGAAACCGAGGAACAAGTCCAGAGCCCGAGGAACAAAACTAGCCCTCGAGGAACAAAACCAGAGCCCGAGGAACAAAACCAGAGCCCGAGGAAAACAACCAGGGCCTGAGGAACCAAGCCAGAGCCCGAGGAACAAAACCACCCCTCCAGGTAAAGAAACAGGGTCCGAGGAAGAAAACCAGAGCCCGAGGAAGAAAACCAGAGCCTGAGGAACAAAACCAGAGCCCGAGGAACAAAACCAGACCTCGATGAACAAAACCAGAGCCCGAGGAACAGAACCAGAGCCCGAGGAACACAACCAGAGCCCGAGGAAGAAAACCAGACCTCGATGAACAAAACCAGAGCCCGAGGAAAAAAACTAGGGCCCGAAGAAGAAAAGGAGAGCTCGAGGAAGAAATCCAGAGCCCGAGCAACAAAACCAGAGCCCGAGGAAGAAAACCAGAGCCCGAGGAAGAAAACCAGAGCCCGAGGAAGAAAACTAGAGCTCTTGGAACAAAACCAGGTGCCGAGGAAGAAAAGGAGAGCCCGAGGAACAAATCAGAGCCCGAGGAACAAAACCAAAGCCCGAAGAACGATATCAGAGCCCAAGGAACAAAAGGAAACCCCGAGGAAGAAAACCAGGGCCTGAGGAACAAAATCAGAGCTCGAGGAACAAACCCGGAGCCCGAGGAACACAACCAGAGCCCGAGGAACAAAAACAGAGCCCGAGGAAAAAAACTAGCCCTCGAGGAACACAACCAGAGCCCGAGGAAGAAAACCAGACCTCGATGAACAAAACCAGAGCCCGAGGAATAAAACCAGAGCTCAAGGAACAAAACCAGAACCCGAGGAACAAAACGAGAGTTCGAGGAAGACAACGAGAGCCCGAGGAACAAAACCAGTGCCAAAGGAAGAAAACCAGAGCCCGAGGAACAAAACCAGAGCCCGAGGAAGAAAACTAGAGCTCTTGGAACAAAACCAGGTGCCGAGGAAGAAAAGGAGAGCCCGAGGAACAAAAACAGAGCCCGAGGAACAAAACCAAAGCCCGAAGAACAATATCAGAGCCCAAGGAACAAAAGGAAACCCCGAGGAAGAAAACCAGGGCCTGAGGAACAAAACCAGAGCTCGAGGAACAAACCCGGAGCCCGAGGAACACAACCAGAGCCCGAGGAACACAACCAGAGCCCGAGGAACAAAAACAGAGCCCGAGGAACAAAAGGAAACCCCGAGGAAGAAAACCAGGGCCTGAGGAACAAAACTAGAGCTCGAGGAACAAACCCGGAGCTCGAGGAACAAACCCGGAGACCGAGGAACACAACCAGAGCCCGAGGAACAAAACCAGAGCCCGAGGAAGAAAACTAGGGCCCGAAGAAGAAAAGGAGAGCTCGAGGAAGAAATCCAGAGCCCGAGCAACAAAACCAGAGCCTGAGGAAGAAAACCAGAGCCCGAGGAAGAAAACCAGAGCCCGAGGAAGAAAACCAGAGCCCAAGGAAGAAAACCAGAGCTCAAGGAACAAAACCAGAACCCGAGGAACAAAACGAGAGTTCGAGGAAGAAAACGAGAGCCCGAGGAACAAAACCAGTGCCAAAGGAAGAAAACCAGAGCCCGAGGAAGAAAACCAGAGCCCGAGGAAGAAAACTAGAGCTCTTGGAACAAAACCAGGTGCCGAGGAAGAAAAGGAGAGCCCGAGGAACAAAAACAGAGCCCGAGGAACAAAACCAAAGCCCGAAGAACAATATCAGAGCCCAAGGAACAAAAGGAAACCCCGAGGAAGAAAACCAGGGCCTGAGGAACAAAACTAGAGCTCGAGGAACAAACCCGGAGCCCGAGGAACACAACCAGAGCCCGAGGAACAAAAACAGAGCCCGAGGAACAAAACTAGGGCCCGAAGAAGAAAAGGAGAGCTCGAGGAAGAAATCCAGAGCCCGAGCAACAAAACCAGAGCCTGAGGAAGAAAACCAGAGCCCGAGGAAGAAAACCAGAGCCCAAGGAAGAAAAGCAGAGCTCAAGGAACAAAACCAGAACCCGAGGAAGAAAACGAGAGCCCGAGGAACATGACCAGTGCCCAAGGAATAAAACCAGAGCTCGAGGAACAAAACCAGAGCCCAAGGACAAAAAGGAAGGCCTGAAGAACAAAACGAGGGCCATAGGAAGAAAACCAGAGCCCGTGGAATAAAACCAGGGCCCGAGGAACCGAACCAGAAACCGAGGAACAAATCCAGAGCCCGAGGAACAAAACTAGCCCTCGAGGAACACAACCAGAGCCCGAGGAAGAAAACCAGACCTCGATGAACAAAACCAGAGCCCGAGGAAGAAAACCAGAGCTCAAGGAACAAAACCAGAACCCGAGGAACAAAACGAGAGTTCGAGGAAGAAAACGAGAGCCCGAGGAACAAAACCAGTGCCAAAGGAAGAAAACCAGAGCCCGAGGAAGAAAACCAGAGCTCAAGGAACAAAACCAGAACCCGAGGAAAAAAACGAGAGTCCGAGGAAGAAAACGAGAGCCCGAGGAACATGACCAGTGCCCAAGGAATAAAACCAGAGCTCGAGGAACAAAACCAGAGCGGAAGGACAAAAAGGAAGGACTGAAGAACAAAACGAGGGCCATAGGAAGAAAACCAGAGCCCATGGAATAAAACCAGGGCCCGAGGAACCGAACCAGAAACCGAGGAACAAGTCCAGAGCCCGAGGAACAAAACTAGCCCTCGAGGAACAAAACCAGAGCCCGAGGAACAAAACCAGAGCCCGAGGAAAACAACCAGGGCCTGAGGAACCAAGCCAGAGCCCGAGGAACAAAACCACCCCTCCAGGTAAAGAAACAGGGTCCGAGGAAGAAAACCAGAGCCCGAGGAAGAAAACCAGAGCCTGAGGAACAAAACCAGAGCCCGAGGAACAAAACCAGACCTCGATGAACAAAACCAGAGCCCGAGGAACAGAACCAGAGCCCGAGGAACACAACCAGAGCCCGAGGAAGAAAACCAGACCTCGATGAACAAAACCAGAGCCCGAGGAAAAAAACTAGGGCCCGAAGAAGAAAAGGAGAGCTCGAGGAAGAAATCCAGAGCCCGAGCAACAAAACCAGAGCCCGAGGAAGAAAACCAGAGCCCGAGGAAGAAAACCAGAGCCCGAGGAAGAAAACTAGAGCTCTTGGAACAAAACCAGGTGCCGAGGAAGAAAAGGAGAGCCCGAGGAACAAAAACAGAGCCCGAGGAACAAAACCAAAGCCCGAAGAACGATATCAGAGCCCAAGGAACAAAAGGAAACCCCGAGGAAGAAAACCAGGGCCTGAGGAACAAAATCAGAGCTCGAGGAACAAACCCGGAGCCCGAGGAACACAACCAGAGCCCGAGGAACAAAAACAGAGCCCGAGGAAAAAAACTAGCCCTCGAGGAACACAACCAGAGCCCGAGGAAGAAAACCAGACCTCGATGAACAAAACCAGAGCCCGAGGAATAAAACCAGAGCTCAAGGAACAAAACCAGAACCCGAGGAACAAAACGAGAGTTCGAGGAAGACAACGAGAGCCCGAGGAACAAAACCAGTGCCAAAGGAAGAAAACCAGAGCCCGAGGAAGAAAACCAGAGCCCGAGGAAGAAAACTAGAGCTCTTGGAACAAAACCAGGTGCCGAGGAAGAAAACCAGAGCCCGAGGAACAAAAACAGAGCCCGAGGAACAAAACCAAAGCCCGAAGAAAAATATCAGAGCCCAAGGAACAAAAGGAAACTCCGAGGAAGAAAACCAGGGCCTGAGGAACAAAACCAGAGCTCGAGGAACAAACCCGGAGCCCGAGGAACACAACCAGAGCCCGAGGAACACAACCAGAGCCCGAGGAACAAAAACAGAGCCCGAGGAACAAAAGGAAACCCCGAGGAAGAAAACCAGGGCCTGAGGAACAAAACTAGAGCTCGAGGAACAAACCCGGAGCTCGAGGAACAAACCCGGAGACCGAGGAACACAACCAGAGCCCGAGGAACAAAACCAGAGCCCGAGGAAGAAAACTAGGGCCCGAAGAAGAAAAGGAGAGCTCGAGGAAGAAATCCAGAGCCCGAGCAACAAAACCAGAGCCTGAGGAAGAAAACCAGAGCCCGAGGAAGAAAACCAGAGCCCGAGGAAGAAAACCAGAGCCCAAGGAAGAAAACCAGAGCTCAAGGAACAAAACCAGAACCCGAGGAACAAAACGAGAGTTCGAGGAAGAAAACGAGAGCCCGAGGAACAAAACCAGTGCCAAAGGAAGAAAACCAGAGCCCGAGGAAGAAAACCAGAGCCCGAGGAAGAAAACTAGAGCTCTTGGAACAAAACCAGGTGCCGAGGAAGAAAAGGAGAGCCCGAGGAACAAAAACAGAGCCCGAGGAACAAAACCAAAGCCCGAAGAACAATATCAGAGCCCAAGGAACAAAAGGAAACCCCGAGGAAGAAAACCAGGGCCTGAGGAACAAAACTAGAGCTCGAGGAACAAACCCGGAGCCCGAGGAACACAACCAGAGCCCGAGGAACAAAAACAGAGCCCGAGGAACAAAACTAGGGCCCGAAGAAGAAAAGGAGAGCTCGAGGAAGAAATCCAGAGCCCGAGCAACAAAACCAGAGCCTGAGGAAGAAAACCAGAGCCCGAGGAAGAAAACCAGAGCCCAAGGAAGAAAACCAGACCTCAAGGAACAAAACCAGAACCCGAGGAAGAAAACGAGAGCCCGAGGAACATGACCAGTGCCCAAGGAATAAAACCAGAGCTCGAGGAACAAAACCAGAGCCCAAGGACAAAAAGGAAGGCCTGAAGAACAAAACGAGGGCCATAGGAAGAAAACCAGAGCCCGTGGAATAAAACCAGGGCCCGAGGAACCGAACCAGAAACCGAGGAACAAATCCAGAGCCCGAGGAACAAAACTAGCCCTCGAGGAACACAACCAGAGCCCGAGGAAGAAAACCAGACCTCGATGAACAAAACCAGAGCCCGAGGAAGAAAACCAGAGCTCAAGGAACAAAACCAGAACCCGAGGAACAAAACGAGAGTTCGAGGAAGAAAACGAGAGCCCGAGGAACAAAACCAGTGCCAAAGGAAGAAAACCAGAGCCCGAGGAAGAAAACCAGAGCCCGAGGAAGAAAACTAGAGCTCTTGGAACAAAACCAGGTGCCGAGGAAGAAAACCAGAGCCCGAGGAACAAAAACAGAGCCCGAGGAACAAAACCAAATCCCGAAGAACAATATCAGAGCCCAAGGAACAAAAGGAAACCCCGAGGAAGAAAACCAGGGCCTGAGGAACAAAACTAGAGCTCGAGGAACAAACCCGGAGCCTGAGGAACACAACCAGAGCCCGAGGAACAAAAACAGAGCCCGAGGAACAAAACTAGGGCCCGAAGAAGAAAAGGAGAGCTCGAGGAAGAAATCCAGAGCCCGAGCAACAAAACCAGAGCCTGAGGAAGAAAACCAGAGCCCGAGGAAGAAAACCAGACCCCAAGGAAGAAAACCAGACCTCAAGGAACAAAACCAGAACCCGAGGAAGAAAACGAGAGTCCGAGGAACATGACCAGTGCCCAAGGAATAAAACCAGAGCTCGAGGAAGAAAACCAGAGCCCAAGGACAAAAAGGAAGGCCTGAAGAACAAAACGAGGGCCATAGGAAGAAAACCAGAGCCCGTGGAATAAAACCAGGGCCCGAGGAACCGAACCAGAAACCGAGGAACAAATCCAGAGCCCGAGGAACAAAACTAGCCCTCGAGGAACACAACCAGAGCCCGAGGAAGAAAACCAGACCTCGATGAACAAAACCAGAGCCCGAGGAATAAAACCAGAGCTCAAGGAACAAAACCAGAACCCGAGGAACAAAACGTGAGTTCGAGGAAGAAAATGAGAGCCCGAGGAACAAAACCAGTGCCAAAGGAAGAAAACCAGAGCCCGAGGAAGAAAACCAGAGCCCGAGGAACAAAACCAAAGCCCGAGGAAGAAAACCAGAGCCCGAGGAAGAAAACCAGAGCCCGAGGAACAAAAACAGAGCCCGAGGAACAAAACCAAAGCCCGAAGAAAAATATCAGAGCCCGAGGAACAAAAGGAAACCCCGAGGAAGAAAACCAGGGCCTGAGGAACAAAATCAGAGCTCGAGGAACAAACCCGGAGCCCGAGGAACACAACCAGAGCCCGAGGAACACAACCAGAGACCAAGGAACAAAAACAGAGCCCGAGGAAAAAAACTAGGGCCCGAAGAAGAAAAGGAGAGCTCGAGGAAGAAATCCAGAGCCCGAGCAACAAAACCAGAGCCTGAGGAAGAAAACCAGAGACCGAGGAAGAAAACCAGAGCCCGAGGAAGAAAACCAGAGCCCGAGGAAGAAAACCAGAGCCCGAGGAAGAAAACCAGAGCCCAAGGAAGAAAACCAGACCTCAAGGAACAAAACCAGAACCCGAGGAACAAAACGAGAGTTCGAGGAAGAAAACGAGAGCCCGAGGAACAAAACCAGTGCCAAAGGAATAAAACCAGAGCCCGAGGAAGAAAACCAGAGCCCGAGGAAGAAAACTAGAGCTCTTGGAACAAAACCAGGTGCCGAGGAAGAAAAGGAGAGCCCGAGGAACAAAAACAGAGCCCGAGGAACAAAACCAAAGCCCGAAGAACAATATCAGAGCCCAAGGAACAAAAGGAAACCCCGAGGAAGAAAACCAGGGCCTGAGGAACAAAACTAGAGCTCGAGGAACAAACCCGGAGCCCGAGGAACACAACCAGAGCCCGAGGAACAAAAACAGAGCCCGAGGAACAAAACTAGGGCCCGAAGAAGAAAAGGAGAGCTCGAGGAAGAAATCCAGAGCCTGAGCAACAAAACCAGAGCCTGAGGAAGAAAACCAGAGCCCGAGGAAGAAAACCAGAGCCCGAGGAAGAAAACCAGAGCCCGAGGAAGAAAACCAGAGCTCAAGGAACAAAACCAGAACCCGAGGAAAAAAACGAGAGTCCGAGGAAGAAAACGAGAGCCCGAGGAACATGACCAGTGCCCAAGGAATAAAACCAGAGCTCGAGGAACAAAACCAGAGCCCAAGGAGAAAAAGGAAGGCCTGAAGAACAAAACGAGGGCCATAGGAAGAAAACCAGAGCCCATGGAATAAAACCAGGGCCCGAGGAACCGAACCAGAAACCGAGGAACAAGTCCAGAGCCCGAGGAACAAAACTAGCCCTCGAGGAACAAAACCAGAGCCCGAGGAACAAAACCAGAGCCCGAGGAAAACAACCAGGGCCTGAGGAACCAAGCCAGAGCCCGAGGAACAAAACCACCCCTCGAGGTAAAGAAACAGGGTCCGAGGAAGAAAACCAGAGCCCGAGGAAGAAAACCAGAGCCTGAGGAACAAAACCAGAGCCCGAGGAACAAAACCAGACCTCCATGAACATAACCAGAGCCCGAGGAACAGAACCAGAGCCCGAGGAACACAACCAGAGCCCGAGGAAGAAAACCAGACCTCGATGAACAAAACCAGAGCCCGAGGAAAAAAACTAGGGCCCGAAGAAGAAAAGGAGAGCTCGAGGAAGAAATCCAGAGCCCGAGCAACAAAACCAGAGCCCGAGGAAGAAAACCAGAGCCCGAGGAAGAAAACCAGAGCCCGAGGAAGAAAACTAGAGCTCTTGGAACAAAAAAAGGTGCCGAGGAAGAAAAGGAGAGCCCGAGGAACAAAAACAGAGCCCAAGGAACAAAACCAAAGCCCGAAGAACGATATCAGAGCCCAAGGAACAAAAGGAAACCCCGAGGAAGAAAACCAGGGCCTGAGGAACAAAATCAGAGCTCGAGGAACAAACCCGGAGCCCGAGGAACACAACCAGAGCCGAGGAACAAAAACAGAGCCCGAGGAAAAAAACTAGCCCTCGAGGAACACAACCAGAGCCCGAGGAAGAAAACCAGACCTCGATGAACAAAACCAGAGCCCGAGGAATAAAACCAGAGCTCAAGGAACAAAACCAGAACCCGAGGAACAAAACGAGAGTTCGAGGAAGACAACGAGAGCCCGAGGAACAAAACCAGTGCCAAAGGAATAAAACCAGAGCCCGAGGAAGAAAACCAGAGCCCGAGGAAGAAAACTAGAGCTCTTGGAACAAAACCAGGTGCCGAGGAAGAAAACCAGAGCCCGAGGAACAAAAACAGAGCCCGAGGAACAAAACCAAAGCCCGAAGAAAAATATCAGAGCCCAAGGAACAAAAGGAAACTCCGAGGAAGAAAACCAGGGCCTGAGGAACAAAACCAGAGCTCGAGGAACAAACCCGGAGCCCGAGGAACACAACCAGAGCCCGAGGAACACAACCAGAGCCCGAGGAACAAAAACAGAGCCCGAGGAACAAAAGGAAACCCCGAGGAAGAAAACCAGGGCCTGAGGAACAAAACTAGAGCTCGAGGAACAAACCCGGAGCTCGAGGAACAAACCCGGAGACCGAGGAACACAACCAGAGCCCGAGGAACAAAAACAGAGCCCGAGGAACAAAACTAGGGCCCGAAGAAGAAAAGGAGAGCTCGAGGAAGAAATCCAGAGCCCGAGCAACAAAACCAGAGCCTGAGGAAGAAAACCAGAGCCCGAGGAACAAAACCAGAGCCCGAGGAAGAAAACCAGACCTCAAGGAACAAAACCAGAACCCGAGGAACAAAACGAGAGTCCGAGGAAGAAAACGAGAGCCCGACGAACATAACCAGTGCCCAAGGAATAAAACCAGAGCTCGAGGAATAAAACCAGAGCCCAAGGACAAAAAGGAAGGCCTGAAGAACAAAACGAGGGCCATAGGAAGAAAACCAGAGCCCGTGGAATAAAACCAGGGCCCGAGGAACCGAACCAGAAACCGAGGAACAAGTCCAGAGCCCGAGAAACAAAACTAGCCCTCGAGGAACAAAACCAGAGCCCGAGGAACAAAACCAGAGCCCGAGGAAAACAACCAGGGCCTGAGGAACCAAGCCAGAGCCCGAGGAAGAAAACCACCCCTCGAGGTAAAGAAACAGGGTCCGAGGAAGAAAACCAGAGCCCGAGGAACAAAACCAGAGCCTGAGGAACAAAACCAGAGCCCGAGGAAGAAAACCAGACCTCGACGAACAAAACCAGAGCCCGAGGAACAGAACCAGAGCCCGAGGAACACAACCAGAGCCCGAGGAAGAAAACCAGACCTCGATGAACAAAACCAGAGCCCGAGGAATAAAACCAGAGCTCAAGGAACAAAACCAGAACCCGAGGAACAAAACGAGAGTTCGAGGAAGAAAACGAGAGCCCGAGGAACAAAACCAGTGCCAAAGGAAGAAAACCAGAGCCCGAGGAAGAAAACCAGAGCCCGAGGAACAAAACTAGAGCTCTTGGAACAAAACCAGGTGCCGAGGAAGAAAAGGAGAGCCCGAGGAACAAAAACAGAGCCCGAGGACCAAAACCAAAGCCCGAAGAACAATATCAGAGCCCAAGGAACAAAAGGAAACCCCGAGGAAGAAAACCAGGGCCTGAGGAACAAAATCAGAGCTCGAGGAACAAACCCGGAGCCCGAGGAACACAACCAGAGCCCGAGGAACACAACCAGAGCCCGAGGAACAAAAACAGAGCCCGAGGAAAAAAACTAGGGCCCGAAGAATAAAAGGAGAGCTCGAGGAAGAAATCCAGAGCCCGAGCAACAAAACCAGAGCCTGAGGAAGAAAACCAGAGCCCGAGGAAGAAAACCAGAGCCCGAGGAAGAAAACCAGAGCCCGAGGAAGAAAACCAGACCTCAAGGAACAAAACCAGAACCCGAGGAACAAAACGAGAGTTCGAGGAAGAAAACGAGAGCCCGAGGAACAAAACCAGTGCCAAAGGAAGAAAACCAGAGCCCGAGGAAGAAAACCAGAGCCCGAGGAACAAAACTAGAGCTCTTGGAAGAAAACCAGGTGCCGAGGAAGAAAAGGAGAGCCCGAGGAACAAAAACAGAGCCCGAGGAACAAAACCAAAGCCCGAAGAACAATATCAGAGCCCAAGGAACTAAAGGAAACCCCGAGGAAGAAAACCAGGGCCTGAGGAACAAAACTAGAGCTCGAGGAACAAACCCGGAGCCCGAGGAACACAACCAGAGCCTGAGGAACAAAAACAGAGCCCGAGGAACAAAACTAGGGCCCGAAGAAGAAAAGGAGAGCTCGAGGAAGAAATCCAGAGCCCGAGCAACAAAACCAGAGCCTGAGGAAGAAAACCAGAGCCCGAGGAAGAAAACCAGAGCCCGAGGAAGAAAACCAGACCCCAAGGAAGAAAACCAGACCTCAAGGAACAAAACCAGAACCCGAGGAACAAAACGAGAGTTCGAGGAAGAAAACGAGAGCCCAAGGAAGAAAACCAGGGCCTAAGGAACAAAACCAGAACCCGAGGAACAAAACGAGAGTCCGAGGAAGAAAAAGAGAGCCCGAGGAACATAACCAGTGCCCAAGGAACAAAAACAGAGCCCGAGGAAAAAAACTAGGGCCCGAAGAAGAAAAGGAGAGCTCGAGGAAGAAATCCAGAGCCCGAGCAACAAAACCAGAGCCTGAGGAAGAAAACCAGAGCCCGAGGAAGAAAACCAGACCCCAAGGAAGAAAACCGGAGCTCAAGGAACAAAACCAGAACCCGAGGAACAAAACGAGAGTCCGAGGAAGAAAACGAGAGTCCGAGGAAGAAAACGAGAGCCCGAGGAACATAACCAGTGCCCAAGGAATAAAACCAGAGCCCGAGGAAGAAAACCAGAGCCCGAGGAAGAAAACTAGAGCTCTTGGAACAAAACCAGGTGCCGAGGAAGAAAAGGAGAGCCCGAGGAACAAAAACAGAGCCCGAGGACCAAAACCAAAGCCCGAAGAACAATATCAGAGCCCAAGGAACAAAAGGAAACCCCGAGGAAGAAAACCAGGGCCTGAGGAACAAAATCAGAGCTCGAGGAACAAACCCGGAGCCCGAGGAACACAACCAGAGCCCGAGGAACACAACCAGAGCCCGAGGAACAAAAACAGAGCCCGAGGAAAAAAACTAGGGCCCGAAGAATAAAAGGAGAGCTCGAGGAAGAAATCCAGAGCCCGAGCAACAAAACCAGAGCCTGAGGAAGAAAACCAGAGCCCGAGGAAGAAAACCAGAGCCCGAGGAAGAAAACCAGAGCCCGAGGAAGAAAACCAGACCTCAAGGAACAAAACCAGAACCCGAGGAACAAAACGAGAGTTCGAGGAAGAAAACGAGAGCCCGAGGAACAAAACCAGTGCCAAAGGAAGAAAACCAGAGCCCGAGGAAGAAAACCAGAGCCCGAGGAACAAAACTAGAGCTCTTGGAAGAAAACCAGGTGCCGAGGAAGAAAAGGAGAGCCCGAGGAACAAAAACAGAGCCCGAGGAACAAAACCAAAGCCCGAAGAACAATATCAGAGCCCAAGGAACTAAAGGAAACCCCGAGGAAGAAAACCAGGGCCTGAGGAACAAAACTAGAGCTCGAGGAACAAACCCGGAGCCCGAGGAACACAACCAGAGCCTGAGGAACAAAAACAGAGCCCGAGGAACAAAACTAGGGCCCGAAGAAGAAAAGGAGAGCTCGAGGAAGAAATCCAGAGCCCGAGCAACAAAACCAGAGCCTGAGGAAGAAAACCAGAGCCCGAGGAAGAAAACCAGAGCCCGAGGAAGAAAACCAGACCCCAAGGAAGAAAACCAGACCTCAAGGAACAAAACCAGAACCCGAGGAACAAAACGAGAGTTCGAGGAAGAAAACGAGAGCCCAAGGAAGAAAACCAGGGCCTAAGGAACAAAACCAGAACCCGAGGAACAAAACGAGAGTCCGAGGAAGAAAAAGAGAGCCCGAGGAACATAACCAGTGCCCAAGGAACAAAAACAGAGCCCGAGGAAAAAAACTAGGGCCCGAAGAAGAAAAGGAGAGCTCGAGGAAGAAATCCAGAGCCCGAGCAACAAAACCAGAGCCTGAGGAAGAAAACCAGAGCCCGAGGAAGAAAACCAGACCCCAAGGAAGAAAACCGGAGCTCAAGGAACAAAACCAGAACCCGAGGAACAAAACGAGAGTCCGAGGAAGAAAACGAGAGTCCGAGGAAGAAAACGAGAGCCCGAGGAACATAACCAGTGCCCAAGGAATAAAACCAGAGCCCGAGGAAGAAAACCAGAGCCCGAGGAAGAAAACTAGAGCTCTTGGAACAAAACCAGGTGCCGAGGAAGAAAAGGAGAGCTCGAGGAACAAAAACAGAGCCCGAGGAACAAAAACAGAGCCCGAGGAAGAAAACCAGACCTCGATGAACAAAACCAGAGCCCGAGGAAGAAAACCAGAGCTCAAGGAACAAAACCAGAACCCGAGGAACAAAACGAGAGTTCGAGGAAGAAAACGAGAGCCCGAGGAACAAAACCAGTGCCAAAGGAAGAAAACCAGAGCCCGAGGAAGAAAACCAGAGCCCGAGGAAGAAAACTAGAGCTCTTGGAACAAAACCAGGTGCCGAGGAAGAAAAGGAGAGCCCGAGGAACAAAAACAGAGCCCGAGGAACAAAACCAAAGCCCGAAGAACAATATCAGAGCCCAAGGAACAAAAGGAAACCCCGAGGAAGAAAACCAGGGCCTGAGGAACAAAACTAGAGCTCGAGGAACAAACCCGGAGCCCGAGGAACACAACCAGAGCCCGAGGAACAAAAACAGAGCCCGAGGAACAAAACTAGGGCCCGAAGAAGAAAAGGAGAGCTCGAGGAAGAAATCCAGAGCCCGAGCAACAAAACCAGAGCCTGAGGAAGAAAACCAGAGCCCGAGGAAGAAAACCAGACCCCAAGGAAGAAAACCAGAGCTCAAGGAACAAAACCAGAGCCCGAGGAACAAAACGAGAGTCCGAGGAAGAAAACGAGAGTCCGAGGAAGAAAACGAGAGCCCGAGGAACATAACCAGTGCCCAAGGAATAAAACCAGAGCCCGAGGAAGAAAACCAGAGCCCGAGGAAGAAAACTAGAGCTCTTGGAACAAAACCAGGTGCCGAGGAAGAAAAGGAGAGCTCGAGGAACAAAAACAGAGCCCGAGGAACAAAAACAGAGCCCGAGGAACAAAACTAGGGCCCGAAGAAGAAAAGGAGAGCTCGAAGAAGAAATCCAGAGCCCGAGCAACAAAACCAGAGCCTGAGGAAGAAAACCAGAGCCCGAGGAAGAAAACCAGAGCCCGAGGAAGAAAACCAGAACCCGAGGAAGAAAACCAGACCTCAAGGAACAAAACCAGAACCCGAGGAACAAAACGAGAGTCCGAGGAAGAAAACGAGAGCCCGAGGAACAAAACCAGTGCCCAAGGAATAAAAGCAGAGCTCAAGGAACAAAACCAGAGCCCAAGGACAAAAAGGAAGGCCTGAAGAACAAAAGGAGGGCCATAGGAAGAAAACCAGAGCCCGTGGAATAAAACCAGGGCCCGAGGAACCGAACCAGAAACCGAGGAAAAAATCCAGAGCCCGAGGAACAAAACTAGCCCTCGAGGAACACAACCAGAGCCCGAGGAAGAAAACCAGACCTCGATGAACAAAACCAGAGCCCGAGGAATAAAACCAGAGCTCAAGGAACAAAACCAGAACCCGAGGAACAAAACGAGAGTTCGAGGAAGAAAACGAGAGCCCGAGGAACAAAACCAGTGCCAAAGGAAGAAAACCAGAGCCCGAGGAAGAAAACCAGAGCCCGAGGAAGAAAACTAGAGCTCTTGGAACAAAACCAGGTGCCGAGGAAGAAAACCAGAGCCCGAGGAACAAAAACAGAGCCCGAGGAACAAAACCAAAGCCCGAACAAAAATACCAGAGCCCAAGGAATAAAAAGGAAACCCCGAGGAAGAAAACCAGGGCCTGAGGAACAAAACTAGAGCTCGAGGAACAAACCCGGAGCCCGAGGAACACAACCAGAGCCCGAGGAACACAACCAGAGCCCGAGGAACAAAAACAGAGCCCGAGGAACAAAAGGAAACCCCGAGGAAGAAAACCAGGGCCTGAGGAACAAAACTAGAGCTCGAGGAACAAACCCGGAGCTCGAGGAACAAACCCGGAGCCCGAGGAACACAACCAGAGCCCGAGGAACACAACCAGAGCCCGAGGAACAAAACCAGAGCCTGAGGAAGAAAACCAGAGCCCGAGGAATAAAACCAGAGCTCAAGGGAAAAAACCAGAACCCGAGGAAGAAAACAAGAGCCCGAGGAACAAAACCAGTGCTAAAGGAAGAAAACCAGAGCCCGAGGAAGAAAACCAGAGCCCGAGGAAGAAAACTAGAGCTCTTGGAACAAAACCAGGTGCCGAGGAAGAAAAGGAGAGCCCGAGGAACAAAAACAGAGCCCGAGGAACAAAAGCAAAGCCCGAAGAACAATATCAGAGCCCAAGGAACAAAAGGAAACCCCGAGGAAGAAAACCAGGGCCTGAGGAACAAAACTAGAGCTCGAGGAACAAACCCGGAGCTCGAGGAACAAACCCGGAGCCCGAGGAACACAACCAGAGCCCGAGGAACACAACCAGAGCCCGAGGAACAAAACCAGAGCCTGAGGAAGAAAACCAGAGCCCGAGGAATAAAACCAGAGCTCAAGGGAAAAAACCAGAACCCGAGGAAGAAAACGAGAGCCCGAGGAACAAAACCAGTGCCAAAGGAAGAAAACCAGAGCCCGAGGAAGAAAACCAGAGCCCGAGGAAGAAAACTAGAGCTCTTGGAACAAAACCAGGTGCCGAGGAAGAAAAGGAGAGCCCGAGGAACACAACCAGAGCCCGAGGAACAAAAACAGAGCCCGAGGAACAAAACTAGGGCCCGAAGAAGAAAAGGAGAGCTCGAGGAAGAAATCCAGAGCCCGAGCAACAAAACCAGAGCCTGAGGAAGAAAACCAGAGCCCGAGGAAGAAAACCAGACCCCAAGGAAGAAAACCAGACCTCAAGGAACAAAACCAGAACCCGAGGAAGAAAACGAGAGCCCGAGGAACATGACCAGTGCCCAAGGAATAAAACCAGAGCTCGAGGAACAAAACCAGAGCCCAAGGACAAAAAGGAAGGCCTGAAGAACAAAACGAGGGCCATAGGAAGAAAACCAGAGCCCGTGGAATAAAACCAGGGCCCGAGGAACCGAACCAGAAACCGAGGAACAAATCCAGAGCCCGAGGAACAAAACTAGCCCTCGAGGAACACAACCAGAGCCCGAGGAAGAAAACCAGACCTCGATGAACAAAACCAGAGCCCGAGGAAGAAAACCAGAGCTCAAGGAACAAAACCAGAACCCGAGGAACAAAACGAGAGTTCGAGGAAGAAAACGAGAGCCCGAGGAACAAAACCAGTGCCAAAGGAAGAAAACCAGAGCCCGAGGAAGAAAACCAGAGCCCGAGGAAGAAAACTAGAGCTCTTGGAACAAAACCAGGTGCCGAGGAAGAAAAGGAGAGCCCGAGGAACAAAAACAGAGCCCGAGGAACAAAACCAAAGCCCGAAGAACAATATCAGAGCCCAAGGAACAAAAGGAAACGCCGAGGAAGAAAACCAGGGCCTGAGGAACAAAACTAGAGCTCGAGGAACAAACCCGGAGCCCGAGGAACACAACCAGAGCTCGAGGAACAAACCCGGAGCCCGAGGAACACAACCAGAGCCCGAGGAACAAAAACAGAGCCCGAGGAACAAAACTAGGGCCCGAAGAAGAAAAGGAGAGCTCGAGGAAGAAATCCAGAGCCCGAGCAACAAAACCAGAGCCTGAGGAAGAAAACCAGAGCCCGAGGAAGAAAACCAGAGCTCAAGGAACAAAACCAGAACCCGAGGAACAAAACGAGAGTCCGAGGAAGAAAACGAGAGCCCGAGGAACATGACCAGTGCCCAAGGAATAAAACCAGAGCTCGAGGAACAAAACCAGAGCCCAAGGACAAAAAGGAAGGCCTGAAGAACAAAACGAGGGCCATAGGAAGAAAACCAGAGCCCGTGGAATAAAACCAGGGCCCGAGGAACCGAACCAGAAACCGAGGAACAAATCCAGAGCCCGAGGAACAAAACTAGCCCTCGAGGAACACAACCAGAGCCCGAGGAAGAAAACCAGACCTCGATGAACAAAACCAGAGCCCGAGGAATAAAACCAGAGCTCAAGGAACAAAACCAGAACCCGAGGAACAAAACGAGAGTTCGAGGAAGAAAATGAGAGCCCGAGGAACAAAACCAGTGCCAAAGGAAGAAAACCAGAGCCCGAGGAAGAAAACCAGAGCCCGAGGAAGAAAACCAGAGCCCGAGGAAGAAAACCAGAGCCCGAGGAAGAAAACCAGAGCCCGAGGAAGAAAACCAGAGCCCGAGGAACAAAAACAGAGCCCGAGGAACAAAACCAAAGCCCGAAGAAAAATATCAGAGCCCGAGGAACAAAAGGAAACCCCGAGGAAGAAAACCAGGGCCTGAGGAACAAAATCAGAGCTCGAGGAACAAACCCGGAGCCCGAGGAACACAACCAGAGCCCGAGGAACACAACCAGAGCCCAAGGAACAAAAAAAGAGCCCGAGGAAAAAAACTAGGGCCCGAAGAAGAAAAGGAGAGCTCGAGGAAGAAATCCAGAGCCCGAGCAACAAAACCAGAGCCCGAGGAAGAAAACCAGAGCCCGAGGAAGAAAACCAGAGCCCGAGGAAGAAAACCAGAGCCCGAGGAAGAAAACCAGAGCCCAAGGAAGAAAACCAGAGCTCAAGGAACAAAACCAGAACCCGAGGAACAAAACGAGAGTTCGAGGAAGAAAACGAGAGCCCGAGGAACAAAACCAGTGCCAAAGGAATAAAACCAGAGCCCGAGGAAGAAAACCAGAGCCCGAGGAAGAAAACTAGAGCTCTTGGAACAAAACCAGGTGCCGAGGAAGAAAAGGAGAGCCCGAGGAACAAAAACAGAGCCCGAGGAACAAAACCAAAGCCCGAAGAACAATATCAGAGCCCAAGGAACAAAAGGAAACCCCGAGGAAGAAAACCAGGGCCTGAGGAACAAAACTAGAGCTCGAGGAACAAACCCGGAGCCCGAGGAACACAACCAGAGCCCGAGGAACAAAAACAGAGCCCGAGGAACAAAACTAGGGCCCGAAGAAGAAAAGGAGAGCTCGAGGAAGAAATCCAGAGCCCGAGCAACAAAACCAGAGCCTGAGGAAGAAAACCAGAGCCCGAGGAAGAAAACCAGACCCCAAGGAAGAAAACCAGACCTCAAGGAACAAAACCAGAACCCGAGGAAGAAAACGAGAGCCCGAGGAACATGACCAGTGCCCAAGGAATAAAACCAGAGCTCGAGGAACAAAACCAGAGCCCAAGGACAAAAAGGAAGGCCTGAAGAACAAAACGAGGGCCATAGGAAGAAAACCAGAGCCCGTGGAATAAAACCAGGGCCCGAGGAACCGAACCAGAAACCGAGGAACAAATCCAGAGCCCGAGGAACAAAACTAGCCCTCGAGGAACACAACCAGAGCCCGAGGAAGAAAACCAGACCTCGATGAACAAAACCAGAGCCCGAGGAATAAAACCAGAGCTCAAGGAACAAAACCAGAACCCGAGGAACAAAACGAGAGTTCGAGGAAGAAAACGAGAGCCCGAGGAACAAAATCAGTGCCAAAGGAAGAAAACCAGAGCCCGAGGAAGAAAACCAGAGCCCGAGGAAGAAAACCAGAGCCCGAGGAAGAAAACCAGAGCCCGAGGATAAACCAGAGCCCGAGGAACAAAAACAGAGCCCGAGGAACAAAACCAAAGCCCGAAGAAAAATATCAGAGCCCGAGGAACAAAAGGAAACCCCGAGGAAGAAAACCAGGGCCTGAGGAACAAAATCAGAGCTCGAGGAACAAACCCGGAGCCCGAGGAACACAACCAGAGCCCGAGGAACACAACCAGAGCCCAAGGAACAAAAACAGAGCCCGAGGAACAAAACTAGGGCCCGAAGAAGAAAAGGAGAGCTCGAGGAAGAAATCCAGAGCCCGAGCAACAAAACCAGAGCCTGAGGAAGAAAACCAGAGCCCGAGGAAGAAAACCAGAGCCCGAGGAAGAAAACCAGAGCCCGAGGAAGAAAACCAGAGCCCGAGGAAGAAAACCAGAGCCCAAGGAAGAAAACCAGAGCTCAAGGAACAAAACCAGAACCCGAGGAACAAAACGAGAGTTCGAGGAAGAAAACGAGAGCCCGAGGAACAAAACCAGTGCCAAAGGAATAAAACCAGAGCCCGAGGAAGAAAACCAGAGCCCGAGGAAGAAAACTAGAGCTCTTGGAACAAAACCAGGTGCCGAGGAAGAAAAGGAGAGCCCGAGGAACAAAAACAGAGCCCGAGGAACAAAACCAAAGCCCGAAGAACAATATCAGAGCCCAAGGAACAAAAGGAAACCCCGAGGAAGAAAACCAGGGCCTGAGGAACAAAACTAGAGCTCGAGGAACAAACCCGGAGCCCGAGGAACACAACCAGAGCCCGAGGAACAAAAA
The DNA here is from genome assembly GCF_964195595.1 of Calonectris borealis. Lineage (NCBI taxonomy): Eukaryota > Metazoa > Chordata > Aves > Procellariiformes > Procellariidae > Calonectris > Calonectris borealis. Next base: position 1,169,438 of record NW_027441452.1, on the reverse strand, counting down.
CAGAGCCCGAGGAACAAAACTAGGGCCCGAAGAAGAAAAGGAGAGCTCGAGGAAGAAATCCAGAGCCTGAGCAACAAAACCAGAGCCTGAGGAAGAAAACCAGAGCCCGAGGAAGAAAACCAGAGCCCGAGGAAGAAAACCAGAGCCCGAGGAAGAAAACCAGAGCTCAAGGAACAAAACCAGAACCCGAGGAACAAAACGAGAGTCCGAGGAAGAAAACGAGAGCCCGACGAACATGACCAGTGCCCAAGGAATAAAACCAGAGCTCGAGGAACAAAACCAGAGCCCAAGGACAAAAAGGAAGGCCTGAAGAACAAAACGAGGGCCATAGGAAGAAAACCAGAGCCCATGGAATAAAACCAGGGCCCGAGGAACCGAACCAGAAACCGAGGAACAAGTCCAGAGCCCGAGGAACAAAACTAGCCCTCGAGGAACAAAACCAGAGCCCGAGGAACAAAACCAGAGCCCGAGGAAAACAACCAGGGCCTGAGGAACCAAGCCAGAGCCCGAGGAACAAAACCACCCCTCCAGGTAAAGAAACAGGGTCCGAGGAAGAAAACCAGAGCCCGAGCAACAAAACCAGAGCCTGAGGAACAAAACCAGAGCCCGAGGAAGAAAACCAGACCTCGATGAACAAAACCAGAGCCCGAGGAAGAAAACGAGAGCCCGAGGAACATGACCAGTGCCCAAGGAATAAAACCAGAGCTCGAGGAACAAAACCAGAGCCCAAGGACAAAAAGGAAGGCCTGAAGAACAAAACGAGGGCCATAGGAAGAAAACCAGAGCCCGTGGAATAAAACCAGGGCCCGAGGAACCGAACCAGAAACCGAGGAACAAGTCCAGAGCCCGAGGAACAAAACTAGCCCTCGAGGAACACAACCAGAGCCCGAGGAAGAAAACCAGACCTCGATGAACAAAACCAGAGCCCGAGGAAGAAAACGAGAGCTCAAGGAACAAAACCAGAACCCGAGGAACAAAACGAGAGTTCGAGGAAGAAAACGAGAGCCCGAGGAACAAAACCAGTGCCAAAGGAAGAAAACCAGAGCCCGAGGAAGAAAACCAGAGCCCGAGGAAGAAAACTAGAGCTCTTGGAACAAAACCAGGTGCCGAGGAAGAAAAGGAGAGCCCGAGGAACAAAAACAGAGCCCGAGGAACAAAACCAAAGCCCGAAGAACAATATCAGAGCCCAAGGAACAAAAGGAAACGCCGAGGAAGAAAACCAGGGCCTGAGGAACAAAACTAGAGCTCGAGGAACAAACCCGGAGCCCGAGGAACACAACCAGAGCCCGAGGAACACAACCAGAGCCCGAGGAACAAAAACAGAGCCCGAGGAACAAAACTAGGGCCCGAAGAAGAAAAGGAGAGCTCGAGGAAGAAATCCAGAGCCCGAGCAACAAAACCAGAGCCTGAGGAAGAAAACCAGAGCCCGAGGAAGAAAACCAGACCCCAAGGAAGAAAACCAGACCTCAAGGAACAAAACCAGAACCCGAGGAAGAAAACGAGAGCCCGAGGAACATGACCAGTGCCCAAGGAATAAAACCAGAGCTCGAGGAACAAAACCAGAGCCCAAGGACAAAAAGGAAGGCCTGAAGAACAAAACGAGGGCCATAGGAAGAAAACCAGAGCCCGTGGAATAAAACCAGGGCCCGAGGAACCGAACCAGAAACCGAGGAACAAATCCAGAGCCCGAGGAACAAAACTAGCCCTCGAGGAACACAACCAGAGCCCGAGGAAGAAAACCAGACCTCGATGAACAAAACCAGAGCCCGAGGAATAAAACCAGAGCTCAAGGAACAAAACCAGAACCCGAGGAACAAAACGAGAGTTCGAGGAAGAAAACGAGAGCCCGAGGAACAAAACCAGTGCCAAAGGAAGAAAACCAGAGCCCGAGGAAGAAAACCAGAGCCCGAGGAAGAAAACCAGAGCCCGAGGAAGAAAACCAGAGCCCGAGGAAGAAAACCAGAGCCCGAGGAACAAAAACAGAGCCCGAGGAACAAAACCAAAGCCCGAAGAACAATATCAGAGCCCAAGGAACAAAAGGAAACCCCGAGGAAGAAAACCAGGGCCTGAGGAACAAAACCAGAGCCCGAGGAACAAAAACAGAGCCCGAGGAACAAAACCAGAGCCCAAGGACAAAAAGGAAGGCCTGAAGAACAAAACGAGGGCCATAGGAATAAAACCAGAGCCCGTGGAATAAAACCAGGGCCCGAGGAACCGAACCAGAAACCGAGGAACAAATCCAGAGCCCGAGAAACAAAACGAGAGCCCGAGGAAAACAACCAGGGCCTGAGGAACCAAGCCAGAGCCCGAGGAAGAAAACCACCCCTCGAGGTAAAGAAACAGGGTCCGAGGAAGAAAACCAGAGCCCGAGGAACAAAACCAGAGCCTGAGGAACAAAACCAGAGCCCGAGGAAGAAAACCAGACCTCGACGAACAAAACCAGAGCCCGAGGAACAGAACCAGAGCCCGAGGAACACAACCAGAGCCCGAGGAAGAAAACCAGACCTCGATGAACAAAACCAGAGCCCGAGGAATAAAACCAGAGCTCAAGGAACAAAACCAGAACCCGAGGAACAAAACGAGAGTTCGAGGAAAAAAACGAGAGCCCGAGGAACAAAACCAGTGCCAAAGGAAGAAAACCAGAGCCCGAGGAAGAAAACCAGAGCCCGAGGAATAAAACCAGAGCCCGAGGAAGAAAACCAGAGCTCAAGGAACAAAACCAGAACCCGAGGAACAAAACGAGAGTCCGAAGAAGAAAACGAGAGCCCGAGGAACAAAACCAGTGCCCAAGGAATAAAAGCAGATCTCAAGGAACAAAACCAGAGCCCAAGGACAAAAAGGAAGGCCTGAAGAACAAAACGAGGGCCATAGGAAGGAAACCAGAGCCCGTGGAATAAAACCAGGGCCCGAGGAACCGAACCAGAAACCGAGGAAAAAATCCAGAGCCCGAGGAACAAAACTAGCCCTCGAGGAACACAACCAGAGCCCGAAGAAGAAAACCAGACCTCGATGAACAAAACCAGAGCCCGAGGAATAAAACCAGAGCTCAAGGAACAAAACCAGAACCCGAGGAACAAAACGAGAGTTCGAGGAAGAAAACGAGAGCCCGAGGAACAAAACCAGTGCCAAAGGAAGAAAACCAGAGCCCGAGGAAGAAAACCAGAGCCCGAGGAACAAAACTAGAGCTCTTGGAACAAAACCAGGTGCCGAGGAAGAAAACCAGAGCCCGAGGAACAAAAACAGAGCCCGAGGAACAAAACCAAAGCCCGAAGAAAAATACCAGAGCCCAAGGAATAAAAAGGAAACCCCGAGGAAGAAAACCAGGGCCTGAGGAACAAAACTAGAGCTCGAGGAACAAACCCAGAGCCCGAGGAACACAACCAGAGCCCGAGGAACACAACCAGAGCCCGAGGAACAAAAACAGAGCCCGAGGAACAAAAGGAAACCCCGAGGAAGAAAACCAGGGCCTGAGGAACAAAACTAGAGCTCGAGGAACAAACCCGGAGCTCGAGGAACAAACCCGGAGCCCGAGGAACACAACCAGAGCCCGAGGAACACAACCAGAGCCCGAGGAACAAAACCAGACCTCGATGAAAAAAACCAGAGCCCAAGGAATAAAACCAGAGCTCAAGGGAAAAAACCAGAACCCGAGGAACAAAACGAGAGTTCGAGGAAGAAAACGAGAGCCCGAGGAACAAAACCAGTGCCAAAGGAAGAAAACCAGAGCCCGAGGAAGAAAACCAGAGCCCGAGGAAGAAAACTAGAGCTCTTGGAACACAACCAGGTGCCGAGGAAGAAAAGGAGAGCCCGAGGAACAAAAACAGAGCCCGAGGAACAAAACCAAAGCCCGAAGAACAATATCAGAGCCCAAGGAACAAAAGGAAACCCCGAGGAAGAAAACCAGGGCCTGAGGAACAAAACTAGAGCTCGAGGAACAAACCCGGAGCCCGAGGAACACAACCAGAGCCCGAGGAACAAAAACAGAGCCCGAGGAACAAAAACAGAGCCCGAGGAACAAAAGGAAACCCCGAGGAAGAAAACCAGGGCCTGAGGAACAAAACTAGAGCTCGAGGAACAAACCCGGAGCTCGAGGAACAAACCCGGAGACCGAGGAACACAACCAGAGCCCGAGGAACAAAAACAGAGCCCGAGGAACAAAACTAGGGCCCGAAGAAGAAAAGGAGAGCTCGAGGAAGAAATCCAGAGCCCGAGCAACAAAACCAGAGCCTGAGGAAGAAAACCAGAGCCCGAGGAAGAAAACCAGACCCCAAGGAAGAAAACCAGACCTCAAGGAACAAAACCAGAACCCGAGGAACAAAACGAGAGTCCGAGGAAGAAAACGAGAGCCCGAGGAACATAACCAGTGCCCAAGGAATAAAACCAGAGCTCGAGGAACAAAACCAGAGCCCAAGGACAAAAAGGAAGGCCTGAAGAACAAAACGAGGGCCATAGGAAGAAAACCAGAGCCCGTGGAATAAAACCAGGGCCCGAGGAACCGAACCAGAAACCGAGGAACAAATCCAGAGCCCGAGAAACAAAACTAGCCCTCGAGGAACAAAACCAGAGCCCGAGGAACAAAACGAGAGCCCGAGGAAAACAACCAGGGCCTGAGGAACCAAGCCAGAGCCCGAGGAAGAAAACCACCCCTCGAGGTAAAGAAACAGGGTCCGAGGAAGAAAACCAGAGCCCGAGGAACAAAACCAGAGCCTGAGGAACAAAACCAGAGCCCGAGGAAGAAAACCAGACCTCGACGAACAAAACCAGAGCCCGAGGAACAGAACCAGAGCCCGAGGAACACAACCAGAGCCCGAGGAAGAAAACCAGACCTCGATGAACAAAACCAGAGCCCGAGGAATAAAACCAGAGCTCAAGGAACAAAACCAGAACCCGAGGAACAAAACGAGAGTTCGAGGAAAAAAACGAGAGCCCGAGGAACAAAACCAGTGCCAAAGGAAGAAAACCAGAGCCCGAGGAAGAAAACCAGAGCCCGAGGAAGAAAACTAGAGCTCTTGGAACAAAACCAGGTGCCGAGGAAGAAAAGGAGAGCCCGAGGAACAAAAACAGAGCCCGAGGAACAAAACCAAAGCCCGAAGAACACTATCAGAGCCCAAGGAACAAAAGGAAACCCCGAGGAAGAAAACCAGGGCCTGAGGAACAAAACTAGAGCTCGAGGAACAAACCCGGAGCTCGAGGAACAAACCCGGAGCCCGAGGAACACAACCAGAGCCCGAGGAACACAACCAGAGCCCGAGGAACAAAACCAGACCTCGATGAAAAAAACCAGAGCCCGAGGAATAAAACCAGAGCTCAAGGGAAAAAACCAGAACCCGAGGAACAAAACGAGAGTTCGAGGAAGAAACTGAGAGCCCGAGGAAAAAAACCAGTGCCAAAGGAAGAAAACCAGAGCCAGAGGAAGAAAACCAGAGCCCGAGGAAGAAAACTAGAGCTCTTGGAACACAACCAGGTGCCGAGGAAGAAAAGGAGAGCCCGAGGAACAAAAACAGAGCCCGAGGAACAAAACCAAAGCCCGAAGAACAATATCAGAGCCCAAGGAACAAAAGGAAACCCCGAGGAAGAAAACCAGGGCCTGAGGAACAAAACTAGAGCTCGAGGAACAAATCCGGAGCCCGAGGAACACAACCAGAGCCCGAGGAACAAAAACAGAGCCCGAGGAACAAAAACAGAGCCCAAGGAACAAAAGGAAACCCCGAGGAAGAAAACCAGGGCCTGAGGAACAAAACTAGAGCACGAGGAACAAACCCGGAGCCCGAGGAACACAACCAGAGCCCGAGGAACAAAAACAGAGCCCGAGGAACAAAACTAGGGCCCGAAGAAGAAAAGGAGAGCTCGAGGAAGAAATCCAGAGCCCGAGCAACAAAACCAGAGCCTGAGGAAGAAAACCAGAGCCCGAGGAAGAAAACCAGACCCCAAGGAAGAAAACCAGACCTCAAGGAACAAAACCAGAACCCGAGGAAGAAAACGAGAGCCCGAGGAACATGACCAGTGCCCAAGGAATAAAACCAGAGCTCGAGGAACAAAACCAGAGCCCAAGGACAAAAAGGAAGGCCTGAAGAACAAAACGAGGGCCATAGGAAGAAAACCAGAGCCTGTGGAATAAAACCAGGGCCCGAGGAACCGAACCAGAAACCGAGGAACAAATCCAGAGCCCGAGGAACAAAACTAGCCCTCGAGGAACACAACCAGAGCCCGAGGAAGAAAACCAGACCTCGATGAACAAAACCAGAGCCCGAGGAAGAAAACCAGAGCTCAAGGAACAAAACCAGAACCCGAGGAACAAAACGAGAGTTCGAGGAAGAAAACGAGAGCCCGAGGAACAAAACCAGTGCCAAAGGAAGAAAACCAGAGCTCGAGGAAGAAAACCAGAGCCCGAGGAAGAAAACTAGAGCTCTTGGAACAAAACCAGGCGCCGAGGAAGAAAAGGAGAGCCCGAGGAACAAAAACAGAGCCCGAGGAACAAAACCAAAGCCCGAAGAACAATATCAGAGCCCAAGGAACAAAAGGAAACCCCGAGGAAGAAAACCAGGGCCTGAGGAACAAAACTAGAGCTCGAGGAACAAACCCGGAGCCCGAGGAACACAACCAGAGCCCGAGGAACAAAAACAGAGCCCGAGGAACAAAACTAGGGCCCGAAGAAGAAAAGGAGAGCTCGAGGAAGAAATCCAGAGCCCGAGGAACAAAACCAGAGCCTGAGGAAGAAAACCAGAGCCCGAGGAAGAAAACCAGACCCCAAGGAAGAAAACCAGACCTCAAGGAACAAAACCAGAACCCGAGGAAGAAAACGAGAGCCCGACGAACATGACCAGTGCCCAAGGAATAAAACCAGAGCTCGAGGAACAAAACCAGAGCCCAAGGACAAAAAGGAAGGCCTGAAGAACAAAACGAGGGCCATAGGAAGAAAACCAGAGCCCGTGGAATAAAACCAGGGCCCGAGGAACCGAACCAGAAACCGAGGAACAAATCCAGAGCCCGAGGAACAAAACGAGCCCTCGAGGAACACAACCAGAGCCCGAGGAAGAAAACCAGACCTCGATGAACAAAACCAGAGCCCGAGGAATAAAACCAGAGCTCAAGGAACAAAACCAGAACCCGAGGAACAAAACGAGAGTTCGAGGAAGAAAATGAGAGCCCGAGGAACAAAACCAGTGCCAAAGGAAGAAAACCAGAGCCCGAGGAAGAAAACCAGAGCCCGAGGAAGAAAACCACAGCCCGAGGAAGAAAACCAGAGCCCGAGGAAGAAAACCAGAGCCCGAGGAACAAAAACAGAGCCCGAGGAACAAAACCAAAGCCCGAAGAACGATATCAGAGCCCAAGGAACAAAAGGAAACCCCGAGGAAGAAAACCAGGGCCTGAGGAACAAAATCAGAGCTCGAGGAACAAACCCGGAGCACGAGGAACACAACCAGAGCCCGAGGAACAAAAACAGAGCCCGAGGAAAAAAACTAGCCCTCGAGGAACACAACCAGAGCCCGAGGAAGAAAACCAGACCTCGATGAACAAAACCAGAGCCCGATGAATAAAACCAGAGCTCAAGGAACAAAACCAGAACCCGAGGAACAAAACGAGAGTTCGAGGAAGAAAATGAGAGCCCGAGGAACAAAACCAGTGCCAAAGGAATAAAACCAGAGCCCGAGGAAGAAAACCAGAGCCCGAGGAAGAAAACTAGAGCTCTTGGAACAAAACCAGGTGCCGAGGAAGAAAAGCAGAGCCCGAGGAACAAAAACAGAGCCCGAGGAACAAAACCAAAGCCCGAAGAAAAATATCAGAGCCCAAGGAACAAAAGGAAACTCCGAGGAAGAAAACCAGGGCCTGAGGAACAAAACCAGAGCTCGAGGAACAAACCCGGAGCCCGAGGAACACAACCAGAGCCCGAGGAACACAACCAGAGCCCGAGGAACAAAAACAGAGCCCGAGGAACAAAAGGAAACCCCGAGGAAGAAAACCAGGGCCTGAGGAACAAAACTAGAGCTCGAGGAACAAACCCGGAGCTCGAGGAACAAACCCGGAGACCGAGGAACACAACCAGAGCCCGAGGAACAAAAACAGAGCCCGAGGAACAAAACTAGGGCCCGAAGAAGAAAAGGAGAGCTCGAGGAAGAAATCCAGAGCCCGAGCAACAAAACCAGAGCCTGAGGAAGAAAACCAGAGCCCGAGGAAGAAAACCAGACCCCAAGGAAGAAAACCAGAGCTCAAGGAACAAAACCAGAACCCGAGGAACAAAACGAGAGTCCGAGGAAGAAAACGAGAGCCCGACGAACATAACCAGTGCCCAAGGAATAAAACCAGAGCTCGAGGAACAAAACCAGAGCCCGAGGACAAAAAGGAAGGCCTGAAGAACAAAACGAGGGCCATAGGAAGAAAACCAGAGCCCGTGGAATAAAACCAGGGCCCGAGGAACCGAACCAGAAACCGAGGAACAAATCCAGAGCCCGAGAAACAAAACTAGCCCTCGAGGAACAAAACCAGAGCCCGAGGAACAAAACCAGAGCCCGAGGAAAACAACCAGGGCCTGAGGAACCAAGCCAGAGCCCGAGGAAGAAAACCACCCCTCGAGGTAAAGAAACAGGGTCCGAGGAAGAAAACCAGAGCCCGAGGAACAAAACCAGAGCCTGAGGAACAAAACCAGAGCCCGAGGAAGAAAACCAGACCTCGATGAACAAAACCAGAGCCCGAGGAACAGAACCAGAGCCCGAGGAACACAACCAGAGCCCGAGGAAGAAAACCAGACCTCGATGAACAAAACCAGAGCCCGAGGAATAAAACCAGAGCTCAAGGAACAAAACCAGAACCCGAGGAACAAAACGAGAGTTCGAGGAAGAAAACGAGAGCCCGAGGAACAAAACCAGTGCCAAAGGAAGAAAACCAGAGCCCGAGGAAGAAAACCAGAGCCCGAGGAAGAAAACTAGAGCTCTTGGAACAAAACCAGGTGCCGAGGAAGAAAACCAGAGCCCGAGGAACAAAAACAGAGCCCGAGGAACAAAACCAAAGCCCGAAGAACAATATCAGAGCCCAAGGAACAAAAGGAAACCCCGAGGAAGAAAACCAGGGCCTGAGGACCAAAATCAGAGCTCGAGGAACAAACCCGGAGCCCGAGGAACACAACCAGAGCCCGAGGAACAAAACCAGAGCCCGAGGAACAAAAACAGAGCCCGAGGAAAAAAACTAGGGCCCGAAGAAGAAAAGGAGAGCTCGAGGAAGAAATCCAGAGCCCGAGCAACAAAACCAGAGCCCGAGGAAGAAAACCAGAGCCCGAGGAAGAAAACCAGAGCCCGAGGAAGAAAACCAGAGCCCGAGGAAGAAAACTAGAGCTCTTGGAACACAACCAGGTGCCAAGGAAGAAAAGGAGAGCCCGAGGAACAAAAACAGAGCCCGAGGAACAAAACCAAAGCCCGAAGAACAATATCAGAGCCCAAGGAACAAAAGGAAACCCCGAGGAAGAAAACCAGGGCCTGAGGAACAAAACTAGAGCTCGAGGAACAAACCCGGAGCCCGAGGAACACAACCAGAGCCTGAGGAACAAAAACAGAGCCCGAGGAACAAAACTAGGGCCCGAAGAAGAAAAGGAGAGCTCGAGGAAGAAATCCAGAGCCTGAGCAACAAAACCAGAGCCTGAGGAAGAAAACCAGAGCCCGAGGAAGAAAACCAGAGCCCGAGGAAGAAAACCAGACCCCAAGGAAGAAAACCAGAGCTCAAGGAACAAAACCAGAACCCGAGGAACAAAACGAGAGTCCGAGGAAGAAAACGAGAGCCCAAGGAAGAAAACCAGGGCCTAAGGAACAAAACCAGAACCCGAGGAACAAAACGAGAGTCCGAGGAAGAAAACGAGAGCCCGAGGAACATAACCAGTGCCCAAGGAACAAAAACAGAGCCCGAGGAAAAAAACTAGGGCCCGAAGAAGAAAAGGAGAGCTCGAGGAAGAAATCCAGAGCCCGAGCAACAAAACCAGAGCCCGAGGAAGAAAACCAGACCTCAAGGAACAAAACCAGAACCCGAGGAACAAAACGAGAGTCCGAGGAAGAAAACGAGAGCCCGACGAACATAACCAGTGCCCAAGGAATAAAACCAGAGCTCGAGGAACAAAACCAGAGCCCAAGGACAAAAAGGAAGGCCTGAAGAACAAAACGAGGGCCATAGGAAGAAAACCAGAGCCCGTGGAATAAAACCAGGGCCCGAGGAACCGAACCAGAAACCGAGGAACAAATCCAGAGCCCGAGAAACAAAACTAGCCCTCGAGGAACAAAACCAGAGCCCGAGGAACAAAACGAGAGCCCGAGGAAAACAACCAGGGCCTGAGGAACCAAGCCAGAGCCCGAGGAAGAAAACCACCCCTCGAGGTAAAGAAACAGGGTCCGAGGAAGAAAACCAGAGCCCGAGGAACAAAACCAGAGCCTGAGGAACAAAACCAGAGCCCGAGGAAGAAAACCAGACCTCGACGAACAAAACCAGAGCCCGAGGAACAGAACCAGAGCCCGAGGAACACAACCAGAGCCCGAGGAAGAAAACCAGACCTCGATGAACAAAACCAGAGCCCGAGGAATAAAACCAGAGCTCAAGGAACAAAACCAGAACCCGAGGAACAAAACGAGAGTTCGAGGAAAAAAACGAGAGCCCGAGGAACAAAACCAGTGCCAAAGGAAGAAAACCAGAGCCCGAGGAAGAAAACCAGAGCCCGAGGAATAAAACCAGAGCCCGAGGAAGAAAACCAGACCTCAAGGAACAAAACCAGAACCCGAGGAACAAAACGAGAGTCCGAGGAAGAAAACGAGAGCCCGAGGAACAAAACCAGTGCCCAAGGAACAAAACCAGAACCCGAGGAACAAAACGAGAGTCCGAGGAAGAAAACGAGAGCCCGAGGAACATAACCAGTGCCCAAGGAACAAAAACAGAGCCCGAGGAAAAAAACTAGGGCCCGAAGAAGAAAAGGAGAGCTCGAGGAAGAAATCCAGAGCCCGAGCAACAAAACCAGAGCCTGAGGAAGAAAACCAGAGCCCGAGGAAGAAAACCAGACCCCAAGGAAGAAAACCAGACCTCAAGGAACAAAACCAGAACCCGAGGAACAAAACGAGAGTCCGAGGAAGAAAACGAGAGCCCAACGAACATAACCAGTGCCCAAGGAATAAAACCAGAGCTCGAGGAACAAAACCAGAGCCCAAGGACAAAAAGGAAGGCCTGAAGAACAAAACGAGGGCCATAGGAAGAAAACCAGAGCCCGTGGAATAAAACCAGGGCCCGAGGAACCGAACCAGAAACCGAGGAACAAATCCAGAGCCCGAGAAACAAAACTAGCCCTCGAGGAACAAAACCAGAGCCCGAGGAACAAAACGAGAGCCCGAGGAAAACAACCAGGGCCTGAGGAACCAAGCCAGAGCCTGAGGAAGAAAACCACCCCTCGAGGTAAAGAAACAGAGTCCGAGGAAGAAAACCAGAGCCCGAGGAACAAAACCAGAGCCTGAGGAACAAAACCAGAGCCCGAGGAAGAAAACCAGACCTCGACGAACAAAACCAGAGCCCGAGGAACAGAACCAGAGCCCGAGGAACACAACCAGAGCCCGAGGAAGAAAACCAGACCTCGATGAACAAAACCAGAGCCCGAGGAATAAAACCAGAGCTCAAGGAACAAAACCAGAACCCGAGGAACAAAACGAGAGTTCGAGGAAAAAAACGAGAGCCCGAGGAACAAAACCAGTGCCAAAGGAAGAAAACCAGAGCCCGAGGAAGAAAACCAGAGCCCGAGGAAGAAAACCAGACCTCAAGGAACAAAACCAGAACCCGAGGAACAAAACGAGAGTCCGAGGAAGAAAACGAGAGCCCGAGGAACAAAACCAGTGCCCAAGGAATAAAAGCAGAGCTCAAGGAACAAAACCAGAGCCCAAGGACAAAAAGGAAGGCCTGAAGAACAAAACGAGGGCCATAGGAAGAAAACCAGAGCCCGTGGAATAAAACCAGGGCCCGAGGAACCGAACCAGAAACCGAGGAAAAAATCCAGAGCCCGAGGAACAAAACTAGCCCTCGAGGAACACAACCAGAGCCCGAGGAAGAAAACCAGACCTCGATGAACAAAACCAGAGCCCGAGGAATAAAACCAGAGCTCAAGGAACAAAACCAGAACCCGAGGAACAAAACGAGAGTTCGAGGAAGAAAACGAGAGCCCGAGGAACAAAACCAGTGCCAAAGGAAGAAAACCAGAGCCCGAGGAAGAAAACCAGAGCCCGAGGAACAAAACTAGAGCTCTTGGAACAAAACCAGGTGCCGAGGAAGAAAACCAGAGCCCGAGGAACAAAAACAGAGCCCGAGGAACAAAACCAAAGCCCGAAGAACAATATCAGAGCCCAAGGAACAAAAGGAAACCCCGAGGAAGAAAACCAGGGCCTGAGGAATAAAATCAGAGCTCGAGGAACAAACCCGGAGCCCGAGGAACACAACCAGAGCCCGAGGAACACAACCAGAGCCCGAGTAACAAAAACAGAGCCCGAGGAAAAAAACTAGGGCCCGAAGAAGAAAAGGAGAGCTCGAGGAAGAAATCCAGAGCCCGAGCAACAAAACCAGAGCCCGAGGAAGAAAACCAGAGCCCGAGGAAGAAAACCAGAGCCCGAGGAAGAAAACCAGACCTCGATGAACAAAACCAGAGCCCGAGGAATAAAACCAGAGCTCAAGGAAAAAAACCAGAACCCGAGGAACAAAACGAGAGTTCGAGGAAGAAAACGAGAGCCCGAGGAACAAAACCAGTGCCAAAGGAAGAAAACCAGAGCCCGAGGAAGAAAACCAGAGCCCGAGGAAGAAAACTAGAGCTCTTGGAAGAAAACCAGGTGCCGAGGAAGAAAACCAGAGCCCGAGGAACAAAAACAGAGCCCGAGGAACAAAACCAAAGCCCGAAGAACAATATCAGAGCCCAAGGAACAAAAGGAAACCCCGAGGAAGAAAACCAGGGCCTGAGGAACAAAACTAGAGCTCGAGGAACAAACCCGGAGCCCGAGGAACACAACCAGAGCCCGAGGAACAAAACGAGAGCCCGAGGAACAAAAACAGAGCCCGAGGAACAAAACTAGGGCCCGAAGAAGAAAAGGAGAGCTCGAGGAAGAAATCCAGAGCCCGAGCAACAAAACCAGAGCCTGAGGAAGAAAACCAGAGCCCGAGGAAGAAAACGAGAGCCCGAGGAAGAAAACCAGACCTCAAGGAACAAAACCAGAACCCGAGGAACAAAACGAGAGTCCGAGGAACATGACCAGTGCCCAAGGAATAAAACCAGAGCTCGAGGAACAAAACCAGAGCCCAAGGACAAAAAGGAAGGCCTGAAGAACAAAACGAGGGCCATAGGAAGAAAACCAGAGCCTGTGGAATAAAACCAGGGCCCGAGGAACCGAACCAGAAACCGAGGAACAAATCCAGAGCCCGAGGAACAAAACTAGCCCTCGAGGAACACAACCAGAGCCCGAGGAAGAAAACCAGACCTCGATGAACAAAACCAGAGCCCGAGGAAGAAAACCAGAGCTCAAGGAACAAAACCAGAACCCGAGGAACAAAACGAGAGTTCGAGGAAGAAAACGAGAGCCCGAGGAACAAAACCAGTGCCAAAGGAAGAAAACCAGAGCCCGAGGAAGAAAACCAGAGCCCGAGGAAGAAAACTGGAACTCTTGGAACAAAACCAGGTGCCGAGGAAGAAAACCAGAGCCCGAGGAACAAAAACAGAGCCCGAGGACCAAAACCAAAGCCCGAAGAACAATATCAGAGCCCAAGGAACAAAAGGAAACCCCGAGGAAGAAAACCAGGGCCTGAGGAAAAAACTAGAGCGCGAGGAACAAACCCGGAGCCCGAGGAACACAACCAGAGCCCGAGGAACAAAAACAGAGCCCGAGGAACAAAACTAGGGCCAGAAGAAGAAAAGGAGAGCTCGAGGAAGAAATCCAGAGCCCGAGCAACAAAACCAGAGCCTGAGGAAGAAAACCAGAGCCCGAGGAAGAAAACCAGAGCCCGAGGAAGAAAACCAGAGCCCGAGGAAGAAAACCAGAGCTCAAGGAACAAAACCAGAACCCGAGGAACAAAACGAGAGTCCGAGGAAGAAAACGAGAGCCCGAGGAACATAACCAGTGCCCAAGGAATAAAAGCAGAGCTCAAGGAACAAAACCAGAGCCCAAGGACAAAAAGGAAGGCCTGAAGAACAAAACGAGGGCCATAGGAAGAAAACCAGAGCCCATGGAATAAAACCAGGGCCCGAGGAACCGAACCAGAAACCGAGGAACAAGTCCAGAGCCCGAGGAACAAAACTAGCCCTCGAGGAACTAAACCAGAGCCCGAGGAACAAAACCACCCCTCCAGGTAAAGAAACAGGGTCCGAGGAAGAAAACCAGAGCCCGAGGAAGAAAACCAGAGCCTGAGGAACAAAACCAGAGCCCGAGGAACAAAACCAGACCTCGATGAACAAAACCAGAGCACGAGGAACAGAACCAGAGCCCGAGGAACACAACCAGAGCCCGAGGAAGAAAACCAGACCTCGATGAACAAAACCAGAGCCCGAGGAACACAACCAGACCCCAAGGAACAAAACCAGAACCCGAGGAACAAAACGAGAGTTCGAGGAAGAAAACGAGAGCCCGAGGAACAAAACCAGTGCCAAAGGAAGAAAACCAGAGCCCGAGGAAGAAAACCAGAGCCCGAGGAAGAAAACTAGAGCTCTTGGAACAAAACCAGGTGCCGAGGAAGAAAAGGAGAGCCCGAGGAACAAAAACAGAGCCCGAGGACCAAAACCAAAGCCCGAAGAACAATATCAGAGCCCAAGGAACAAAAGGAAACCCCGAGGAAGAAAACCAGGGCCTGAGGAACAAAACTAGAGTTCGAGGAACAAACCCGGAGCCCGAGGAACACAACCAGAGCCCGAGGAACACAACCAGAGCCCGAGGAAGAAAACCAGACCTCGATGAACAAAACCAGAGCCCGAGGAATAAAACCAGAGCTCAAGGAAAAAAACCAGAACCCGAGGAACAAAACGAGAGTTCGAGGAAGAAAACGAGAGCCCGAGGAACAAAACCAGTGCCAAAGGAAGAAAACCAGAGCCCGAGGAAGAAAACCAGAGCCCGAGGAAGAAAACTAGAGCTCTTGGAACACAACCAGGTGCCGAGGAAGAAAAGGAGAGCACGAGGAACAAAAACAGAGCCCGAGGAACAAAACCAAAGCCCGAAGAACAATATCAGAGCCCAAGGAACAAAAGGAAACCCCGAGGAAGAAAACCCGGGCCTGGGGAACAAAACTAGAGCTCGAGGAACAAACCCGGAGCCCGAGGAACACAACCAGAGCCCGAGGAACACAACCAGAGCCCGAAGAACAAAAACAGAGCCCGAGGAAAAAAACTAGGGCCCGAAGAAGAAAAGGAGAGCTCGAGGAAGAAATCCAGAGCCCGAGCAACAAAACCAGAGCCCGAGGAAGAAAACCAGAGCCCGAGGAAGAAAACCAGAGCCCGAGGAAGAAAACCAGACCTCGATGAACAAAACCAGAGCCCGAGGAACAGAACCAGAGCCCGAGGAACACAACCAGAGCCCGAGGAAGAAAACCAGACCTCGATGAACAAAACCAGAGCCCGAGGAACAAAACCAGAGCCCGAGGAAAACAACCAGGGCCTGAGGAACCAAGCCAGAGCCCGAGGAACAAAACCACCCCTCGAGGTAAAGAAACAGGGTCCGAGGAAGAAAACCAGAGCCCGAGGAACAAAACCAGAGCCTGAGGAACAAAACCAGAGCCCGAGGAAGAAAACCAGACCACGATGAACAAAACCAGAGCCCGAGGAACAGACCCAGAGCCCGAGGAACACAACCAGAGCCTGAGGAACAAAACCAGACCTCGATGAACAAAACCAGAGCCCAAGGAATAAAACCAGAGCTCGAGGAAGAAAACCAGAGCCTGAGGAAGAAAACCAGAGCCCGAGGAAGAAAACCAGAGCCCGAGGAAGAAAACCAGAGCCCGAGGAAGAAAACCAGAGCTCAAGGAACAAAACCAGAACCCGAGGAACAAAAAGAGAGTTCGAGGAAGAAAACGAGAGCCCGAGCAACAAAACCAGTGCCAAAGGAATAAAACCAGAGCCCGAGGAAGAAAACCAGACCCGAAGGAAGAAAACCAGACCTCAAGGAACAAAACCAGAACCCGAGGAAGAAAATGAGAGCCCGAGGAACATAACCAGTGCCCAAGGAATAAAACCAGAGCTCGAGGAACAAAACCAGAGCCCAAGGACAAAAAGGAAGGCCTGAAGAACAAAACGAGGGCCATAGGAAGAAAACCAGAGCCCGTGGAATAAAACCAGGGCCCGAGGAACCGAACCAGAAACCGAGGAACAAATCCAGAGCCCGAGGAACAAAACTAGCCCTCGAGGAACACAACCAGAGCCCGAGGAAGAAAACCAGACCTCGATGAACAAAACCAGAGCCCGAGGAATAAAACCAGAGCTCAAGGAACAAAACCAGAACCCGAGGAACAAAACGAGAGTCCGAGGAAGAAAACGAGAGCCCGACGAACATAACCAGTGCCCAAGGAATAAAACCAGAGCTCGAGGAACAAAACCAGAGCCCAAGGACAAAAAGGAAGGCCTGAAGAACAAAACGAGGGCCATAGGAAGAAAACCAGAGCCCGTGGAATAAAACCAGGGCCCGAGGAACCGAACCAGAAACCGAGGAACAAATCCAGAGCCCGAGAAACAAAACTAGCACTCGAGGAACAAAACCAGAGCCCGAGGAACAAAACCAGAGCCCGAGGAAAACAACCAGGGCCTGAGGAACCAAGCCAGAGCCCGAGGAAGAAAACCACCCCTCGAGGTAAAGAAACAGGGTCCGAGGAAGAAAACCAGAGCCCGAGGAAGAAAACCAGAGCCTGAGGAACAAAACCAGAGCCCGAGGAAGAAAACCAGACCTCGATGAACAAAACCAGAGCCCGAGGAACAGAACCAGAGCCCGAGGAACACAACCAGAGCCCGAGGAAGAAAACCAGACCTCGATGAACAAAACCAGAGCCCGAGGAATAAAACCAGAGCTCAAGGAACAAAACCAGAACCCGAGGAACAAAACGAGAGTTCGAGGAAGAAAACGAGAGCCCGAGGAACAAAACCAGTGCCAAAGGAAGAAAACCAGAGCCCGAGGAAGAAAACCAGAGCCCGAGGAAGAAAACTAGAGCTCTTGGAACAAAACCAGGTGCCGAGGAAGAAAACCAGAGCCCGAAGAACAATATCAGAGCCCAAGGAACAAAAGGAAACCCCGAGGAAGAAAACCAGGGCCTGAGGACCAAAATCAGAGCTCGAGGAACAAACCCGGAGCCCGAGGAACACAACCAGAGCCCGAGGAACAAAACCAGAGCCCGAGGAACAAAAACAGAGCCCGAGGAAAAAAACTAGGGCCCGAAGAAGAAAACGAGAGCTCGAGGAAGAAATCCAGAGCCCGAGCAACAAAACCAGAGCCCGAGGAAGAAAACCAGAGCCCGAGGAAGAAAACCAGAGCCCGAGGAAGAAAACCAGAGCCCGAGGAAGAAAACTAGAGCTCTTGGAACACAACCAGGTGCCAAGGAAGAAAAGGAGAGCCCGAGGAACAAAAACAGAGCCCGAGGAACAAAACCAAAGCCCGAAGAACAATATCAGAGCCCAAGGAACAAAAGGAAACCCCGAGGAAGAAAACCAGGGCCTGAGGAACAAAACTAGAGCTCGAGGAACAAACCCGGAGCCCGAGGAACACAACCAGAGCCTGAGGAACAAAAACAGAGCCCGAGGAACAAAACTAGGGCCCGAAGAAGAAAAGGAGAGCTCGAGGAAGAAATCCAGAGCCCGAGCAACAAAACCAGAGCCTGAGGAAGAAAACCAGAGCCCGAGGAAGAAAACCAGAGCCCGAGGAAGAAAACCAGACCCCAAGGAAGAAAACCAGAGCTCAAGGAACAAAACCAGAACCCGAGGAACAAAACGAGAGTCCGAGGAGGAAAACGAGAGCCCAAGGAAGAAAACCAGGGCCTAAGGAACAAAACCAGAACCCGAGGAACAAAACGAGAGTCCGAGGAAGAAAACGAGAGCCCGAGGAACATAACCAGTGCCCAAGGAACAAAAACAGAGCCCGAGGAAAAAAACTAGGGCCCGAAGAAGAAAAGGAGAGCTCGAGGAAGAAATCCAGAGCCCGAGCAACAAAACCAGAGCCCGAGGAAGAAAACCAGACCTCAAGGAACAAAACCAGAACCCGAGGAACAAAACGAGAGTCCGAGGAAGAAAGCGAGAGCCCGACGAACATAACCAGTGCCCAAGGAATAAAAACAGAGCCCGAGGAACAAAACCAGAGCCCAAGGAAAAAAAGGAAGGCCTGAAGAACAAAACGAGGGCCATAGGAAGAAAACCAGAGCCCGTGGAATAAAACCAGGGCCCGAGGAACCGAACCAGAAACCGAGGAACAAATCCAGAGCCCGAGAAACAAAACTAGCCCTCGAGGAACAAAACCAGAGCCCGAGGAACAAAACGAGAGCCCGAGGAAAACAACCAGGGCCTGAGGAACCAAGCCAGAGCCCGAGGAAGAAAACCACCCCTCGAGGTAAAGAAACAGGGTCCGAGAAAGAAAACCAGAGCCCGAGGAACAAAACCAGAGCCTGAGGAACAAAACCAGAGCCCGAGGAAGAAAACCAGACCTCGACGAACAAAACCAGAGCCCGAGGAACAGAACCAGAGCCCGAGGAACACAACCAGAGCCCGAGGAACACAACCAGAGCCCGAGGAACAAAAACAGAGCCCGAGGAACAAAAGGAAACCCCGAGGAAGAAAACCAGGGACTGAGGAACACAACCAGAGCCCGAGGAACACAACCAGACCCCAAGGAACAAAACCAGAACCCGAGGAACAAAACGAGAGTTCGAGGAAGAAAACGAGAGCCCGAGGAACAAAACCAGTGCCAAAGGAAAAAACCAGAGCCCGAGGAAGAAAACCAGAGCCCGAGGAAGAAAACTAGAGCTCTTGGAACAAAACCAGGTGCCGAGGAAGAAAAGGAGAGCCCGAGGAACAAAAACAGAGCCCGAGGAACAAAACCAAAGCCCGAAGAACAATATCAGAGCCCAAGGAACAAAAGGAAACCCCGAGGAAGAAAACCAGGGCCTGAGGAACAAAATCAGAGCTCGAGGAACAAACCCGGAGCCCAAGGAACACAACCAGAGCCCGAGGAACACAACCAGAGCCCGAGGAACAAAAACAGAGCCCGAGGAACAAAACTAGGGCCCGAAGAAGAAAAGGAGAGCTCGAGGAAGAAATCCAGAGCCCGAGCAACAAAACCAGAGCCTGAGGAAGAAAACCAGAGACCGAGGAAGAAAACCAGAGCCCGAGGAAGAAAACCAGAGCCCGAGGAAGAAAACCAGAGCTCAAGGAACAAAACCAGAACCCGAGGAACAAAACGAGAGTCCGAGGAAGAAAACGAGAGCCCGAGGAACATAACCAGTGCCCAAGGAACAAAAACAGAGCCCGAGGAAAAAAACTAGGGCCCGAAGAAGAAAAGGAGAGCTCGAGGAAGAAATCCAGAGCCCGAGCAACAAAACCAGAGCCCGAGGAAGAAAACCAGACCTCAAGGAACAAAACCAGAACCCGAGGAACAAAACGAGAGTCCGAGGAAGAAAGCGAGAGCCCGACGAACATAACCAGTGCCCAAGGAATAAAAACAGAGCCCGAGGAACAAAACCAGAGCCCAAGGAAAAAAAGGAAGGCCTGAAGAACAAAACGAGGGCCATAGGAAGAAAACCAGAGCCCGTGGAATAAAACCAGGGCCCGAGGAACCGAACCAGAAACCGAGGAACAAATCCAGAGCCCGAGAAACAAAACTAGCCCTCGAGGAACAAAACCAGAGCCCGAGGAACAAAACGAGAGCCCGAGGAAAACAACCAGGGCCTGAGGAACCAAGCCAGAGCCCGAGGAAGAAAACCACCCCTCGAGGTAAAGAAACAGGGTCCGAGAAAGAAAACCAGAGCCCGAGGAACAAAACCAGAGCCTGAGGAACAAAACCAGAGCCCGAGGAAGAAAACCAGACCTCGACGAACAAAACCAGAGCCCGAGGAACAGAACCAGAGCCCGAGGAACACAACCAGAGCCCGAGGAACACAACCAGAGCCCGAGGAACAAAAACAGAGCCCGAGGAACAAAAGGAAACCCCGAGGAAGAAAACCAGGGACTGAGGAACACAACCAGAGCCCGAGGAACACAACCAGACCCCAAGGAACAAAACCAGAACCCGAGGAACAAAACGAGAGTTCGAGGAAGAAAACGAGAGCCCGAGGAACAAAACCAGTGCCAAAGGAAAAAACCAGAGCCCGAGGAAGAAAACCAGAGCCCGAGGAAGAAAACTAGAGCTCTTGGAACAAAACCAGGTGCCGAGGAAGAAAAGGAGAGCCCGAGGAACAAAAACAGAGCCCGAGGAACAAAACCAAAGCCCGAAGAACAATATCAGAGCCCAAGGAACAAAAGGAAACCCCGAGGAAGAAAACCAGGGCCTGAGGAACAAAATCAGAGCTCGAGGAACAAACCCGGAGCCCAAGGAACACAACCAGAGCCCGAGGAACACAACCAGAGCCCGAGGAACAAAAACAGAGCCCGAGGAACAAAACTAGGGCCCGAAGAAGAAAAGGAGAGCTCGAGGAAGAAATCCAGAGCCCGAGCAACAAAACCAGAGCCTGAGGAAGAAAACCAGAGCCCGAGGAAGAAAACCAGAGCCCGAGGAAGAAAACCAGAGCCCGAGGAAGAAAACCAGAGCTCAAGGAACAAAACCAGAACCCGAGGAACAAAACGAGAGTCCGAGGAAGAAAACGAGAGCCCGAGGAACATAACCAGTGCCCAAGGAATAAAAGCAGAGCTCAAGGAACAAAACCAGAGCCCAAGGACAAAAAGGAAGGCCTGAAGAACAAAACGAGGGCCATAGGAAGAAAACCAGAGCCCATGGAATAAAACCAGGGCCCGAGGAACCGAACCAGAAACCGAGGAACAAGTCCAGAGCCCGAGGAACAAAACTAGCCCTCGAGGAACTAAACCAGAGCCCGAGGAACAAAACCACCCCTCCAGGTAAAGAAACAGGGTCCGAGGAAGAAAACCAGAGCCCGAGGAAGAAAACCAGAGCCTGAGGAACAAAACCAGAGCCCGAGGAACAAAACCAGACCTCGATGAACAAAACCAGAGCACGAGGAACAGAACCAGAGCCCGAGGAACACAACCAGAGCCCGAGGAAGAAAACCAGACCTCGATGAACAAAACCAGAGCCCGAGGAACACAACCAGACCCCAAGGAACAAAACCAGAACCCGAGGAACAAAACGAGAGTTCGAGGAAGAAAACGAGAGCCCGAGGAACAAAACCAGTGCCAAAGGAAGAAAACCAGAGCCCGAGGAAGAAAACCAGAGCCCGAGGAAGAAAACTAGAGCTCTTGGAACAAAACCAGGTGCCGAGGAAGAAAAGGAGAGCCCGAGGAACAAAAACAGAGCCCGAGGACCAAAACCAAAGCCCGAAGAACAATATCAGAGCCCAAGGAACAAAAGGAAACCCCGAGGAAGAAAACCAGGGCCTGAGGAACAAAACTAGAGTTCGAGGAACAAACCCGGAGCCCGAGGAACACAACCAGAGCCCGAGGAACACAACCAGAGCCCGAGGAAGAAAACCAGACCTCGATGAACAAAACCAGAGCCCGAGGAATAAAACCAGAGCTCAAGGAACAAAACCAGAACCCGAGGAACAAAACGAGAGTTCGAGGAAGAAAATGAGCCCGAGGAACAAAACCAGTGCCAAAGGAAGAAAACCAGAGCCCGAGGAACAAAAGGAAACCCCGAGGAAGAAAACCAGGGACTGAGGAACACAACCAGAGCCCGAGGAACACAACCAGACCCCAAGGAACAAAACCAGAACCCGAGGAACAAAACGAGAGTTCGAGGAAGAAAAGGAGAGCCCGAGGAACAAAACCAGTGCCAAAGGAAAAAACCAGAGCCCGAGGAAGAAAACCAGAGCCCGAGGAAGAAATCTAGAGCTCTTGGAACAAAACCAGGTGCCGAGGAAGAAAAGGAGAGCCCGAGGAACAAAAACAGAGCCCGAGGAACAAAACCAAAGCCCGAAGAACAATATCAGAGCCCAAGGAACAAAAGGAAACCCCGAGGAAGAAAACCAGGGCCTGAGGAACAAAATCAGAGCTCGAGGAACAAACCCAGAGCCCAAGGAACACAACCAGAGCCCGAGAAACACAACCAGAGCCCGAGGAACAAAAACAGAGCCCGAGGAACAAAACTAGGGCCCGAAGAAGAAAAGGAGAGCTCGAGGAAGAAATCCAGAGCCCGAGCAACAAAACCAGAGCCTGAGGAAGAAAACCAGAGCCCGAGGAAGAAAACCAGAGCCCGAGGAAGAAAACCAGAGCCCGAGGAAGAAAACCAGAGCTCAAGGAACAAAACCAGAACCCGAGGAACAAAACGAGAGTCCGAGGAAGAAAACGAGAGCCCGAGGAACATAACCAGTGCCCAAGGAATAAAAGCAGAGCTCAAGGAACAAAACCAGAGCCCAAGGACAAAAAGGAAGGCCGGAAGAACAAAACGAGGGCCATAGGAAGAAAACCAGAGCCCATGGAATAAAACCAGGGCCCGAGGAACCGAACCAGAAACCGAGGAACAAGTCCAGAGCCCGAGGAACAAAACTAGCCCTCGAGGAACTAAACCAGAGCCCGAGGAACAAAACCACCCCTCCAGGTAAAGAAACAGGGTCCGAGGAAGAAAACCAGAGCCCGAGGAAGAAAACCAGAGCCTGAGGAACAAAACCAGAGCCCGAGGAACAAAACCAGACCTCGATGAACAAAACCAGAGCACGAGGAACAGAACCAGAGCCCGAGGAACACAACCAGAGCCCGAGGAAGAAAACCAGACCTCGATGAACAAAACCAGAGCCCGAGGAACACAACCAGACCCCAAGGAACAAAACCAGAACCCGAGGAACAAAACGAGAGTTCGAGGAAGAAAACGAGAGCCCGAGGAACAAAACCAGTGCCAAAGGAAGAAAACCAGAGCCCGAGGAAGAAAACCAGAGCCCGAGGAAGAAAACTAGAGCTCTTG
This sequence comes from Calonectris borealis, assembly GCF_964195595.1. Lineage (NCBI taxonomy): Eukaryota > Metazoa > Chordata > Aves > Procellariiformes > Procellariidae > Calonectris > Calonectris borealis. The sequence continues at coordinate 1,146,372 of NW_027441452.1, read as the reverse complement.
GAACAAAACCAGGTGCCGAGGAAGAAAAGGAGAGCCCGAGGAACAAAAACAGAGCCCGAGGACCAAAACCAAAGCCCGAAGAACAATATCAGAGCCCAAGGAACAAAAGGAAACCCCGAGGAAGAAAACCAGGGCCTGAGGAACAAAACTAGAGTTCGAGGAACAAACCCGGAGCCCGAGGAACACAACCAGAGCCCGAGGAACACAACCAGAGCCCGAGGAACAAAAACAGAGCCCGAGGAACAAAACTAGGGCCCGAAGAAGAAAAGGAGAGCTCGAGGAAGAAATCCAGAGCCCGAGCAACAAAACCAGAGCCTGAGGAAGAAAACCAGAGCCCGAGAAAGAAAACCAGAGCCCGAGGAAGAAAACCAGAGCTCAAGGAACAAAACCAGAACCCGAGGAACAAAACGAGAGTTCGAGGAAGAAAACGAGAGCCCGAGCAACAAAACCAGTGCCAAAGGAATAAAACCAGAGCCCGAGGAAGAAAACCAGAGCCCGAGGAAGAAATCTAGAGCTCTTGGAACAAAACCAGGTGCCGAGGAAGAAAAGGAGAGCCCGAGGAACAAAAACAGAGCCCGAGGAACAAAACCAAAGCCCGAAGAACAATATCAGAGCCCAAGGAACAAAAGGAAACCCCGAGGAAGAAAACCAGGGCCTGAGGAACAAAATCAGAGCTCGAGGAACAAACCCAGAGCCCAAGGAACACAACCAGAGCCCGAGAAACACAACCAGAGCCCGAGGAACAAAAACAGAGCCCGAGGAACAAAACTAGGGCCCGAAGAAGAAAAGGAGAGCTCGAGGAAGAAATCCAGAGCCCGAGCAACAAAACCAGAGCCTGAGGAAGAAAACCAGAGCCCGAGGAAGAAAACCAGAGCCCGAGGAAGAAAACCAGAGCCCGAGGAAGAAAACCAGAGCTCAAGGAACAAAACCAGAACCCGAGGAACAAAACGAGAGTCCGAGGAAGAAAACGAGAGCCCGAGGAACATAACCAGTGCCCAAGGAATAAAAGCAGAGCTCAAGGAACAAAACCAGAGCCCAAGGACAAAAAGGAAGGCCGGAAGAACAAAACGAGGGCCATAGGAAGAAAACCAGAGCCCATGGAATAAAACCAGGGCCCGAGGAACCGAACCAGAAACCGAGGAACAAGTCCAGAGCCCGAGGAACAAAACTAGCCCTCGAGGAACTAAACCAGAGCCCGAGGAACAAAACCACCCCTCCAGGTAAAGAAACAGGGTCCGAGGAAGAAAACCAGAGCCCGAGGAAGAAAACCAGAGCCTGAGGAACAAAACCAGAGCCCGAGGAACAAAACCAGACCTCGATGAACAAAACCAGAGCACGAGGAACAGAACCAGAGCCCGAGGAACACAACCAGAGCCCGAGGAAGAAAACCAGACCTCGATGAACAAAACCAGAGCCCGAGGAACACAACCAGACCCCAAGGAACAAAACCAGAACCCGAGGAACAAAACGAGAGTTCGAGGAAGAAAACGAGAGCCCGAGGAACAAAACCAGTGCCAAAGGAAGAAAACCAGAGCCCGAGGAAGAAAACCAGAGCCCGAGGAAGAAAACTAGAGCTCTTGGAACAAAACCAGGTGCCGAGGAAGAAAAGGAGAGCCCGAGGAACAAAAACAGAGCCCGAGGACCAAAACCAAAGCCCGAAGAACAATATCAGAGCCCAAGGAACAAAAGGAAACCCCGAGGAAGAAAACCAGGGCCTGAGGAACAAAACTAGAGTTCGAGGAACAAACCCGGAGCCCGAGGAACACAACCAGAGCCCGAGGAACACAACCAGAGCCCGAGGAACAAAAACAGAGCCCGAGGAACAAAACTAGGGCCCGAAGAAGAAAAGGAGAGCTCGAGGAAGAAATCCAGAGCCCGAGCAACAAAACCAGAGCCTGAGGAAGAAAACCAGAGCCCGAGAAAGAAAACCAGAGCCCGAGGAAGAAAACCAGAGCTCAAGGAACAAAACCAGAACCCGAGGAACAAAACGAGAGTTCGAGGAAGAAAACGAGAGCCCGAGCAACAAAACCAGTGCCAAAGGAATAAAACCAGAGCCCGAGGAAGAAAACCAGACCCGAAGGAAGAAAACCAGACCTCAAGGAACAAAACCAGAACCCGAGGAAGAAAATGAGAGCCCGAGGAACATAACCAGTGCCCAAGGAATAAAATCAGAGCTCGAGGAACAAAACCAGAGCCCAAGGACAAAAAGGAAGGCCTGAAGAACAAAACGAGGGCCATAGGAAGAAAACCAGAGCCCGTGGAATAAAACCAGGGCCCGAGGAACCGAACCAGAAACCGAGGAACAAATCCAGAGCCCGAGGAACAAAACTAGCCCTCGAGGAACACAACCAGAGCCCGAGGAAGAAAACCAGACCTCGATGAACAAAACCAGAGCCCGAGGAATAAAACCAGAGCTCAAGGAACAAAACCAGAACCCGAGGAACAAAACGAGAGTTCGAGGAAGAAAACGAGAGCCCGAGCAACAAAACCAGAGCCTGAGGAAGAAAACCAGAGCCCGAGGAAGAAAACCAGAGCCCGAGGAAGAAAACCAGACCTCAAGGAACAAAACCAGACCTCAAGGAACAAAACCAGAACCCGAGGAAGAAAACGAGAGCCCGAGGAACATAACCAGTGCCCAAGGAATAAAACCAGAGCTCGAGGAAGAAAACCAGAGCCCAAGGACAAAAAGGAAGGCCTGAAGAACAAAACGAGGGCCATAGGAAGAAAACCAGAGCCCGTGGAATAAAACCAGGGCCCGAGGAACCGAACCAGAAACCGAGGAACAAATCCAGAGCCCGAGGAACAAAACTAGCCCTCGAGGAACACAACCAGAGCCCGAGGAAGAAAACCAGACCTCGATGAACAAAACCAGAGCCCGAGGAATAAAACCAGAGCTCAAGGAACAAAACCAGAACCCGAGGAACAAAACGAGAGTTCGAGGAAGAAAACGAGAGCCCGAGGAACAAAACCAGTGCCAAAGGAAGAAAACCAGAGCCCGAGGAAGAAAACCAGAGCCCGAGGAACAAAACTAGAGCTCTTGGAACAAAACCAGGTGCCAAGGAAGAAAAGGAGAGCCCGAGGAACAAAAACAGAGCCCGAGGACCAAAACCGAAGCCCGAAGAACAATATCAGAGCCCAAGGAACAAAAGGAAACCCCGAGGAAGAAAACCAGGGCCTGAGGAAAAAAACTAGAGCTCGAGGAACAAACCCGGAGCCCGCAGAACACAACCAGAGCCCGAGGAACAAAAACAGAGCCCGAGGAACAAAACTAGGGCCCGAAGAAGAAAAGGAGAGCTCGAGGAAGAAATCCAGAGCCCGAGCAACAAAACCAGAGCCTGAGGAAGAAAACCAGAGCCCGAGGAAGAAAACCAGAGCCCGAGGAAGAAAACCAGAGCCCGAGGAACAAAAACAGAGCCCGAGGAACAAAACTAGGGCCCGAAGAAGAAAAGGAGAGCTCGAGGAAGAAATCCAGAGCCCGATCAACAAAACCAGAGCCAGAGGAAGAAAACCAGAGCCCGAGGAAGAAAACCAGACCTCGACGAACAAAACCAGATCCCGAGGAACAAAACGAGAGTTCGAGGAAGCAAACGAGAGCCCGAGGAACAAAACCAGTGCCAAAGGAAGAAAACCAGAGCCCGAGGAAGAAAACCAGAGCCCGAGGAAGAAAACTAGAGCTCTTGGAACAAAACCAGGTGCCGAGGAAGAAAAGGAGAGCCCGAGGAACAAAAACAGAGCCCGAGGAACAAAACCAAAGCCCGAAGAACAATATCAGAGCCCAAAGAACAAAAGGAAACCCCGAGGAAGAAAACCAGGGCCTGAGGAACAAAATCAGAGCTCGAGGAAAAAACCCGGAGCCCGAGGAACACAACCAGAGCCCGAGATACAAAAACAGAGCCCAAGGAACAAAACTAGGGCCTGAAGAAGAAAAGGAGAGCTCAAGGAAGAAATCCAGAGGCCGAGCAACAAAACCAGAGCCTGAGGAAGAAAACCAGAGCCCGAGGAAGAAAACCAGAGCCCAAGGAAGAAAACCAGACCTCAAGGAACAAAACCAGAACCCGAGGAACAAAACGAGAGTTCGAGGAAGAAAACGAGAGCCCGAGGAACAAAACCAGTGCCAAAGGAAGAAAACCAGAGCCCGAGGAAGAAAACCAGAGCCCGAGGAAGAAAACTAGAGCTCTTGGAACAAAACCAGGTGCCGAGGAAGAAAAGGAGAGCCCGAGGAACAAAAACAGAGCCCGAGGAACAAAACCGAAGCCCGAAGAACAATATCAGAGCCCAAGGAACAAAAGGAAACTCCGAGGAAGAAAACCAGGGCCTGAGGAACAAAACTAGAGCTCGAGGAACAAACCCGGAGCCCGAGGAACACAACCAGAGCCCGAGGAACAAAAACAGAGCCCGAGGAACAAAACTAGGGCCCGAAGAAGAAAAGGAGAGCTCGAGGAAGAAATCCAGAGCCCGAGCAACAAAACCAGAGCCTGAGGAAGAAAACCAGAGCCCGAGAAAGAAAACCAGAGCCCGAGGAAGAAAACCAGAGCTCAAGGAACAAAACCAGAACCCGAGGAACAAAACGAGAGTTCGAGGAAGAAAACGAGAGCCCGAGCAACAAAACCAGTGCCAAAGGAATAAAACCAGAGCCCGAGGAAGAAAACCAGACCCGAAGGAAGAAAACCAGACCTCAAGGAACAAAACCAGAACCCGAGGAAGAAAATGAGAGCCCGAGGAACATAACCAGTGCCCAAGGAATAAAATCAGAGCTCGAGGAACAAAACCAGAGCCCAAGGACAAAAAGGAAGGCCTGAAGAACAAAACGAGGGCCATAGGAAGAAAACCAGAGCCCGTGGAATAAAACCAGGGCCCGAGGAACCGAACCAGAAACCGAGGAACAAATCCAGAGCCCGAGGAACAAAACTAGCCCTCGAGGAACACAACCAGAGCCCGAGGAAGAAAACCAGACCTCGATGAACAAAACCAGAGCCCGAGGAATAAAACCAGAGCTCAAGGAACAAAACCAGAACCCGAGGAACAAAACGAGAGTTCGAGGAAGAAAACGAGAGCCCGAGCAACAAAACCAGAGCCTGAGGAAGAAAACCAGAGCCCGAGGAAGAAAACCAGAGCCCGAGGAAGAAAACCAGACCTCAAGGAACAAAACCAGACCTCAAGGAACAAAACCAGAACCCGAGGAAGAAAACGAGAGCCCGAGGAACATAACCAGTGCCCAAGGAATAAAACCAGAGCTCGAGGAAGAAAACCAGAGCCCAAGGACAAAAAGGAAGGCCTGAAGAACAAAACGAGGGCCATAGGAAGAAAACCAGAGCCCGTGGAATAAAACCAGGGCCCGAGGAACCGAACCAGAAACCGAGGAACAAATCCAGAGCCCGAGGAACAAAACTAGCCCTCGAGGAACACAACCAGAGCCCGAGGAAGAAAACCAGACCTCGATGAACAAAACCAGAGCCCGAGGAATAAAACCAGAGCTCAAGGAACAAAACCAGAACCCGAGGAACAAAACGAGAGTTCGAGGAAGAAAACGAGAGCCCGAGGAACAAAACCAGTGCCAAAGGAAGAAAACCAGAGCCCGAGGAAGAAAACCAGAGCCCGAGGAACAAAACTAGAGCTCTTGGAACAAAACCAGGTGCCAAGGAAGAAAAGGAGAGCCCGAGGAACAAAAACAGAGCCCGAGGACCAAAACCGAAGCCCGAAGAACAATATCAGAGCCCAAGGAACAAAAGGAAACCCCGAGGAAGAAAACCAGGGCCTGAGGAAAAAAACTAGAGCTCGAGGAACAAACCCGGAGCCCGCAGAACACAACCAGAGCCCGAGGAACAAAAACAGAGCCCGAGGAACAAAACTAGGGCCCGAAGAAGAAAAGGAGAGCTCGAGGAAGAAATCCAGAGCCCGAGCAACAAAACCAGAGCCTGAGGAAGAAAACCAGAGCCCGAGGAAGAAAACCAGAGCCCGAGGAAGAAAACCAGAGCCCGAGGAACAAAAACAGAGCCCGAGGAACAAAACTAGGGCCCGAAGAAGAAAAGGAGAGCTCGAGGAAGAAATCCAGAGCCCGATCAACAAAACCAGAGCCAGAGGAAGAAAACCAGAGCCCGAGGAAGAAAACCAGACCTCGACGAACAAAACCAGATCCCGAGGAACAAAACGAGAGTTCGAGGAAGCAAACGAGAGCCCGAGGAACAAAACCAGTGCCAAAGGAAGAAAACCAGAGCCCGAGGAAGAAAACCAGAGCCCGAGGAAGAAAACTAGAGCTCTTGGAACAAAACCAGGTGCCGAGGAAGAAAAGGAGAGCCCGAGGAACAAAAACAGAGCCCGAGGAACAAAACCAAAGCCCGAAGAACAATATCAGAGCCCAAAGAACAAAAGGAAACCCCGAGGAAGAAAACCAGGGCCTGAGGAACAAAATCAGAGCTCGAGGAAAAAACCCGGAGCCCGAGGAACACAACCAGAGCCCGAGATACAAAAACAGAGCCCAAGGAACAAAACTAGGGCCTGAAGAAGAAAAGGAGAGCTCAAGGAAGAAATCCAGAGGCCGAGCAACAAAACCAGAGCCTGAGGAAGAAAACCAGAGCCCGAGGAAGAAAACCAGAGCCCAAGGAAGAAAACCAGACCTCAAGGAACAAAACCAGAACCCGAGGAACAAAACGAGAGTTCGAGGAAGAAAACGAGAGCCCGAGGAACAAAACCAGTGCCAAAGGAAGAAAACCAGAGCCCGAGGAAGAAAACCAGAGCCCGAGGAAGAAAACTAGAGCTCTTGGAACAAAACCAGGTGCCGAGGAAGAAAAGGAGAGCCCGAGGAACAAAAACAGAGCCCGAGGAACAAAACCGAAGCCCGAAGAACAATATCAGAGCCCAAGGAACAAAAGGAAACTCCGAGGAAGAAAACCAGGGCCTGAGGAACAAAACTAGAGCTCGAGGAACAAACCCGGAGCCCGAGGAACACAACCAGAGCCCGAGGAACAAAAACAGAGCCCGAGGAACAAAACTAGGGCCCGAAGAAGAAAAGGAGAGCTCGAGGAAGAAATCCAGAGCCCGAGCAACAAAACCAGAGCCTGAGGAAGAAAACCAGAGCCCGAGTAATAAAACCAGAGCCCAAGGAAGAAAACGAGAGCTCAAGGAACAAAACCAGAACCCGAGGAACAAAACGAGAGTCCGAGGAAGAAAACGAGAGCCCGAGGAACATAACCAGTGCCCAAGGAATAAAACGAGAGCTCGAGGAAGAAAACCAGAGCCCAAGGACAAAAAGGAAGGCCTGAAGAACAAAACGAGGGCCATAGGAAGAAAACCAGAGCCCGTGGAATAAAACCAGGGCCCGAGGAACCAAACCAGAAACCGAGGAACAAATCCAGAGACCGAGGAACAAAACTAGCCCTCGAGGAACAAAACCAGAGCCCGAGGAACAAAACCAGAGCCCGAGGAAAAAAACCAGGGCCTGAGGAACCAAGCCAGAGCCCGAGGAACAAAACCACACCTCGAGGTAAAGAAACAGGGTCCGAGGAAGAAAACCAGAGCCCGAGGAACAAAACCAGAGCCTGAGGAAGAAAACCAGACCACGATGAACAAAACCAGAGCCCGAGGAACAGACCCAGAGCCCGAGGAACACAACCAGAGCCCGAGGAACAAAACCAGACCTCGATGAACAAAACCAGAGCCCGAGGAATAAAACCAGAGCTCAAGGAACAAAACTAGAACCCGAGGAACAAAACGAGAGTTCGAGGAAGAAAACGAGAGCCCGCGGAACAAAACCAGTGCCAAAGGAAGAAAACCAGAGCCCGAGGAAGAAAACTAGAGCTCTTGGAACAAAACCAGGTGCCGAGGAAGAAAAGGAGAGCCCGAGGAACAAAAACAGAGCCCGAGGAACAAAACCAAAGCCCGAAGAACAATATCAGAGCCCAAGGAACAAAAGGAAACGCCGAGGAAGAAAACCAGGGCCTGAGGAACAAAACTAGAGCTCGAGGAACAAACCCGGAGCCCGAGGAACACAACCAGAGCCCGAGGAACACAACCAGAGCCCGAGGAAGAAAACCAGACCTCGATGAACAAAACCAGAGCCCGAGGAATAAAACCAGAGCTCGAGGAAGAAAACCAGAGCCTGAGGAAGAAAACCAGAGCCCGAGGAAGAAAACCAGAGCCCGAGGAAGAAAACCAGAGCCCGAGGAAGAAAACCAGAGCCCAAGGAAAAAAACCAGAACCCGAGGAACAAAACGAGAGTTCGAGGAAGAAAACGAGAGCCCGAGCAACAAAACCAGTGCCAAAGGAATAAAACCAGAGCCCGAGGAAGAAAACCAGACCCGAAGGAAGAAAACCAGACCTCAAGGAACAAAACCAGAACCCGAGGAAGAAAATGAGAGCCCGAGGAACATAACCAGTGCCCAAGGAATAAAACCAGAGCTCGAGGAACAAAACCAGAGCCCAAGGACAAAAAGGAAGGCCTGAAGAACAAAACGAGGGCCATAGGAAGAAAACCAGAGCCCGTGGAATAAAACCAGGGCCCGAGGAACCGAACCAGAAACCGAGGAACAAATCCAGAGCCCGAGGAACAAAACTAGCCCTCGAGGAACACAACCAGAGCCCGAGGAAGAAAACCAGAGCCCGAGGAAGAAAACCAGAGCCCGAGGAATAAAACCAGAGCTCAAGGAACAAAACCAGAACCCGAGGAACAAAACGAGAGTTCGAGGAAGAAAACGAGAGCCCGAGGAACAAAACCAGTGCCAAAGGAAGAAAACCAGAGCCCGAGGAAGAAAACCAGAGCCCGAGGAAGAAAACTAGAGCTCTTGGAACAAAACCAGGTGCCGAGGAAGAAAAGGAGAGCCCGAGGAACAAAAACAGAGCCCGAGGACCAAAACCAAAGCCCGAAGAACAATATCAGAGCCCAAGGAACAAAAGGAAACCCCGAGGAAGAAAACCAGGGCCTGAGGAAAAAAACTAGAGCTCGAGGAACAAACCCGGAGCCCGAGGAACACAACCAGAGCCCGAGATACAAAAACAGAGCCCAAGGAACAAAACTAGGGCCCGAAGAAGAAAAGGAGAGCTCGAGGAAGAAATCCAGAGCCCGAGCAACAAAACCAGAGCCTGAGGCAGAAAACCAGAGCCCGAGGAAGAAAACCAGAGCCAGAGGAAGAAAACCAGAGCCCGAGGAAGAAAACCAGACCTCAAGGAACAAAACCAGAACCCGAAGAACAAAACGAGAGTTCGAGGAAGAAAAGGAGAGCCCGAGGAACAAAACAAAGCCCGAAGAACAATATCAGAGCCCAAGGAACAAAAGGAAATCCCGAGGAAGAAAACCAGGGCCTGAGGAACAAAACTAGAGCTCGAGGAACAAACCCGGAGCCCGAGGAACACAACCAGAGCCCGAGGAACACCACCAGAGCCCGAGGAACAAAAACAGAGCCCGAGGAACAAAACTAGGGCCCGAAGAAGAAAAGGAGAGCTCGAGGAAGAAATCCAGAGCCCGAGCAACAAAACCAGAGCCTGAGGAAGAAAACCAGAGCCCGAGGAAGAAAACCAGACCCCAAGGAAGAAAACCAGACCTCAAGGAACAAAACCAGAACCCGAGGAACAAAACGAGAGTCCGAGGAAGAAAACGAGAGCCCGAGGAACATAACCAGTGCCCAAGGAATAAAACGAGAGCTCGAGGAAGAAAACCAGAGCCCAAGGACAAAAAGGAAGGCCTGAAGAACAAAACGAGGGCCATAGGAAGAAAACCAGAGCCCGTGGAATAAAACCAGGGCCCGAGGAACCGAACCAGAAACCGAGGAACAAATCCAGAGCCCGAGGAACAAAACTAGCCCTCGAGGAAGAAAACCAGAGCCCGAGGAACAAAACCAGAGCCCGAGGAAAACAACCAGGGCCTGAGGAACCAAGCCAGAGCCCGAGGAAGAAAACCACCCCTCGAGGTAAAGAAACAGGGTCCGAGGAAGAAAACCAGAGCCCGAGGAAGAAAACCAGAGCCTGAGGAACAAAACCAGAGCCCGAGGAAGAAAACCAGACCTCGACGAACAAAACCAGAGCCTGAGGAACAGAACCAGAGACCGAGGAACACAACCAGAGCCCGAGGAACAAAACCAGACCTCGATGAACAAAACCAGAGCCCGAGGAATAAAACCAGAGCTCAAGGAACAAAACCAGAACCCGAGGAACAAAACGAGAGTTCGAGGAAGAAAACGAGAGCCCGAGGAACAAAACTAGTGCCAAAGGAAGAAAACCAGAGCCCGAGGAAGAAACCAGACCCGAAGGAAGAAAACCAGACCTCAAGGAACAAAACCAGAACCCGAGGAAGAAAATGAGAGCCCGAGGAACATATCCAGTGCCCAAGGAATAAAACCAGAGCTCGAGGAACAAAACCAGAGCCCAAGGACAAAAAGGAAGGCCTGAAGAACAAAACGAGGGCCATAGGAAGAAAACCAGAGCCCGTGGAATAAAACCAGGGCCCGAGGAACCGAACCAGAAACCGAGGAACAAATCCAGAGCCTGAGGAACAAAACTAGCCCTCGAGGAACACAACCAGAGCCCGAGGAAGAAAACCAGACCTCGATGAACAAAACCAGAGCCCGAGGAATAAAACCAGAGCTCAAGGAACAAAACCAGAACCCGAGGAACAAAACGAGAGTTCGAGGAAGGAAACGAGAGCCCGAGGAACAAAACCAGTGCCAAAGGAAGAAAACCAGAGCCCGAGGAAGAAAACCAGAGCCCGAGGAAGAAAACTAGAGCTCTTGGAACAAAACCAGGTGCCGAGGAAGAAAAGGAGAGCCCGAGGAACAAAAACAGAGCCCGAGGAACAAAACCAAAGCCCGAAGAACAATATCAGAGCCCAAGGAACAAAAGGAAATCCCGAGGAAGAAAACCAGGGCCTGAGGAACAAAACTAGAGCTCGAGGAACAAACCCGGACCCCGAGGAACACAACCAGAGCCCGAGATACAAAAACAGAGCCCAAGGAACAAATCTAGGGCCCGAAGAAGAAAAGGAGAACTCGAGGAAGAAATCCAGAGCCCGAGCAACAAAACCAGAGCCTGAGGAAGAAAACCAGAGCCCGAGGTAGAAAACCAGAGCCCGGGGAAGAAAACCAGAGCCCAAGGAAGAAAACCAGACCTCAAGGAACAAAACCAGAACCCGAAGAACAAAACGAGAGTTCGAGGAAGAAAACGAGAGCCCGAGGAACAAAACCAGTGCCAAAGGAATAAAACCAGAGCCCGAGGAAGAAAACCAGAGCCCGAGGAAGAAAACTAGAGCTCTTGGAACAAAACCAGGTGCCGAGGAAGAAAAGGAGAGCCCGAGGAACAAAACCAGAGCCCGAGGAACAAAACCAAAGCCCGAAGAACAATATCAGAGCCCAAGGAACAAAAGGAAACCCCGAGGAAGAAAACCAGGGCCTGAGGAACAAAACTAGAGCTCAAGGAACAAAACCAGAACCCGAGGAACAAAACGAGAGTCCGAGGAAGAAAACGAGAGCCCGAGGAACATAACCAGTGCCCAAGGAATAAAACGAGAGCTCGAGGAAGAAAACCAGAGCCCAAGGACAAAAAGGAAGGCCTGAAGAACAAAACGAGGGCCATAGGAAGAAAACCAGAGCCCGTGGAATAAAACCAGGGCCCGAGGAACCGAACCAGAAACCGAGGAACAAATCCAGAGCCCGAGGAACAAAACTAGCCCTCGAGGAACAAAACCAGAGCCCGAGGAACAAAACCAGAGCCCGAGGAAAACAACCAGGGCCTGAGGAACCAAGCCAGAGCCCGAGGAAAAAAACCACCCCTCGAGGTAAAGAAACAGGGTCCGAGGAAGAAAACCAGAGCCCGAGGAAGAAAACCAGAGCCTGAGGAACAAAACCAGAGCCCGAGGAAGAAAACCAGACCTCGACGAACAAAACCAGAGCCTGAGGAACAGAACCAGAGACCGAGGAACACAACCAGAGCCCGAGGAAGAAAACCAGAGCTCGATGAACAAAACCAGAGCCTGAGGAATAAAACCAGAGCTCAAGGAACAAAACCAGAACCCGAGGAACAAAACGAGAGTTCGAGGAAGAAAACGAGAGCCCGAGGAACAAAACCAGTGCCAAAGGAAGAAAACCAGAGCCCGAGGAAGAAAACCAGAGCCCGAGGAACATAACTAGAGCTCTTGGAATAAAACCAGGTGCCGAGAAAGAAAAGGAGAGCCCGAGGAACAAAAACAGGGCCCGAGGAACAAAACCAAAGCCCGAAGAACAATATCAGAGCCCAAGGAACAAAAGGAAAACCCGAGGAAGAAAACCAGGGCCTGAGGAACAAAAGTAGAGCTCGAGGAACAAACCCGGAGCCCGAGGAACACAACCAGAGGCCGAGGAACACAACCAGAGCCCGAGGAACAAAACTAGGGCCCGAAGAAGAAAAGGAGAGCTCGAGGAAGAAATCCAGAGCCCGAGCAACAAAACCAGAGCCCGAGGAAGAAAACCAGAGCCCGAGGAAGAAAACCAGAGCCCGAGGAAGAAAACCAGAGCCCAAGGAAGAAAACCAGACCTCAAGGAAGAAAACCAGAACCCGAGGAACAAAACGAGAGTTCGAGGAAGAAAACGAGAGCCCGAGGAACAAAACCAGTGCCAAAGGAAGAAAACCAGAGCCCGAGGAAGAAAACCAGAGCCCGAGGAAGAAAACCAGAGCCCGAGGAAGAAAACTAGAGCTCTTGGAACAAAACCAGATGCCGAGGAAGAAAAGGAGAGCCCGAGGAACAAAAACAGAGCCCGAGGAACAAAACCAAAGCCCGAAGAACAATATCAGAGCCCAAGGAACTAAAGGAAACCCCGAGGAAGAAAAACAGGGCCTGAGGAACAAAACTAGAGCTCGAGGAACAAACCCGGAGCCCGAGGAACACAACCAGAGCCCGAGGAACAAAAACAGAGCTCGAGGAACAAAACTAGGGCCCGAAGAAGAAAAGGAGAGCTCGAGGAAGAAATCCAGAGCCCGAGCAACAAAACCAGAGCCTGAGGAAGAAAACCAGAGCCCGAGGAAGAAAACCAGAGCCCGAGGAATAAAACTAGAGCCCAAGGAAGAAAACCAGACCTCAAGGAACAAAACCAGAACCCGAAGAACAAAACGAGAGTTCGAGGAAGCAAACGAGAGCCCGAGGAACAAAACCAGTGCCAAAGGAAGAAAACCAGAGCCCGAGGAAGAAAACCAGAGCCCGAGAAAGAAAACTAGAGCTCTTGGAACAAAACCAGATGCCGAGGAAGAAAAGGAGAGCCCGAGGAACAAAAACAGAGCCCGAGGAACAAAACCAAAGCCCGAAGAACAATATCAGAGCCCAAGGAACAAAAGGAAACCCCGAGGAAGAAAACCAGGGCCTGAGGAACAAAACTAGAGCTCGAGGAACAAACCCGGAGCCCGAGGAACACAACCAGAGCCCGAGAAACACAACCAGAGCCCGAGGAACAAAAACAGAGCTTGAGGAACAAAACTAGGGCCCGAAGAAGAAAAGGAGAGCTCGAGGAAGAAAACCAGAGCCTGAGGAAGAAAACCAGAGCCCAAGGAAGAAAACCAGACCTCAAGGAACAAAACCAGAACCCGAGGAACAAAACGAGAGTCCGAGGAAGAAAACGAGAGTCCGAGGAACGTAACCAGTGCCCAAGGAATAAAACCAGAGCTCGAGGAACAAAACCAGAGCCCAAGGACAAAAAGGAAGGCCTGAAGAACAAAACGAGGGCCATAGGAAGAAAACCAGAGCCCGTGGAATAAAACCAGGGCCCGAGGAACCGAACCAGAAACCGAGGAACAAATCCAGAGCCCGAGGAACAAAACTAGCCCTCAAGGAACAAAACCAGAGGCCGAGGAACAAAACCAGAGCCCGAGGAAAACAACCAGGGCCTGAGGAACCAAGCCAGAGCCCGAGGAAAAAAACCACCCCTCGAGGTAAAGAAACAGGGTCCGAGGAAGAAAACCAGAGCCCGAGGAACAAAACCAGAGCCCGAGGAAGAAAACCAGACCTCGACGAACAAAACCAGAGCCTGAGGAACAGAACCAGAGCCCGAGGAACAGAACCAGAGCCCTAGGAACACAACCAGAGCCCGAGGAACAAAACCAGACCTCGATGAACAAAACCAGAGCCCGAGGAATAAAACCAGAGCTCAAGGAACAAAACCAGAACCCGAGGAACAAAACGAGAGTTCGAGGAAGAAAACGAGAGCCCGAGGAACAAAACCAGTGCCAAAGGAAGAAAACCAGAGCCCGAGGAAGAAAACCAGAGCCCAAGGAACAAAACTAGAGCTCTTGGAACAAAACCAGGTGCCGAGAAAGAAAAGGAGAGCCCGAGGAACAAAAACAGAGCCCGAGGAACAAAACCAAAGCCCGAAGAACAATATCAGAGCCCAAGGAACAAAAGGAAACATCGAGGAAGAAAACCAGGGCCTGAGGAACAAAAGTAGAGCTCGAGGAACAAACCCGGAGCCCGAGGAACACAACCAGAGCCCGAGGAACACAACCAGAGCCCGAGGAACAAAAACAGAGCCCGAGGAACAAAACTAGGGCCCGAAGAAGAAAAGGAGAGCTCGAGGAAGAAATCCAGAGCCCGAGCAACAAAACCAGAGCCTGAGGAAGAAAACCAGAGCCCGAGTAATAAAACCAGACCCCAAGGAAGAAAACCAGACCTCAAGGAACAAAACCAGAACCCGAGGACAAAAAGGAAGGCCTGAAGAACAAAACGAGGGCCATAGGAAGAAAACCAGAGCCCGTGGAATAAAACCAGGGCCCGAGGAACCGAACCAGAAACTGAGGAACAAATCCAGAGCCCGAGGAACAAAACTAGCCCTCGAGGAAGAAAACCAGAGCCCGAGGAACAAAACCAGAGCCCGAGGAAAACAACCAGGGCCTGAGGAACCAAGCCAGAGCCCGAGGAAGAAAACCACCCCTCAAGGTAAAGAAACAGGGTCCGAGGAAGAAAACCAGAGCCCGAGGAAGAAAACCAGAGCCTGAGGAAGAAAACCAGAGCCCGAGGAAGAAAACCAGACCTCGATGAACAAAACCAGAGCTTGAGGAACACAACCAGAGCCCGAGGAAGAAAACCAGACCTCGATGAACAAAACCAGAGCCCGAGGAATAAAACCAGAGCTCAAGGAACAAAACCAGAACCCGAGGAACAAAACGAGAGTTCGAGGAAGAAAACGAGAGCCCGAGGAACAAAACCAGTGCCAAAGGAAGAAAACCAGAGGCCGAGGAAGAAAACCAGAGCCCGAGGAAGAAAACCAGAGCCCAAGGAAGAAAACCAGAGCTCAAGGAACAAAACCAGAACCCGAGGAACAAAACGAGAGTTCGAGGAAGAAAACGAGAGCCCGAGGAACAAAACCAGTGCCAAAGGAAGAAAACCAGAGCCCGAGGAAGAAAACCAGAGCCCGAGGAAGAAAACTAGAGCTCTTGGAACAAAACCAGGTGCCGAGGAAGAAAAGGAGAGCCCGAGGAACAAAAACAGAGCCCGAGGAACAAAACCAAAGCCCGAAGAAAAATATCAGAGCCCAAGGAACAAAAGGAAACCCCGAGGAAGAAAACCAGGGCCTGAGGAACAAAACTAGAGCTCGAGGAACAAACCCGGAGCCCGAGGAACACAACCAGAGCCCGAGGTACACAACCAGAGCCCGAGGAACAAAAACAGAGCCCGAGGAAAAAAACTAGGGCCCGAAGAAGAAAAGGAGAGCTCGAGGAAGAAATCCAGAGCCCGAGCAACAAAACCAGAGCCTGAGGAAGAAAACCAGAGCCTGAGGAAGAAAACCAGAGCCCGAGGAAGAAAACCAGAGCCCGAGGAAGAAAACCAGAGCCCAAGGAAGAAAACCAGACCTCAAGGAACAAAACCAGAACCCGAGGAACAAAACGAGAGTTCGAGGAAGAAAACGAGAGCCCGAGGAACATAACCAGTGCCCAAGGAATAAAACCAGAGCCCGAGGAAGAAAATCAGAGCCCGAGGAACATAACCAGTGCCCAAGGAATAAAACCAGAGCCCGAGGAACAAAACCAAAGCCCGAAGAACAATATCAGAGCCCAAGGAACAAAAGGAATCCGCGAGGAAGAAAACCAGGGCCTGAGGAACAAAATCAGAGCTCTAGGAACAAACCCGGAGCCCGAGGAACACAACCAGAGCTCGAGGAACAAAAACAGAGCCCGAGGAACAAAACTAGGGCCCGAAGAAGAAAAGGAGAGCTCGAGGAAGAAATCCAGAGCCCGAGGAAGAAAACCAGAGCCCGAGGAAGAAA
Source organism: Calonectris borealis (assembly GCF_964195595.1). Classification (NCBI taxonomy): domain Eukaryota; kingdom Metazoa; phylum Chordata; class Aves; order Procellariiformes; family Procellariidae; genus Calonectris; species Calonectris borealis. The sequence continues at coordinate 1,130,167 of NW_027441452.1, read as the reverse complement.
ACCAGAGCCCAAGGAAGAAAACCAGAGCTCAAGGAACAAAACCAGAACCCGAGGAACAAAACGAGAGTTCGAGGAAGAAAACGAGAGCCCGAGGAACAAAACCAGTGCCAAAGGAAGAAAACCAGAGCCCGAGGAAGAAAACCAGAGCCCGAGGAAGAAAACTAGAGCTCTTGGAACAAAACCAGGTGCCGAGGAAGAAAAGGAGAGCCCGAGGAACAAAAACAGAGCCCGAGGAACAAAACCAAAGCCCGAAGAACAATATCAGAGCCCAAGGAACAAAAGGAAACCCCGAGGAAGAAAACCAGGGCCTGAGGAACAAAATCAGAGCTCTAGGAACAAACCCGGAGCCCGAGGAACACAACCAGAGCCCGAGGAACACAACCAGAGCCCGAGGAACAAAACTAGGGCCCGAAGAAGAAAAGGAGAGCTCGAGGAAGAAATCCAGAGCCCGAGCAACAAAACCAGAGCCCGAGGAAGAAAACCAGAGCCCGAGGAAGAAAACCAGAGCTCAAGGAACAAAACCAGAACCCGAGGAACAAAACGAGAGCCCGAGGAAGAAAACAAGAGCCCGAGGAACATAACCAGTGCCCAAGGAATAAAAGCAGAGCTCAAGGAACAAAACCAGAGCCCAAGGACAAAAAGGAAGGCCTGAAGAACAAAACGAGGGCCATAGGAAGAAAACCAGAGCCCGTGGAATAAAACCAGGGCTCGAGGAACCGAACCAGAAACCGAGGAACAAATCCAGAGCCCGAGGAACAAAACTAGCCCTCGAGGAACACAACCAGAGCCCGAGGATGAAAACCAGACCTCGATGAACAAAACCAGAGCCCGAGGAATGAAACCAGAGCTCAAGGAACAAAACCAGAACCCGAGGAACAAAACAAGAGTTCGAGGAAGAAAACGAGAGCCCGAGGAACAAAACCAGTGCCAAAGGAAGAAAACCAGAGCCCGAGGAAGAAAACCAGAGCCCGAGGAAGAAAACTAGAGCTCTTGGAACAAAACCAGGTGCCGAGGAAGAAAAGGAGAGCCCGAGGAAGAAAAGGAGAGCCCGAGGAACAAAAACAGAGCCCGAGGAACAAAAGCAAAGCCCGAAGAACAATATCAGAGCCCAAGGAACAAAAGGAAACCCCGAGGAAGAAAACCAGGGCCTGAGGAACAAAATCAGAGCTCTAGGAACAAACCCGGAGCCCGAGGAACACAACCAGAGCCCGAGGAACACAACCAGAGCCCGAGGAACAAAACTAGGGCCCGAAGAAGAAAAGGAGAGCTCGAGGAAGAAATCCAGAGCCCGAGCAACAAAACCAGAGCCCGAGGAAGAAAACCAGAGCCTGAGGAAGAAAACCAGAGCCCGAGGAAGAAAACCAGAGCCCAAGGAAGAAAACCAGAGCCCAAGGAAGAAAACCAGACCTCAAGGAACAAAACCAGAACCCGAAGAACAAAACGAGAGTTCGAGGAAGCAAACGAGAGCCCGAGGAACAAAACCAGAGCCCAAGGAATAAAACCAGAGCCCGAGGAAGAAAACCAGAGCCCGAGGAACATAACCAGTGCCCAAGGAATAAAACCAGAGCCCGAGGAACAAAACCAAAGCCCGAAGAACAATATCAGAGCCCAAGGAACAAAAGGAAACCGCGAGGAAGAAAACCAGGGCCTGAGGAACAAAATCAGAGCTCTAGGAACAAACCCGGAGCCCGAGGAACACAACCAGAGCTCGAGGAACAAAAACAGAGCCCGAGGAACAAAACTAGGGCCCGAAGAAGAAAAGGAGAGCTCGAGGAAGAAATCCAGAGCCCGAGGAAGAAAACCAGAGCCCGAGGAAGAAAACCAGAGCCCAAGGAAGAAAACCAGAGCTCAAGGAACAAAACCAGAACCCGAGGAACAAAACGAGAGTTCGAGGAAGAAAACGAGAGCCCGAGGAACAAAACCAGTGCCAAAGGAAGAAAACCAGAGCCCGAGGAAGAAAACCAGAGCCCGAGGAAGAAAACTAGAGCTCTTGGAACAAAACCAGGTGCCGAGGAAGAAAAGGAGAGCCCGAGGAACAAAAACAGAGCCCGAGGAACAAAACCAAAGCCCGAAGAACAATATCAGAGCCCAAGGAACAAAAGGAAACCCCGAGGAAGAAAACCAGGGCCTGAGGAACAAAATCAGAGCTCTAGGAACAAACCCGGAGCCCGAGGAACACAACCAGAGCCCGAGGAACACAACCAGAGCCCGAGGAACAAAACTAGGGCCCGAAGAAGAAAAGGAGAGCTCGAGGAAGAAATCCAGAGCCCGAGCAACAAAACCAGAGCCCGAGGAAGAAAACCAGAGCCCGAGGAAGAAAACCAGAGCCCGAGGAAGAAAACCAGAGCTCAAGGAACAAAACCAGAACCCGAGGAACAAAACGAGAGCCCGAGGAAGAAAACGAGAGCCCGAGGAACATAACCAGTGCCCAAGGAATAAAAGCAGAGCTCAAGGAACAAAACCAGAGCCCAAGGACAAAAAGGAAGGCCTGAAGAACAAAACGAGGGCCATAGGAAGAAAACCAGAGCCCGTGGAATAAAACCAGGGCTCGAGGAACCGAACCAGAAACCGAGGAACAAATCCAGAGCCCGAGGAACAAAACTAGCCCTCGAGGAACACAACCAGAGCCCGAGGATGAAAACCAGACCTCGATGAACAAAACCAGAGCCCGAGGAATGAAACCAGAGCTCAAGGAACAAAACCAGAACCCGAGGAACAAAACAAGAGTTCGAGGAAGAAAACGAGAGCCCGAGGAACAAAACCAGTGCCAAAGGAAGAAAACCAGAGCCCGAGGAAGAAAACCAGAGCCCGAGGAAGAAAACTAGAGCTCTTGGAACAAAACCAGGTGCCGAGGAAGAAAAGGAGAGCCCGAGGAAGAAAAGGAGAGCCCGAGGAACAAAAACAGAGCCCGAGGAACAAAAGCAAAGCCCGAAGAACAATATCAGAGCCCAAGGAACAAAAGGAAACCCCGAGGAAGAAAACCAGGGCCTGAGGAACAAAATCAGAGCTCTAGGAACAAACCCGGAGCCCGAGGAACACAACCAGAGCCCGAGGAACACAACCAGAGCCCGAGGAACAAAACTAGGGCCCGAAGAAGAAAAGGAGAGCTCGAGGAAGAAATCCAGAGCCCGAGGAAGAAAACCAGAGCCCGAGGAAGAAAACCAGAGCCTGAGGAAGAAAACCAGAGCCCGAGGAAGAAAACCAGAGCCCAAGGAAGAAAACCAGAGCCCAAGGAAGAAAACCAGACCTCAAGGAACAAAACCAGAACCCGAAGAACAAAACGAGAGTTCGAGGAAGCAAACGAGAGCCCGAGGAACAAAACCAGAGCCCAAGGAATAAAACCAGAGCCCGAGGAAGAAAACCAGAGCCCGAGGAACATAACCAGTGCCCAAGGAATAAAACCAGAGCCCGAGGAACAAAACCAAAGCCCGAAGAACAATATCAGAGCCCAAGGAACAAAAGGAAACCGCGAGGAAGAAAACCAGGGCCTGAGGAACAAAATCAGAGCTCTAGGAACAAACCCGGAGCCCGAGGAACACAACCAGAGCCCGAGGAACAAAAACAGAGCCCGAGGAACAAAACTAGGGCCCGAAGAAGAAAAGGAGAGCTCGAGGAAGAAATCCAGAGCCCGAGCAACAAAACCAGAGCCCGAGGAAGAAAACCAGAGCCCGAGGAAGAAAACCAGAGCCCGAGGAAGAAAACCAGAGCTCAAGGAACAAAACCAGAACCCGAGGAACAAAACGAGAGTCCGAGGAAGAAAACGAGAGCCCGAGGAACATAACCAGTGCCCAAGGAATAAAAGCAGAGCTCAAGGAACAAAACCAGAGCCCAAGGACAAAAAGGAAGGCCTGAAGAACAAAACGAGGGCCATAGGAAGAAAACCAGAGCCCGTGGAATAAAACCAGGGCCCGAGGAACCGAACCAGAAACCGAGGAACAAATCCAGAGCCCGAGGAACAAAACTAGCCCTCGAGGAAGAAAACCAGAGCCCGAGGAACAAAACGAGAGTTCGAGGAAAACAACCAGGGCCTGAGGAACCAAGCCAGAGCCCGAGGAAGAAAACCACCCCTCAAGGTAAAGAAACAGGGTCCGAGGAAGAAAACCAGAGCCCGAGGAAGAAAACCAGAGCCTGAGGAAGAAAACCAGAGCCCGAGGAAGAAAACCAGACCTCGATGAACAAAACCAGAGCCTGAGGAACACAACCAGAGCCCGAGGAAGAAAACCAGACCTCGATGAACAAAACCAGAGCCCGAGGAATAAAACCAGAGCTCAAGGAACAAAACCAGAACCCGAGGAACAAAACGAGAGTTTGAGGAAGAAAACGAGAGCCCGAGGAACAAAACCAGTGCCAAAGGAAGAAAACCAGAGGCCGAGGAAGAAAACCAGAGCTCGAGGAAGAAAACCAGAGCCCAAGGAAGAAAACCAGAGCTCAAGGAACAAAACCAGAACCCGAGGAACAAAACGAGAGTTCGAGGAAGAAAACGAGAGCCCGAGGAACAAAACCAGTGCCAAAGGAAGAAAACCAGAGCCCGAGGAAGAAAACCAGAGCCCGAGGAAGAAAACTAGAGCTCTTGGAACAAAACCAGGTGCCGAGGAAGAAAAGGAGAGCCCGAGGAACAAAAACAGGGCCCGAGGAACAAAACCAAAGCCCGAAGAAAAATATCAGAGCCCAAGGAACAAAAGGAAACCCCGAGGAAGAAAAACAGGGCCTGAGGAACAAAACTAGAGCTCGAGGAACAAACCCGGAGCCCGAGGAACACAACCAGAGCCCGAGGAACACAACCAGAGCCCGAGGAACAAAAACAGAGCCCGAGGAAAAAAACTAGGGCCCGAAGAAGAAAAGGAGAGCTCGAGGAAGAAATCCAGAGCCCGAGGAACAAAACCAGAGCCTGAGGAAGAAAACCAGAGCCTGAGGAAGAAAACCAGAGCCCGAGGAAGAAAACCAGAGCCCGAGGAAGAAAACCAGAGCCCAAGGAAGAAAACCAGACCTCAAGGAACAAAACCAGAACCCGAGGAACAAAACGAGAGTTCGAGGAAGAAAACGAGAGCCCGAGGAACATAACCAGTGCCCAAGGAATAAAACCAGAGCCCGAGGAAGAAAACCAGAGCCCGAGGAACATCACCAGTGCCCAAGGAATAAAACCAGAGCCCGAGGAACAAAACCAAAGCCCGAAGAACAATATCAGAGCCCAAGGAACAAAAGGAATCCGCGAGGAAGAAAACCAGGGCCTGAGGAACAAAATCAGAGCTCTAGGAACAAACCCGGAGCCCGAGGAACACAACCAGAGCTCGAGGAACAAAAACAGAGCCCGAGGAACAAAACTAGGGCCCGAAGAAGAAAAGGAGAGCTCGAGGAAGAAATCCAGAGCCCGAGCAACAAAACCAGAGCCCGAGGAAGAAAACCAGAGCCCGAGGAAGAAAACCAGAGCCCAAGGAAGAAAACCAGAGCTCAAGGAACAAAACCAGAACCCGAGGAACAAAACAAGAGTTCGAGGAAGAAAACGAGAGCCCGAGGAACAAAACCAGTGCCAAAGGAAGAAAACCAGAGCCCGAGGAAGAAAACCAGAGCCCGAGGAAGAAAACTAGAGCTCTTGGAACAAAACCAGGTGCCGAGGAAGAAAAGGAGAGCCCGAGGAACAAAAACAGGGCCCGAGGAACAAAACCAAAGCCCGAAGAAAAATATCAGAGCCCAAGGAACAAAAGGAAACCCCGAGGAAGAAAAACAGGGCCTGAGGAACAAAACTAGAGCTCGAGGAACAAACCCGGAGCCCGAGGAACACAACCAGAGCCCGAGGAACACAACCAGAGCCCGAGGAACAAAAACAGAGCCCGAGGAATAAAACCAGAGCTCAAGGAACAAAACCAGAACCCGAGGAACAAAACGAGAGTTCGAGGAAGAAAACGAGAGCCCGAGGAACAAAACCAGTGCCAAAGGAAGAAAACCAGAGCCCGAGGAAGAAAACCAGAGCCCGAGGAAGAAAACCAGAGCCCAAGGAAGAAAACCAGAGCTCAAGGAACAAAACCAGAACCCGAGGAACAAAACGAGAGTTCGAGGAAGAAAACGAGAGCCCGAGGAACAAAACCAGTGCCAAAGGAAGAAAACCAGAGCCCGAGGAAGAAAACCAGAGCCCGAGGAAGAAAACTAGAGCTCTTGGAACAAAACCAGGTGCCGAGGAAGAAAAGGAGAGCCCGAGGAACAAAAACAGGGCCCGAGGAACAAAACCAAAGCCCGAAGAAAAATATCAGAGCCCAAGGAACAAAAGGAAACCCCGAGGAAGAAAAACAGGGCCTGAGGAACAAAACTAGAGCTCGAGGAACAAACCCGGAGCCCGAGGAACACAACCAGAGCCCGAGGAACACAACCAGAGCCCGAGGAACAAAAACAGAGCCCGAGGAAAAAAACTAGGGCCCGAAGAAGAAAAGGAGAGCTCGAGGAAGAAATCCAGAGCCCGAGCAACAAAACCAGAGCCTGAGGAAGAAAACCAGAGCCTGAGGAAGAAAACCAGAGCCCGAGGAAGAAAACCAGAGCCCGAGGAAGAAAACCAGAGCCCAAGGAAGAAAACCAGACCTCAAGGAACAAAACCAGAACCCGAGGAACAAAACGAGAGTTCGAGGAAGAAAACGAGAGCCCGAGGAACATAACCAGTGCCCAAGGAATAAAACCAGAGCCCGAGGAAGAAAACCAGAGCCCGAGGAACATAACCAGTACCCAAGGAATAAAACCAGAGCCCGAGGAACAAAACCAAAGCCCGAAGAACAATATCAGAGCCCAAGGAACAAAAGGAAACCGCGAGGAAGAAAACCAGGGCCTGAGGAACAAAATCAGAGCTCTAGGAACAAACCCGGAGCCCGAGGAACACAACCAGAGCTCGAGGAACAAAAACAGAGCCCGAGGAACAAAACTAGGGCCCGAAGAAGAAAAGGAGAGCTCGAGGAAGAAATCCAGAGCCCGAGCAACAAAACCAGAGCCCGAGGAAGAAAACCAGAGCCCGAGGAAGAAAACCAGAGCCCGAGGAAGAAAACCAGAGCTCAAGGTACAAAACCAGAACCCGAGGAACAAAACGAGAGTCCGAGGAAGAAAACGAGAGCCCGAGGAACATAACCAGTGCCCAAGGAATAAAAGCAGAGCTCAAGGAACAAAACCAGAGCCCAAGGACAAAAAGGAAGGCCTGAAGAACAAAACGAGGGCCATAGGAAGAAAACCAGAGCCCGTGGAATAAAACCAGGGCTCGAGGAACCGAACCAGAAACCGAGGAACAAATCCAGAGCCCGAAGAACAAAACTAGCCCTCGAGGAACACAACCAGAGCCCGAGGAAGAAAACCAGACCTCAATGAACAAAACCAGAGCCCGAGGAATGAAACCAGAGCTCAAGGAACAAAACCAGAACCCGAGGAACAAAACGAGAGTTCGAGGAAGAAAACGAGAGCCCGAGGAACAAAACCAGTGCCAAAGGAAGAAAACCAGAGCCCGAGGAAGAAAACCAGAGCCCGAGGAAGAAAACTAGAGCTCTTGGAACACAACCAGGTGCCGAGGAAGAAAAGGAGAGCCCGAGGAACAAAAACAGAGCCCGAGGAACAAAACCAAAGCCCGAAGAACAATATCAGAGCCCAAGGAACAAAAGGAAACCCCGAGGAAGAAAACCAGGGCCTGAGGAACAAAACTAGAGCTCAGGGAACAAACCCGGAGCCCGAGGAACACAACCAGAGCCCGAGGAACACAACCAGAGCCCGAGGAACAAAAACAGAGCCCGAGGAACAAAACTAGGGCCCGAAGAAGAAAAGGAGAGCTCGAGGAAGAAATCCAGAGCCCGAGGAAGAAAACCAGAGCCCGAGGAAGAAAACCAGAGCCCAAGGAAGAAAACCAGAGCTCAAGGAACAAAACCAGAACCCGAGGAACAAAACAAGAGTTCGAGGAAGAAAACGAGAGCCCGAGGAACAAAACCAGTGCCAAAGGAAGAAAACCAGAGCCCGAGGAAGAAAACCAGAGCCCGAGGAAGAAAACTAGAGCTCTTGGAACAAAACCAGGTGCCGAGGAAGAAAAGGAGAGCCCGAGGAACAAAAACAGAGCCCGAGGAACAAAACCAAAGCCCGAAGAACAATATCAGAGCCCAAGGAACAAAAGGAAACCCCGAGGAAGAAAACCAGGGCCTGAGGAACAAAATCAGAGCTCTAGGAACAAACCCGGAGCCCGAGGAACACAACCAGAGCCCGAGGAACACAACCAGAGCCCGAGGAACAAAAACAGAGCTTGAGGAACAAAACTAGGGCCCGAAGAAGAAAAGGAGAGCTCGAGGAAGAAATCCAGAGCCCGAGCAACAAAACCAGAGCCCGAGGAAGAAAACCAGAGCCCGAGGAAGAAAACCAGAGCCCGAGGAAGAAAACCAGAGCTCAAGGAACAAAACCAGAACCCGAGGAACAAAACGAGAGCCCGAGGAAGAAAACGAGAGCCCGAGGAACATAACCAGTGCCCAAGGAATAAAAGCAGAGCTCAAGGAACAAAACCAGAGCCCAAGGACAAAAAGGAAGGCCTGAAGAACAAAACGAGGGCCATAGGAAGAAAACCAGAGCCCGTGGAATAAAACCAGGGCTCGAGGAACCGAACCAGAAACCGAGGAACAAATCCAGAGCCCGAGGAACAAAACTAGCCCTCGAGGAACACAACCAGAGCCCGAGGAAGAAAACCAGACCTCGATGAACAAAACCAGAGCCCGAGGAATGAAACCAGAGCTCAAGGAACAAAACCAGAACCCGAGGAACAAAACAAGAGTTCGAGGAAGAAAACGAGAGCCCGAGGAACAAAACCAGTGCCAAAGGAAGAAAACCAGAGCCCGAGGAAGAAAACCAGAGCCCGAGGAAGAAAACTAGAGCTCTTGGAACAAAACCAGGTGCCGAGGAAGAAAAGGAGAGCCCGAGGAACAAAAACAGAGCCCGAGGAACAAAACCAAAGCCCGAAGAACAATATCAGAGCCCAAGGAACAAAACGAAACCCCGAGGAAGAAAACCAGGGCCTGAGGAACAAAATCAGAGCTCTAGGAACAAACGCGGAGCCCGAGGAACACAACCAGAGCCCGAGGAACACAACCAGAGCCCGAGGAACAAAACTAGGGCCCGAAGAAGAAAAGGAGAGCTCGAGGAAGAAATCCAGAGCCCGAGCAACAAAACCAGAGCCCGAGGAAGAAAACCAGAGCCTGAGGAAGAAAACCAGAGCCCAAGGAAGAAAACCAGAGCTCAAGGAACAAAACCAGAACCCGAGGAAGAAAACGAGAGTCCGAGGAAGAAAACGAGAGCCCGAGGAACATAACCAGTGCCCAAGGAATAAAAGCAGAGCTCAAGGAACAAAACCAGAGCCCAAGGACAAAAAGGAAGGCCTGAAGAACAAAACGAGGGCCATAGGAAGAAAACCAGAGCCCGTGGAATAAAACCAGGGCCCGAGGAACCGAACCAGAAACCGAGGAACAAATCCAGAGCCCGAGGAACAAAACTAGCCCTCGAGGAACACAACAGAGCCCGAGGAAGAAAACCAGACCTCGATGAACAAAACCAGAGCCCGAGGAATGAAACCAGAGCTCAAGGAACAAAACCAGAACCCGAGGAACAAAACGAGAGTTCGAGGAAGAAAACGAGAGCCCGAGGAACAAAACCAGTGCCAAAGGAAGAAAACCAGAGCCCGAGGAAGAAAACCAGAGCCCGAGGAAGAAAACTAGAGCTCTTGGAACACAACCAGGTGCCGAGGAAGAAAAGGAGAGCCCGAGGAACAAAAACAGAGCCCGAGGAACAAAACCAAAGCCCGAAGAACAATATCAGAGCCCAAGGAACAAAAGGAAACCCCGAGGAAGAAAACCAGGGCCGGAGGAACAACACTAGAGCTCGAGGAACAAACCCGGAGCCCGAGAAACACAACCAGAGCCCGAGGAACACAACCAGAGCCCGAGGAACAAAAACAGAGCTTGAGGAACAAAACTAGGGCCCGAAGAAGAAAAGGAGAGCTCGAGGAAGAAATCCAGAGCCCGAGCAACAAAACCAGAGCCCGAGGAAGAAAACCAGAGCCCGAGGAAGAAAACCAGAGCCCGAGGAAGAAAACCAGAGCTCAAGGAACAAAACCAGAACCCGAGGAACAAAACGAGAGCCCGAGGAAGAAAACGAGAGCCCGAGGAACATAACCAGTGCCCAAGGAATAAAAGCAGAGCTCAAGGAACAAAACCAGAGCCCAAGGACAAAAAGGAAGGCCTGAAGAACAAAACGAGGGCCATAGGAAGAAAACCAGAGCCCGTGGAATAAAACCAGGGCTCGAGGAACCGAACCAGAAACCGAGGAACAAATCCAGAGCCCGAGGAACAAAACTAGCCCTCGAGGAACACAACCAGAGCCCGAGGAAGAAAACCAGACCTCGATGAACAAAACCAGAGCCCGAGGAATGAAACCAGAGCTCAAGGAACAAAACCAGAACCCGAGGAACAAAACAAGAGTTCGAGGAAGAAAACGAGAGCCCGAGGAACAAAACCAGTGCCAAAGGAAGAAAACCAGAGCCCGAGGAAGAAAACCAGAGCCCGAGGAAGAAAACTAGAGCTCTTGGAACAAAACCAGGTGCCGAGGAAGAAAAGGAGAGCCCGAGGAACAAAAACAGAGCCCGAGGAACAAAACCAAAGCCCGAAGAACAATATCAGAGCCCAAGGAACAAAACGAAACCCCGAGGAAGAAAACCAGGGCCTGAGGAACAAAATCAGAGCTCTAGGAACAAACGCGGAGCCCGAGGAACACAACCAGAGCCCGAGGAACACAACCAGAGCCCGAGGAACAAAACTAGGGCCCGAAGAAGAAAAGGAGAGCTCGAGGAAGAAATCCAGAGCCCGAGCAACAAAACCAGAGCCCGAGGAAGAAAACCAGAGCCTGAGGAAGAAAACCAGAGCCCAAGGAAGAAAACCAGAGCTCAAGGAACAAAACCAGAACCCGAGGAAGAAAACGAGAGTCCGAGGAAGAAAACGAGAGCCCGAGGAACATAACCAGTGCCCAAGGAATAAAAGCAGAGCTCAAGGAACAAAACCAGAGCCCAAGGACAAAAAGGAAGGCCTGAAGAACAAAACGAGGGCCATAGGAAGAAAACCAGAGCCCGTGGAATAAAACCAGGGCCCGAGGAACCGAACCAGAAACCGAGGAACAAATCCAGAGCCCGAGGAACAAAACTAGCCCTCGAGGAACACAACAGAGCCCGAGGAAGAAAACCAGACCTCGATGAACAAAACCAGAGCCTGAGGAATGAAACCAGAGCTCAAGGAACAAAACCAGAACCCGAGGAACAAAACGAGAGTTCGAGGAAGAAAACGAGAGCCCGAGGAACAAAACCAGTGCCAAAGGAAGAAAACCAGAGCCCGAGGAAGAAAACCAGAGCCCGAGGAAGAAAACTAGAGCTCTTGGAACACAACCAGGTGCCGAGGAAGAAAAGGAGAGCCCGAGGAACAAAAACAGAGCCCGAGGAACAAAACCAAAGCCCGAAGAACAATATCAGAGCCCAAGGAACAAAAGGAAACCCCGAGGAAGAAAACCAGGGCCGGAGGAACAACACTAGAGCTCGAGGAACAAACCCGGAGCCCGAGAAACACAACCAGAGCCCGAGGAACACAACCAGAGCCCGAGGAACAAAAACAGAGCCCGAGGAACAAAACTAGGGCCCGAAGAAGAAAAGGAGAGCTCGAGGAAGAAATCCAGAGCCCGAGCAACAAAACCAGAGCCTGAGGAAGAAAACCAGAGCCCGAGGAAGAAAACCAGAGCCCGAGGAAGAAAACCAGAGCCCAAGGAAGAAAACCAGAGCCCAAGGAAGAAAACCAGAGCTCAAGGAACAAAACCAGAACCCGAGGAACAAAACGAGAGTTCGAGGAAGAAAACGAGAGCCCGAGGAACAAAACCAGTGCCAAAGGAAGAAAACCAGAGCCCGAGGAAGAAAACCAGAGCCCGAGGAAGAAAACTAGAGCTCTTGGAACAAAACCAGGTGCCGAGGAAGAAAAGGAGAGCCCGAGGAACAAAAACAGGGCCCGAGGAACAAAACCAAAGCCCGAAGAAAAATATCAGAGCCCAAGGAACAAAAGGAAACCCCGAGGAAGAAAACCAGGGCCTGAGGAACAAAACTAGAGCTCGAGGAACAAACCCGGAGCCCGAGGAACACAACCAGAGCCCGAGGAACACAACCAGAGCCCGCGGAACAAAAACAGAGCCCGAGGAAAAAAACTAGGGCCCGCGGAACAAAAACAGAGCCCGAGGAAAAAAACTAGGGCCCGAAGAAGAAAAGGAGAGCTCGAGGAAGAAATCCAGAGCCCGAGCAACAAAACCAGAGCCTGAGGAAGAAAACCAGAGCCCGAGGAAGAAAACCAGAGCCCGAGGAAGAAAACCAGAGCCCGAGGAAGAAAACCAGAGCCCAAGGAAGAAAACCAGACCTCAAGGAACAAAACCAGAACCCGAGGAACAAAACGAGAGTTCGAGGAAGAAAACGAGAGCCCGAGGAACAAAACCAAAGCCCGAAGAACAATATCAGAGCCCAAGGAACAAAAGGAAACCCCGAGGAAGAAAACCAGGGCCTGAGGAACAAAACTAGAGCTCGAGGAACAAACCCGGAGCCCGAGGAACACAAGCAGAGCCCGAGGAACAAAACCAGAGCCCGAGGAACAAAACTAGGGCCCGAAGAAGAAAAGGAGAGCTCGAGGAAGAAATCCAGAGCCCGAGTAACAAAACCAGAGCCCGAGGAAGAAAACCAGAGCCCGAGGAAGAAAACCAGAGCCCGAGGAAGAAAACCAGAGCTCAAGGAACAAAACCAGAACCCGAGGAACAAAACGAGAGTCCGAGGAAGAAAACGAGAGCCCGAGGAACATAACCAGTGCCCAAGGAATAAAAGCAGAGCTCAAGGAACAAAACCAGAGCCCAAGGACAAAAAGGAAGGCCTGAAGAACAAAACGAGGGCCATAGGAAGAAAACCAGAGCCCGTGGAATAAAACCAGGGCTCGAGGAACCGAACCAGAAACCGAGGAACAAATCCAGAGCCCGAAGAACAAAACTAGCCCTCGAGGAACACAACCAGAGCCCGAGGAAGAAAACCAGACCTCGATGAACAAAACCAGAGCCCGAGGAATGAAACCAGAGCTCAAGGAACAAAACCAGAACCCGAGGAACAAAACGAGAGTTCGAGGAAGAAAACGAGAGCCCGAGGAACAAAACCAGTGCCAAAGGAAGAAAACCAGAGCCCGAGGAAGAAAACCAGAGCCCGAGGAAGAAAACTAGAGCTCTTGGAACACAACCAGGTGCCGAGGAAGAAAAGGAGAGCCCGAGGAACAAAAACAGAGCCCGAGGAACAAAACCAAAGCCCGAAGAACAATATCAGAGCCCAAGGAACAAAAGGAAACCCCGAGGAAGAAAACCAGGGCCTGAGGAACAAAACTAGAGCTCGAGGAACAAACCCGGAGCCCGAGGAACACAACCAGAGCCCGAGGAACACAACCAGAGCCCGAGGAACAAAAACAGAGCCCGAGGAACAAAACTAGGTCCCGAAGAAGAAAAGGAGAGCTCGAGGAAGAAATCCAGAGCCCGAGGAAGAAAACCAGAGCCCGAGGAAGAAAACCAGAGCCCAAGGAAGAAAACCAGACCTCAAGGAACAAAACCAGAACCCGAGGAACAAAACGAGAGTTCGAGGAAGAAAACGAGAGCCCGAGGAACAAAACCAGTGCCAAAGGAAGAAAACCAGAGCCCGAGGAAGAAAACCAGAGCCCGAGGAAGAAAACTAGAGCTCTTGGAACAAAACCAGGTGCCGAGGAAGAAAAGGAGAGCCCGAGGAACAAAAACAGAGCCCGAGGAACAAAACCAAAGCCCGAAGAACAATATCAGAGCCCAAGGAACAAAACGAAACCCCGAGGAAGAAAACCAGGGCCTGAGGAACAAAATCAGAGCTCTAGGAACAAACCCGGAGCCCGAGGAACACAACCAGAGCCCGAGGAACACAACCAGAGCCCGAGGAACAAAAACAGAGCTTGAGGAACAAAACTAGGGCCCGAAGAAGAAAAGGAGAGCTCGAGGAAGAAATCCAGAGCCCGAGCAACAAAACCAGAGCCCGAGGAAGAAAACCAGAGCCCGAGGAAGAAAACCAGAGCCCGAGGAAGAAAACCAGAGCTCAAGGAACAAAACCAGAACCCGAGGAACAAAACGAGAGCCCGAGGAAGAAAACGAGAGCCCGAGGAACATAACCAGTGCCCAAGGAATAAAAGCAGAGCTCAAGGAACAAAACCAGAGCCCAAGGACAAAAAGGAAGGCCTGAAGAACAAAACGAGGGCCATAGGAAGAAAACCAGAGCCCATGGAATAAAACCAGGGCTCGAGGAACCGAACCAGAAACCGAGGAACAAATCCAGAGCCCGAGGAACAAAACTAGCCCTCGAGGAACACAACCAGAGCCCGAGGAAGAAAACCAGACCTCGATGAACAAAACCAGAGCCCGAGGAATGAAACCAGAGCTCAAGGAACAAAACCAGAACCCGAGGAACAAAACAAGAGTTCGAGGAAGAAAACGAGAGCCCGAGGAACAAAACCAGTGCCAAAGGAAGAAAACCAGAGCCCGAGGAAGAAAACCAGAGCCCGAGGAAGAAAACTAGAGCTCTTGGAACAAAACCAGGTGCCGAGGAAGAAAAGGAGAGCCCGAGGAACAAAAACAGAGCCCGAGGAACAAAACCAAAGCCCGAAGAACAATATCAGAGCCCAAGGAACAAAACGAAACCCCGAGGAAGAAAACCAGGGCCTGAGGAACAAAATCAGAGCTCTAGGAACAAACGCGGAGCCCGAGGAACACAACCAGAGCCCGAGGAACACAACCAGAGCCCGAGGAACAAAACTAGGGCCCGAAGAAGAAAAGGAGAGCTCGAGGAAGAAATCCAGAGCCCGAGCAACAAAACCAGAGCCCGAGGAAGAAAACCAGAGCCTGAGGAAGAAAACCAGAGCCCAAGGAAGAAAACCAGAGCTCAAGGAACAAAACCAGAACCCGAGGAAGAAAACGAGAGTCCGAGGAAGAAAACGAGAGCCCGAGGAACATAACCAGTGCCCAAGGAATAAAAGCAGAGCTCAAGGAACAAAACCAGAGCCCAAGGACAAAAAGGAAGGCCTGAAGAACAAAACGAGGGCCATAGGAAGAAAACCAGAGCCCGTGGAATAAAACCAGGGCTCGAGGAACCGAACCAGAAACCGAGGAACAAATCCAGAGCCCGAGGAACAAAACTAGCCCTCGAGGAACACAACAGAGCCCGAGGAAGAAAACCAGACCTCGATGAACAAAACCAGAGCCCGAGGAATGAAACCAGAGCTCAAGGAACAAAACCAGAACCCGAGGAACAAAACGAGAGTTCGAGGAAGAAAACGAGAGCCCGAGGAACAAAACCAGTGCCAAAGGAAGAAAACCAGAGCCCGAGGAAGAAAACCAGAGCCCGAGGAAGAAAACTAGAGCTCTTGGAACACAACCAGGTGCCGAGGAAGAAAAGGAGAGCCCGAGGAACAAAAACAGAGCCCGAGGAACAAAACCAAAGCCCGAAGAACAATATCAGAGCCCAAGGAACAAAAGGAAACCCCGAGGAAGAAAACCAGGGCCGGAGGAACAACACTAGAGCTCGAGGAACAAACCCGGAGCCCGAGAAACACAACCAGAGCCCGAGGAACACAACCAGAGCCCGAGGAACAAAAACAGAGCCCGAGGAACAAAACTAGGGCCCGAAGAAGAAAAGGAGAGCTCGAGGAAGAAATCCAGAGCCCGAGCAACAAAACCAGAGCCTGAGGAAGAAAACCAGAGCCCGAGGAAGAAAACCAGAGCCCGAGGAAGAAAACCAGAGCCCAAGGAAGAAAACCAGAGCCCAAGGAAGAAAACCAGAGCTCAAGGAACAAAACCAGAACCCGAGGAACAAAACGAGAGTTCGAGGAAGAAAACGAGAGCCCGAGGAACAAAACCAGTGCCAAAGGAAGAAAACCAGAGCCCGAGGAAGAAAACCAGAGCCCGAGGAAGAAAACTAGAGCTCTTGGAACAAAACCAGGTGCCGAGGAAGAAAAGGAGAGCCCGAGGAACAAAAACAGGGCCCGAGGAACAAAACCAAAGCCCGAAGAAAAATATCAGAGCCCAAGGAACAAAAGGAAACCCCGAGGAAGAAAACCAGGGCCTGAGGAACAAAACTAGAGCTCGAGGAACAAACCCGGAGCCCGAGGAACACAACCAGAGCCCGAGGAACACAACCAGAGCCCGCGGAACAAAAACAGAGCCCGAGGAAAAAAACTAGGGCCCGAAGAAGAAAAGGAGAGCTCGAGGAAGAAATCCAGAGCCCGAGCAACAAAACCAGAGCCTGAGGAAGAAAACCAGAGCCGGAGGAAGAAAACCAGAGCCCGAGGAAGAAAACCAGAGCCCGAGGAAGAAAACCAGAGCCCAAGGAAGAAAACCAGACCTCAAGGAACAAAACCAGAACCCGAGGAACAAAACGAGAGTTCGAGGAAGAAAACGAGAGCCCGAGGAACATAACCAGTGCCCAAGGAATAAAACCAGAGCCCGAGGAAGAAAACCAGAGCCCGAGGAACATAACCAGTGCCCAAGGAATAAAACCAGAGCCCGAGGAACAAAACCAAAGCCCGAAGAACAATATCAGAGCCCAAGGAACAAAAGGAAACCCCGAGGAAGAAAACCAGGGCCTGAGGAACAAAATCAGAGCTCTAGGAACAAACCCGGAGCCCGAGGAACACAACCAGAGCCCGAGGAACACAACCAGAGCCCGAGGAACAAAACTAGGGCCCGAAGAAGAAAAGGAGAGCTCGAGGAAGAAATCCAGAGCCCGAGCAACAAAACCAGAGCCCGAGGAAGAAAACCAGAGCCCGAGGAAGAAAACCAGAGCCCGAGGAAGAAAACCAGAGCTCAAGGAACAAAACCAGAACCCGAGGAACAAAACGAGAGCCCGAGGAAGAAAACGAGAGCCCGAGGAACATAACCAGTGCCCAAGGAATAAAAGCAGAGCTCAAGGAACAAAACCAGAGCCCAAGGACAAAAAGGAAGGCCTGAAGAACAAAACGAGGGCCATAGGAAGAAAACCAGAGCCCGTGGAATAAAACCAGGGCTCGAGGAACCGAACCAGAAACCGAGGAACAAATCCAGAGCCCGAGGAACAAAACTAGCCCTCGAGGAACACAACCAGAGCCCGAGGAAGAAAACCAGACCTCGATGAACAAAACCAGAGCCCGAGGAATGAAACCAGAGCTCAAGGAACAAAACCAGAACCCGAGGAAAAAAAAACAAGAGTTCGAGGAAGAAAACGAGAGCCCGAGGAACAAAACCAGTGCCAAAGGAAGAAAACCAGAGCCCGAGGAAGAAAACCAGAGCCCGAGGAAGAAAACTAGAGCTCTTGGAACAAAACCAGGTGCCGAGGAAGAAAAGGAGAGCCCGAGGAACAAAAACAGAGCCCGAGGAACAAAACCAAAGCCCGAAGAACAATATCAGAGCCCAAGGAACAAAACGAAACCCCGAGGAAGAAAACCAGGGCCTGAGGAACAAAATCAGAGCTCTAGGAACAAACGCGGAGCCCGAGGAACACAACCAGAGCCCGAGGAACACAACCAGAGCCCGAGGAACAAAACTAGGGCCCGAAGAAGAAAAGGAGAGCTCGAGGAAGAAATCCAGAGCCCGAGCAACAAAACCAGAGCCCGAGGAAGAAAACCAGAGCCTGAGGAAGAAAACCAGAGCCCAAGGAAGAAAACCAGAGCTCAAGGAACAAAACCAGAACCCGAGGAAGAAAACGAGAGTCCGAGGAAGAAAACGAGAGCCCGAGGAACATAACCAGTGCCCAAGGAATAAAAGCAGAGCTCAAGGAACAAAACCAGGTGCCGAGGAAGAAAAGGAGAGCCCGAGGAACAAAAACAGGGCCCGAGGAACAAAACCAAAGCCCGAAGAAAAATATCAGAGCCCAAGGAACAAAAGGAAACCCCGAGGAAGAAAACCAGGGCCTGAGGAACAAAACTAGAGCTCGAGGAACAAACCCGGAGCCCGAGGAACACAACCAGAGCCCGAGGAACACAACCAGAGCCCGCGGAACAAAACCAGAGCCCGAGGAAAAAAACTAGGGCCCGAAGAAGAAAAGGAGAGCTCGAGGAAGAAATCCAGAGCCCGAGCAACAAAACCAGAGCCTGAGGAAGAAAACCAGAGCCCGAGGAAGAAAACCAGAGCCCGAGGAAGAAAACCAGAGCCCGAGGAAGAAAACCAGAGCCCAAGGAAGAAAACCAGACCTCAAGGAACAAAACCAGAACCCGAGGAACAAAACGAGAGTTCGAGGAAGAAAACGAGAGCCCGAGGAACAAAACCAGTGCCAAAGGAATAAAACCAGAGCCCGAGGAAGAAAACCAGAGCCCGAGGAACATAACCAGAGCCCGTGGAATAAAACCAGAGCCCGAGGAACAAAACCAAAGCCTGAAGAACAATATCAGAGCCCAAGGAACAAAAGGAAACCGCGAGGAAGAAAACCAGGGCCTGAGGAACAAAATCAGAGCTCTAGGAACAAACCCGGAGCCCGAGGAACACAACCAGAGCTCGAGGAACAAAAACAGAGCCCGAGGAACAAAACTAGGGCCCGAAGAAGAAAAGGAGAGCTCGAGGAAGAAATCCAGAGCCCGAGTAACAAAACCAGAGCCTGAGGAAGAAAACCAGAAACCGAGGAAGAAAACCAGAGCCCAAGGAAGAAAACCAGAGCTCAAGGAACAAAACCAGAACCCGAGGAACAAAACGAGAGTCCGAGGAAGAAAACGAGAGCCCGAGGAACATAACCAGTGCCCAAGGAATAAAAGCAGAGCTCAAGGAACAAAACCAGAGCCCAAGGACAAAAAGGAAGGCCTGAAGAACAAAACGAGGGCCATAGGAAGAAAACCAGAGCCCGTGGAATAAAACCAGGGCTCGAGGAACCGAACCAGAAACCGAGGAACAAATCCAGAGCCCGAGGAACAAAACTAGCCCTCGAGGAACACAACCAGAGCCCGAGGAAGAAAACCAGACCTCGATGAACAAAACCAGAGCCCGAGGAATGAAACCAGAGCTCAAGGAACAAAACCAGAACCCGAGGAACAAAACGAGAGTTCGAGGAAGAAAACGAGAGCCCGAGGAACAAAACCAGTGCCAAAGGAAGAAAACCAGAGCCCGAGGAAGAAAACCAGAGCCCGAGGAAGAAAACTAGAGCTCTTGGAACACAACCAGGTGCCGAGGAAGAAAAGGAGAGCCCGAGGAACAAAAACAGAGCCCGAGGAACAAAACCAAAGCCCGAAGAACAATATCAGAGCCCAAGGAACAAAAGGAAACCCCGAGGAAGAAAACCAGGGCCTGAGGAACAAAACTAGAGCTCGAGGAACAAACCCGGAGCCCGAGGAACACAACCAGAGCCCGAGGAACACAACCAGAGCCCGAGGAACAAAAACAGAGCCCGAGGAACAAAACTAGGGCCCGAAGAAGAAAAGGAGAGCTCGAGGAAGAAATCCAGAGCCCGAGGAAGAAAACCAGAGCCCGAGGAAGAAAACCAGAGCCCAAGGAAGAAAACCAGACCTCAAGGAACAAAACCAGAACCCGAGGAACAAAACGAGAGTTCGAGGAAGAAAACGAGAGCCCGAGGAACAAAACCAGTGCCAAAGGAAGAAAACCAGAGCCCGAGGAAGAAAACCAGAGCCCGAGGAAGAAAACTAGAGCTCTTGGAACAAAACCAGGTGCCGAGGAAGAAAAGGAGAGCCCGAGGAACAAAAACAGAGCCCGAGGAACAAAACCAAAGCCCGAAGAACAATATCAGAGCCCAAGGAACAAAAGGAAACCCCGAGGAAGAAAACCAGGGCCTGAGGAACAAAATCAGAGCTCTAGGAACAAACCCGGAGCCCGAGGAACACAACCAGAGCCCGAGGAACACAACCAGAGCCCGAGGAACAAAACTAGGGCCCGAAGAAGAAAAGGAGAGCTCGAGGAAGAAATCCAGAGCCCGAGCAACAAAACCAGAGCCCGAGGAAGAAAACCAGAGCCCGAGGAAGAAAACCAGACCCCAAGGAAGAAAACCAGACCTCAAGGAACAAAACCAGAACCCGAGGAACAAAACGAGAGCCCGAGGAAGAAAACGAGAGCCCGAGGAACATAACCAGTGCCCAAGGAATAAAAGCAGAGCTCAAGGAACAAAACCAGAGCCCAAGGACAAAAAGGAAGGCCTGAAGAACAAAACGAGGGCCATAGGAAGAAAACCAGAGCCCGTGGAATAAAACCAGGGCTCGAGGAACCGAACCAGAAACCGAGGAACAAATCCAGAGCCCGAGGAACAAAACTAGCCCTCGAGGAACACAACCAGAGCCCGAGGAAGAAAACCAGACCTCGATGAACAAAACCAGAGCCCGAGGAATGAAACCAGAGCTCAAGGAACAAAACCAGAACCCGAGGAACAAAACAAGAGTTCGAGGAAGAAAACGAGAGCCCGAGGAACAAAACCAGTGCCAAAGGAAGAAAACCAGAGCCCGAGGAAGAAAACCAGAGCCCGAGGAAGAAAACTAGAGCTCTTGGAACAAAACCAGGTGCCGAGGAAGAAAAGGAGAGCCCGAGGAACAAAAACAGAGCCCGAGGAACAAAACCAAAGCCCGAAGAACAATATCAGAGCCCAAGGAACAAAACGAAACCCCGAGGAAGAAAACCAGGGCCTGAGGAACAAAATCAGAGCTCTAGGAACAAACGCGGAGCCCGAGGAACACAACCAGAGCCCGAGGAACACAACCAGAGCCCGAGGAACAAAACTAGGGCCCGAAGAAGAAAAGGAGAGCTCGAGGAAGAAATCCAGAGCCCGAGCAACAAAACCAGAGCCCGAGGAAGAAAACCAGAGCCTGAGGAAGAAAACCAGAGCCCAAGGAAGAAAACCAGAGCTCAAGGAACAAAACCAGAACCCGAGGAACAAAACGAGAGCCCGAGGAAGAAAACGAGAGCCCGAGGAACATAACCAGTGCCCAAGGAATAAAAGCAGAGCTCAAGGAACAAAACCAGAGCCCAAGGACAAAAAGGAAGGCCTGAAGAACAAAACGAGGGCCATAGGAAGAAAACCAGAGCCCGTGGAATAAAACCAGGGCTCGAGGAACCGAACCAGAAACCGAGGAACAAATCCAGAGCCCGAGGAACAAAACTAGACCTCGAGGAACACAACAGAGCCCGAGGAAGAAAACCAGACCTCGATGAACAAAACCAGAGCCCGAGGAATGAAACCAGAGCTCAAGGAACAAAACCAGAACCCGAGGAACAAAACGAGAGTTCGAGGAAGAAAACGAGAGCCCGAGGAACAAAACCAGTGCCAAAGGAAGAAAACCAGAGCCCGAGGAAGAAAACCAGAGCCCGAGGAAGAAAACTAGAGCTCTTGGAACACAACCAGGTGCCGAGGAAGAAAAGGAGAGCCCGAGGAACAAAAACAGAGCCCGAGGAACAAAACCAAAGCCCGAAGAACAATATCAGAGCCCAAGGAACAAAAGGAAACCCCGAGGAAGAAAACCAGGGCCGGAGGAACAACACTAGAGCTCGAGGAACAAACCCGGAGCCCGAGAAACACAACCAGAGCCCGAGGAACACAACCAGAGCCCGAGGAACAAAAACAGAGCCCGAGGAACAAAACTAGGGCCCGAAGAAGAAAAGGAGAGCTCGAGGAAGAAATCCAGAGCCCGAGCAACAAAACCAGAGCCTGAGGAAGAAAACCAGAGCCCGAGGAACAAAACCAGAGCCCGAGGAAGAAAACCAGAGCCCAAGGAAGAAAACCAGACCTCAAGGAAGAAAACCAGAACCCGAGGAACAAAACGAGAGTTCGAGGAAGAAAACGAGAGCCCGAGGAACAAAACCAGTGCCAAAGGAAGAAAACCAGAGCCCGAGGAAGAAAACCAGAGCCCGAGGAAGAAAACTAGAGCTCTTGGAACAAAACCAGGTGCCGAGGAAGAAAAGGAGAGCCCGAGGAACAAAAACAGAGCCCGAGGAACAAAACCAAAGCCCGAAGAACAATATCAGAGCCCAAGGAACAAAAGGAAACCCCGAGGAAGAAAACCAGGGCCTGAGGAACAAAATCAGAGCTCTAGGAACAAACCCGGAGCCCGAGGAACACAACCAGAGCCCGAGGAACACAACCAGAGCCCGAGGAACAAAACTAGGGCCCGAAGAAGAAAAGGAGAGCTCGAGGAAGAAATCCAGAGCCCGAGCAACAAAACCAGAGCCCGAGGAAGAAAACCAGAGCCCGAGGAAGAAAACCAGAGCCCAAGGAAGAAAACCAGAGCTCAAGGAACAAAACCAGAACCCGAGGAACAAAACGAGAGCCCGAGGAAGAAAACGAGAGCCCGAGGAACATAACCAGTGCCCAAGGAATAAAAGCAGAGCTCAAGGAACAAAACCAGAGCCCAAGGACAAAAAGGAAGGCCTGAAGAACAAAACGAGGGCCATAGGAAGAAAACCAGAGCCCGTGGAATAAAACCAGGGCTCGAGGAACCGAACCAGAAACCGAGGAACAAATCCAGACCCCGAGGAACAAAACTAGACCTCGAGGAACACAACAGAGCCCGAGGAAGAAAACCAGACCTCGATGAACAAAACCAGAGCCCGAGGAATGAAACCAGAGCTCAAGGAACAAAACCAGAACCCGAGGAACAAAACGAGAGTTCGAGGAAGAAAACGAGAGCCCGAGGAACAAAACCAGTGCCAAAGGAAGAAAACCAGAGCCCGAGGAAGAAAACCAGAGCCCGAGGAAGAAAACTAGAGCTCTTGGAACACAACCAGGTGCCGAGGAAGAAAAGGAGAGCCCGAGGAACAAAAACAGAGCCCGAGGAACAAAACCAAAGCCCGAAGAACAATATCAGAGCCCAAGGAACAAAAGGAAACCCCGAGGAAGAAAACCAGGGCCGGAGGAACAACACTAGAGCTCGAGGAACAAACCCGGAGCCCGAGAAACACAACCAGAGCCCGAGGAACACAACCAGAGCCCGAGGAACAAAAACAGAGCCCGAGGAACAAAACTAGGGCCCGAAGAAGAAAAGGAGAGCTCGAGGAAGAAATCCAGAGCCCGAGCAACAAAACCAGAGCCTGAGGAAGAAAACCAGAGCCCGAGGAACAAAACCAGAGCCCGAGGAAGAAAACCAGAGCCCAAGGAAGAAAACCAGACCTCAAGGAAGAAAACCAGAACCCGAGGAACAAAACGAGAGTTCGAGGAAGAAAACGAGAGCCCGAGGAACAAAACCAGTGCCAAAGGAAGAAAACCAGAGCCCGAGGAAGAAAACCAGAGCCCGAGGAAGAAAACTAGAGCTCTTGGAACAAAACCAGGTGCCGAGGAAGAAAAGGAGAGCCCGAGGAACAAAAACAGAGCCCGAGGAACAAAACCAAAGCCCGAAGAACAATATCAGAGCCCAAGGAACAAAAGGAAACCCCGAGGAAGAAAACCAGGGCCTGAGGAACAAAATCAGAGCTCTAGGAACAAACGCGGAGCCCGAGGAACACAACCAGAGCCCGAGGAACACAACCAGAGCCCGAGGAACAAAACTAGGGCCCGAAGAAGAAAAGGAGAGCTCGAGGAAGAAATCCAGAGCCCGAGCAACAAAACCAGAGCCCGAGGAAGAAAACCAGAGCCCGAGGAAGAAAACCAGAGCCCGAGGAAGAAAACCAGAGCTCAAGGAACAAAACCAGAACCCGAGGAACAAAACGAGAGCCCGAGGAAGAAAACGAGAGCCCGAGGAACATAACCAGTGCCCAAGGAATAAAAGCAGAGCTCGAGGAACAAAACCAGAGCCCAAGGACAAAAAGGAAGGCCTGAAGAACAAAACGAGGGCCATAGGAAGAAAACCAGAGCCCGTGGAATAAAACCAGGGCTCGAGGAACCGAACCAGAAACCGAGGAACAAATCCAGAGCCCGAGGAACAAAACTAGCCCTCGAGGAACACAACCAGAGCCCGAGGAAGAAAACCAGACCTCGATGAACAAAACCAGATCCCGAGGAATGAAACCAGAGCTCAAGGAACAAAACCAGAACCCGAGGAACAAAACAAGAGTTCGAGGAAGAAAACGAGAGCCCGAGGAACAAAACCAGTGCCAAAGGAAGAAAACCAGAGCCCGAGGAAGAAAACCAGAGCCCGAGGAAGAAAACTAGAGCTCTTGGAACAAAACCAGGTGCCGAGGAAGAAAAGGAGAGCCCGAGGAACAAAAACAGAGCCCGAGGAACAAAACCAAAGCCCGAAGAACAATATCAGAGCCCAAGGAACAAAACGAAACCCCGAGGAAGAAAACCAGGGCCTGAGGAACAAAATCAGAGCTCTAGGAACAAACGCGGAGCCCGAGGAACACAACCAGAGCCCGAGGAACACAACCAGAGCCCGAGGAACAAAACTAGGGCCCGAAGAAGAAAAGGAGAGCTCGAGGAAGAAATCCAGAGCCCGAGCAACAAAACCAGAGCCCGAGGAAGAAAACCAGAGCCCGTGGCATAAAACCAGGGCCCGAGGAACCGAACCAGAAACCGAGGAACAAATCCAGAGCCCGAGGAACAAAACTAGCCCTCGAGGAACACAACAGAGCCCGAGGAAGAAAACCAGACCTCGATGAACAAAACCAGAGCCCGAGGAATGAAACCAGAGCTCAAGGAACAAAACCAGAACCCGAGGAACAAAACAAGAGTTCGAGGAAGAAAACGAGAGCCCGAGGAACAAAACCAGTGCCAAAGGAAGAAAACCAGAGCCCGAGGAAGAAAACCAGAGCCCGAGGAAGAAAACTAGAGCTCTTGGAACAAAACCAGGTGCCGAGGAAGAAAAGGAGAGCCCGAGGAACAAAAACAGGGCCCGAGGAACAAAACCAAAGCCCGAAGAAAAATATCAGAGCCCAAGGAACAAAAGGAAACCCCGAGGAAGAAAACCAGGGCCTGAGGAACAAAACTAGAGCTCGAGGAACAAACCCGGAGCCCAAGGAACACAACCAGAGCCCGAGGAACACAACCAGAGCCCGCGGAACAAAAACAGATCCCGAGGAAAAAAACTAGGGCCCGAAGAAGAAAAGGAGAGCTCGAGGAAGAAATCCAGAGCCCGAGGAAGAAAACCAGAGCCCGAGGAAGAAAACCAGAGCCCAAGGAAGAAAACCAGACCTCAAGGAACAAAACCAGAACCCGAGGAACAAAACGAGAGTTCGAGGAAGAAAACGAGAGCCCGAGGAACAAAACCAGTGCCAAAGGAAGAAAACCAGAGCCCGAGGAAGAAAACCAGAGCCCGAGGAAGAAAACTAGAGCTCTTGGAACAAAACCAGGTGCCGAGGAAGAAAAGGAGAGCCCGAGGAACAAAAACAGAGCCCGAGGAACAAAACCAAAGCCCGAAGAACAATATCAGAGCCCAAGGAACAAAAGGAAACCCCGAGGAAGAAAACCAGGGCCTGAGGAACAAAATCAGAGCTCTAGGAACAAACCCGGAGCCCGAGGAACACAACCAGAGCCCGAAGAACACAACCAGAGCCCGAGGAACAAAACTAGGGCCCGAAGAAGAAAAGGAGAGCTCGAGGAAGAAATCCAGAGCCCGAGCAACAAAACCAGAGCCCGAGGAAGAAAACCAGAGCCCGAGGAAGAAAACCAGAGCCCGAGGAAGAAAACCAGAGCTCAAGGAACAAAACCAGAACCCGAGGAACAAAACGAGAGCCCGAGGAAGAAAACGAGAGCCCGAGGAACATAACCAGTGCCCAAGGAATAAAAGCAGAGCTCAAGGAACAAAACCAGAGCCCAAGGACAAAAAGGAAGGCCTGAAGAACAAAACGAGGGCCATAGGAAGAAAACCAGAGCCCGTGGAATAAAACCAGGGCTCGAGGAACCGAACCAGAAACCGAGGAACAAATCCAGAGCCCGAGGAACAAAACTAGCCCTCGAGGAACACAACCAGAGCCCGAGGAAGAAAACCAGACCTCGATGAACAAAACCAGAGCCCGAGGAATGAAACCAGAGCTCAAGGAACAAAACCAGAACCCGAGGAACAAAACAAGAGTTCGAGGAAGAAAACGAGAGCCCGAGGAACAAAACCAGTGCCAAAGGAAGAAAACCAGAGCCCGAGGAAGAAAACCAGAGCCCGAGGAAGAAAACTAGAGCTCTTGGAACAAAACCAGGTGCCGAGGAAGAAAAGGAGAGCCCGAGGAACAAAAACAGAGCCCGAGGAACAAAACCAAAGCCCGAAGAACAATATCAGAGCCCAAGGAACAAAACGAAACCCCGAGGAAGAAAACCAGGGCCTGAGGAATAAAATCAGAGCTCGAGGAACAAACGCGGAGCCCGAGGAACACAACCAGAGCCCGAGGAACACAACCAGAGCCCGAGGAACAAAACTAGGGCCCGAAGAAGAAAAGGAGAGCTCGAGGAAGAAATCCAGAGACCGAGCAACAAAACCAGAGCCCGAGGAAGAAAACCAGAGCCTGAGGAAGAAAACCAGAGCCCAAGGAAGAAAACCAGAGCTCAAGGAACAAAACCAGAACCCGAGGAAGAAAACGAGAGCCCGAGGAAGAAAACGAGAGCCCGAGGAACATAACCAGTGCCCAAGGAATAAAAGCAGAGCTCAAGGAACAAAACCAGAGCCCAAGGACAAAAAGGAAGGCCTGAAGAACAAAACGAGGGCCATAGGAAGAAAACCAGAGCCCGTGGAATAAAACCAGGGCCCGAGGAACCGAACCAGAAACCGAGGAACAAATCCAGAGCCCGAGGAACAAAACTAGCCCTCGAGGAACACAACAGAGCCCGAGGAAGAAAACCAGACCTCGATGAACAAAACCAGAGCCCGAGGAATGAAACCAGAGCTCAAGGAACAAAACCAGAACCCGAGGAACAAAACGAGAGTTCGAGGAAGAAAACGAGAGCCCGAGGAACAAAACCAGTGCCAAAGGAAGAAAACCAGAGCCCGAGGAAGAAAACCAGAGCCCGAGGAAGAAAACTAGAGCTCTTGGAACACAACCAGGTGCCGAGGAAGAAAAGGAGAGCCCGAGGAACAAAAACAGAGCCCGAGGAACAAAACCAAAGCCCGAAGAACAATATCAGAGCCCAAGGAACAAAAGGAAACCCCGAGGAAGAAAACCAGGGCCTGAGGAACAAAATCAGAGCTCTAGGAACAAACGCGGAGCCCGAGGAACACAACCAGAGCCCGAGGAACACAACCAGAGCCCGAGGAACAAAACTAGGGCCCGAAGAAGAAAAGGAGAGCTCGAGGAAGAAATCCAGAGCCCGAGCAACAAAACCAGAGCCCGAGGAAGAAAACCAGAGCCCGAGGAAGAAAACCAGAGCCCGAGGAAGAAAACCAGAGCTCAAGGAACAAAACCAGAACCCGAGGAACAAAACGAGAGCCCGAGGAAGAAAACGAGAGCCCGAGGAACATAACCAGTGCCCAAGGAATAAAAGCAGAGCTCGAGGAACAAAACCAGAGCCCAAGGACAAAAAGGAAGGCCTGAAGAACAAAACGAGGGCCATAGGAAGAAAACCAGAGCCCGTGGAATAAAACCAGGGCTCGAGGAACCGAACCAGAAACCGAGGAACAAATCCAGAGCCCGAGGAACAAAACTAGCCCTCGAGGAACACAACCAGAGCCCGAGGAAGAAAACCAGACCTCGATGAACAAAACCAGATCCCGAGGAATGAAACCAGAGCTCAAGGAACAAAACCAGAACCCGAGGAACAAAACAAGAGTTCGAGGAAGAAAACGAGAGCCCGAGGAACAAAACCAGTGCCAAAGGAAGAAAACCAGAGCCCGAGGAAGAAAACCAGAGCCCGAGGAAGAAAACTAGAGCTCTTGGAACAAAACCAGGTGCCGAGGAAGAAAAGGAGAGCCCGAGGAACAAAAACAGAGCCCGAGGAACAAAACCAAAGCCCGAAGAACAATATCAGAGCCCAAGGAACAAAACGAAACCCCGAGGAAGAAAACCAGGGCCTGAGGAACAAAATCAGAGCTCTAGGAACAAACGCGGAGCCCGAGGAACACAACCAGAGCCCGAGGAACACAACCAGAGCCCGAGGAACAAAACTAGGGCCCGAAGAAGAAAAGGAGAGCTCGAGGAAGAAATCCAGAGCCCGAGCAACAAAACCAGAGCCCGAGGAAGAAAACCAGAGCCCGTGGAATAAAACCAGGGCCCGAGGAACCGAACCAGAAACCGAGGAACAAATCCAGAGCCCGAGGAACAAAACTAGCCCTCGAGGAACACAACAGAGCCCGAGGAAGAAAACCAGACCTCGATGAACAAAACCAGAGCCCGAGGAATGAAACCAGAGCTCAAGGAACAAAACCAGAACCCGAGGAACAAAACAAGAGTTCGAGGAAGAAAACGAGAGCCCGAGGAACAAAACCAGTGCCAAAGGAAGAAAACCAGAGCCCGAGGAAGAAAACCAGAGCCCGAGGAAGAAAACTAGAGCTCTTGGAACACAACCAGGTGCCGAGGAAGAAAAGGAGAGCCCGAGGAACAAAAACAGAGCCCGAGGAACAAAACCAAAGCCCGAAGAACAATATCAGAGCCCAAGGAACAAAAGGAAACCCCGAGGAAGAAAACCAGGGCCGGAGGAACAACACTAGAGCTCGAGGAACAAACCCGGAGCCCGAGAAACACAACCAGAGCCCGAGGAACACAACCAGAGCCCGAGGAACAAAAACAGAGCCCGAGGAACAAAACTAGGGCCCGAAGAAGAAAAGGAGAGCTCGAGGAAGAAATCCAGAGCCCGAGCAACAAAACCAGAGCCTGAGGAAGAAAACCAGAGCCCGAGGAAGAAAACCAGAGCCCGAGGAAGAAAACCAGAGCCCAAGGAAGAAAACCAGAGCCCAAGGAAGAAAACCAGAGCTCAAGGAACAAAACCAGAACCCGAGGAACAAAACGAGAGTTCGAGGAAGAAAACGAGAGCCCGAGGAACAAAACCAGTGCCAAAGGAAGAAAACCAGAGCCCGAGGAAGAAAACCAGAGCCCGAGGAAGAAAACTAGAGCTCTTGGAACAAAACCAGGTGCCGAGGAAGAAAAGGAGAGCCCGAGGAACAAAAACAGGGCCCGAGGAACAAAACCAAAGCCCGAAGAAAAATATCAGAGCCCAAGGAACAAAAGGAAACCCCGAGGAAGAAAACCAGGGCCTGAGGAACAAAACTAGAGCTCGAGGAACAAACCCGGAGCCCAAGGAACACAACCAGAGCCCGAGGAACACAACCAGAGCCCGCGGAACAAAAACAGATCCCGAGGAAAAAAACTAGGGCCCGAAGAAGAAAAGGAGAGCTCGAGGAAGAAATCCAGAGCCCGAGGAAGAAAACCAGAGCCCGAGGAAGAAAACCAGAGCCCAAGGAAGAAAACCAGACCTCAAGGAACAAAACCAGAACCCGAGGAACAAAACGAGAGTTCGAGGAAGAAAACGAGAGCCCGAGGAACAAAACCAGTGCCAAAGGAAGAAAACCAGAGCCCGAGGAAGAAAACCAGAGCCCGAGGAAGAAAACTAGAGCTCTTGGAACAAAACCAGGTGCCGAGGAAGAAAAGGAGAGCCCGAGGAACAAAAACAGAGCCCGAGGAACAAAACCAAAGCCCGAAGAACAATATCAGAGCCCAAGGAACAAAAGGAAACCCCGAGGAAGAAAACCAGGGCCTGAGGAACAAAATCAGAGCTCTAGGAACAAACCCGGAGCCCGAGGAACACAACCAGAGCCCGAAGAACACAACCAGAGCCCGAGGAACAAAACTAGGGCCCGAAGAAGAAAAGGAGAGCTCGAGGAAGAAATCCAGAGCCCGAGCAACAAAACCAGAGCCCGAGGAAGAAAACCAGAGCCCGAGGAAGAAAACCAGAGCCCGAGGAAGAAAACCAGAGCTCAAGGAACAAAACCAGAACCCGAGGAACAAAACGAGAGCCCGAGGAAGAAAACGAGAGCCCGAGGAACATAACCAGTGCCCAAGGAATAAAAGCAGAGCTCAAGGAACAAAACCAGAGCCCAAGGACAAAAAGGAAGGCCTGAAGAACAAAACGAGGGCCATAGGAAGAAAACCAGAGCCCGTGGAATAAAACCAGGGCTCGAGGAACCGAACCAGAAACCGAGGAACAAATCCAGAGCCCGAGGAACAAAACTAGCCCTCGAGGAACACAACCAGAGCCCGAGGAAGAAAACCAGACCTCGATGAACAAAACCAGAGCCCGAGGAATGAAACCAGAGCTCAAGGAACAAAACCAGAACCCGAGGAACAAAACAAGAGTTCGAGGAAGAAAACGAGAGCCCGAGGAACAAAACCAGTGCCAAAGGAAGAAAACCAGAGCCCGAGGAAGAAAACCAGAGCCCGAGGAAGAAAACTAGAGCTCTTGGAACAAAACCAGGTGCCGAGGAAGAAAAGGAGAGCCCGAGGAACAAAAACAGAGCCCGAGGAACAAAACCAAAGCCCGAAGAACAATATCAGAGCCCAAGGAACAAAACGAAACCCCGAGGAAGAAAACCAGGGCCTGAGGAATAAAATCAGAGCTCGAGGAACAAACGCGGAGCCCGAGGAACACAACCAGAGCCCGAGGAACACAACCAGAGCCCGAGGAACAAAACTAGGGCCCGAAGAAGAAAAGGAGAGCTCGAGGAAGAAATCCAGAGACCGAGCAACAAAACCAGAGCCCGAGGAAGAAAACCAGAGCCTGAGGAAGAAAACCAGAGCCCAAGGAAGAAAACCAGAGCTCAAGGAACAAAACCAGAACCCGAGGAAGAAAACGAGAGCCCGAGGAAGAAAACGAGAGCCCGAGGAACATAACCAGTGCCCAAGGAATAAAAGCAGAGCTCAAGGAACAAAACCAGAGCCCAAGGACAAAAAGGAAGGCCTGAAGAACAAAACGAGGGCCATAGGAAGAAAACCAGAGCCCGTGGAATAAAACCAGGGCCCGAGGAACCGAACCAGAAACCGAGGAACAAATCCAGAGCCCGAGGAACAAAACTAGCCCTCGAGGAACACAACAGAGCCCGAGGAAGAAAACCAGACCTCGATGAACAAAACCAGAGCCCGAGGAATGAAACCAGAGCTCAAGGAACAAAACCAGAACCCGAGGAACAAAACGAGAGTTCGAGGAAGAAAACGAGAGCCCGAGGAACAAAACCAGTGCCAAAGGAAGAAAACCAGAGCCCGAGGAAGAAAACCAGAGCCCGAGGAAGAAAACTAGAGCTCTTGGAACACAACCAGGTGCCGAGGAAGAAAAGGAGAGCCCGAGGAACAAAAACAGAGCCCGAGGAACAAAACCAAAGCCCGAAGAACAATATCAGAGCCCAAGGAACAAAAGGAAACCCCGAGGAAGAAAACCAGGGCCGGAGGAACAACACTAGAGCTCGAGGAACAAACCCGGAGCCCGAGAAACACAACCAGAGCCCGAGGAACACAACCAGAGCCCGAGGAACAAAAACAGAGCCCGAGGAACAAAACTAGGGCCCGAAGAAGAAAAGGAGAGCTCGAGGAAGAAATCCAGAGCCCGAGCAACAAAACCAGAGCCTGAGGAAGAAAACCAGAGCCCGAGGAAGAAAACCAGAGCCCGAGGAAGAAAACCAGAGCCCAAGGAAGAAAACCAGACCTCAAGGAAGAAAACCAGAACCCGAGGAACAAAACGAGAGTTCGAGGAAGAAAACGAGAGCCCGAGGAACAAAACCAGTGCCAAAGGAAGAAAACCAGAGCCCGAGGAAGAAAACCAGAGCCCGAGGAAGAAAACTAGAGCTCTTGGAACAAAACCAGGTGCCGAGGAAGAAAAGGAGAGCCCGAGGAACAAAAACAGAGCCCGAGGAACAAAACCAAAGCCCGAAGAAAAATATCAGAGCCCAAGGAACAAAAGGAAACCCCGAGGAAGAAAACCAGGGCCTGAGGAACAAAACCAGAGCTCGAGGAACAAACCCGGAGCCCGAGGAACACAACCAGAGCCCGAGGAACACAACCAGAGCCCGAGGAACAAAAACAGAGCCCGAGGAACAAAAGGAAACCCCGAGGAAGAAAACCAGGGCCTGAGGAACAAAACTAGAGCTCGAGGAAAAAACCCGGAGCCCGAGGAACACAACCAGAGCCCGAGGAACACAACCAGAGCCCGAGGAACAAAAACAGAGCCCGAGGAACAAAACTAGGGCCCGAAGAAGAAAAGGAGAGCTCGAGGAAGAAATCCAGAGCCCGAGCAACAAAACCAGAGCCTGAGGAAGAAAACCAGAGCCCGAGGAAGAAAACCAGAGCCCAAGGAAGAAAACCAGAGCTCAAGGAACAAAACCAGAACCCGAGGAACAAAACGAGAGCCCGAGGAACAAAACCAGTGCCAAAGGAATAAAACCAGAGCCCGAGGAAGAAAACCAGAGCCCGAGGAAGAAAACTAGAGCTCTTGGAACAAAACCAGGTGCCGAGGAAGAAAAGGAGAGCCCGAGGAACAAAAACAGAGCCCGAGGAACAAAACCAAAGCCCGAAGAACAATATCAGAGCCCAAGGAACAAAAGGAAACCCCAAGGAAGAAAACCAGGGCCTGAGGAACAAAACTAGAGCTCGAGGAACAAACCCGGAGCCCGAGGAACACAACCAGAGCCCGAGGAACAAAAACAGAGCCCGAGGAACATAACCAGTGCCCAAGGAATAAAAGCAGAGCTCAAGGAACAAAACCAGAGCCCAAGGACAAAAAGGAAGGCCTGAAGAACAAAACGAGGGCCATAGGAAGAAAACCAGAGCCCGTGGAATAAAACCAGGGCTCGAGGAACGGAACCAGAAACCGAGGAACAAATCCAGAGCCCGAGGAACAAAACTAGCCCTCGAGGAACACAACCAGAGCCCGAGGAAGAAAACCAGACCTCGATGAACAAAACCAGAGCCCGAGGAATGAAACCAGAGCTCAAGGAACAAAACCAGAACCCGAGGAACAAAACAAGAGTTCGAGGAAGAAAACGAGAGCCCGAGGAACAAAACCAGTGCCAAAGGAAGAAAACCAGAGCCCGAGGAAGAAAACCAGAGCCCGAGGAAGAAAACTAGAGCTCTTGGAACAAAACCAGGTGCCGAGGAAGAAAAGGAGAGCCCGAGGAACAAAAACAGAGCCCGAGGAACAAAACCAAAGCCCGAAGAACAATATCAGAGCCCAAGGAACAAAAGGAAACATCGAGGAAGAAAACCAGGGCCTGAGGAACAAAACCAGAGCTCGAGGAACAAACCCGGAGGCGGAGGAACACAACCAGAGCCCGAGGAACACAACCAGAGCCCGAGGAACAAAAACAGAGCCCGAGGAACAAAAGGAAACCCCGAGGAAGAAAACCAGGGCCTGAGGAACAAAACTAGAGCTCGAGGAAAAAACCCGGAGCCCGAGGAACACAACCAGAGCCCGAGGAACACAACCAGAGCCCGAGGAACAAAAACAGAGACCGAGGAACAAAACTAGGGCCCGAAGAAGAAAAGGAGAGCTCGAGGAAGAAATCCAGAGCCCGAGCAACAAAACCAGAGCCTGAGGAAGAAAACCAGAGCCCGAGGAAGAAAACCAGAGCCCAAGGAAGAAAACCAGAGCTCAAGGAACAAAACCAGAACCCGAGGAACAAAACGAGAGTTCGAGGAAGAAAACGAGAGCCCGAGGAACAAAACCAGTGCCAAAGGAAGAAAACCAGAGCCCGAGGAAGAAAACCAGAGCCCGAGGAAGAAAACTAGAGCTCTTGGAACAAAACCAGGTGCCGAGGAAGAAAAGGAGAGCCCGAGGAACAAAAACAGAGCCCGAGGAACAAAACCAAAGCCCGAAGAACAATATCAGAGCCCAAGGAACAAAAGGAAACCCCAAGGAAGAAAACCAGGGCCTGAGGAACAAAACTAGAGCTCGAGGAACAAACCCGGAGCCCGAGGAACACAACCAGAGCCCGAGGAACAAAAACAGAGCCCGAGGAACAAAACTAGGGCCCGAAGAAGAAAAGGAGAGCTCAAGGAAGAAATCCAGAGCCCGAGCAACAAAACCAGAGCCTGAGGAAGAAAACCAGAGCCCGAGGAAGAAAACCAGACCCCAAGGAAGAAAACCAGACCTCAAGGAACAAAACCAGAACCCGAGGAAGAAAACGAGAGCCCGAGGAACATAACCAGTGCCCAAGGAATAAAACCAGAGCTCGAGGAAGAAAACCAGAGCCCAAGGACAAAAAGGAAGGCCTGAAAAACAAAACGAGGGCCATAGGAAGAAAACCAGAGCCCGTGGAATAAAACCAGGGCCCGAGGAACCGAACCAGAAACCGAGGAACAAATCCAGAGCCCGAGGAACAAAACTAGCCCTCGAGGAACACAACCAGAGCCCGAGGAAGAAAACCAGACCTCGATGAACAAAACCAGAGCCCGAGGAAGAAAACCAGAGCTCAAGGAACAAAACCAGAACCCGAGGAACAAAACGAGAGTTCGAGGAAGAAAACGAGAGCCCGAGCAACAAAACCAGAGCCTGAGGAAGAAAACCAGAGCCCGAGGAAGAAAACCAGACCCCAAGGAAGAAAACCAGACCTCAAGGAACAAAACCAGAACCCGAGGAAGAAAACGAGAGCCCGAGGAACATAACCAGTGCCCAAGGAATAAAACCAGAGCTCGAGGAACAAAACCAGAGCCCAAGGACAAAAAGGAAGGCCTGAAGAACAAAACGAGGGCCATAGGAAGAAAACCAGAGCCCGTGGAATAAAACCAGGGCCCGAGGAACTGAACCAGAAACCGAGGAACAAATCCAGAGCCCGAGGAACAAAACTAGCCCTCGAGGAACACAACCAGAGCCCGAGGAAGAAAACCAGACCTCGATGAACAAAACCAGAGCCCGAGGAATAAAACCAGAGCCCGAGGAATAAAACCAGAGCTCAAGGAACAAAACCAGAACCCGAGGAACAAAACGAGAGTTCGAGGAAGAAAACGAGAGCCCGAGGAACAAAACCAGTGCCAAAGGAAGAAAACCAGAGCCCGAGGAAGAAAACCAGAGCCCGAGGAAGAAAACTAGAGCTCTTGGAACAAAACCAGGTGCCAAGGAAGAAAAGGAGAGCCCGAGGAACAAAAACAGAGCCCGAGGAACAAAACCAAAGCCCGAAGAAAAATATCAGAGCCCAAGGAACAAAAGGAAACCCCGAGGAAGAAAACCAGGGCCTGAGGAACAAAACCAGAGCTCGAGGAACAAACCCGGAGCCCGAGGAACACAACCAGAGCCCGAGGAACACAACCAGAGCCCGAGGAACAAAAACAGAGCCCGAGGAACAAAAGGAAACCCCGAGGAAGAAAACCAGGGCCTGAGGAACAAAACTAGAGCTCGAGGAAAAAACCCGGAGCCCGAGGAACACAACCAGAGCCCGAGGAACACAACCAGAGCCCGAGGAACAAAAACAAAGCCCGAGGAACAAAACTAGGGCCCGAAGAAGAAAAGGAGAGCTCGAGGAAGAAATCCAGAGCCCGAGCAACAAAACCAGAGCCTGAGGAAGAAAACCAGAGCCCGAGGAAGAAAACCAGAGCCCAAGGAAGAAAACCAGAGCTCAAGGAACAAAACCAGAACCCGAGGAACAAAACGAGAGTTCGAGGAAGAAAACGAGAGCCCGAGGAACAAAACCAGTGCCAAAGGAAGAAAACCAGAGCCCGAGGAAGAAAACCAGAGCCCGAGGAAGAAAACTAGAGCTCTTGGAACAAAACCAGGTGCCGAGGAAGAAAAGGAGAGCCCGAGGAACAAAAACAGAGCCCGAGGAACAAAACCAAAGCCCGAAGAACAATATCAGAGCCCAAGGAACAAAAGGAAACATCGAGGAAGAAAACCAGGGCCTGAGGAACAAAACCAGAGCTCGAGGAACAAACCCGGAGCCCGAGGAACACAACCAGATCCCGAGGAACACAACCAGAGCCCGAGGAACAAAAACAGAGCCCGAGGAACAAAAGGAAACCCCGAGGAAGAAAACCAGGGCCTGAGGAACAAAACTAGAGCTCGAGGAACAAACCCGGAGCCCGAGGAACACAACCAGAGCCCGAGGAACAAAAACAGAGCCCGAGGAACAAAACTAGGGCCCGAAGAAGAAAAGGAGAGCTCAAGGAAGAAATCC
The DNA here is from genome assembly GCF_964195595.1 of Calonectris borealis. Taxonomy (NCBI): domain Eukaryota; kingdom Metazoa; phylum Chordata; class Aves; order Procellariiformes; family Procellariidae; genus Calonectris; species Calonectris borealis. The sequence goes on along the minus strand of NW_027441452.1, from coordinate 1,094,171 downwards.
AGAGCCCGAGCAACAAAACCAGAGCCTGAGGAAGAAAACCAGAGCCCGAGGAAGAAAACCAGACCCCAAGGAAGAAAACCAGACCTCAAGGAACAAAACCAGAACCCGAGGAAGAAAACGAGAGCCCGAGGAACATAACCAGTGCCCAAGGAATAAAACCAGAGCTCGAGGAAGAAAACCAGAGCCCAAGGACAAAAAGGAAGGCCTGAAGAACAAAACGAGGGCCATAGGAAGAAAACCAGAGCCCGTGGAATAAAACCAGGGCCCGAGGAACCGAACCAGAAACCGAGGAACAAATCCAGAGCCCGAGGAACAAAACTAGCCCTCGAGGAACACAACCAGAGCCCGAGGAAGAAAACCAGACCTCGATGAACAAAACCAGAGCCCGAGGAATAAAACCAGAGCTCAAGGAACAAAACCAGAACCCGAGGAACAAAACGAGAGTTCGAGGAAGAAAACGAGAGCCCGAGCAACAAAACCAGAGCCTGAGGAAGAAAACCAGAGCCCGAGGAAGAAAACCAGAGCCCAAGGAAGAAAACCAGACCTCAAGGAACAAAACCAGAACCCGAGGAAGAAAACGAGAGCCCGAGGAACATAACCAGTGCCCAAGGAATAAAACCAGAGCCCGAGGAACAAAACCAAAGCCCGAAGAACAATATCAGAGCCCAAGGAACAAAAGGAAACCCCGAGGAAGAAAACCAGGGCCTGAGGAACAAAACTAGAGCTCGAGGAACAAACCCGGAGCCCGAGGAACACAACCAGAGCCCGAGGAACACAACCAGAGCCCGAGGAACAAAAACAGAGCCCGAGGAACAAAACTAGGGCCCGAAGAAGAAAAGGAGAGCTCGAGGAAGAAATCCAGAGCCCGAGGAAGAAAACCAGAGCCCGAGGAAGAAAACCAGAGCCCGAGGAAGAAAACCAGAGCCCGAGGAAGAAAACCAGAGCTCAAGGAACAAAACCAGAACCCGAGGAACAAAACGAGAGTCCGAGGAAGAAAACGAGAGCCCGAGGAACATAACCAGTGCCCAAGGAATAAAAGCAGAGCTCAAGGAACAAAACCAGAGCCCAAGGACAAAAAGGAAGGCCTGAAGAACAAAACGAGGGCCATAGGAAGAAAACCAGAGCCCGTGGAATAAAACCAGGGCTCGAGGAACGGAACCAGAAACCGAGGAACAAATCCAGAGCCCGAGGAACAAAACTAGCCCTCGAGGAACACAACCAGAGCCCGAGGAAGAAAACCAGACCTCGATGAACAAAACCAGAGCCCGAGGAATGAAACCAGAGCTCAAGGAACAAAACCAGAACCCGAGGAACAAAACAAGAGTTCGAGGAAGAAAACGAGAGCCCGAGGAACAAAACCAGTGCCAAAGGAAGAAAACCAGAGCCCGAGGAAGAAAACCAGAGCCCGAGGAAGAAAACTAGAGCTCTTGGAACAAAACCAGGTGCCGAGGAAGAAAAGGAGAGCCCGAGGAACAAAAACAGAGCCCGAGGAACAAAACCAAAGCCCGAAGAACAATATCAGAGCCCAAGGAACAAAAGGAAACATCGAGGAAGAAAACCAGGGCCTGAGGAACAAAACCAGAGCTCGAGGAACAAACCCGGAGGCGGAGGAACACAACCAGATCCCGAGGAACACAACCAGAGCCCGAGGAACAAAAACAGAGCCCGAGGAACAAAAGGAAACCCCGAGGAAGAAAACCAGGGCCTGAGGAACAAAACTAGAGCTCGAGGAACAAACCCGGAGCCCGAGGAACACAACCAGAGCCCGAGGAACAAAAACAGAGCCCGAGGAACAAAACTAGGGCCCGAAGAAGAAAAGGAGAGCTCAAGGAAGAAATCCAGAGCCCGAGCAACAAAACCAGAGCCTGAGGAAGAAAACCAGAGCCCGAGGAAGAAAACCAGACCCCAAGGAAGAAAACCAGACCTCAAGGAACAAAACCAGAACCCGAGGAAGAAAACGAGAGCCCGAGGAACATAACCAGTGCCCAAGGAATAAAACCAGAGCTCGAGGAAGAAAACCAGAGCCCAAGGACAAAAAGGAAGGCCTGAAGAACAAAACGAGGGCCATAGGAAGAAAACCAGAGCCCGTGGAATAAAACCAGGGCCCGAGGAACCGAACCAGAAACCGAGGAACAAATCCAGAGCCCGAGGAACAAAACTAGCCCTCGAGGAACACAACCAGAGCCCGAGGAAGAAAACCAGACCTCGATGAACAAAACCAGAGCCCGAGGAATAAAACCAGAGCTCAAGGAACAAAACCAGAACCCGAGGAACAAAACGAGAGTTCGAGGAAGAAAACGAGAGCCCGAGCAACAAAACCAGAGCCTGAGGAAGAAAACCAGAGCCCGAGGAAGAAAACCAGAGCCCAAGGAAGAAAACCAGACCTCAAGGAACAAAACCAGAACCCGAGGAAGAAAACGAGAGCCCGAGGAACATAACCAGTGCCCAAGGAATAAAACCAGAGCTCGAGGAACAAAACCAGAGCCCAAGGACAAAAAGGAAGGCCTGAAGAACAAAACGAGGGCCATAGGAAGAAAACCAGAGCCCGTGGAATAAAACCAGGGCCCGAGGAACCGAACCAGAAACCGAGGAACAAATCCAGAGCCCGAGGAACAAAACTAGCCCTCGAGGAACACAACCAGAGCCCGAGGAAGAAAACCAGACCTCGATGAACAAAACCAGAGCCCGAGGAATAAAACCAGAGCTCAAGGAACAAAACCAGAACCCGAGGAACAAAACGAGAGTTCGAGGAAGAAAACGAGAGCCCGAGCAACAAAACCAGAGCCTGAGGAAGAAAACCAGAGCCCGAGGAAGAAAACCAGAGCCAAAGGAAGAAAACTAGAGCTCTTGGAACAAAACCAGGTGCCGAGGAAGAAAACCAGAGCCCGAGGAACAAAAACAGAGCCCGAGGAACAAAACCAAAGCCCGAAGAACAATATCAGAGCCCAAGGAACAAAAGGAAACCCCGAGGAAGAAAACCAGGGCCTGAGGAACAAAACCAGAGCTCGAGGAATAAACCCGGAGCCCGAGGAACACAACCAGAGCCTGAGGAACACAACCAGAGCCCGAGGAACAAAAACAGAGCCCGAGGAACAAAAGGAAACCCGAGGAAGAAAACCAGGGCCTGAGGAACAAAACTAGAGCTCGAGGAAAAAACCCAGAGCCCGAGGAACACAACCAGAGGCCGAGGAACACAACCAGAGCCCGAGGAACAAAAACAGAGCCCGAGGAACAAAACTAGGGCCCGAAGAAGAAAAGGAGAGCTCGAGGAAGAAATCCAGAGCCCGAGCAACAAAACCAGAGCCTGAGGAAGAAAACCAGAGCCCGAGGAAGAAAACCAGACCCCAAGGAAGAAAACCAGAGCTCAAGGAACAAAACCAGAACCCGAGGAACAAAACGAGAGTCCGAGGAACATAACCAGTGCCCAAGGAATAAAATCAGAGCTCGAGGAAGAAAACCAGAGCCCGAGGAAGAAAACTAGAGCTCTTGGAACAAAACCAGGTGCCGAGGAAGAAAACCAGAGCCCGAGGAAGAAAACCAGAGCCCGAGCAACAAAACCAGAGCCTGAGGAAGAAAACCAGAGCCCGAGGAAGAATACCAGAGCCCGAGGAAGAAAACCAGACCTCAAGGAACAAAACCAGAACCCGAGGAAGAAAACGAGAGCCCGAGGAACATAACCAGTGCCCAAGGAATAAAACCAGAGCTCGAGGAACAAAACCAGAGCCCAAGGACAAAAAGGAAGGCCTGAAGAACAAAACGAGGGCCATAGGAAGAAAACCAGAGCCCGTGGAATAAAACCAGGGCCCGAGGAACTGAACCAGAAACCGAGGAACAAATCCAGAGCCCGAGGAACAAAACTAGCCCTCGAGGAACACAACCAGAGCCCGAGGAAGAAAACCAGACCTCGATGAACAAAACCAGAGCCCGAGGAATAAAACCAGAGCCCGAGGAATAAAACCAGAGATCAAGGAACAAAACCAGAACCCGAGGAACAAAACGAGAGTTCGAGGAAGAAAACGAGAGCCCGAGGAACAAAACCAGTGCCAAAGGACGAAAACCAGAGCCCGAGGAAGAAAACCAGAGCCCGAGGAAGAAAACTAGAGCTCTTGGAAAGAAACCAGGTGCCGAGGAAGAAAACCAGAGCCCGAGGAAGAAAACCAGAGCCCGAGGAAGAAAACCAGACCCCAAGGAAGAAAACCAGACCTCAAGGAACAAAACCAGAACCCGAGGAACAAAACGATTGTCCGAAAAAGAAAACGAGAGCCCAAGGAACATAACCAGTGCCCAAGGAATAAAACCAGAGCTCGAGGAACAAAACCAGAGCCCAAGGACAAAAAGGAAGGCCTGAAGAACAAAACGAGGGCCATAGGAAGAAAACCAGAGCCCGTGGAATAAAACCAGGGCCCGAGGAACCGAACCAGAAACCGAGGAACAAATCCAGAGCCCGAGAAACAAAACTAGCCCTCGAGGAACAAAACCAGAGCCCGAGGAACAAAACCAGAGCCCGAGGAAAACAACCAGGGCCTGAGGAACCAAGCCAGAGCCCGAGGAAGAAAACCACCCCTCGAGGTAAAGAAACAGGGTCCGAGGAAGAAAACCAGAGCCCGAGGAAGAAAACCAGAGCCTGAGGAACAAAACCAGAGCCCGAGGAAGAAAACCAGACCTCGACGAACAAAACCAGAGCCCGAGGAACAGAACCAGAGCCCGAGGAACACAACCAGAGCCCGAGGAAGAAAACCAGACCTCGATGAACAAAACCAGAACCCGAGGAACAAAACGAGAGTTCGAGGAAGAAAACGAGAGCCCGAGGAACAAAACCAGTGCCAAAGGAAGAATACCAGAGCCCGAGGAAGAAAACCAGAGCCCGAGGAAGAAAACTAGAGCTCTTGGAACAAAACCAGGTGCCGAGGAAGAAAAGGAGAGCCCGAGGAACAAAAACAGAGCCCGAGGAACAAAACCAAAGCCCGAAGAACAATATCAGAGCCCAAGGAACAAAAGGAAACCCCGAGGAAGAAAACCAGGGCCTGAGGAACAAAACCAGAGCTCGAGGAATAAACCCGGAGCCCGAGGAACACAACCAGAGCCTGAGGAACACAACCAGAGCCCGAGGAACAAAAACAGAGCCCGAGGAACAAAAGGAAACCCGAGGAAGAAAACCAGGGCCTGAGGAACAAAACTAGAGCTCGAGGAAAAAACCCAGAGCCCGAGGAACACAACCAGAGGCCGAGGAACACAACCAGAGCCCGAGGAACAAAAACAGAGCCCGAGGAACAAAACTAGGGCCCGAAGAAGAAAAGGAGAGCTCGAGGAAGAAATCCAGAGCCCGAGCAACAAAACCAGAGCCTGAGGAAGAAAACCAGAGCCCGAGGAAGAAAACCAGAGCCCGAGGAAGAAAACCAGAGCCCAAGGAAGAAAACCAGAACCCGAGGAACAAAACGAGAGTTCGAGGAAGAAAACGAGAGCCCGAGGAACAAAACCAGTGCCAAAGGAAGAAAACCAGAGCTCGAGGAAGAAAACCAGAGCCCGAGGAAGAAAACTAGAGCTCTTGGAACAAAACCAGGTGCCGAGGAAGAAAACGAGAGCCCGAGGAACATAACCAGTGCCCAAGGAATAAAACCAGAGCTCGAGGAACAAAACCAGAGCCCAAGGACAAAAAGGAAGGCCTGAAGAACAAAACGAGGGCCATAGGAAGAAAACCAGAGCCCGTGGAATAAAACCAGGGCCCGAGGAACTGAACCAGAAACCGAGGAACAAATCCAGAGCCCGAGGAACAAAACTAGCCCTCGAGGAACACAACCAGAGCCCGAGGAAGAAAACCAGACCTCGATGAACAAAACCAGAGCCCGAGGAATAAAACCAGAGCCCGAGGAATAAAACCAGAGATCAAGGAACAAAACCAGAACCCGAGGAACAAAACGAGAGTCCGAGGAAGAAAACGAGAGCCCGAGGAACATAACCAGTGCCCAAGGAATAAAAGCAGAGCTCAAGGAACAAAACCAGAGCCCAAGGACAAAAAGGAAGGCCTGAAGAACAAAACGAGGGCCATAGGAAGAAAACCAGAGCCCGTGGAATAAAACCAGGGCTCGAGGAACCGAACCAGAAACCGAGGAACAAATCCAGAGCCCGAGGAACAAAACTAGCCCTCGAGGAACACAACCAGAGCCCGAGGAAGAAAACCAGACCTCGATGAACAAAACCAGAGCCCGAGGAATGAAACCAGAGCTCAAGGAACAAAACCAGAACCCGAGGAACAAAACAAGAGTTCGAGGAAGAAAACGAGAGCCCGAGGAACAAAACCAGTGCCAAAGGAAGAAAACCAGAGCCCGAGGAAGAAAACCAGAGCCCGAGGAAGAAAACTAGAGCTCTTGGAACAAAACCAGGTGCCGAGGAAGAAAAGGAGAGCCCGAGGAACAAAAACAGAGCCCGAGGAACAAAACCAAAGCCCGAAGAACAATATCAGAGCCCAAGGAACAAAAGGAAACATCGAGGAAGAAAACCAGGGCCTGAGGAACAAAACCAGAGCTCGAGGAACAAACCCGGAGGCGGAGGAACACAACCAGATCCCGAGGAACACAACCAGAGCCCGAGGAACAAAAACAGAGCCCGAGGAACAAAAGGAAACCCCGAGGAAGAAAACCAGGGCCTGAGGAACAAAACTAGAGCTCGAGGAACAAACCCGGAGCCCGAGGAACACAACCAGAGCCCGAGGAACAAAAACAGAGCCCGAGGAACAAAACTAGGGCCCGAAGAAGAAAAGGAGAGCTCAAGGAAGAAATCCAGAGCCCGAGCAACAAAACCAGAGCCTGAGGAAGAAAACCAGAGCCCGAGGAAGAAAACCAGACCCCAAGGAAGAAAACCAGACCTCAAGGAACAAAACCAGAACCCGAGGAAGAAAACGAGAGCCCGAGGAACATAACCAGTGCCCAAGGAATAAAACCAGAGCTCGAGGAAGAAAACCAGAGCCCAAGGACAAAAAGGAAGGCCTGAAGAACAAAACGAGGGCCATAGGAAGAAAACCAGAGCCCGTGGAATAAAACCAGGGCCCGAGGAACCGAACCAGAAACCGAGGAACAAATCCAGAGCCCGAGGAACAAAACTAGCCCTCGAGGAACACAACCAGAGCCCGAGGAAGAAAACCAGACCTCGATGAACAAAACCAGAGCCCGAGGAATAAAACCAGAGCTCAAGGAACAAAACCAGAACCCGAGGAACAAAACGAGAGTTCGAGGAAGAAAACGAGAGCCCGAGCAACAAAACCAGAGCCTGAGGAAGAAAACCAGAGCCCGAGGAAGAAAACCAGAGCCCAAGGAAGAAAACCAGACCTCAAGGAACAAAACCAGAACCCGAGGAAGAAAACGAGAGCCCGAGGAACATAACCAGTGCCCAAGGAATAAAACCAGAGCTCGAGGAACAAAACCAGAGCCCAAGGACAAAAAGGAAGGCCTGAAGAACAAAACGAGGGCCATAGGAAGAAAACCAGAGCCCGTGGAATAAAACCAGGGCCCGAGGAACCGAACCAGAAACCGAGGAACAAATCCAGAGCCCGAGGAACAAAACTAGCCCTCGAGGAACACAACCAGAGCCCGAGGAAGAAAACCAGACCTCGATGAACAAAACCAGAGCCCGAGGAATAAAACCAGAGCTCAAGGAACAAAACCAGAACCCGAGGAACAAAACGAGAGTTCGAGGAAGAAAACGAGAGCCCGAGCAACAAAACCAGAGCCTGAGGAAGAAAACCAGAGCCCGAGGAAGAAAACCAGAGCCAAAGGAAGAAAACTAGAGCTCTTGGAACAAAACCAGGTGCCGAGGAAGAAAACCAGAGCCCGAGGAACAAAAACAGAGCCCGAGGAACAAAACCAAAGCCCGAAGAACAATATCAGAGCCCAAGGAACAAAAGGAAACCCCGAGGAAGAAAACCAGGGCCTGAGGAACAAAACCAGAGCTCGAGGAATAAACCCGGAGCCCGAGGAACACAACCAGAGCCTGAGGAACACAACCAGAGCCCGAGGAACAAAAACAGAGCCCGAGGAACAAAAGGAAACCCGAGGAAGAAAACCAGGGCCTGAGGAACAAAACTAGAGCTCGAGGAAAAAACCCAGAGCCCGAGGAACACAACCAGAGGCCGAGGAACACAACCAGAGCCCGAGGAACAAAAACAGAGCCCGAGGAACAAAACTAGGGCCCGAAGAAGAAAAGGAGAGCTCGAGGAAGAAATCCAGAGCCCGAGCAACAAAACCAGAGCCTGAGGAAGAAAACCAGAGCCCGAGGAAGAAAACCAGACCCCAAGGAAGAAAACCAGAGCTCAAGGAACAAAACCAGAACCCGAGGAACAAAACGAGAGTCCGAGGAACATAACCAGTGCCCAAGGAATAAAACCAGAGCTCGAGGAAGAAAACCAGAGCCCGAGGAAGAAAACTAGAGCTCTTGGAACAAAACCAGGTGCCGAGGAAGAAAACCAGAGCCCGAGGAAGAAAACCAGAGCCCGAGCAACAAAACCAGAGCCTGAGGAAGAAAACCAGAGCCCGAGGAAGAATACCAGAGCCCGAGGAAGAAAACCAGACCTCAAGGAACAAAACCAGAACCCGAGGAAGAAAACGAGAGCCCGAGGAACATAACCAGTGCCCAAGGAATAAAACCAGAGCTCGAGGAACAAAACCAGAGCCCAAGGACAAAAAGGAAGGCCTGAAGAACAAAACGAGGGCCATAGGAAGAAAACCAGAGCCCGTGGAATAAAACCAGGGCCCGAGGAACTGAACCAGAAACCGAGGAACAAATCCAGAGCCCGAGGAACAAAACTAGCCCTCGAGGAACACAACCAGAGCCCGAGGAAGAAAACCAGACCTCGATGAACAAAACCAGAGCCCGAGGAATAAAACCAGAGCCCGAGGAATAAAACCAGAGATCAAGGAACAAAACCAGAACCCGAGGAACAAAACGAGAGTTCGAGGAAGAAAACGAGAGCCCGAGGAACAAAACCAGTGCCAAAGGACGAAAACCAGAGCCCGAGGAAGAAAACCAGAGCCCGAGGAAGAAAACTAGAGCTCTTGGAAAGAAACCAGGTGCCGAGGAAGAAAACCAGAGCCCGAGGAAGAAAACCAGAGCCCGAGGAAGAAAACCAGACCCCAAGGAAGAAAACCAGACCTCAAGGAACAAAACCAGAACCCGAGGAACAAAACGATTGTCCGAAAAAGAAAACGAGAGCCCAAGGAACATAACCAGTGCCCAAGGAATAAAACCAGAGCTCGAGGAACAAAACCAGAGCCCAAGGACAAAAAGGAAGGCCTGAAGAACAAAACGAGGGCCATAGGAAGAAAACCAGAGCCCGTGGAATAAAACCAGGGCCCGAGGAACCGAACCAGAAACCGAGGAACAAATCCAGAGCCCGAGAAACAAAACTAGCCCTCGAGGAACAAAACCAGAGCCCGAGGAACAAAACCAGAGCCCGAGGAAAACAACCAGGGCCTGAGGAACCAAGCCAGAGCCCGAGGAAGAAAACCACCCCTCGAGGTAAAGAAACAGGGTCCGAGGAAGAAAACCAGAGCCCGAGGAAGAAAACCAGAGCCTGAGGAACAAAACCAGAGCCCGAGGAAGAAAACCAGACCTCGACGAACAAAACCAGAGCCCGAGGAACAGAACCAGAGCCCGAGGAACACAACCAGAGCCCGAGGAAGAAAACCAGACCTCGATGAACAAAACCAGAACCCGAGGAACAAAACGAGAGTTCGAGGAAGAAAACGAGAGCCCGAGGAACAAAACCAGTGCCAAAGGAAGAATACCAGAGCCCGAGGAAGAAAACCAGAGCCCGAGGAAGAAAACTAGAGCTCTTGGAACAAAACCAGGTGCCGAGGAAGAAAAGGAGAGCCCGAGGAACAAAAACAGAGCCCGAGGAACAAAACCAAAGCCCGAAGAACAATATCAGAGCCCAAGGAACAAAAGGAAACCCCGAGGAAGAAAACCAGGGCCTGAGGAACAAAACCAGAGCTCGAGGAATAAACCCGGAGCCCGAGGAACACAACCAGAGCCTGAGGAACACAACCAGAGCCCGAGGAACAAAAACAGAGCCCGAGGAACAAAAGGAAACCCGAGGAAGAAAACCAGGGCCTGAGGAACAAAACTAGAGCTCGAGGAAAAAACCCAGAGCCCGAGGAACACAACCAGAGGCCGAGGAACACAACCAGAGCCCGAGGAACAAAAACAGAGCCCGAGGAACAAAACTAGGGCCCGAAGAAGAAAAGGAGAGCTCGAGGAAGAAATCCAGAGCCCGAGCAACAAAACCAGAGCCTGAGGAAGAAAACCAGAGCCCGAGGAAGAAAACCAGAGCCCGAGGAAGAAAACCAGAGCCCAAGGAAGAAAACCAGAACCCGAGGAACAAAACGAGAGTTCGAGGAAGAAAACGAGAGCCCGAGGAACAAAACCAGTGCCAAAGGAAGAAAACCAGAGCTCGAGGAAGAAAACCAGAGCCCGAGGAAGAAAACTAGAGCTCTTGGAACAAAACCAGGTGCCGAGGAAGAAAACCAGAGCCCGAGGAAGAAAACCAGAGCCCGAGCAACAAAACCAGAGCCTGAGGAAGAAAACCAGAGCCCGAGGAAGAATACCAGAGCCCGAGGAAGAAAACCAGACCTCAAGGAACAAAACCAGAACCCGAGGAAGAAAACGAGAGCCCGAGGAACATAACCAGTGCCCAAGGAATAAAACCAGAGCTCGAGGAACAAAACCAGAGCCCAAGGACAAAAAGGAAGGCCTGAAGAACAAAACGAGGGCCATAGGAAGAAAACCAGAGCCCGTGGAATAAAACCAGGGCCCGAGGAACTGAACCAGAAACCGAGGAACAAATCCAGAGCCCGAGGAACAAAACTAGCCCTCGAGGAACACAACCAGAGCCCGAGGAAGAAAACCAGACCTCGATGAACAAAACCAGAGCCCGAGGAATAAAACCAGAGCCCGAGGAATAAAACCAGAGATCAAGGAACAAAACCAGAACCCGAGGAACAAAACGAGAGTTCGAGGAAGAAAACGAGAGCCCGAGGAACAAAACCAGTGCCAAAGGAAGAAAACCAGAGCCCGAGGAAGAAAACCAGAGCCCGAGGAAGAAAACTAGAGCTCTTGGAAAGAAACCAGGTGCCGAGGAAGAAAACCAGAGCCCGAGGAAGAAAACCAGAGCCCGAGGAAGAAAACCAGACCCCAAGGAAGAAAACCAGACCTCAAGGAACAAAACCAGAACCCGAGGAACAAAACGATTGTCCGAAAAAGAAAACGAGAGCCCAAGGAACATAACCAGTGCCCAAGGAATAAAACCAGAGCTCGAGGAACAAAACCAGAGCCCAAGGACAAAAAGGAAGGCCTGAAGAACAAAACGAGGGCCATAGGAAGAAAACCAGAGCCCATGGAATAAAACCAGGGCCCGAGGAACCGAACCAGAAACCGAGGAACAAATCCAGAGCCCGAGAAACAAAACTAGCCCTCGAGGAACAAAACCAGAGCCCGAGGAACAAAACAAGAGCCCGAGGAAAACAACCAGGGCCTGAGGAACCAAGCCAGAGCCCGAGGAAGAAAACCACCCCTCGAGGTAAAGAAACAGGGTCCGAGGAAGAAAACCAGAGCCCGAGGAAGAAAACCAGAGCCTGAGGAACAAAACCAGAGCCCGAGGAAGAAAACCAGACCTCGACGAACAAAACCAGAGCCCGAGGAACAGAACCAGAGCCCGAGGAACACAACCAGAGCCCGAGGAAGAAAACCAGACCTCGATGAACAAAACCAGAACCCGAGGAACAAAACGAGAGTTCGAGGAAGAAAACGAGAGCCCGAGGAACAAAACCAGTGCCAAAGGAAGAATACCAGAGCCCGAGGAAGAAAACCAGAGCCCGAGGTAGAAAACTAGAGCTCTTGGAACAAAACCAGGTGCCGAGGAAGAAAAGGAGAGCCCGAGGAACAAAAACAGAGCCCGAGGAACAAAACCAAAGCCCGAAGAACAATATCAGAGCCCAAGGAACAAAAGGAAACCCCGAGGAAGAAAACCAGGGCCTGAGGAACAAAACTAGAGCTAGAGGAACAAACCCGGAGCCCGAGGAACACAACCAGAGCCCGAGGAACACAACCAGAGCCCGAGGAACAAAAACAGAGCACGAGGAACAAAACTAGGGCCCGAAGAAGAAAAGGAGAGCTCGAGGAAGAAATCCAGAGCCCGAGCAACAAAACCAGAGCCTGAGGAAGAAAACCAGAGCCCGAGGAAGAAAACCAGAGCCCGAGGAAGAAAACCAGAGCCCAAGGAAGAAAACCAGACCTCAAGGAACAAAACCAGAACCCGAGGAAAAAAACAAGAGTTCGAGGAAGAAAACGAGAGCCCGAGGAACAAAACCAGTGCCAAAGGAAGAAAACCAGAGCCCGAGGAAGAAAACCAGAGCCCGAGGAAGAAAACTAGAGCTCTTGGAACAAAACCAGGTGCCGAGGAAGAAAAGGAGAGCCCGAGGAACAAAAACAGAGCCCGAGGAACAAAACCAAAGCCCGAAGAACAATATCAGAGCCCAAGGAACAAAAGGAAACCCCGAGGAAGAAAACCAGGGCCTGAGGAACAAAACTAGAGCTCGAGGAACAAACCCGGAGCCCGAGGAACACAACCAGAGCCCGAGGAACAAAAACAGAGCCCGAGGAACAAAACTAGGGCCCGAAGAAGAAAAGGAGAGCTCAAGGAAGAAATCCAGAGCCCGAGCAACAAAACCAGAGCCTGAGGAAGAAAACCAGAGCCCGAGGAAGAAAACCAGACCTCAAGGAACAAAACCAGAACCCGAGGAAGAAAACGAGAGCCCGAGGAACATAACCAGTGCCCAAGGAATAAAACCAGAGCTCGAGGAACAAAACCAGAGCCCAAGGACAAAAAGGAAGGCCTGAAGAACAAAACGAGGGCCATAGGAAGAAAACCAGAGCCCGTGGAATAAAACCAGGGCCCGAGGAACCGAACCAGAAACCGAGGAACAAATCCAGAGCCCGAGGAACAAAACTAGCCCTCGAGGAACACAACCAGAGCCCGAGGAAGAAAACCAGACCTCGATGAACAAAACCAGAGCCCGAGGAATAAAACCAGAGCTCAAGGAACAAAACCAGAACCCGAGGAACAAAACGAGAGTTCGAGGAAGAAAACGAGAGCCCGAGCAACAAAACCAGAGCCTGAGGAAGAAAACCAGAGCCCGAGGAAGAAAACCAGAGCCAAAGGAAGAAAACTAGAGCTCTTGGAACAAAACCAGGTGCCGAGGAAGAAAACCAGAGCCCGAGGAACAAAAACAGAGCCCGAGGAACAAAACCAAAGCCCGAAGAAAAATATCAGAGCCCAAGGAACAAAAGGAAACCCCGAGGAAGAAAACCAGGGCCTGAGGAACAAAACCAGAGCTCGAGGAATAAACCCGGAGACCGAGGAACACAACCAGAGCCTGAGGAACACAACCAGAGCCCGAGGAACAAAAACAGAGCCCGAGGAACAAAAGGAAACCCGAGGAAGAAAACCAGGGCCTGAGGAACAAAACTAGAGCTCGAGGAAAAAACCCAGAGCCCGAGGAACACAACCAGAGGCCGAGGAACACAACCAGAGCCCGAGGAACAAAAACAGAGCCCGAGGAACAAAACTAGGGCCCGAAGAAGAAAAGGAGAGCTCGAGGAAGAAATCCAGAGCCCGAGCAACAAAACCAGAGCCTGAGGAAGAAAACCAGAGCCCGAGGAAGAAAACCAGAGCCCGAGGAAGAAAACCAGAGCCCAAGGAAGAAAACCAGAACCCGAGGAACAAAACGAGAGTTCGAGGAAGAAAACGAGAGCCCGAGGAACAAAACCAGTGCCAAAGGAAGAAAACCAGAGCTCGAGGAAGAAAACCAGAGCCCGAGGAAGAAAACTAGAGCTCTTGGAACAAAACCAGGTGCCGAGGAAGAAAACCAGAGCCCGAGGAAGAAAACCAGAGCCCGAGCAACAAAACCAGAGCCTGAGGAAGAAAACCAGAGCCCGAGGAAGAATACCAGAGCCCGAGGAAGAAAACCAGACCTCAAGGAACAAAACCAGAACCCGAGGAAGAAAACGAGAGCCCGAGGAACATAACCAGTGCCCAAGGAATAAAACCAGAGCTCGAGGAACAAAACCAGAGCCCAAGGACAAAAAGGAAGGCCTGAAGAACAAAACGAGGGCCATAGGAAGAAAACCAGAGCCCGTGGAATAAAACCAGGGCCCGAGGAACCGAACCAGAAACCGAGGAACAAATCCAGAGCCCGAGAAACAAAACTAGCCCTCGAGGAACACAACCAGAGCCCTAGGAAGAAAACCAGACCTCGATGAACAAAACCAGAGCCCGAGGAATAAAACCAGAGCTCAAGGAACAAAACCAGAACCCGAGGAACAAAACGAGAGTTCGAGGAAGAAAACGAGAGCCCGAGGAACAAAACCAGTGCCAAAGGAAGAAAACCAGAGCCCGAGGAAGAAAACCAGAGCCCGAGGAAGAAAACTAGAGCTCTTGGAACAAAACCAGGTGCCGTGGAAGAAAAGGAGAGCCCGAGGAACAAAAACAGAGCCCGAGGAACAAAACCAAAGCCCGAAGAAAAATATCAGAGCCCAAGGAACAAAAGGAAACCCCGAGGAAGAAAACCAGGGCCTGAGGAACAAAACCAGAGCTCGAGGAACAAACCCGGAGCCCGAGGAACACAACCAGAGCCCGAGGAACACAACCAGAGCCCGAGGAACAAAAACAGAGCCCGAGGAACAAAAGGAAACCCCGAGGAAGAAAACCAGGGCCTGAGGAACAAAACTAGAGCTCGAGGAAAAAACCCGGAGCCGGAGGAACACAACCAGAGCCCGAGGAACACAACCAGAGCCCGAGGAACAAAAACAGAGCCCGAGGAACAAAACTAGGGCCCGAAGAAGAAAAGGAGAGCTCGAGGAAGAAATCCAGAGCCCGAGCAACAAAACCAGAGCCTGAGGAAGAAAACCAGAGCCCGAGGAAGAAAACCAGAGCCCAAGGAAGAAAACCAGAGCTCAAGGAACAAAACCAGAACCCGAGGAACAAAACGAGAGTTCGAGGAAGAAAACGAGAGCCCGAGGAACAAAACCAGTGCCAAAGGAAGAAAACCAGACCCCGAGGAAGAAAACCAGAGCCCGAGGAAGAAAACTAGAGCTCTTGGAACAAAACCAGGTGCCGAGGAAGAAAAGGAGAGCCCGAGGAACAAAAACAGAGCCCGAGGAACAAAACCAAAGCCCGAAGAACAATATCAGAGCCCAAGGAACAAAAGGAAACCCCGAGGAAGAAAACCAGGGCCTGAGGAACAAAACTAGAGCTCGAGGAACAAACCCGGAGCCCGAGGAACACAACCAGAGCCCGAGGAACAAAAACAGAGCCCGAGGAAAAAAACTAGGGCCCGAAGAAGAAAAGGAGAGCTCAAGGAAGAAATCCAGAGCCCGAGCAACAAAACCAGAGCCTGAGGAAGAAAACCAGAGCCCGAGGAAGAAAACCAGACCCCAAGGAAGAAAACCAGACCTCAAGGAACAAAACCAGAACCCGAGGAAGAAAACGAGAGCCCGAGGAACATAACCAGTGCCCAAGGAATAAAACCAGAGCTCGAGGAAGAAAACCAGAGCCCAAGGACAAAAAGGAAGGCCTGAAGAACAAAACGAGGGCCATAGGAAGAAAACCAGAGCCCGTGGAATAAAACCAGGGCCCGAGGAACCGAACCAGAAACCGAGGAACAAATCCAGAGCCCGAGGAACAAAACTAGCCCTCGAGGAACACAACCAGAGCCCGAGGAAGAAAACCAGACCTCGATGAACAAAACCAGAGCCCGAGGAATAAAACCAGAGCTCAAGGAACAAAACCAGAACCCGAGGAACAAAACGAGAGTTCGAGGAAGAAAACGAGAGCCCGAGCAACAAAACCAGAGCCCGAGGAAGAAAACCAGAGCCCGAGGAAGAAAACCAGAGCCCAAGGAAGAAAACCAGACCTCAAGGAACAAAACCAGAACCCGAGGAAGAAAACGAGAGCCCGAGGAACATAACCAGTGCCCAAGGAATAAAACCAGAGCTCGAGGAACAAAACCAGAGCCCAAGGACAAAAAGGAAGGCCTGAAGAACAAAACGAGGGCCATAGGAAGAAAACCAGAGCCCGTGGAATAAAACCAGGGCCCGAGGAACTGAACCAGAAACCGAGGAACAAATCCAGAGCCCGAGGAACAAAACTAGCCCTCGAGGAACACAACCAGAGCCCGAGGAAGAAAACCAGAACTCGATGAACAAAACCAGAGCCCGAGGAATAAAACCAGAGCCCGAGGAATAAAACCAGAGCTCAAGGAACAAAACCAGAACCCGAGGAACAAAACGAGAGTTCGAGGAAGAAAACGAGAGCCCGAGGAACAAAACCAGTGCCAAAGGAAGAAAACCAGAGCCCGAGGAAGAAAACCAGAGCCCGAGGAAGAAAACTAGAGCTCTTGGAACAAAACCAGGTGCCGAGGAAGAAAACCAGAGCCCGAGGAAGAAAACCAGAGCCCGAGGAAGAAAACCAGACCCCAAGGAAGAAAACCAGAGCTCAAGGAACAAAACCAGAACCCGAGGAACAAAACGAGAGTCCGAGGAAGAAAACGAGAGCCCGAGGAACATAACCAGTGCCCAAGGAATAAAACCAGAGCTCGAGGAACAAAACCAGAGCCCAAGGACAAAAAGGAAGGCCTGAAGAACAAAACGAGGGCCATAGGAAGAAAACCAGAGCCCGTGGAATAAAACCAGGGCCCGAGGAACCGAACCAGAAACCGAGGAACAAATCCAGAGCCTGAGAAACAAAACTAGCCCTCGAGGAACAAAACCAGAGCCCGAGGAACAAAACCAGAGCCCGAGGAAAACAACCAGGGCCTGAGGAACCAAGCCAGAGCCCGAGGAAGAAAACCACCCCTCGAGGTAAAGAAACAGGGTCCGAGGAAGAAAACCAGAGCCCGAGGAAGAAAACCAGAGCCTGAGGAACAAAACCAGAGCCCGAGGAAGAAAACCAGACCACGACGAACAAAACCAGAGCCTGAGGAACAGAACCAGAGACCGAGGAACACAACCAGAGCCCGAGGAACAAAACCAGACCTCGATGAACAAAACCAGAGCCCGAGGAAGAAAACCAGAGCCTGAGGAACAAAACCAGAGCCCGAGGAAGAAAACCAGACCCCAAGGAAGAAAACCAGACCTCAAGGAACAAAACCAGAACCCGAGGAAGAAAACGAGAGCCCGAGGAACATAACCAGTGCCCAAGGAATAAAACCAGAGCTCGAGGAACAAAACCAGAGCCCAAGGACAAAAAGGAAGGCCTGAAGAACAAAACGAGGGCCATAGGAAGAAAACCAGAGCCCGTGGAATAAAACCAGGGCCCGAGGAACTGAACCAGAAACCGAGGAACAAATCCAGAGCCCGAGGAACAAAACTAGCCCTCGAGGAACACAACCAGAGCCCGAGGAAGAAAACCAGACCTCGATGAACAAAACCAGAGCCCGAGGAATAAAACCAGAGCCCGAGGAATAAAACCAGAGCTCAAGGAACAAAACCAGAACCCGAGGAACAAAACGAGAGTTCGAGGAAGAAAACGAGAGCCCGAGGAACAAAACCAGTGCCAAAGGAAGAAAACCAGAGCCCGAGGAAGAAAACCAGAGCCCGAGGAAGAAAACTAGAGCTCTTGGAACAAAACCAGGTGCCGTGGAA
The DNA here is from genome assembly GCF_964195595.1 of Calonectris borealis. Classification (NCBI taxonomy): domain Eukaryota; kingdom Metazoa; phylum Chordata; class Aves; order Procellariiformes; family Procellariidae; genus Calonectris; species Calonectris borealis. The sequence continues at coordinate 1,076,483 of NW_027441452.1, read as the reverse complement.
GAAAAGGAGAGCCCGAGGAACAAAAACAGAGCCCGAGGAACAAAACCAAAGCCCGAAGAAAAATATCAGAGCCCAAGGAACAAAAGGAAACCCCGAGGAAGAAAACCAGGGCCTGAGGAACAAAACCAGAGCTCGAGGAACAAACCCGGAGCCCGAGGAACACAACCAGAGCCCGAGGAACACAACCAGAGCCCGAGGAACAAAAACAGAGCCCGAGGAACAAAAGGAAACCCCGAGGAAGAAAACCAGGGCCTGAGGAACAAAACTAGAGCTCGAGGAAAAAACCCGGAGCCCGAGGAACACAACCAGAGCCCGAGGAACACAACCAGAGCCCGAGGAACAAAAACAGAGCCCGAGGAACAAAACTAGGGCCCGAAGAAGAAAAGGAGAGCTCGAGGAAGAAATCCAGAGCCCGAGCAACAAAACCAGAGCCTGAGGAAGAAAACCAGAGCCCGAGGAAGAAAACCAGAGCCCAAGGAAGAAAACCAGAGCTCAAGGAACAAAACCAGAACCCGAGGAACAAAACGAGAGCCCGAGGAACAAAACCAGTGCCAAAGGAATAAAACCAGAGCCCGAGGAAGAAAACCAGAGCCCGAGGAAGAAAACTAGAGCTCTTGGAACAAAACCAGGTGCCGAGGAAGAAAAGGAGAGCCCGAGGAACAAAAACAGAGCCCGAGGAACAAAACCAAAGCCCGAAGAACAATATCAGAGCCCAAGGAACAAAAGGAAACCCCAAGGAAGAAAACCAGGGCCTGAGGAACAAAACTAGAGCTCGAGGAACAAACCCGGAGCCCGAGGAACACAACCAGAGCCCGAGGAACAAAAACAGAGCCCGAGGAACATAACCAGTGCCCAAGGAATAAAAGCAGAGCTCAAGGAACAAAACCAGAGCCCAAGGACAAAAAGGAAGGCCTGAAGAACAAAACGAGGGCCATAGGAAGAAAACCAGAGCCCGTGGAATAAAACCAGGGCTCGAGGAACCGAACCAGAAACCGAGGAACAAATCCAGAGCCCGAGGAACAAAACTAGCCCTCGAGGAACACAACCAGAGCCCGAGGAAGAAAACCAGACCTCAATGAACAAAACCAGAGCCCGAGGAATGAAACCAGAGCTCAAGGAACAAAACCAGAACCCGAGGAACAAAACGAGAGTTCGAGGAAGAAAACAAGAGCCCGAGTAACAAAACCAGTGCCAAAGGAAGAAAACCAGAACCCGAGGAAGAAAACCAGAGCCCGAGGAAGAAAACTAGAGCTCTTGGAACACAACCAGGTGCCGAGGAAGAAAAGGAGAGCCCGAGGAACAAAAACAGAGCCCGAGGAACAAAACCAAAGCCCGAAGAACAATATCAGAGCCCAAGGAACAAAAGGAAACCCCGAGGAAGAAAACCAGGGCCTGAGGAACAAAACTAGAGCTCGAGGAACAAACCCGGAGCCCGAGGAACACAACCAGAGCCCGAGGAACACAACCAGAGCCCGAGGAACAAAAACAGAGCCCGAGGAACAAAACTAGGGCCCGAAGAAGAAAAGGAGAGCTCGAGGAAGAAATCCAGAGCCCGAGGAAGAAAACCAGAGCCCGAGGAAGAAAACCAGAGCCCGAGGAAGAAAACCAGAGCCCGAGGAAGAAAACCAGAGCTCAAGGAACAAAACCAGAACCCGAGGAACAAAACGAGAGTCCGAGGAAGAAAACGAGAGCCCGAGGAACATAACCAGTGCCCAAGGAATAAAAGCAGAGCTCAAGGAACAAAACCAGAGCCCAAGGACAAAAAGGAAGGCCTGAAGAACAAAACGAGGGCCATAGGAAGAAAACCAGAGCCCGTGGAATAAAACCAGGGCTCGAGGAACGGAACCAGAAACCGAGGAACAAATCCAGAGCCCGAGGAACAAAACTAGCCCTCGAGGAACACAACCAGAGCCCGAGGAAGAAAACCAGACCTCGATGAACAAAACCAGAGCCCGAGGAATGAAACCAGAGCTCAAGGAACAAAACCAGAACCCGAGGAACAAAACAAGAGTTCGAGGAAGAAAACGAGAGCCCGAGGAACAAAACCAGTGCCAAAGGAAGAAAACCAGAGCCCGAGGAAGAAAACCAGAGCCCGAGGAAGAAAACTAGAGCTCTTGGAACAAAACCAGGTGCCGAGGAAGAAAAGGAGAGCCCGAGGAACAAAAACAGAGCCCGAGGAACAAAACCAAAGCCCGAAGAACAATATCAGAGCCCAAGGAACAAAAGGAAACATCGAGGAAGAAAACCAGGGCCTGAGGAACAAAACCAGAGCTCGAGGAACAAACCCGGAGGCGGAGGAACACTACCAGAGCCCGAGGAACACAACCAGAGCCCGAGGAACAAAAACAGAGCCCGAGGAACAAAAGGAAACCCCGAGGAAGAAAACCAGGGCCTGAGGAACAAAACTAGAGCTCGAGGAAAAAACCCGGAGCCCGAGGAACACAACCAGAGCCCGAGGAACACAACCAGAGCCCGAGGAACAAAAACAGAGCCCGAGGAAGAAAACTAGGGCCCGAAGAAGAAAAGGAGAGCTCGAGGAAGAAATCCAGAGCCCGAGCAACAAAACCAGAGCCTGAGGAAGAAAACCAGAGCCCGAGGAAGAAAACCAGAGCCCAAGGAAGAAAACCAGAGCTCAAGGAACAAAACCAGAACCCGAGGAACAAAACGAGAGTTCGAGGAAGAAAACGAGAGCCCGAGGAACAAAACCAGTGCCAAAGGAAGAAAACCAGAGCCCGAGGAAGAAAACCAGAGCCCGAGGAAGAAAACTAAAGCTCTTGGAACAAAACCAGGTGCCGAGGAAGAAAAGGAGAGCCCGAGGAACAAAAACAGAGCCCGAGGAACAAAACCAAAGCCCGAAGAACAATATCAGAGCCCAAGGAACAAAAGGAAACCCCAAGGAAGAAAACCAGGGCCTGAGGAACAAAACTAGAGCTCGAGGAACAAACCCGGAGCCCGAGGAACACAACCAGAGCCCGAGGAACAAAAACAGAGCCCGAGGAACAAAACTAGGGCCCGAAGAAGAAAAGGAGAGCTCAAGGAAGAAATCCAGAGCCCGAGCAACAAAACCAGAGCCTGAGGAAGAAAACCAGAGCCCGAGGAAGAAAACCAGACCCCAAGGAAGAAAACCAGACCTCAAGGAACAAAACCAGAACCCGAGGAAGAAAACGAGAGCCCGAGGAACATAACCAGTGCCCAAGGAATAAAACCAGAGCTCAAGGAACAAAACCAGAGCCCAAGGACAAAAAGGAAGGCCTGAAGAACAAAACGAGGGCCATAGGAAGAAAACCAGAGCCCGTGGAATAAAACCAGGGCCCGAGGAACTGAACCAGAAACCGAGGAACAAATCCAGAGCCCGAGGAACAAAACTAGCCCTCGAGGAACACAACCAGAGCCCGAGGAAGAAAACCAGACCTCGATGAACAAAACCAGAGCCCGAGGAATAAAACCAGAGCCCGAGGAATAAAACCAGAGATCAAGGAACAAAACCAGAACCCGAGGAACAAAACGAGAGTTCGAGGAAGAAAACGAGAGCCCGAGGAACAAAACCAGTGCCAAAGGAAGAAAACCAGAGCCCGAGGAAGAAAACCAGAGCCCGAGGAAGAAAACTAGAGCTCTTGGAAAGAAACCAGGTGCCGAGGAAGAAAACCAGAGCCCGAGGAAGAAAACCAGAGCCCGAGGAAGAAAACCAGACCCCAAGGAAGAAAACCAGACCTCAAGGAACAAAACCAGAACCCGAGGAACAAAACGATTGTCCGAAAAAGAAAACGAGAGCCCAAGGAACATAACCAGTGCCCAAGGAATAAAACCAGAGCTCGAGGAACAAAACCAGAGCCCAAGGACAAAAAGGAAGGCCTGAAGAACAAAACGAGGGCCATAGGAAGAAAACCAGAGCCCATGGAATAAAACCAGGGCCCGAGGAACCGAACCAGAAACCGAGGAACAAATCCAGAGCCCGAGAAACAAAACTAGCCCTCGAGGAACAAAACCAGAGCCCGAGGAACAAAACCAGAGCCCGAGGAAAACAACCAGGGCCTGAGGAACCAAGCCAGAGCCCGAGGAAGAAAACCACCCCTCGAGGTAAAGAAACAGTGTCCGAGGAAGAAAACCAGAGCCCGAGGAAGAAAACCAGAGCCTGAGGAACAAAACCAGAGCCCGAGGAAGAAAACCAGACCTCGACGAACAAAACCAGAGCCCGAGGAACAGAACCAGAGCCCGAGGAACACAACCAGAGCCCGAGGAAGAAAACCAGACCTCGATGAACAAAACCAGAACCCGAGGAACAAAACGAGAGTTCGAGGAAGAAAACGAGAGCCCGAGGAACAAAACCAGTGCCAAAGGAAGAATACCAGAGCCCGAGGAAGAAAACCAGAGCCCGAGGTAGAAAACTAGAGCTCTTGGAACAAAACCAGGTGCCGAGGAAGAAAAGGAGAGCCCGAGGAACAAAAACAGAGCCCGAGGAACAAAACCAAAGCCCGAAGAACAATATCAGAGCCCAAGGAACAAAAGGAAACCCCGAGGAAGAAAACCAGGGCCTGAGGAACAAAACTAGAGCTCGAGGAACAAACCCGGAGCCCGAGGAACACAACCAGAGCCCGAGGAACACAACCAGAGCCCGAGGAACAAAAACAGAGCCCGAGGAACAAAACTAGGGCCCGAAGAAGAAAAGGAGAGCTCGAGGAAGAAATCCAGAGCCCGATCAACAAAACCAGAGCCAGAGGAAGAAAACCAGAGCCCGAGGAAGAAAACCAGAGCCCGAGGAAGAAAACCAGAGCCCAAGGAAGAAAACCAGACCTCAAGGAACAAAACCAGAACCCGAGGAAAAAAACGAGAGTTCGAGGAAGAAAACGAGAGCCCGAGGAACAAAACCAGTGCCAAAGGAAGAAAACCAGAGCCCGAGGAAGAAAACCAGAGCCCGAGGAAGAAAACTAGAGCTCTTGGAACAAAACCAGGTGCCGAGGAAGAAAAGGAGAGCCCGAGGAACAAAAACAGAGCCCGAGGAACAAAACCAAAGCCCGAAGAACAATATCAGAGCCCAAGGAACAAAAGGAAACCCCGAGGAAGAAAACCAGGGCCTGAGGAACAAAACTAGAGCTCGAGGAACAAACCCGGAGCCCGAGGAACACAACCAGAGCCCGAGGAACAAAAACAGAGCCCGAGGAACAAAACTAGGGCCCGAAGAAGAAAAGGAGAGCTCAAGGAAGAAATCCAGAGCCCGAGCAACAAAACCAGAGCCTGAGGAAGAAAACCAGAGCCCGAGGAAGAAAACCAGACCCCAAGGAAGAAAACCAGACCTCAAGGAACAAAACCAGAACCCGAGGAAGAAAACGAGAGCCCGAGGAACATAACCAGTGCCCAAGGAATAAAACCAGAGCTCGAGGAACAAAACCAGAGCCCAAGGACAAAAAGGAAGGCCTGAAGAACAAAACGAGGGCCATAGGAAGAAAACCAGAGCCCGTGGAATAAAACCAGGGCCCGAGGAACCGAACCAGAAACCGAGGAACAAATCCAGAGCCCGAGGAACAAAACTAGCCCTCGAGGAACACAACCAGAGCCCGAGGAAGAAAACCAGACCTCGATGAACAAAACCAGAGCCCGAGGAATAAAACCAGAGCTCAAGGAACAAAACCAGAACCCGAGGAACAAAACGAGAGTTCGAGGAAGAAAACGAGAGCCCGAGCAACAAAACCAGAGCCTGAGGAAGAAAACCAGAGCCCGAGGAAGAAAACCAGAGCCAAAGGAAGAAAACTAGAGCTCTTGGAACAAAACCAGGTGCCGAGGAAGAAAACCAGAGCCCGAGGAACAAAAACAGAGCCCGAGGAACAAAACCAAAGCCCGAAGAAAAATATCAGAGCCCAAGGAACAAAAGGAAACCCCGAGGAAGAAAACCAGGGCCTGAGGAACAAAACCAGAGCTCGAGGAATAAACCCGGAGCCCGAGGAACACAACCAGAGCCTGAGGAACACAACCAGAGCCCGAGGAACAAAAACAGAGCCCGAGGAACAAAAGGAAACCCGAGGAAGAAAACCAGGGCCTGAGGAACAAAACTAGAGCTCGAGGAAAAAACCCGGAGCCCGAGGAACACAACCAGAGGCCGAGGAACACAACCAGAGCCCGAGGAACAAAAACAGAGCCCGAGGAACAAAACTAGGGCCCGAAGAAGAAAAGGAGAGCTCGAGGAAGAAATCCAGAGCCCGAGCAACAAAACCAGAGCCTGAGGAAGAAAACCAGAGCCCGAGGAACACAACCAGAGCCCGAGGAAGAAAACCAGAGCCCAAGGAACAAAACCAGAACCCGAGGAACAAAACGAGAGTTCGAGGAAGAAAACGAGAGCCCGAGGAACAAAACCAGTGCCAAAGGAAGAAAACCAGAGCCCGAGGAAGAAAACCAGAGCCCGAGGAAGATAACTAGAGCTCTTGGAACAAAACCAGGTGCCGAGGAAGAAAACCAGAGCCCGAGGAAGAAAACCAGAGCCCGAGCAACAAAACCAGAGCCTGAGGAAGAAAACCAGAGCCCGAGGAAGAATACCAGAGCCCGAGGAAGAAAACCAGACCTCAAGGAACAAAACCAGAACCCGAGGAAGAAAACGAGAGCCCGAGTAACATAACCAGTGCCCAAGGAATAAAACCAGAGCTCGAGGAACAAAACCAGAGCCCAAGGACAAAAAGGAAGGCCTGAAGAACAAAACGAGGGCCATAGGAAGAAAACCAGAGCCCGTGGAATAAAACCAGGGCCCGAGGAACCGAACCAGAAACCGAGGAACAAATCCAGAGCCCGAGAAACAAAACTAGCCCTCGAGGAACACAACCAGAGCCCGAGGAAGAAAACCAGACCTCGATGAACAAAACCAGAGCCCGAGGAATAAAACCAGAGCTCAAGGAACAAAACCAGAACCCGAGGAACAAAACGAGAGTTCGAGGAAGAAAACGAGAGCCCGAGGAACAAAACCAGTGCCAAAGGAAGAAAACCAGAGCCCGAGGAAGAAAACCAGAGCCCGAGGAAGAAAACTAGAGCTCTTGGAACAAAACCAGGTGCCGAGGAAGAAAACCAGAGCCCGAGGAAGAAAACCAGAGCCCGAGGAAGAAAACCAGACCCCAAGGAAGAAAACCAGACCTCAAGGAACAAAACCAGAGCCCGAGGAACAAAACTAGGGCCCGAAGAAGAAAAGGAGAGCCCGAGGAACATAACCAGTGCCCAAGGAATAAAAGCAGAGCTCGAGGAACAAAACCAGAGCCCAAGGACAAAAAGGAAGGCCTGAAGAACAAAACGAGGGCCATAGGAAGAAAACCAGAGCCCGTGGAATAAAACCAGGGCCCGAGGAACCGAACCAGAAACCGAGGAACAAATCCAGAGCCCGAGAAACAAAACTAGCCCTCGAGGAACAAAACCAGAGCCCGAGGAACAAAACCAGAGCCCGAGGAAAACAACCAGGGCCTGAGGAACCAAGCCAGAGCCCGAGGAAGAAAACCACCCCTCGAGGTAAAGAAACAGGGTCCGAGGAAGAAAACCAGAGCCCGAGGAAGAAAACCAGAGCCTGAGGAACAAAACCAGAGCCCGAGGAAGAAAACCAGACCACGACGAACAAAACCAGAGCCTGAGGAACAGAACCAGAGACCGAGGAACACAACCAGAGCCCGAGGAACAAAACCAGACCTCGATGAACAAAACCAGAGCCCGAGGAAGAAAACCAGAGCCTGAGGAACAAAACCAGAGCCCGAGGAAGAAAACCAGACCTCGACGAACAAAACCAGAGCCCGAGGAACAGAACCAGAGCCCGAGGAACACAACCAGAGCCCGAGGAAGAAAACCAGACCTCGATGAACAAAACCAGAACCCGAGGAACAAAACGAGAGTTCGAGGAAGAAAACGAGAGCCCGAGGAACAAAACCAGTGCCAAAGGAAGAATACCAGAGCCCGAGGAAGAAAACCAGAGCCCGAGGTAGAAAACTAGAGCTCTTGGAACAAAACCAGGTGCCGAGGAAGAAAAGGAGAGCCCGAGGAACAAAAACAGAGCCCGAGGAACAAAACCAAAGCCCGAAGAACAATATCAGAGCCCAAGGAACAAAAGGAAACCCCGAGGAAGAAAACCAGGGCCTGAGGAACAAAACTAGAGCTCGAGGAACAAACCCGGAGCCCGAGGAACACAACCAGAGCCCGAGGAACACAACCAGAGCCCGAGGAACAAAAACAGAGCCCGAGGAACAAAACTAGGGCCCGAAGAAGAAAAGGAGAGCTCGAGGAAGAAATCCAGAGCCCGAGCAACAAAACCAGAGCCTGAGGAAGAAAACCAGAGCCCGAGGAAGAAAACCAGAGCCCGAGGAAGAAAACCAGAGCCCAAGGAAGAAAACCAGACCTCAAGGAACAAAACCAGAACCCGAGGAAAAAAACGAGAGTTCGAGGAAGAAAACGAGAGCCCGAGGAACAAAACCAGTGCCAAAGGAAGAAAACCAGAGCCCGAGGAAGAAAACCAGAGCCCGAGGAAGAAAACTAGAGCTCTTGGAACAAAACCAGGTGCCGAGGAAGAAAAGGAGAGCCCGAGGAACAAAAACAGAGCCCGAGGAACAAAACCAAAGCCCGAAGAACAATATCAGAGCCCAAGGAACAAAAGGAAACCCCGAGGAAGAAAACCAGGGCCTGAGGAACAAAACTAGAGCTCGAGGAACAAACCCGGAGCCCGAGGAACACAACCAGAGCCCGAGGAACAAAAACAGAGCCCGAGGAACAAAACTAGGGCCCGAAGAAGAAAAGGAGAGCTCAAGGAAGAAATCCAGAGCCCGAGCAACAAAACCAGAGCCTGAGGAACAAAACCAGAGCCCAAGGACAAAAAGGAAGGCCTGAAGAACAAAACGAGGGCCATAGGAAGAAAACCAGAGCCCGTGGAATAAAACCAGGGCCCGAGGAACTGAACCAGAAACCGAGGAACAAATCCAGAGCCCGAGAAACAAAACTAGCCCTCGAGGAACACAACCAGAGCCCGAGGAAGAAAACCAGACCTCGATGAACAAAACCAGAGCCCGAGGAATAAAACCAGAGCTCAAGGAACAAAACCAGAACCCGAGGAACAAAACGAGAGTTCGAGGAAGAAAACGAGAGCCCGAGGAACAAAACCAGTGCCAAAGGAAGAAAACCAGAGCCCGAGGAAGAAAACCAGAGCCCGAGGAAGAAAACCAGACCCCAAGGAAGAAAACCAGACCTCAAGGAACAAAACCAGAACCCGAGGAACAAACCGAGAGTCCGAGGAAGAAAACGAGAGCCCAAGGAACATAACCAGTGCCCAAGGAAGAAAACCAGGGCCCGAGGAACCGAACCAGAAACCGAGGAACAAATCCAGAGCCCGAGAAACAAAACTAGCCCTCGAGGAACAAAACCAGAGCCCGAGGAACAAAACCAGAGCCCGAGGAAAACAACCAGGGCCTGAGGAACCAAGCCAGAGCCCGAGGAAGAAAACCACCCCTCGAGGTAAAGAAACAGGGTCCGAGGAAGAAAACCAGAGCCCGAGGAAGAAAACCAGAGCCTGAGGAACAAAACCAGAGCCCGAGGAAGAAAACCAGACCTCGACGAACAAAATCAGAGCCCGAGGAACAGAACCAGAGCCCGAGGAACACAACCAGAGCCCGAGGAAGAAAACCAGACCTCGATGAACAAAACCAGAACCCGAGGAACAAAACGAGAGTTCGAGGAAGAAAACGAGAGCCCGAGGAACAAAACCAGTGCCAAAGGAAGAATACCAGAGCCCGAGGAAGAAAACCAGAGCCCGAGGAAGAAAACTAGAGCTCTTGGAACAAAACCAGGTGCCGAGGAAGAAAAGGAGAGCCCGAGGAACAAAAACAGAGCCCGAGGAACAAAACCAAAGCCCGAAGAACAATATCAGAGCCCAAGGAACAAAAGGAAACCCCGAGGAAGAAAACCAGGGCCTGAGGAACAAAACTAGAGCTCGAGGAACAAACCCGGAGCCCGAGGAACACAACCAGAGCCCGAGGAACACAACCAGAGCCCGAGGAACACAACCAGAGCCCGAGGAACAAAAACAGAGCCCGAGGAACAAAACTAGGGCCCGAAGAAGAAAAGGAGAGCTCGAGGAAGAAATCCAGAGCCCGAGCAACAAAACCAGAGCTCGAGGAAGAAAACCAGAGCCCGAGGAAGAAAACCAGAACCCGAGGAAGAAAACCAGAGCCCAAGGAAGAAAACCAGACTTCAAGGAACAAAACCAGAACCCGAGGAACAAAACGAGAGTTCGAGGAAGAAAACGAGAGCCCGAGGAACAAAACCAGTGCCAAAGGAAGAAAACCAGAGCCCGAGGAAGAAAACCAGAGCCCGAGGAAGAAAACTAGAGCTCTTGGAACAAAACCAGGTGCCGAGGAAGAAAAGGAGAGCCCGAGGAACAAAAACAGAGCCCGAGGAACAAAACCAAAGCCCGAAGAACAATATCAGAGCCCAAGGAACAAAAGGAAACCCCGAGGAACACAACCAGAGCCCGAGGAACACAACCAGAGCCCGAGGAACAAAAACAGAGCCCGAGGAACAAAACTAGGGCCCGAAGAAGAAAAGGAGAGCTCGAGGAAGAAATCCAGAGCCCGAGCAACAAAACCAGAGCTCGAGGAAGAAAACCAGAGCCCGAGGAAGAAAACCAGAACCCGAGGAAGAAAACCAGAGCCCAAGGAAGAAAACCAGACTTCAAGGAACAAAACCAGAACCCGAGGAACAAAACGAGAGTTCGAGGAAGAAAACGAGAGCCCGAGGAACAAAACCAGTGCCAAAGGAAGAAAACCAGAGCCCGAGGAAGAAAACCAGAGCCCGAGGAAGAAAACTAGAGCTCTTGGAACAAAACCAGGTGCCGAGGAAGAAAAGGAGAGCCCGAGGAACAAAAACAGAGCCCGAGGAAAAAAACCAAAGCCCGAAGAACAATATCAGAGCCCAAGGAACAAAAGGAAACCCCGAGGAAGAAAACCAGGGCCTGAGGAACAAAATCAGAGCTCGAGGAACAAACCCGGAGCCCGAGGAACACAACCAGAGCCCGAGGAACAAAAACAGAGCCCGAGGAACAAAACTAGGGCCCGAAGAAGAAAAGGAGAGCTCAAGGAAGAAATCCAGAGCCCGAGGAACAAAACCAGAGCCCGAGGAACAAAACCAAAGCCCGAAGAACAATATCAGAGCCCAAGGAACAAAAGGAAACCCCGAGGAAGAAAACCAGGGCCTGAGGAACAAAACCAGAGCTCGAGGAACAAACCCGGAGCCCGAGGAAAACAACCAGAGCCCGAGGAACACAACCAGAGCCCGAGGAACAAAAACAGAGCCCGAGGAACAAAAGGAAACCCCGAGGAAGAAAACCAGGGCCTGAGGAACAAAACTAGAGCTCGAGGAAAAAACCCGGAGCCCGAGGAACACAACCAGAGCCCGAGGAACACAACCAGAGCCCGAGGAACAAAAACAGAGCCCGAGGAACAAAACTAGGGCCCGAAGAAGAAAAGGAGAGCTCGAGGAAGAAATCCAGAGCCCGAGCAACAAAACCAGAGCCTGAGGAAGAAAACCAGAGCCCGAGGAAGAAAACCAGACCCCAAGGAAGAAAACCAGACCTCAAGGAACAAAACCAGAACCCGAGGAAGAAAACGAGAGCCCGAGGAACATAACCAGTGCCCAAGGAATAAAACCAGAGCTCGAGGAACAAAACCAGAGCCCGAGGAATAAAACCGGAGCTCAAGGAACAAAACCAGAACCCGAGGAACAAAACGAGAGTTCGAGGAAGAAAACGAGAGCCCGAGGAACAAAACCAGTGCCAAAGGAAGAAAACCAGAGCCCGAGGAAGAAAACCAGAGCCAAAGGAAGAAAACTAGAGCTCTTGGAACAAAACCAGGTGCCGAGGAAGAAAACCAGAGCCCGAGGAACAAAAACAGAGCCCGAGGAACAAAACCAAAGCCCGAAGAAAAATATCAGAGCCCAAGGAACAAAAGGAAACCCCGAGGAAGAAAATCAGGGCCTGAGGAACAAAACCAGAGCTCGAGAAATAAACCCGGAGCCCGAGGAACACAACCAGAGCCCGAGGAACACAACCAGAGCCCGAGGAACAAAAACAGAGCCCGAGGAACAAAAGGAAACCCCGAGGAAGAAAACCAGGGCCTGAGGAACAAAACTAGAGCTCGAGGAACAAACCCGGAGCCCGAGGAACACAACCAGAGCCCGAGGAACACAACCAGAGCCCGAGGAACAAAAACAGAGCCCGAGGAACAAAACTAGGGTCCGAAGAAGAAAAAGAGAGCTCGAGGAAGAAATCCAGAGCCCGAGCAACAAAACCAGAGCCTGAGGAAGAAAACCAGAGCCCGAGGAATGAAACCAGAGCTCAAGGAACAAAACCAGAACCCGAGGAACAAAACGAGAGTTCGAGGAAGAAAACGAGAGCCCGAGGAACAAAACCAGTGCCAAAGGAAGAAAACCAGAGCCCGAGGAAGAAAACCAGAGCCCGAGGAAGAAAACTAGAGCTCTTGGAACACAACCAGGTGCCGAGGAAGAAAAGGAGAGCCCGAGGAACAAAAACAGAGCCCGAGGAACAAAACCAAAGCCCGAAGAACAATATCAGAGCCCAAGGAACAAAAGGAAACCCCGAGGAAGAAAACCAGGGCCTGAGGAACAACACTAGAGCTCGAGGAACAAACCCGGAGCCCGAGAAACACAACCAGAGCCCGAGGAACACAACCAGAGCCCGAGGAACAAAAACAGAGCCCGAGGAACAAAGTAGGGCCCGAAGAAGAAAAGGAGAGCTCGAGGAAGAAATCCAGAGCCCGAGCAGCAAAACCAGAGCCTGGGGAAGAAAACCAGAGCCCGAGGAAGAAAACCAGAGCCCGAGGAAGAAAACCAGAGCCCAAGGAAGAAAACCAGACCTCAAGGAACAAAACCAGAACCCGAGGAACAAAACGAGAGTTCGAGGAAGAAAACGAGAGCCCGAGGAACAAAACCAGTGCCAAAGGAAGAAAACCAGAGCCCGAGGAAGAAAACCAGAGCCCGAGGAAGAAAACTAGAGCTCTTGGAACAAAACCAGGTGCCGAGGAAGAAAACCAGAGCACGAGGAACAAAAACAGAGCCCGAGGAACAAAACCAAAGCCCGAAGAACAATATCAGAGCCCAAGGAACAAAAGGAAACCCCGAGGAAGAAAACCAGGGCCTGAGGAACAAAACTTGAGCTCGAGGAACAAACCCGGAGCCCGAGGAACACAACCAGAGCCCGAGGAACACAACCAGAGCCCGAGGAACAAAAACAGAGCCCGAGGAACAAAACTAGGGCCCGAAGAAGAAAAGGAGAGCTCAAGGAAGAAATCCAGAGCCCGAGCAACAAAACCAGAGCCTGAGGAAGAAAACCAGAGCCCGAGGAAGAAAACCAGACTCCAAGGAAGAAAACCAGACCTCAAGGAACAAAACCAGAACCCGAGGAAGAAAACGAGAGCCCGAGGAACATAACCAGTGCCCAAGGAATAAAACCAGAGCTCGAGGAACAAAACCAGAGCCGAAGGACAAAAAGGAAGGCCTGAAGAACAAAACGAGGGCCATTGGAAGAAAACCAGAGCCCGTGGAATAAAACCAGGGCCCGAGGAACCGAACCAGAAACCGAGGAACAAATCCAGAACCCGAGGAACAAAACTAGCCCTCGAGGAACACAACCAGAGCCCGAGGAAGAAAACCAGACCTCGATGAACAAAACCAGAGCCCGAGGAATAAAACCAGAGCTCAAGGAACAAAACCAGAACCCGAGGAACAAAACGAGAGTTCGAGGAAGAAAACGAGAGCCTGAGCAACAAAACCAGAGCCTGAGGAAGAAAACCAGAGCCCGAGGAAGAAAACGAGAGCCCGAGGAAGAAAACCAGACCTCAAGGAACAAAACCAGAACCCGAGGAAGTAAACGAGAGCCCGAGTAACATAACCAGTGCCCAAGGAATAAAACCAGAGCTCGAGGAACAAAACCAGAGCCCAAGGACAAAAAGGAAGGCCTGAAGAACAAAACGAGGGCCATAGGAAGAAAACCAGAGCCCGTGGAATAAAACCAGGGCCCGAGGAACTGAACCAGAAACCGAGGAACAAATCCAGAGCCCGAGAAACAAAACTAGCCCTCGAGGAACACAACCAGAGCCCGAGGAAGAAAACCAGACCTCGATGAACAAAACCAGAGCCCGAGGAACAAAACCAGAGCCCGAGGAAAACAACCAGGGCCTGAGGAACCAAGCCAGAGCCCGAGGAAGAAAACCACCCCTCGAGGTAAAGAAACAGGGTCCGAGGAAGAAAACCAGAGCCCGAGGAAGAAAACCAGAGCCTGAGGAACAAAACCAGAGCCCGAGGAAGAAAACCAGACCACGACGAACAAAACCAGAGCCTGAGGAACAGAACCAGAGACCGAGGAACACAACCAGAGCCCGAGGAACAAAACCAGACCTCGATGAACAAAACCAGAGCCCGAGGAAGAAAACCAGAGCCTGAGGAACAAAACCAGAGCCCAAGGAAGAAAACCAGACTTCAAGGAACAAAACCAGAACCCGAGGAACAAAACGAGAGTTCGAGGAAGACAACCAGAGCCCGAGGAAGAAAACCAGACCTCGATGAACAAAACCAGAACCCGAGGAACAAAACGAGAGTTCGAGGAAGGAAACGAGAGCCCGAGGAACAAAACCAGTGCCAAAGGAAGAATACCAGAGCCCGAGGAAGAAAACCAGAGCCCGAGGTAGAAAACTAGTGCTCTTGGAACAAAACCAGGTGCCGAGGAAGAAAAGGAGAGCCCGAGGAACAAAAACAGAGCCCGAGGAACAAAACCAAAGCCCGAAGAACAATATCAGAGCTCAAGGAACAAAAGGAAACCCCGAGGAAGAAAACCAGGGCCTGAGGAACAAAACTAGAGCTCGAGGAACAAACCCGGAGCCCGAGGAACACAACCAGAGCCCGAGGAACACAACCAGAGCCCGAGGAACAAAAACAGAGCCCGAGGAACAAAACTAGGGCCCGAAGAAGAAAAGGAGAGCTCGAGGAAGAAATCCAGAGCCCGAGCAACAAAACCAGAGCCTGAGGAAGAAAACCAGAGCCCGAGGAAGAAAACCAGAGCCCGAGGAAGAAAACCAGAGCCCAAGGAAGAAAACCAGAGCTCAAGGAACAAAACCAGAACCCGAGGAACAAAACGAGAGTTCGAGGAAGAAAACGAGAGCCCGAGGAACAAAACCAGTGCCAAAGGAAGAAAACCAGAGCCCGAGGAAGAAAACCAGAGCCCGAGGAAGAAAACTAGAGCTCTTGGAACAAAACCAGGTGCCGAGGAAGAAAAGGAGAGCCCGAGGAACAAAAACAGAGCCCGAGGAACAAAACCAAAGCCCGAAGAACAATATCAGAGCCCAAGGAACAAAAGGAAACCCCGAGGAAGAAAACCAGAGCCCGAGGAACACAACCAGAGCCCGAGGAAAAAAAAACAGAGCCCGAGGAACAAAACTAGGGCCCGAAGAAGAAAAGGAGAGCTCGAGGAAGAAATCCAGAGCCCGAGCAACAAAACCAGAGCCTGAGGAAGAAAACCAGAGCCCGAGGAAGAAAACCAGAGCCCGAGGAAGAAAACCAGACCCCAAGGAAGAAAACCAGACTTCAAGGAACAAAACCAGAACCCGAGGAACAAAACGAGAGTTCGAGGAAGAAAACGAGAGCCCGAGGAACAAAACCAGTGCCAAAGGAAGAAAACCAGAGCCCGAGGAAGAAAACCAGAGCCAAAGGAAGAAAACTAGAGCTCTTGGAACAAAACCAGGTGCCGAGGAAGAAAAGGAGAGCCCGAGGAACAAAAACAGAGCCCAAGGAACAAAAGGAAACCCCGAGGAAGAAAACCAGGGCCTGAGGAACAAAACCAGAGCTCGAGGAATAAACCCGGAGCCCGAGGAACACAACCAGAGCCCGAGGAACACAACCAGAGCCCGAGGAACAAAAACAGAGCCCGAGGAACAAAAGGAAACCCCGAGGAAGAAAACCAGGGCCTGAGGAACAAAACTAGAGCTCGAGGAACAAACCCGGAGCCCGAGGAACACAACCAGAGCCCGAGGAACACAACCAGAGCCCGAGGAACAAAAACAGAGCCCGAGGAACAAAACTAGGGCCCGAAGAAGAAAAGGAGAGCTCGAGGAAGAAATCCAGAGCCCGAGCAACAAAACCAGAGCCTGAGGAAGAAAACCAGAGCCCGAGGAAGAAAACCAGAGCCCGAGGAAGAAAACCAGAGCCCAAGGAAGAAAACCAGAACCCGAGGAACAAAACGAGAGTTCGAGGAAGAAAACGAGAGCCCGAGGAACAAAACCAGTGCCAAAGGAAGAAAACCAGAGCTCGAGGAAGAAAACCAGAGCCCGAGGAAGAAAACTAGAGCTCTTGGAACAAAACCAGGTGCCGAGGAAGAAAAGGAGAGCCCGAGGAACAAAAACAGAGCCCGAGGAACAAAACCAAAGCCCGAAGAACAATATCAGAGCCCAAGGAACAAAAGGAAACCCCAAGGAAGTAAACCAGGGCCTGAGGAACAAAACTAGAGCTCGAGGAACAAACCCGGAGCCCGAGGAACACAACCAGAGCCCGAGGAACAAAAACAGAGCCCGAGGAACAAAACTAGGGCCCGAAGAAGAAAAGGAGAGCTCGAGGAAGAAATCCAGAGCCCGAGCAACAAAACCAGAGCCTGAGGAAGAAAACCAGAGCCCGAGGAAGAAAACCAGAGCCCAAGGAAGAAAACCAGACCTCAAGGAACAAAACCAGAACCCGAGGAAGAAAACGAGAGCCCGAGGAACATAACCAGTGCCCAAGGAATAAAAGCAGAGCTCGAGGAACAAAACCAGAGCCCAAGGACAAAAAGGAAGGCCTGAAGAACAAAACGAGGGCCATAGGAAGAAAACCAGAGCCCGTGGAATAAAACCAGGGCCCGAGGAACCGAACCAGAAACCGAGGAACAAATCCAGAGCCCGAGGAACAAAACTAGCCCTCGAGGAACACAACCAGAGCCCGAGGAAGAAAACCAGACCTCGATGAACAAAACCAGAGCCCGAGGAATAAAACCAGAGCTCAAGGAACAAAACAAGAACCCGAGGAACAAAACGAGAGTTCGAGGAAGAAAACGAGAGCCCGAGCAACAAAACCAGAGCCTGAGGAAGAAAACCAGAGCCCGAGGAAGAAAACCAGACGCCAAGGAAGAAAACCAGACCTCAAGGAACAAAACCAGAACCCGAGGAACAAAACGAGAGCCCGACGAACATAACCAGTGCCCAAGGAATAAAACCAGAGCTCGAAGAACAAAACCAGAGCCCAAGGACAAAAAGGAAGGCCTGAAGAACAAAACAAGGGCCATAGGAAGAAAACCAGAGCCCGTGGAATAAAACCAGGGCCCGAGGAACACAACCAGAAACCGAGGAACAAATCCAGAGCCCGAGGAACAAAACTAGCCCTCGAGGAACACAACCAGAGCCCGAGGAAGAAAACCAGACCTCGATGAACAAAACCAGAGCCCGAGGAATAAAACCAGACCCCAAGGAAGAAAACCAGAGCTCAAGGAACAAAACCAGAACCCGAGGAACAAAACGAGAGTTCGAGGAAGAAAACGAGAGCCCGAGGAACAAAACCAGTGCCAAAGGAAGAAAACCAGAGCCCGAGGAAGAAAACCAGAGCCCGAGGAAGAAAACTAGAGCTCTTGGAACAAAACCAGGTGCCGAGGAAGAAAACCAGAGCCCGAGGAAGAAAACCAGAGCCCGAGGAAGAAAACCAGACCCCAAGGAAGAAAACCAGACCTCAAGGAACAAAACCAGAACCCGAGGAACAAAACGAGAGTCCGAGGAAGAAAACGAGAGCCCAAGGAACATAACCAGTGCCCAAGGAATAAAACCAGGGCCCGAGGAACCGAACCAGAAACCGAGGAACAAATCCAGAGCCCGAGAAACAAAACTAGCCCTCGAGGAACAAAACTAGAGCTCTTGGAACAAAACCAGGTGCCGAGGAAGAAAAGGAGAGCCCGAGGAACAAAAACAGAGCCCGAGGACCAAAACCAAAGCCCGAAGAACAATATCAGAGCCCAAGGAACAAAAGGAAACCCCGAGGAAGAAAACCAGGGCCTGAGGAACAAAACTAGAGCTCGAGGAACAAACCCGGAGCCCGAGGAACACAACCAGAGCCCGAGGAACACAACCAGAGCCCGAGGAACAAAAACAGAGCCCGAGGAACAAAACTAGGGCCCGAAGAAGAAAAGGAGAGCTCGAGGAAGAAATCCAGAGCCCGAGCAACAAAACCAGAGCCTGAGGAAGAAAACCAGAGCCCGAGGAAGAAAACCAGAGCCCGAGGAAGAAAACCAGAACCCGAGGAAGAAAACCAGACCTCAAGGAACAAAACCAGAACCCGAGGAACAAAACGAGAGTTCGAGGAAGAAAACGAGAGCCCGAGGAACAAAACCAGTGCCAAAGGAAGAAAACCAGAGCCCGAGGAAGAAAACCAGAGCCCGAGGAAGAAAACTAGAGCTCTTGGAACAAAACCAGGTGCCGAGGAAGAAAAGGAGAGCCCGAGGAACAAAAACAGAGCCCGAGGAACAAAACCAAAGCCCGAAGAACAATATCAGAGCCCAAGGAACAAAAGGAAACCCCGAGGAAGAAAACCAGAGCCCGAGGAACACAACCAGAGCCCGAGGAACAAAAACAGAGCCCGAGGAACAAAACCAGGGCCCAAAGAAGAAAAGGAGAGCTCGAGGAAGAAATCCAGAGCCCGAGCAACAAAACCAGAGCCTGAGGAAGAAAACCAGAGCCCGAGGAAGAAAACCAGAGCCCAAGGAAGAAAACCAGACTTCAAGGAACAAAACCAGAACCCGAGGAACAAAACGAGAGTTCGAGGAAGAAAACGAGAGCCCGAGGAACAAAACCAGTGCCAAAGGAAGAAAACCAGAGCCCGAGGAAGAAAACCAGAGCCCGAGGAAGAAAACTAGAGCTCTTGGAACAAAACCAGGTGCCGAGGAAGAAAAGGAGAGCCCGAGGAACAAAAACAGAGCCCGAGGACCAAAACCAAAGCCCGAAGAACAATATCAGAGCCCAAGGAACAAAAGGAAACCCCGAGGAAGAAAACCAGGGCCTGAGGAACAAAACTAGAGCTCGAGGAACAAACCCGGAGCCCGAGGAACACAACCAGAGCCCGAGGAACACAACCAGAGCCCGAGGAACAAAAACAGAGCCCGAGGAACAAAACTAGGGCCCGAAGAAGAAAAGGAGAGCTCGAGGAAGAAATCCAGAGCCCGAGCAACAAAACCAGAGCCTGAGGAAGAAAACCAGAGCCCGAGGAAGAAAACCAGAGCCCGAGGAAGAAAACCAGAGCCCAAGGAAGAAAACCAGACCTCAAGGAACAAAACCAGAACCCGAGGAACAAAACGAGAGTTCGAGGAAGAAAACGAGAGCCCGAGGAACAAAACCAGTGCCAAAGGAAGAAAACCAGAGCCCGAGGAAGAAAACCAGAGCCCGAGGAAGAAAACTAGAGCTCTTGGAACAAAACCAGGTGCCGAGGAAGAAAAGGAGAGCCCGAGGAACAAAAACAGAGCCCGAGGAACAAAACCAAAGCCCGAAGAACAATATCAGAGCCCAAGGAACAAAAGGAAACCCCGAGGAAGAAAACCAGAGCCCGAGTAACACAACCAGAGCCCGAGGAACAAAAACAGAGCCCGAGGAACAAAACTAGGGCCCAAAGAAGAAAAGGAGAGCTCGAGGAAGAAATCCAGAGCCCGAGCAACAAAACCAGAGCCTGAGGAAGAAAACCAGAGCCCGAGGAAGAAAACCAGACCCCAAGGAAGAAAACCAGACCTCAAGGAACAAAACCAGAACCCGAGGAAGAAAACGAGAGCCCGAGGAACATAACCAGTGCCCAAGGAATAAAACCAGAGCTCGAGGAACAAAACCAGAGCCCAAGGACAAAAAGGAAGGCCTGAAGAACAAAACGAGGGCCATAGGAAGAAAACCAGAGCCCGTGGAATAAAACCAGGGCCCGAGGAACCGAACCAGAAACCGAGGAACAAATCCAGAGCCCGAGGAACAAAACTAGCCCTCGAGGAACACAACCAGAGCCCGAGGAAGAAAACCAGACCTCGATGAACAAAACCAGAGCCCGAGGAATAAAACCAGAGCTCAAGGAACAAAACCAGAACCCGAGGAACAAAACGAGAGTTCGAGGAAGAAAACGAGAGCCCGAGGAACAAAACCAGTGCCAAAGGAAGAAAACCAGAGCCCGAGGAAGAAAACCAGAGCCAAAGGAAGAAAACTAGAGCTCTTGGAACAAAACCAGGTGCCGAGGAAGAAAACCAGAGCCCGAGGAACAAAAACAGAGCCCGAGGAACAAAACCAAAGCCCGAAGAACAATATCAGAGCCCAAGGAACAAAAGGAAACCCCGAGGAAGAAAACCAGGGCCTGAGGAACAAAACCAGAGCTCGAGGAATAAACCCGGAGCCCGAGGAACACAACCAGAGCCCGAGGAACACAACCAGAGCCCGAGGAACAAAAACAGAGCCCGAGGAACAAAAGGAAACCCCGAGGAAGAAAACCAGGGCCTGAGGAACAAAACTAGAGCTCGAGGAACAAACCCGGAGCCCGAGGAACACAACCAGAGCCCGAGGAACACAACCAGAGCCCGAGGAACAAAACCAGAGCCCGAGGAACAAAACTAGGGCCCGAAGAAGAAAAGGAGAGCTCGAGGAAGAAATCCAGAGCCCGAGCAACAAAACCAGAGCCTGAGGAAGAAAACCAGAGCCCGAGGAAGAAAACCAGAGCCCGAGGAAGAAAACCAGAGCCCAAGGAAGAAAACCAGAACCCGAGGAACAAAACGAGAGTTCGAGGAAGAAAAGGAGAGCCCGAGGAACAAAACCAGTGCCAAAGGAAGAAAACCAGAGCTCGAGGAAGAAAACCAGAGCCCGAGGAACAAAACTAGAGCTCTTGGAACAAAACCAGGTGCCGAGGAAGAAAAGGAGAGCCCGAGGAACAAAAACAGAGCCCGAGGAACAAAACCAAAGCCCGAAGAACAATATCAGAGCCCAAGGAACAAAAGGAAACCCCAAGGAAGTAAACCAGGGCCTGAGGAACAAAACTAGAGCTCGAGGAACAAACCCGGAGCCCGAGGAACACAACCAGAGCCCGAGGAACAAAAACAGAGCCCGAGGAACAAAACTAGGGCCCGAAGAAGAAAAGGAGAGCTCAAGGAAGAAATCCAGAGCCCGAGCAACAAAACCAGAGCCTGAGGAAGAAAACCAGAGCCCGAGGAAGAAAACCAGACCCCAAGGAAGAAAACCAGACCTCAAGGAACAAAACCAGAACCCGAGGAAGAAAACGAGAGCCCGAGGAACATAACCAGTGCCCAAGGAATAAAACCAGAGCTCGAGGAACAAAACCAGAGCCCAAGGACAAAAAGGAAGGCCTGAAGAACAAAACGAGGGCCATAGGAAGAAAACCAGAGCCCGTGGAATAAAACCAGGGCCCGAGGAACTGAACCAGAAACCGAGGAACAAATCCAGAGCCCGAGGAACAAAACTAGCCCTCGAGGAACACAACCAGAGCCCGAGGAAGAAAACCAGACCTCGATGAACAAAACCAGAGCCCGAGGAATAAAACCAGACCCAAGGAAGAAAACCAGAGCTCAAGGAACAAAACCAGAACCTGAGGAACAAAACGAGAGTTCGAGGAAGAAAACGAGAGCCCGAGGAACAAAACCAGTGCCAAAGGAAGAAAACCAGAGCCCGAGGAAGAAAACCAGAGCCCGAGGAAGAAAACTAGAGCTCTTGGAACAAAACCAGGTGCCGAGGAAGAAAACCAGAGCACGAGGAAGAAAACCAGAGCCCGAGGAAGAAAACCAGACCCCAAGGAAGAAAACCAGACCTCAAGGAACAAAACCAGAACCCGAGGAACAAAACGAGAGTCCGAGGAAGAAAACGAGAGCCCAAGGAACATAACCAGTGCCCAAGGAATAAAACCAGGGCCCGAGGAACCGAACCAGAAACCGAGGAACAAATCCAGAGCCCGAGAAACAAAACTAGCCCTCGAGGAACAAAACTAGAGCTCTTGGAACAAAACCAGGTGCCGAGGAAGAAAAGGAGAGCCCGAGGAACAAAAACAGAGCCCGAGGACCAAAACCAAAGCCCGAAGAACAATATCAGAGCCCAAGGAACAA
Source organism: Calonectris borealis (assembly GCF_964195595.1). NCBI lineage: Eukaryota > Metazoa > Chordata > Aves > Procellariiformes > Procellariidae > Calonectris > Calonectris borealis. Next base: position 1,054,342 of record NW_027441452.1, on the reverse strand, counting down.
AAGGAAACCCCGAGGAAGAAAACCAGGGCCTGAGGAACAAAACTAGAGCTCGAGGAACAAACCCGGAGCCCGAGGAACACAACCAGAGCCCGAGGAACACAACCAGAGCCCGAGGAACAAAAACAGAGCCCGAGGAACAAAACTAGGGCCCGAAGAAGAAAAGGAGAGCTCGAGGAAGAAATCCAGAGCCCGAGCAACAAAACCAGAGCCTGAGGAAGAAAACCAGAGCCCGAGGAAGAAAACCAGAGCCCGAGGAAGAAAACCAGAGCCCAAGGAAGAAAACCAGACCTCAAGGAACAAAACCAGAACCCGAGGAAAAAAACGAGAGTTCGAGGAAGAAAACGAGAGCCCGAGGAACAAAACCAGTGCCAAAGGAAGAAAACCAGAGCCCAAGGAAGAAAACCAGAGCCCGAGGAAGAAAACTAGAGCTCTTGGAACAAAACCAGGTGCCGAGGAAGAAAAGGAGAGCCCGAGGAACAAAAACAGAGCCCGAGGAACAAAACCAAAGCCCGAAGAACAATATCAGAGCCCAAGGAACAAAAGGAAACCCCGAGGAAGAAAACCAGAGCCCGAGGAACACAACCAGAGCCCGAGGAACAAAAACAGAGCCCGAGGAACAAAACTAGGGCCCGAAGAAGAAAAGGAGAGCTCGAGGAAGAAATCCAGAGCCCGAGCAACAAAACCAGAGCCTGAGGAAGAAAACCAGAGCCCGAGGAAGAAAACCAGAGCCCAAGGAAGAAAACCAGACTTCAAGGAACAAAACCAGAACCCGAGGAACAAAACGAGAGTTCGAGGAAGAAAACGAGAGCCCGAGGAACAAAACCAGTGCCAAAGGAAGAATACCAGAGCCCGAGGAAGAAAACCAGAGCCCGAGGAAGAAAACTAGAGCTCTTGGAACAAAACCAGGTGCCGAGGAAGAAAAGGAGAGCCCGAGGAACAAAAACAGAGCCCGAGGAACAAAACCAAAGCCCGAAGAACAATATCAGAGCCCAAGGAACAAAAGGAAACCCCGAGGAAGAAAACCAGGGCCTGAGGAACAAAACTAGAGCTCGAGGAACAAACCCGGAGCCCGAGGAACACAACCAGAGCCCGAGGAACACAACCAGAGCCCGAGGAACAAAACTAGGGCCCGAAGAAGAAAAGGAGAGCTCAAGGAAGAAATCCAGAGCCCGAGCAACAAAACCAGAGCCTGAGGAAGAAAACCAGAGCCCGAGGAAGAAAACCAGACCCCAAGGAAGAAAACCAGAGCTCAAGGAACAAAACCAGAACCCGAGGAAGAAAACGAGAGCCCGAGGAACATAACCAGTGCCCAAGGAATAAAACCAGAGCTCGAGGAACAAAACCAGAGCCCAAGGACAAAAAGGAAGGCCTGAAGAACAAAACGAGGGCCATAGGAAGAAAACCAGAGCCCGTGGAATAAAACCAGGGCCCGAGGAACCGAACCAGAAACCGAGGAACAAATCCAGAGCCCGAGGAACAAAACTAGCCCTCGAGGAACACAACCAGAGCCCGAGGAAGAAAACCAGACCTCGATGAACAAAACCAGAGCCCGAGGAATAAAACCAGAGCTCAAGGAACAAAACCAGAACCCGAGGAACAAAACGAGTGTTCGAGGAAGAAAACGAGAGCCCGAGGAACAAAACCAGTGCCAAAGGAAGAAAACCAGAGCCCGAGGAAGAAAACTAGAGCTCTTGGAACAAAACCAGGTGCCGAGGAAGAAAAGGAGAGCCCGAGGAACAAAAACAGAGCCCGAGGACCAAAACCAAAGCCCGAAGAACAATATCAGAGCCCAAGGAACAAAAGGAAACCCCGAGGAAGAAAACCAGGGCCTGAGGAACAAAACTAGAGCTCGAGGAACAAACCCGGAGCCCGAGGAACACAACCAGAGCCCGAGGAACACAACCAGAGCCCGAGGAACAAAAACAGAGCCCGAGGAACAAAAGGAAACCCCGAGGAAGAAAACCAGGGCCTGAGGAAGAAAACTAGACTCGAGGAACAAACCCGGAGTCCGAGGAACACAACCAGAGCCCGAGGAACACAACCAGAGCCCGAGGAACAAAAACAGAGCCCGAGGAACAAAACGAGAGTTCGAGGAAGAAAAGGAGAGCTCGAGGAAGAAATCCAGAGCCCGAGCAACAAAACCAGAGCCTGAGGAAGAAAACCAGAGCCCGAGGAAGAAAACCAGAGCCCGAGGAAGAAAACCAGAACCCGAGGAACAAAACGAGAGTTCGAGGAAGAAAACGAGAGCCCGAGGAACAAAACCAGTGCCAAAGGAAGAAAACCAGAGCTCGAGGAAGAAAACCAGAGCCCGAGGAACAAAACTAGAGCTCTTGGAACAAAACCAGGTGCCGAGGAAGAAAAGGAGAGCCCGAGGAACAAAAACAGAGCCCGAGGAACAAAACCAAAGCCCGAAGAACAATATCAGAGCCCAAGGAACAAAAGGAAACCCCGAGGAAGAAAACCAGGGCCTGAGGAACAAAACTAGAGCTCGAGGAACAAACCCGGAGCCCGAGGAACACAACCAGAGCCCGAGGAACACAACCAGAGCCCGAGGAACAAAACTAGGGCCCGAAGAAGAAAAGGAGAGCTCAAGGAAGAAATCCAGAGCCCGAGCAACAAAACCAGAGCCTGAGGAAGAAAACCAGAGCCCGAGGAAGAAAACCAGACCCCAAGGAAGAAAACCAGACCCCAAGGAACAAAACCAGAACCCGAGGAAGAAAACGAGAGCCCGAGGAACATAACCAGTGCCCAAGGAATAAAACCAGAGCTCGAGGAACAAAACCAGAGCCCAAGGACAAAAAGGAAGGCCTGAAGAACAAAACGAGGGCCATAGGAAGAAAACCAGAGCCCGTGGAATAAAACCAGGGCCCGAGGAACCGAACCAGAAACCGAGGAACAAATCCAGAGCCCGAGGAACAAAACTAGCCCTCGAGGAACACAACCAGAGCCCGAGGAAGAAAACCAGACCTCGATGAACAAAACCAGAGCCCGAGGAATAAAACCAGAGCTCAAGGAACAAAACCAGAACCCGAGGAACAAAACGAGTGTTCGAGGAAGAAAACGAGAGCCCGAGGAACAAAACCAGTGCCAAAGGAAGAAAACCAGAGCCCGAGGAAGAAAACTAGAGCTCTTGGAACAAAACCAGGTGCCGAGGAAGAAAAGGAGAGCCCGAGGAACAAAAACAGAGCCCGAGGAACAAAACCAAAGCCCGAAGAAAAATATCAGAGCCCAAGGAACAAAAGGAAACCCCGAGGAAGAAAACCAGGGCCTGAGGAACAAAACCAGAGCTCGAGGAATAAACCCGGAGCCCGAGGAACACAACCAGAGCCCGAGGAACACAACCAGAGCCCGAGGAACAAAAACAGAGCCCGAGGAACAAAAGGAAACCCCGAGGAAGAAAACCAGGGCCTGAGGAACAAAACTAGAGCTCGAGGAACAAACCCGGAGCCCGAGGAACACAACCAGAGCCCGAGGAACACAACCAGAGCCCGAGGAACAAAAACAGAGCCTGAGGAACAAAACTAGGGCCCGAAGAAGAAAAGGAGAGCTCGAGGAAGAAATCCAGAGCCCGAGCAACAAAACCAGAGCCTGAGGAAGAAAACCAGAGCCCGAGGAAGAAAACCAGAGCCCGAGGAAGAAAACCAGAGCCCAAGGAAGAAAACCAGAACCCGAGGAACAAAACGAGAGTTCGAGGAAGAAAACGAGAGCCCGAGGAACAAAACCAGTGCCAAAGGAAGAAAACCAGAGCTCGAGGAAGAAAACCAGAGCCCGAGGAACAAAACTAGAGCTCTTGGAACAAAACCAGGTGCCGAGGAAGAAAAGGAGAGCCCGAGGAACAAAAACAGAGCCCGAGGAACAAAACCAAAGCCCGAAGAACAATATCAGAGCTCAAGGAACAAAAGGAAACCCCAAGGAAGTAAACCAGGGCCTGAGGAACAAAACTAGAGCTCGAGGAACAAACCCGGAGCCCGAGGAACACAACCAGAGCCCGAGGGACAAAAACAGAGCCCGAGGAACAAAACTAGGGCCCGAAGAAGAAAAGGAGAGCTCAAGGAAGAAATCCAGAGCCCGAGCAACAAAACCAGAGCCTGAGGAAGAAAACCAAAGCCCGAGGAACAAAACCAGACCCCAAGGAAGAAAACCAGACCTCAAGGAACAAAACCAGAACCCGAGGAAGAAAACGAGAGCCCGAGGAACATAACCAGTGCCCAAGGAATAAAACCAGAGCTCGAGGAAGAAAACCAGAGCCCAAGGACAAAAAGGAAGGCCTGAAGAACAAAACGAGGGCCATAGGAAGAAAACCAGAGCCCGTGGAATAAAACCAGGGCCCGAGGAACTGAACCAGAAACCGAGGAACAAATCCAGAGCCCGAGGAACAAAACTAGCCCTCGAGGAACACAACCAGAGCCCGAGGAAGAAAACCAGACCTCGATGAACAAAACCAGAGCCCGAGGAATAAAACCAGACCCCAGGAAGAAAACCAGAGCTCAAGGAACAAAACCAGAACCCGAGGAACAAAACGAGAGTTCGAGGAAGAAAACGAGAGCCCGAGGAACAAAACCAGTGCCAAAGGAAGAAAACCAGAGCCCGAGGAAGAAAACCAGAGCCCGAGGAAGAAAACTAGAGCTCTTGGAAAGAAACCAGGTGCCGAGGAAGAAAACCAGAGCCCGAGGAAGAAAACCAGAGCCCGAGGAAGAAAACCAGACCCCAAGGAAGAAAACCAGACCTCAAGGAACAAAACCAGAACCCGAGGAACAAAACGAGAGTCCGAGGAAGAAAACGAGAGCCCAAGGAACATAACCAGTGCCCAAGGAATAAAACCAGGGCCCGAGGAACCGAACCAGAAACCGAGGAACAAATCCAGAGCCCGAGAAACAAAACTAGCCCTCGAGGAACAAAACTAGAGCTCTTGGAACAAAACCAGGTGCCGAGGAAGAAAAGGAGAGCCCGAGGAACAAAAACAGAGCCCGAGGACCAAAACCAAAGCCCGAAGAACAATATCAGAGCCCAAGGAACAAAAGGAAACCCCGAGGAAGAAAACCAGGGCCTGAGGAACAAAACTAGAGCTCGAGGAACAAACCCGGAGCCCGAGGAACACAACCAGAGCCCGAGGAACACAACCAGAGCCCGAGGAACAAAAACAGAGCCCGAGGAACAAAACTAGGGCCCGAAGAAGAAAAGGAGAGCTCGAGGAAGAAATCCAGAGCCCGAGCAACAAAACCAGAGCCTGAGGAAGAAAACCAGAGCCCGAGGAAGAAAACCAGAGCCCGAGGAAGAAAACCAGAGCCCAAGGAAGAAAACCAGAACCCGAGGAACAAAACGAGAGTTCGAGGAAGAAAACGAGAGCCCGAGGAACAAAACCAGTGCCAAAGGAAGAAAACCAGAGCTCGAGGAAGAAAACCAGAGCCCGAGGAACAAAACTAGAGCTCTTGGAACAAAACCAGGTGCCGAGGAAGAAAAGGAGAGCCCGAGGAACAAAAACAGAGCCCGAGGAACAAAACCAAAGCCCGAAGAACAATATCAGAGCCCAAGGAACAAAAGGAAACCCCAAGGAAGTAAACCAGGGCCTGAGGAACAAAACTAGAGCTCGAGGAACAAACCCGGAGCCCGAGGAACACAACCAGAGCCCGAGGAACAAAAACAGAGCCCGAGGAACAAAACTAGGGCCCGAAGAAGAAAAGGAGAGCTCAAGGAAGAAATCCAGAGCCCGAGCAACAAAACCAGAGCCTGAGGAAGAAAACCAGAGCCCGAGGAAGAAAACCAGACCCCAAGGAAGAAAACCAGACCTCAAGGAACAAAACCAGAACCCGAGGAAGAAAACGAGAGCCCGAGGAACATAACCAGTGCCCAAGGAATAAAACCAGAGCTCGAGGAACAAAACCAGAGCCCAAGGACAAAAAGGAAGGCCTGAAGAACAAAACGAGGGCCATAGGAAGAAAACCAGAGCCCGTGGAATAAAACCAGGGCCCGAGGAACTGAACCAGAAACCGAGGAACAAATCCAGAGCCCGAGGAACAAAACTAGCCCTCGAGGAACACAACCAGAGCCCGAGGAAGAAAACCAGACCTCGATGAACAAAACCAGAGCCCGAGGAATAAAACCAGACCCAAGGAAGAAAACCAGAGCTCAAGGAACAAAACCAGAACCTGAGGAACAAAACGAGAGTTCGAGGAAGAAAACGAGAGCCCGAGGAACAAAACCAGTGCCAAAGGAAGAAAACCAGAGCCCGAGGAAGAAAACCAGAGCCCGAGGAAGAAAACTAGAGCTCTTGGAACAAAACCAGGTGCCGAGGAAGAAAACCAGAGCACGAGGAAGAAAACCAGAGCCCGAGGAAGAAAACCAGACCCCAAGGAAGAAAACCAGACCTCAAGGAACAAAACCAGAACCCGAGGAACAAAACGAGAGTCCGAGGAAGAAAACGAGAGCCCAAGGAACATAACCAGTGCCCAAGGAATAAAACCAGGGCCCGAGGAACCGAACCAGAAACCGAGGAACAAATCCAGAGCCCGAGAAACAAAACTAGCCCTCGAGGAACAAAACTAGAGCTCTTGGAACAAAACCAGGTGCCGAGGAAGAAAAGGAGAGCCCGAGGAACAAAAACAGAGCCCGAGGACCAAAACCAAAGCCCGAAGAACAATATCAGAGCCCAAGGAACAAAAGGAAACCCCGAGGAAGAAAACCAGGGCCTGAGGAACAAAACTAGAGCTCGAGGAACAAACCCGGAGCCCGAGGAACACAACCAGAGCCCGAGGAACACAACCAGAGCCCGAGGAACAAAAACAGAGCCCGAGGAACAAAACTAGGGCCCGAAGAAGAAAAGGAGAGCTCGAGGAAGAAATCCAGAGCCCGAGCAACAAAACCAGAGCCTGAGGAAGAAAACCAGAGCCCGAGGAAGAAAACCAGAGCCCGAGGAAGAAAACCAGAGCCCAAGGAAGAAAACCAGACCTCAAGGAACAAAACCAGAACCCGAGGAAAAAAACGAGAGTTCGAGGAAGAAAACGAGAGCCCGAGGAACAAAACCAGTGCCAAAGGAAGAAAACCAGAGCCCAAGGAAGAAAACCAGAGCCCGAGGAAGAAAACTAGAGCTCTTGGAACAAAACCAGGTGCCGAGGAAGAAAAGGAGAGCCCGAGGAACAAAAACAGAGCCCGAGGAACAAAACCAAAGCCCGAAGAACAATATCAGAGCCCAAGGAACAAAAGGAAACCCCGAGGAAGAAAACCAGAGCCCGAGGAACACAACCAGAGCCCGAGGAACAAAAACAGAGCCCGAGGAACAAAACTAGGGCCCGAAGAAGAAAAGGAGAGCTCGAGGAAGAAATCCAGAGCCCGAGCAACAAAACCAGAGCCTGAGGAAGAAAACCAGAGCCCGAGGAAGAAAACCAGAGCCCAAGGAAGAAAACCAGACTTCAAGGAACAAAACCAGAACCCGAGGAACAAAACGAGAGTTCGAGGAAGAAAACGAGAGCCCGAGGAACAAAACCAGTGCCAAAGGAAGAATACCAGAGCCCGAGGAAGAAAACCAGAGCCCGAGGAAGAAAACTAGAGCTCTTGGAACAAAACCAGGTGCCGAGGAAGAAAAGGAGAGCCCGAGGAACAAAAACAGAGCCCGAGGAACAAAACCAAAGCCCGAAGAACAATATCAGAGCCCAAGGAACAAAAGGAAACCCCGAGGAAGAAAACCAGGGCCTGAGGAACAAAACTAGAGCTCGAGGAACAAACCCGGAGCCCGAGGAACACAACCAGAGCCCGAGGAACACAACCAGAGCCCGAGGAACAAAACTAGGGCCCGAAGAAGAAAAGGAGAGCTCAAGGAAGAAATCCAGAGCCCGAGCAACAAAACCAGAGCCTGAGGAAGAAAACCAGAGCCCGAGGAAGAAAACCAGACCCCAAGGAAGAAAACCAGAGCTCAAGGAACAAAACCAGAACCCGAGGAAGAAAACGAGAGCCCGAGGAACATAACCAGTGCCCAAGGAATAAAACCAGAGCTCGAGGAACAAAACCAGAGCCCAAGGACAAAAAGGAAGGCCTGAAGAACAAAACGAGGGCCATAGGAAGAAAACCAGAGCCCGTGGAATAAAACCAGGGCCCGAGGAACCGAACCAGAAACCGAGGAACAAATCCAGAGCCCGAGGAACAAAACTAGCCCTCGAGGAACACAACCAGAGCCCGAGGAAGAAAACCAGACCTCGATGAACAAAACCAGAGCCCGAGGAATAAAACCAGAGCTCAAGGAACAAAACCAGAACCCGAGGAACAAAACGAGTGTTCGAGGAAGAAAACGAGAGCCCGAGGAACAAAACCAGTGCCAAAGGAAGAAAACCAGAGCCCGAGGAAGAAAACTAGAGCTCTTGGAAAAAAACCAGGTGCCGAGGAAGAAAAGGAGAGCCCGAGGAACAAAAACAGAGCCCGAGGAACAAAACCAAAGCCCGAAGAAAAATATCAGAGCCCAAGGAACAAAAGGAAACCCCGAGGAAGAAAACCAGGGCCTGAGGAACAAAACCAGAGCTCGAGGAATAAACCCGGAGCCCGAGGAACACAACCAGAGCCCGAGGAACACAACCAGAGCCCGAGGAACAAAAACAGAGCCCGAGGAACAAAAGGAAACCCCGAGGAAGAAAACCAGGGCCTGAGGAACAAAACTAGAGCTCGAGGAACAAACCCGGAGCCCGAGGAACACAACCAGAGCCCGAGGAACACAACCAGAGCCCGAGGAACAAAAACAGAGCCTGAGGAACAAAACTAGGGCCCGAAGAAGAAAAGGAGAGCTCGAGGAAGAAATCCAGAGCCCGAGCAACAAAACCAGAGCCTGAGGAAGAAAACCAGAGCCCGAGGAAGAAAACCAGAGCCCGAGGAAGAAAACCAGAGCCCAAGGAAGAAAACCAGAACCCGAGGAACAAAACGAGAGTTCGAGGAAGAAAACGAGAGCCCGAGGAACAAAACCAGTGCCAAAGGAAGAAAACCAGAGCTCGAGGAAGAAAACCAGAGCCCGAGGAACAAAACTAGAGCTCTTGGAACAAAACCAGGTGCCGAGGAAGAAAAGGAGAGCCCGAGGAACAAAAACAGAGCCCGAGGAACAAAACCAAAGCCCGAAGAACAATATCAGAGCTCAAGGAACAAAAGGAAACCCCAAGGAAGTAAACCAGGGCCTGAGGAACAAAACTAGAGCTCGAGGAACAAACCCGGAGCCCGAGGAACACAACCAGAGCCCGAGGGACAAAAACAGAGCCCGAGGAACAAAACTAGGGCCCGAAGAAGAAAAGGAGAGCTCAAGGAAGAAATCCAGAGCCCGAGCAACAAAACCAGAGCCTGAGGAAGAAAACCAAAGCCCGAGGAACAAAACCAGACCCCAAGGAAGAAAACCAGACCTCAAGGAACAAAACCAGAACCCGAGGAAGAAAACGAGAGCCCGAGGAACATAACCAGTGCCCAAGGAATAAAACCAGAGCTCGAGGAAGAAAACCAGAGCCCAAGGACAAAAAGGAAGGCCTGAAGAACAAAACGAGGGCCATAGGAAGAAAACCAGAGCCCGTGGAATAAAACCAGGGCCCGAGGAACTGAACCAGAAACCGAGGAACAAATCCAGAGCCCGAGGAACAAAACTAGCCCTCGAGGAACACAACCAGAGCCCGAGGAAGAAAACCAGACCTCGATGAACAAAACCAGAGCCCGAGGAATAAAACCAGACCCAAGGAAGAAAACCAGAGCTCAAGGAACAAAACCAGAACCCGAGGAACAAAACGAGAGTTCGAGGAAGAAAACGAGAGCCCGAGGAACAAAACCAGTGCCAAAGGAAGAAAACCAGAGCCCGAGGAAGAAAACCAGAGCCCGAGGAAGAAAACTAGAGCTCTTGGAACAAAACCAGGTGCCGAGGAAGAAAACCAGAGCACGAGGAAGAAAACCAGAGCCCGAGGAAGAAAACCAGACCCCAAGGAAGAAAACCAGACCTCAAGGAACAAAACCAGAACCCGAGGAACAAAACGAGAGTCCGAGGAAGAAAACGAGAGCCCAAGGAACATAACCAGTGCCCAAGGAATAAAACCAGGGCCCGAGGAACCGAACCAGAAACCGAGGAACAAATCCAGAGCCCGAGAAACAAAACTAGCCCTCGAGGAACAAAACTAGAGCTCTTGGAACAAAACCAGGTGCCGAGGAAGAAAAGGAGAGCCCGAGGAACAAAAACAGAGCCCGAGGACCAAAACCAAAGCCCGAAGAACAATATCAGAGCCCAAGGAACAAAAGGAAACCCCGAGGAAGAAAACCAGGGCCTGAGGAACAAAACTAGAGCTCGAGGAACAAACCCGGAGCCCGAGGAACACAACCAGAGCCCGAGGAACACAACCAGAGCCCGAGGAACAAAAACAGAGCCCGAGGAACAAAACTAGGGCCCGAAGAAGAAAAGGAGAGCTCGAGGAAGAAATCCAGAGCCCGAGCAACAAAACCAGAGCCTGAGGAAGAAAACCAGAGCCCGAGGAAGAAAACCAGAGCCCGAGGAAGAAAACCAGAGCCCAAGGAAGAAAACCAGAACCCGAGGAACAAAACGAGAGTTCGAGGAAGAAAACGAGAGCCCAAGGAACAAAACCAGTGCCAAAGGAAGAAAACCAGAGCTCGAGGAAGAAAACCAGAGCCCGAGGAACAAAACTAGAGCTCTTGGAACAAAACCAGGTGCCGAGGAAGAAAAGGAGAGCCCGAGGAACAAAAACAGAGCCCGAGGAACAAAACCAAAGCCCGAAGAACAATATCAGAGCCCAAGGAACAAAAGGAAACCCCAAGGAAGTAAACCAGGGCCTGAGGAACAAAACTAGAGCTCGAGGAACAAACCCGGAGCCCGAGGAACACAACCAGAGCCCGAGGAACAAAAACAGAGCCCGAGGAACAAAACTAGGGCCCGAAGAAGAAAAGGAGAGCTCAAGGAAGAAATCCAGAGCCCGAGCAACAAAACCAGAGCCTGAGGAAGAAAACCAGAGCCCGAGGAAGAAAACCAGACCCCAAGGAAGAAAACCAGACCTCAAGGAACAAAACCAGAACCCGAGGAAGAAAACGAGAGCCCGAGGAACATAACCAGTGCCCAAGGAATAAAACCAGAGCTCGAGGAACAAAACCAGAGCCCAAGGACAAAAAGGAAGGCCTGAAGAACAAAACGAGGGCCATAGGAAGAAAACCAGAGCCCGTGGAATAAAACCAGGGCCCGAGGAACTGAACCAGAAACCGAGGAACAAATCCAGAGCCCGAGGAACAAAACTAGCCCTCGAGGAACACAACCAGAGCCCGAGGAAGAAAACCAGACCTCGATGAACAAAACCAGAGCCCGAGGAATAAAACCAGACCCAAGGAAGAAAACCAGAGCTCAAGGAACAAAACCAGAACCCGAGGAACAAAACGAGAGTTCGAGGAAGAAAACGAGAGCCCGAGGAACAAAACCAGTGCCAAAGGAAGAAAACCAGAGCCCGAGGAAGAAAACCAGAGCCCGAGGAAGAAAACTAGAGCTCTTGGAACAAAACCAGGTGCCGAGGAAGAAAACCAGAGCACGAGGAAGAAAACCAGAGCCCGAGGAAGAAAACCAGACCCCAAGGAAGAAAACCAGACCTCAAGGAACAAAACCAGAACCCGAGGAACAAAACGAGAGTCCGAGGAAGAAAACGAGAGCCCAAGGAACATAACCAGTGCCCAAGGAATAAAACCAGGGCCCGAGGAACCGAACCAGAAACCGAGGAACAAATCCAGAGCCCGAGAAACAAAACTAGCCCTCGAGGAACAAAACTAGAGCTCTTGGAACAAAACCAGGTGCCGAGGAAGAAAAGGAGAGCCCGAGGAACAAAAACAGAGCCCGAGGACCAAAACCAAAGCCCGAAGAACAATATCAGAGCCCAAGGAACAAAAGGAAACCCCGAGGAAGAAAACCAGGGCCTGAGGAACAAAACTAGAGCTCGAGGAACAAACCCGGAGCCCGAGGAACACAACCAGAGCCCGAGGAACACAACCAGAGCCCGAGGAACAAAAACAGAGCCCGAGGAACAAAACTAGGGCCCGAAGAAGAAAAGGAGAGCTCGAGGAAGAAATCCAGAGCCCGAGCAACAAAACCAGAGCCTGAGGAAGAAAACCAGAGCCCGAGGAAGAAAACCAGAGCCCGAGGAAGAAAACCAGAGCCCAAGGAAGAAAACCAGACCTCAAGGAACAAAACCAGAACCCGAGGAAAAAAACGAGAGTTCGAGGAAGAAAACGAGAGCCCGAGGAACAAAACCAGTGCCAAAGGAAGAAAACCAGAGCCCAAGGAAGAAAACCAGAGCCCGAGGAAGAAAACTAGAGCTCTTGGAACAAAACCAGGTGCCGAGGAAGAAAAGGAGAGCCCGAGGAACAAAAACAGAGCCCGAGGACCAAAACCAAAGCCCGAAGAACAATATCAGAGCCCAAGGAACAAAAGGAAACCCCGAGGAAGAAAACCAGAGCCCGAGGAACACAACCAGAGCCCGAGGAACAAAAACAGAGCCCGAGGAACAAAACTAGGGCCCGAAGAAGAAAAGGAGAGCTCGAGGAAGAAATCCAGAGCCCGAGCAACAAAACCAGAGCCTGAGGAAGAAAACCAGAGCCCGAGGAAGAAAACCAGAGCCCAAGGAAGAAAACCAGACTTCAAGGAACAAAACCAGAACCCGAGGAACAAAACGAGAGTTCGAGGAAGAAAACGAGAGCCCGAGGAACAAAACCAGTGCCAAAGGAAGAATACCAGAGCCCGAGGAAGAAAACCAGAGCCCGAGGAAGAAAACTAGAGCTCTTGGAACAAAACCAGGTGCCGAGGAAGAAAAGGAGAGCCCGAGGAACAAAAACAGAGCCCGAGGAACAAAACCAAAGCCCGAAGAACAATATCAGAGCCCAAGGAACAAAAGGAAACCCCGAGGAAGAAAACCAGGGCCTGAGGAACAAAACTAGAGCTCGAGGAACAAACCCGGAGCCCGAGGAACACAACCAGAGCCCGAGGAACACAACCAGAGCCCGAGGAACAAAACTAGGGCCCGAAGAAGAAAAGGAGAGCTCAAGGAAGAAATCCAGAGCCCGAGCAACAAAACCAGAGCCTGAGGAAGAAAACCAGAGCCCGAGGAAGAAAACCAGACCCCAAGGAAGAAAACCAGAGCTCAAGGAACAAAACCAGAACCCGAGGAAGAAAACGAGAGCCCGAGGAACATAACCAGTGCCCAAGGAATAAAACCAGAGCTCGAGGAAGAAAACCAGAGCCCAAGGACAAAAAGGAAGGCCTGAAGAACAAAACGAGGGCCATAGGAAGAAAACCAGAGCCCGTGGAATAAAACCAGGGCCCGAGGAACCGAACCAGAAACCGAGGAACAAATCCAGAGCCCGAGGAACAAAACTAGCCCTCGAGGAACACAACCAGAGCCCGAGGAAGAAAACCAGACCTCGATGAACAAAACCAGAGCCCGAGGAATAAAACCAGAGCTCAAGGAACAAAACCAGAACCCGAGGAACAAAACGAGTGTTCGAGGAAGAAAACGAGAGCCCGAGGAACAAAACCAGTGCCAAAGGAAGAAAACCAGAGCCCGAGGAAGAAAACTAGAGCTCTTGGAACAAAACCAGGTGCCGAGGAAGAAAAGGAGAGCCCGAGGAACAAAAACAGAGCCCGAGGAACAAAACCAAAGCCCGAAGAACAATATCAGAGCCCAAGGAACAAAAGGAAACCCCGAGGAAGAAAACCAGGGCCTGAGGAACAAAACCAGAGCTCGAGGAATAAACCCGGAGCCCGAGGAACACAACCAGAGCCCGAGGAACACAACCAGAGCCCGAGGAACAAAAACAGAGCCCGAGGAACAAAAGGAAACCCCGAGGAAGAAAACCAGGGCCTGAGGAAGAAAACTAGACTCGAGGAACAAACCCGGAGCCCGAGGAACACAACCAGAGCCCGAGGAACACAACCAGAGCCCGAGGAACAAAAACAGAGCCCGAGGAACAAAACGAGAGTTCGAGGAAGAAAAGGAGAGCTCGAGGAAGAAATCCAGAGCCCGAGCAACAAAACCAGAGCCTGAGGAAGAAAACCAGAGCCCGAGGAAGAAAACCAGAGCCCGAGGAAGAAAACCAGAACCCGAGGAACAAAACGAGAGTTCGAGGAAGAAAACGAGAGCCCGAGGAACAAAACCAGTGCCAAAGGAAGAAAACCAGAGCTCGAGGAAGAAAACCAGAGCCCGAGGAACAAAACTAGAGCTCTTGGAACAAAACCAGGTGCCGAGGAAGAAAAGGAGAGCCCGAGGAACAAAAACAGAGCCCGAGGAACAAAACCAAAGCCCGAAGAACAATATCAGAGCCCAAGGAACAAAAGGAAACCCCAAGGAAGTAAACCAGGGCCTGAGGAACAAAACTAGAGCTCGAGGAACAAACCCGGAGCCCGAGGAACACAACCAGAGCCCGAGGAACACAACCAGAGCCCGAGGAACAAAACTAGGGCCCGAAGAAGAAAAGGAGAGCTCAAGGAAGAAATCCAGAGCCCGAGCAACAAAACCAGAGCCTGAGGAAGAAAACCAGAGCCCGAGGAAGAAAACCAGACCCCAAGGAAGAAAACCAGACCTCAAGGAACAAAACCAGAACCCGAGGAAGAAAACGAGAGCCCGAGGAACATAACCAGTGCCCAAGGAATAAAACCAGAGCTCGAGGAACAAAACCAGAGCCCAAGGACAAAAAGGAAGGCCTGAAGAACAAAACGAGGGCCATAGGAAGAAAACCAGAGCCCGTGGAATAAAACCAGGGCCCGAGGAACCGAACCAGAAACCGAGGAACAAATCCAGAGCCCGAGGAACAAAACTAGCCCTCGAGGAACACAACCAGAGCCCGAGGAAGAAAACCAGACCTCGATGAACAAAACCAGAGCCCGAGGAATAAAACCAGAGCTCAAGGAACAAAACCAGAACCCGAGGAACAAAACGAGTGTTCGAGGAAGAAAACGAGAGCCCGAGGAACAAAACCAGTGCCAAAGGAAGAAAACCAGAGCCCGAGGAAGAAAACTAGAGCTCTTGGAACAAAACCAGGTGCCGAGGAAGAAAAGGAGAGCCCGAGGAACAAAAACAGAGCCCGAGGAACAAAACCAAAGCCCGAAGAAAAATATCAGAGCCCAAGGAACAAAAGGAAACCCCGAGGAAGAAAACCAGGGCCTGAGGAACAAAACCAGAGCTCGAGGAATAAACCCGGAGCCCGAGGAACACAACCAGAGCCCGAGGAACACAACCAGAGCCCGAGGAACAAAAACAGAGCCCGAGGAACAAAAGGAAACCCCGAGGAAGAAAACCAGGGCCTGAGGAACAAAACTAGAGCTCGAGGAACAAACCCGGAGCCCGAGGAACACAACCAGAGCCCGAGGAACACAACCAGAGCCCGAGGAACAAAAACAGAGCCCGAGGAACAAAACTAGGGCCCGAAGAAGAAAAGGAGAGCTCGAGGAAGAAATCCAGAGCCCGAGCAACAAAACCAGAGCCTGAGGAAGAAAACCAGAGCCCGAGGAAGAAAACCAGAGCCCGAGGAAGAAAACCAGAGCCCAAGGAAGAAAACCAGAACCCGAGGAACAAAACGAGAGTTCGAGGAAGAAAACGAGAGCCCGAGGAACAAAACCAGTGCCAAAGGAAGAAAACCAGAGCTCGAGGAAGAAAACCAGAGCCCGAGGAACAAAACTAGAGCTCTTGGAACAAAACCAGGTGCCGAGGAAGAAAAGGAGAGCCCGAGGAACAAAAACAGAGCCCGAGGAACAAAACCAAAGCCCGAAGAACAATATCAGAGCTCAAGGAACAAAAGGAAACCCCAAGGAAGTAAACCAGGGCCTGAGGAACAAAACTAGAGCTCGAGGAACAAACCCGGAGCCCGAGGAACACAACCAGAGCCCGAGGGACAAAAACAGAGCCCGAGGAACAAAACTAGGGCCCGAAGAAGAAAAGGAGAGCTCAAGGAAGAAATCCAGAGCCTGAGCAACAAAACCAGAGCCTGAGGAAGAAAACCAAAGCCCGAGGAACAAAACCAGACCCCAAGGAAGAAAACCAGACCTCAAGGAACAAAACCAGAACCCGAGGAAGAAAACGAGAGCCCGAGGAACATAACCAGTGCCCAAGGAATAAAACCAGAGCTCGAGGAAGAAAACCAGAGCCCAAGGACAAAAAGGAAGGCCTGAAGAAAAAAACGAGGGCCATAGGAAGAAAACCAGAGCCCGTGGAATAAAACCAGGGCCCGAGGAACTGAACCAGAAACCGAGGAACAAATCCAGAGCCCGAGGAACAAAACTAGCCCTCGAGGAACACAACCAGAGCCCGAGGAAGAAAACCAGACCTCGATGAACAAAACCAGAGCCCGAGGAATAAAACCAGACCCAAGGAAGAAAACCAGAGCTCAAGGAACAAAACCAGAACCCGAGGAACAAAACGAGAGTTCGAGGAAGAAAACGAGAGCCCGAGGAACAAAACCAGTGCCAAAGGAAGAAAACCAGAGCCCGAGGAAGAAAACCAGAGCCCGAGGAAGAAAACTAGAGCTCTTGGAACAAAACCAGGTGCCGAGGAAGAAAACCAGAGCACGAGGAAGAAAACCAGAGCCCGAGGAAGAAAACCAGACCCCAAGGAAGAAAACCAGACCTCAAGGAACAAAACCAGAACCCGAGGAACAAAACGAGAGTCCGAGGAAGAAAACGAGAGCCCAAGGAACATAACCAGTGCCCAAGGAATAAAACCAGGGCCCGAGGAACCGAACCAGAAACCGAGGAACAAATCCAGAGCCCGAGAAACAAAACTAGCCCTCGAGGAACAAAACTAGAGCTCTTGGAACAAAACCAGGTGCCGAGGAAGAAAAGGAGAGCCCGAGGAACAAAAACAGAGCCCGAGGACCAAAACCAAAGCCCGAAGAACAATATCAGAGCCCAAGGAACAAAAGGAAACCCCGAGGAAGAAAACCAGGGCCTGAGGAACAAAACTAGAGCTCGAGGAACAAACCCGGAGCCCGAGGAACACAACCAGAGCCCGAGGAACACAACCAGAGCCCGAGGAACAAAAACAGAGCCCGAGGAACAAAACTAGGGCCCGAAGAAGAAAAGGAGAGCTCGAGGAAGAAATCCAGAGCCCGAGCAACAAAACCAGAGCCTGAGGAAGAAAACCAGAGCCCGAGGAAGAAAACCAGAGCCCGAGGAAGAAAACCAGAGCCCAAGGAAGAAAACCAGAACCCGAGGAACAAAACGAGAGTTCGAGGAAGAAAACGAGAGCCCGAGGAACAAAACCAGTGCCAAAGGAAGAAAACCAGAGCTCGAGGAAGAAAACCAGAGCCCGAGGAAAAAAACTAGAGCTCTTGGAACAAAACCAGGTGCCGAGGAAGAAAAGGAGAGCCCGAGGAACAAAAACAGAGCCCGAGGAACAAAACCAAAGCCCGAAGAACAATATCAGAGCCCAAGCAACAAAAGGAAACCCCAAGGAAGTAAACCAGGGCCTGAGGAACAAAACTAGAGCTCGAGGAACAAACCCGGAGCCCGAGGAACACAACCAGAGCCCGAGGAACAAAAACAGAGCCCGAGGAACAAAACCAAAGCCCGAAGAAAAATATCAGAGCCCAAGGAACAAAAGGAAACCCCGAGGAAGAAAACCAGGGCCTGAGGAACAAAACCAGAGCTCGAGGAATAAACCCGGAGCCCGAGGAACACAACCAGAGCCCGAGGAACACAACCAGAGCCCGAGGAACAAAAACAGAGCCCGAGGAACAAAAGGAAACCCCGAGGAAGAAAACCAGGGCCTGAGGAACAAAACTAGAGCTCGAGGAACAAACCCGGAGCCCGAGGAACACAACCAGAGCCCGAGGAACACAACCAGAGCCCGAGGAACAAAAACAGAGCCCGAGGAACAAAACTAGGGCCCGAAGAAGAAAAGGAGAGCTCGAGGAAGAAATCCAGAGCCCGAGCAACAAAACCAGAGCCTGAGGAAGAAAACCAGAGCCCGAGGAAGAAAACCAGAGCCCGAGGAAGAAAACCAGAGCCCAAGGAAGAAAACCAGAACCCGAGGAACAAAACGAGAGTTCGAGGAAGAAAACGAGAGCCCGAGGAACAAAACCAGTGCCAAAGGAAGAAAACCAGAGCTCGAGGAAGAAAACCAGAGCCCGAGGAACAAAACTAGAGCTCTTGGAAAAAAAACCAGGTGCCGAGGAAGAAAAGGAGAGCCCGAGGAACAAAAACAGAGCCCGAGGAACAAAACCAAAGCCCGAAGAACAATATCAGAGCCCAAGGAACAAAAGGAAACCCCAAGGAAGAAAACCAGGGCCTGAGGAACAAAACTAGAGCTCGAGGAACAAACCCGGAGCCCGAGGAACACAACCAGAGCCCGAGGAACAAAAACAGAGCCCGAGGAACAAAACTAGGGCCCGAAGAAGAAAAGGAGAGCTCAAGGAAGAAATCCAGAGCCCGAGCAACAAAACCAGAGCCTGAGGAAGAAAACCAAAGCCCGAGGAACAAAACCAGACCCCAAGGAAGAAAACCAGACCTCAAGGAACAAAACCAGAACCCGAGGAAGAAAACGAGAGCCCGAGGAACATAACCAGTGCCCAAGGAATAAAACCAGAGCTCGAGGAAGAAAACCAGAGCCCAAGGACAAAAAGGAAGGCCTGAAGAACAAAACGAGGGCCATAGGAAGAAAACCAGAGCCCGTGGAATAAAACCAGGGCCCGAGGAACCGAACCAGAAACCGAGGAACAAGTCCAGAGCCCGAGGAACAAAACTAGCCCTCGAGGAACAAAACTAGAGCTCTTGGAACAAAACCAGGTGCCGAGGAAGAAAAGGAGAGCCCGAGGAACAAAAACAGAGCCCGAGGAACAAAACCAAAGCCCGAAGAACAATATCAGAGCCCAAGGAACAAAAGGAAACCCCGAGGAAGAAAACCAGGGCCTGAGGAACAAAACTAGAGCTCGAGGAACAAACCCGGAGCCCGAGGAACACAACCAGAGCCCGAGGAACACAACCAGAGCCCGAGGAACAAAAACAGAGCCCGAGGAACAAAACTAGGGCCCGAAGAAGAAAAGGAGAGCTCGAGGAAGAAATCCAGAGCCCGAGCAACAAAACCAGAGCCTGAGGAAGAAAACCAGAGCCCGAGGAAGAAAACCAGAGCCCGAGGAAGAAAACTAGAGCTCTTGGAACAAAACCAGGTGCCGAGGAAGAAAACCAGAGCACGAGGAAGAAAACCAGAGCCCGAGGAAGAAAACCAGACCCCAAGGAAGAAAACCAGACCTCAAGGAACAAAACCAGAACCCGAGGAACAAAACGAGAGTCCGAGGAAGAAAACGAGAGCCCAAGGAACATAACCAGTGCCCAAGGAATAAAACCAGGGCCCGAGGAACCGAACCAGAAACCGAGGAACAAATCCAGAGCCCGAGAAACAAAACTAGCCCTCGAGGAACAAAACTAGAGCTCTTGGAACAAAACCAGGTGCCGAGGAAGAAAAGGAGAGCCCGAGGAACAAAAACAGAGCCCGAGGACCAAAACCAAAGCCCGAAGAACAATATCAGAGCCCAAGGAACAAAAGGAAACCCCGAGGAAGAAAACCAGGGCCTGAGGAACAAAACTAGAGCTCGAGGAACAAACCCGGAGCCCGAGGAACACAACCAGAGCCCGAGGAACACAACCAGAGCCCGAGGAACAAAAACAGAGCCCGAGGAACAAAACTAGGGCCCGAAGAAGAAAAGGAGAGCTCGAGGAAGAAATCCAGAGCCCGAGCAACAAAACCAGAGCCTGAGGAAGAAAACCAGAGCCCGAGGAAGAAAACCAGAGCCCGAGGAAGAAAACCAGAGCCCAAGGAAGAAAACCAGAACCCGAGGAACAAAACGAGAGTTCGAGGAAGAAAACGAGAGCCCGAGGAACAAAACCAGTGCCAAAGGAAGAAAACCAGAGCTCGAGGAAGAAAACCAGAGCCCGAGGAAAAAAACTAGAGCTCTTGGAACAAAACCAGGTGCCGAGGAAGAAAAGGAGAGCCCGAGGAACAAAAACAGAGCCCGAGGAACAAAACCAAAGCCCGAAGAACAATATCAGAGCCCAAGCAACAAAAGGAAACCCCAAGGAAGTAAACCAGGGCCTGAGGAACAAAACTAGAGCTCGAGGAACAAACCCGGAGCCCGAGGAACACAACCAGAGCCCGAGGAACAAAAACAGAGCCCGAGGAACAAAACCAAAGCCCGAAGAACAATATCAGAGCCCAAGGAACAAAAGGAAACCCCGAGGAAGAAAACCAGGGCCTGAGGAACAAAACCAGAGCTCGAGGAACAAACCCGGAGCCCGAGGAACACAACCAGAGCCCGAGGAACACAACCAGAGCCCGAGGAACAAAAACAGAGCCCGAGGAACAAAAGGAAACCCCGAGGAAGAAAACCAGGGCCTGAGGAACAAAACTAGAGCTCGAGGAACAAACCCGGAGCCCGAGGAACACAACCAGAGCCCGAGGAACACAACCAGAGCCCGAGGAACAAAAACAGAGCCCGAGGAACAAAACTAGGGCCCGAAGAAGAAAAGGAGAGCTCGAGGAAGAAATCCAGAGCCCGAGCAACAAAACCAGAGCCTGAGGAAGAAAACCAGAGCCCGAGGAAGAAAACCAGAGCCCGAGGAAGAAAACCAGAGCCCAAGGAAGAAAACCAGAACCCGAGGAACAAAACGAGAGTTCGAGGAAGAAAACGAGAGCCCGAGGAACAAAACCAGTGCCAAAGGAAGAAAACCAGAGCTCGAGGAAGAAAACCAGAGCCCGAGGAACAAAACTAGAGCTCTTGGAAAAAAAACCAGGTGCCGAGGAAGAAAAGGAGAGCCCGAGGAACAAAAACAGAGCCCGAGGAACAAAACCAAAGCCCGAAGAACAATATCAGAGCCCAAGGAACAAAAGGAAACCCCAAGGAAGTAAACCAGGGCCTGAGGAACAAAACTAGAGCTCGAGGAACAAACCCGGAGCCCGAGGAACACAACCAGAGCCCGAGGAACAAAAACAGAGCCCGAGGAACAAAACTAGGGCCCGAAGAAGAAAAGGAGAGCTCAAGGAAGAAATCCAGAGCCCGAGCAACAAAACCAGAGCCTGAGGAAGAAAACCAAAGCCCGAGGAACAAAACCAGACCCCAAGGAAGAAAACCAGACCTCAAGGAACAAAACCAGAACCCGAGGAAGAAAACGAGAGCCCGAGGAACATAACCAGTGCCCAAGGAATAAAACCAGAGCTCGAGGAAGAAAACCAGAGCCCAAGGACAAAAAGGAAGGCCTGAAGAACAAAACGAGGGCCATAGGAAGAAAACCAGAGCCCGTGGAATAAAACCAGGGCCCGAGGAACCGAACCAGAAACCGAGGAACAAGTCCAGAGCCCGAGGAACAAAACTAGCCCTCGAGGAACAAAACTAGAGCTCTTGGAACAAAACCAGGTGCCGAGGAAGAAAAGGAGAGCCCGAGGAACAAAAACAGAGCCCGAGGACCAAAACCAAAGCCCGAAGAACAATATCAGAGCCCAAGGAACAAAAGGAAACCCCGAGGAAGAAAACCAGGGCCTGAGGAACAAAACTAGAGCTCGAGGAACAAACCCGGAGCCCGAGGAACACAACCAGAGCCCGAGGAACACAACCAGAGCCCGAGGAACAAAAACAGAGCCCGAGGAACAAAACTAGGGCCCGAAGAAGAAAAGGAGAGCTCGAGGAAGAAATCCAGAGCCCGAGCAACAAAACCAGAGCCTGAGGAAGAAAACCAGAGCCCGAGGAAGAAAACCAGAGCCCGAGGAAGAAAACCAGAGCCCAAGGAAGAAAACCAGACCTCAAGGAACAAAACCAGAACCCGAGGAACAAAACGAGAGTTCGAGGAAGAAAACGAGAGCCCGAGGAACAAAACCAGTGCCAAAGGAAGAAAACCAGAGCCCAAGGAAGAAAACCAGAGCCCGAGGAAGAAAACTAGAGCTCTTGGAACAAAACCAGGTGCCGAGGAAGAAAAGGAGAGCCCGAGGAACAAAAACAGAGCCCGAGGAACAAAACCAAAGCCCGAAGAACAATATCAGAGCCCAAGGAACAAAAGGAAACCCCGAGGAAGAAAACCAGAGCCCGAGGAACACAACCAGAGCCTGAGGAACAAAAACAGAGCCCGAGGAACAAAACTAGGGCCCGAAGAAGAAAAGGAGAGCTCGAGGAAGAAATCCAGAGCCCGAGCAACAAAACCAGAGCCTGAGGAAGAAAACCAGAGCCCGAGGAAGAAAACCAGAGCCCAAGGAAGAAAACCAGACTTCAAGGAACAAAACCAGAACCCGAGGAACAAAACGAGAGTTCGAGGAAGAAAACGAGAGCCCGAGGAACAAAACCAGTGCCAAAGGAAGAAAACCAGAGCCCGAGGAAGAAAACTAGAGCTCTTGGAACAAAAGCAGGTGCCGAGGAAGAAAAGGAGAGCCCGAGGAACAAAAACAGAGCCCGAGGAACAAAACCAAAGCCCGAAGAACAATAACAGAGCCCAAGGAACAAAAGGAAACCCCGAGGAAGAAAACCAGGGCCTGAGGAACAAAACTAGAGCTCGAGGAACAAACCCGGAGCCCGAGGAACACAACCAGAGCCCGAGGAACAAAAACAGAGCCCGAGGAACAAAACTAGGGCCTGAAGAAGAAAAGGAGAGCTCAAGGAAGAAATCCAGAGCCCGAGCAACAAAACCAGAGCCTGAGGAAGAAAACCAGAGCCCGAGGAAGAAAACCAGACCCCAAGGAAGAAAACCAGACCTCAAGGAACAAAACCAGAACCCGAGGAAGAAAACGAGAGCCCGAGGAACATAACCAGTGCCCAAGGAATAAAACCAGAGCTCGAGGAACAAAACCAGAGCCCAAGGACAAAAAGGAAGGCCTGAAGAACAAAACGAGGGCCATAGGAAGAAAACCAGAGCCCGTGGAATAAAACCAGGGCCCGAGGAACCGAACCAGAAACCGAGGAACAAATCCAGAGCCCGAGGAACAAAACTAGCCCTCGAGGAACACAACCAGAGCCCGAGGAAGAAAACCAGACCTCGATGAACAAAACCAGAGCCCGAGGAATAAAACCAGAGCTCAAGGAACAAAACCAGAACCCGAGGAACAAAACGAGAGTTCGAGGAAGAAAACGAGAGCCCGAGGAACAAAACCAGAGCCTGAGGAAGAAAACCAGAGCCCGAGGAAGAAAACTAGAGCTCTTGGAACAAAACCAGGTGCCGAGGAAGAAAACCAGAGCCCGAGGAACAAAAACAGAGCCCGAGGAACAAAACCAAAGCCCGAAGAAAAATATCAGAGCCCAATGAACAAAAGGAAACCCCGAGGAAGAAAACCAGGGCCTGAGGAACAAAACCAGAGCTCGAGGAATAAACCCGGAGCCCGAGGAACACAACCAGAGCCCGAGGAACACAACCAGAGCCCGAGGAACAAAAACAGAGCCCGAGGAACAAAAGGAAACCCCGAGGAAGAAAACCAGGGCCTGAGGAACAAAACTAGAGCTCGAGGAACAAACCCGGAGCCCGAGGAACACAACCAGAGCCCGAGGAACACAACCAGAGCCCGAGGAACAAAAACAGAGCCCGAGGAACAAAACTAGGGCCCGAAGAAGAAAAGGAGAGCTCGAGGAAGAAATCCAGAGCCCGAGCAACAAAACCAGAGCCTGAGGAAGAAAACCAGAGCCCGAGGAAGAAAACCAGAGCCCGAGGAAGAAAACCAGAGCCCAAGGAAGAAAACCAGAACCCGAGGAACAAAACGAGAGTTCGAGGAAGAAAACGAGAGCCCGAGGAACAAAACCAGTGCCAAAGGAAGAAAACCAGAGCTCGAGGAAGAAAACCAGAGCCCGAGGAACAAAACTAGAGCTCTTGGAACAAAACCAGGTGCCGAGGAAGAAAAGGAGAGCCCGAGGAACAAAAACAGAGCCCGAGGAACAAAACCAAAGCCCGAAGAACAATATCAGAGCCCAAGGAACAAAAGGAAACCCCAAGGAAGTAAACCAGGGACTGAGGAACAAAACTAGAGCTCGAGGAACAAACCCGGAGCCCGAGGAACACAACCAGAGCCCAAGGAACAAAAACAGAGCCCGAGGAACAAAACTAGGGCCCGAAGAAGAAAAGGAGAGCTCAAGGAAGAAATCCAGAGCCCGAGCAACAAAACCAGAGCCTGAGGAAGAAAACCAGAGCCCGAGGAAGAAAACCAGACCCCAAGGAAGAAAACCAGAGCTCAAGGAACAAAACCAGAACCCGAGGAAGAAAACGAGAGCCCGAGGAACATAACCAGTGCCCAAGGAATAAAACCAGAGCTCGAGGAAGAAAACCAGAGCCCAAGGACAAAAAGGAAGGCCTGAAGAACAAAACGAGGGCCATAGGAAGAAAACCAGAGCCCGTGGAATAAAACCAGGGCCCGAGGAACCGAACCAGAAACCGAGGAAAAAATCCAGAGCCCGAGGAACAAAACTAGCCCTCGAGGAACACAACCAGAGCCCGAGGAAGAAAACCAGACCTCGATGAACAAAACCAGAGCCCGAGGAATAAAACCAGAGCTCAAGGAACAAAACAAGAACCCGAGGAACAAAACGAGAGTTCGAGGAAGAAAACGAGAGCCCGAGCAACAAAACCACAGCCTGAGGAAGAAAACCAGAGCCCGAGGAAGAAAACCAGAGCTCAAGGAAGAAAACCAGACCTCAAGGAACAAAACCAGAACCCGAGGAAGAAAACGAGAGCCCGAGGAACATAACCAGTGCCCAAGGAATAAAACCAGAGCTCGAGGAACAAAACCAGAGCCCAAGGACAAAAAGGAAGGCCTGAAGAACAAAACAAGGGCCATAGGAAGAAAACCAGAGCCCGTGGAATAAAACCAGGGCCCGAGGAACTGAACCAGAAACCGAGGAACAAATCCAGAGCCCGAGGAACAAAACTAGCCCTCGAGGAACACAACCAGAGCCCGAGGAAGAAAACCAGACCTCGATGAACAAAACCAGAGCCCGAGGAATAAAACCAGAGCTCAAGGAACAAAACCAGAACCCGAGGAACAAAACGAGAGTTCGAGGAAGAAAACGAGAGCCCGAGGAACAAAACCAGTGCCAAAGGAAGAAAACCAGAGCCCGAGGAAGAGAACCAGAGCCCGAGGAAGAAAACTAGAGCTCTTGGAACAAAACCAGGTGCCGAGGAAGAAAAGGAGAGCCCGAGGAACAAAAACAGAGCCCGAGGAACAAAACCAAAGCCCGAAGAACAATATCAGAGCCCAAGGAACAAAAGGAAACCCCGAGGAAGAAAACCAGGGCCTGAGGAACAAAACCAGAGCTCGAGGAACAAACCCGGAGCCCGAGGAACACAACCAGAGCCCGAGGAACACAACCAGAGCCCGAGGAACAAAAACAGAGCCCGAGGAACAAAAGGAAACCCCGAGGAAGAAAACCAGGGCCTGAGGAACAAAACTAGAGCTCGAGGAACAAACCCGGAGCTCGAGGAACAAACCCGGAGCCCGAGGAACACAACCAGAGCCCGAGGAACAAAAACAGAGCCCGAGGAAGAAAACGAGAGCCCGAAGAAGAAAAGGAGAGCTCGAGGAAGAAATCCAGAGCCCGAGCAACAAAACCAGAGCCTGAGGAAGAAAACCAGAGCCCGAGGAAGAAAACCAGACCCCAAGGAAGAAAACCAGACCTCAAGGAAGAAAACCAGAACCCGAGGAACAAAACGAGAGTCCGAGGAAGAAAACGAGAGCCCGACAAATATAACCAGTGCCCAAGGAATAAAACCAGAGCTCGAGGAACAAAACCAGAGCCCAAGGACAAAAAGGAAGGCCTGAAGAACAAAACGAGGGCCATAGGAAGAAAACCAGAGCCCGTGGAATAAAACCAGGGCCCGAGGAACCGAACCAGAAACCGAGGAACAAATCCAGAGCCCGAGAAACAAAACTAGCCCTCGAGGAACAAAACCAGAGCCCGAGGAACAAAACCAGAGCCCGAGGAAAACAACCAGGGCCTGAGGAACCAAGCCAGAGCCCGAGGAACAAAACCACCCCTCGAGGTAAAGAAACAGGGTCCGAGGAAGAAAACCAGAGCCCGAGGAACAAAATCAGAGCCTGAGGAACAAAACCAGAGCCCGAGGAAGAAAACCAGACCTCGACGAACAAAACCAGAGCCCGAGGAACAGAACCAGAGCCCGAGGAAGAAAACCAGAGCCCGAGGAAGAAAACTAGAGCTCTTGGAACAAAACCTGGTGCCGAGGAAGAAAAGGAGAGCCCGAGGAACAAAAACAGAGTCCGAGGAACAAAACCAAAGCCCGAAGAACAATATCAGAGCCCAAGGAACAAAACGAAACCCCGAGGAAGAAAACCAGGGCCTGAGGAACAAAATCAGAGCTCGAGGAACAAACCCGGAGCCCGAGGAACACAACCAGAGCCCGAGGAACAAAAACAGAGCCCGAGGAACAAAACTAGGGCCCGAAGAAGAAAAGGAGAGCTCGAGGAAGAAATCCAGAGCCCGAGCAACAAAACCAGAGCCTGAGGAAGAAAACCAGAGCCCGAGGAAGAAAACCAGACCCCAAGGAAGAAAACCAGAGCCCATGGAATAAAACCAGGGCCCGAGGAACCGAACCAGAAACCGAGGATCAAGTCCAGAGCCCGAGGAACAAAACTAGCCCTCGAGGAACAAAACCAGAGCCCGAGGAACAAAACCAGAGCCCGAGTAAAACAACCAGGGCCTGAGGAACCAAGCCAGAGCCCGAGGAACAAAACCAGAGCCCGAGGAACAGAACCAGAGCCCGAGGAACAAAACCAGAGCCCGAGGAAGAAAACCAGACCTCGATGAACAAAACCAAAGCCCGAGGAATAAAACCAGAGCTCAAGGAACAAAACCAGAACCCGAGGAACAAAACGAGAGTTCGCGGAAGAAAACGAGAGCCCGAGGAACAAAACCAGTGCCAAAGGAAGAAAACCAGAGCCCGAGGAAGAAAACCAGAGCCCGAGGAACAAAACTAGAGCTCTTGGAACAAAACCAGGTGCCGAGGAAGAAAAGGAGAGCCCGAGGAATAAAAACAGAGCCCGAGGACCAAAACCAAAGCCCGAAGAACAATATCAGAGCCCAAGGAACAAAAGGAAACCCCGAGGAAGAAAACCAGGGCCTGAGGAACAAAACTAGAGCTCGAGGAACAAACCCGGAGCCCGAGGAACACAACCAGAGCCCGAGGAACACAACCAGAGCCCGAGGAACAAAAACAGAGCCCGAGGAACAAAACTAGGGCCCGAAGAAGAAAAGGAGAGCTCGAGGAAGAAATCCAGAGCCCGAGCAACAAAACCAGAACCTGAGGAAGAAAACCAGAGCCCGAGGAAGAAAACCAGACCACAAGGAAGAAAACCAGAGCCCAAGGAAGAAAACCAGAGCTCAAGGAACAAAACCAGAACCCAAGGAACAAAACGAGAGTTCGAGGAAGAAAACGAGAGCCCGAGGAACATAACCAGTGCCCAAGGAATAAAAGCAGAGCTCAAGGAACAAAACCAGAGCCCAAGGACAAAAAGGAAGGCCTGAAGAACAAAACGAGGGCCATAGGAAGAAAACCAGAGCCCATGGAATAAAACCAGGGCCCGAGGAACCGAACCAGAAACCGAGGAACAAGTCCAGAGCCCGAGGAACAAAACTAGCCCTCGAGGAACAAAACCAGAGCCCGAGGAACAAAACCAGAGCCTGAGGAAAACAACCAGGGCCTGAGGAACCAAGCCAGAGCCCGAGGAACAAAACCACCCCTCCAGGTAAAGAAACAGGGTCCGAGGAAGAAAACCAGAGCCTGAGGAAGAAAACCAGAGCCTGAGGAAGAAAACCAGAGCCCGATGAACAAAACCAGACCTCGATGAACAAAACCAGAGCCCGAGGAACAGAACCAGAGCCCGAGGAACACAACCAGAGCCCGAGAAAGAAAACCAGACCTCGATGAACAAAACCAGAGCCCGAGGAATAAAACCAGAGCTCAAGGAACAAAACCAGAACCCGAGGAACAAAACGAGAGTTCGAGGAAGAAAACGAGAGCCTGAAGAACAAAACCAGTGCCAAAGGAAGAAAACCAGAGCCCGAGGAAGAAAACCAGAGCCCGAGGAAGAAAACTAGAGCTCTTGGAACACAACCAGGTGCCGAGGAAGAAAAGGAGAGCCCGAGGAACAAAAACAGAGCCCGAGGACCAAAACCAAAGCCCGAAGAACAATATCAGAGCCCAAGGAACAAAAGGAAACCCCGAGGAAGAAAACCCGGGCCTGGGGAACAAAACTAGAGCTCGAGGAACAAACCCGGAGCCCGAGGAACACAACCAGAGCCCGAGGAACACCACCAGAGCCCGAGGAACAAAAACAGAGCCCGAGGAACAAAACTAGGGCCCGAAGAAGAAAAGGAGAGCTCGAGGAAGAAATCCAGAGCCCGAGCAACAAAACCAGAGCCTGAGGAAGAAAACCAGAGCCCGAGGAAGAAAACCAGAGCCCGAGGAAGAAAACCAGAGCCCAAGGAAGAAAACCAGACCTCAAGGAACAAAACCAGAACCCGAGGAACAAAACGAGAGTTCGAGGAAGAAAACGAGAGCCCGAGGAACAAAACCAGTGCCCAAGGAATAAAACCAGAGCCCGAGAAGAAAACCAGAGCCCGAGGAAGAAAACTAGAGCTCTTGGAACAAAACCAGGTGCCGAGGAAGAAAAGGAGAGCCCGAGGAACAAAAACAGAGCCCGAGGAACAAAACCAAAGCCCGAAGAACAATATCAGAGCCCAAGGAACAAAAGGAAACCCCGAGGAAGAAAACCAGGGCCTGAGGAACAAAACTAGAGCTCGAGGAACAAACCCGGAGCCCGAGGAACACAACCAGAGCCCGAGGAACACAACCAGAGCCCGAGGAAGAAAACCAGACCTCAATGAACAAAACCAGAGCCCGAGGAATAAAACGAGAGCCCGAGGAACATAACCAGTGCCCAAGGAATAAAACCAGAGCTCGAGGAACAAAACCAGAGCCCAAGGACAAAAAGGAAGGCCTGAAGAACAAAACGAGGGCCATAGGAAGAAAACCAGAGCCCGTGGAATAAAACCAGGGCCCGAGGAACCGAACCAGAAACCGAGGAACAAATCCAGAGCCCGAGGAACAAAACTAGCCCTCGAGGAACACAACCAGAGCCCGAGGAAGAAAACCAGACCTCGATGAACAAAACCAGAGCCCGAGGAATAAAACCAGAGCTCAAGGAACAAAACCAGAACCCGAGGAACAAAACGAGAGTTCGAGGAAGAAAACGAGAGCCCGAGGAACAAAACCAGAGCCTGAGGAAGAAAACCAGAGCCCGAGGAAGAAAACTAGAGCTCTTGGAACAAAACCAGGTGCCGAGGAAGAAAACCAGAGCCCGAGGAACAAAAACAGAGCCCGAGGAACAAAACCAAAGCCCGAAGAAAAATATCAGAGCCCAATGAACAAAAGGAAACCCCGAGGAAGAAAACCAGGGCCTGAGGAACAAAACCAGAGCTCGAGGAATAAACCCGGAGCCCGAGGAACACAACCAGAGCCCGAGGAACACAACCAGAGCCCGAGGAACAAAAACAGAGCCCGAGGAACAAAAGGAAACCCCGAGGAAGAAAACCAGGGCCTGAGGAACAAAACTAGAGCTCGAGGAACAAACCCGGAGCCCGAGGAACACAACCAGAGCCCGAGGAACACAACCAGAGCCCGAGGAACAAAAACAGAGCCCGAGGAACAAAACTAGGGCCCGAAGAAGAAAAGGAGAGCTCGAGGAAGAAATCCAGAGCCCGAGCAACAAAACCAGAGCCTGAGGAAGAAAACCAGAGCCCGAGGAAGAAAACCAGAGCCCGAGGAAGAAAACCAGAGCCCAAGGAAGAAAACCAGAACCCGAGGAACAAAACGAGAGTTCGAGGAAGAAAACGAGAGCCCGAGGAACAAAACCAGTGCCAAAGGAAGAAAACCAGAGCTCGAGGAAGAAAACCAGAGCCCGAGGAACAAAACTAGAGCTCTTGGAACAAAACCAGGTGCCGAGGAAGAAAAGGAGAGCCCGAGGAACAAAAACAGAGCCCGAGGAACAAAACCAAAGCCCGAAGAACAATATCAGAGCCCAAGGAACAAAAGGAAACCCCAAGGAAGTAAACCAGGGCCTGAGGAACAAAACTAGAGCTCGAGGAACAAACCCGGAGCCCGAGGAACACAACCAGAGCCCAAGGAACAAAAACAGAGCCCGAGGAACAAAACTAGGGCCCGAAGAAGAAAAGGAGAGCTCAAGGAAGAAATCCAGAGCCCGAGCAACAAAACCAGAGCCTGAGGAAGAAAACCAGAGCCCGAGGAAGAAAACCAGACCCCAAGGAAGAAAACCAGAGCTCAAGGAACAAAACCAGAACCCGAGGAAGAAAACGAGAGCCCGAGGAACATAACCAGTGCCCAAGGAATAAAACCAGAGCTCGAGGAAGAAAACCAGAGCCCAAGGACAAAAAGGAAGGCCTGAAGAACAAAACGAGGGCCATAGGAAGAAAACCAGAGCCCGTGGAATAAAACCAGGGCCCGAGGAACCGAACCAGAAACCGAGGAAAAAATCCAGAGCCCGAGGAACAAAACTAGCCCTCGAGGAACACAACCAGAGCCCGAGGAAGAAAACCAGACCTCGATGAACAAAACCAGAGCCCGAGGAATAAAACCAGAGCTCAAGGAACAAAACAAGAACCCGAGGAACAAAACGAGAGTTCGAGGAAGAAAACGAGAGCCCGAGCAACAAAACCACAGCCTGAGGAAGAAAACCAGAGCCCGAGGAAGAAAACCAGAGCTCAAGGAAGAAAACCAGACCTCAAGGAACAAAACCAGAACCCGAGGAAGAAAACGAGAGCCCGAGGAACATAACCAGTGCCCAAGGAATAAAACCAGAGCTCGAGGAACAAAACCAGAGCCCAAGGACAAAAAGGAAGGCCTGAAGAACAAAACAAGGGCCATAGGAAGAAAACCAGAGCCCGTGGAATAAAACCAGGGCCCGAGGAACTGAACCAGAAACCGAGGAACAAATCCAGAGCCCGAGGAACAAAACTAGCCCTCGAGGAACACAACCAGAGCCCGAGGAAGAAAACCAGACCTCGATGAACAAAACCAGAGCCCGAGGAATAAAACCAGAGCTCAAGGAACAAAACCAGAACCCGAGGAACAAAACGAGAGTTCGAGGAAGAAAACGAGAGCCCGAGGAACAAAACCAGTGCCAAAGGAAGAAAACCAGAGCCCGAGGAAGAGAACCAGAGCCCGAGGAAGAAAACTAGAGCTCTTGGAACAAAACCAGGTGCCGAGGAAGAAAAGGAGAGCCCGAGGAACAAAAACAGAGCCCGAGGAACAAAACCAAAGCCCGAAGAACAATATCAGAGCCCAAGGAACAAAAGGAAACCCCGAGGAAGAAAACCAGGGCCTGAGGAACAAAACCAGAGCTCGAGGAACAAACCCGGAGCCCGAGGAACACAACCAGAGCCCGAGGAACACAACCAGAGCCCGAGGAACAAAAACAGAGCCCGAGGAACAAAAGGAAACCCCGAGGAAGAAAACCAGGGCCTGAGGAACAAAACTAGAGCTCGAGGAACAAACCCGGAGCTCGAGGAACAAACCCGGAGCCCGAGGAACACAACCAGAGCCCGAGGAACAAAAACAGAGCCCGAGGAAGAAAACGAGAGCCCGAAGAAGAAAAGGAGAGCTCGAGGAAGAAATCCAGAGCCCGAGCAACAAAACCAGAGCCTGAGGAAGAAAACCAGAGCCCGAGGAAGAAAACCAGACCCCAAGGAAGAAAACCAGACCTCAAGGAAGAAAACCAGAACCCGAGGAACAAAACGAGAGTCCGAGGAAGAAAACGAGAGCCCGACAAATATAACCAGTGCCCAAGGAATAAAACCAGAGCTCGAGGAACAAAACCAGAGCCCAAGGACAAAAAGGAAGGCCTGAAGAACAAAACGAGGGCCATAGGAAGAAAACCAGAGCCCGTGGAATAAAACCAGGGCCCGAGGAACCGAACCAGAAACCGAGGAACAAATCCAGAGCCCGAGAAACAAAACTAGCCCTCGAGGAACAAAACCAGAGCCCGAGGAACAAAACCAGAGCCCGAGGAAAACAACCAGGGCCTGAGGAACCAAGCCAGAGCCCGAGGAACAAAACCACCCCTCGAGGTAAAGAAACAGGGTCCGAGGAAGAAAACCAGAGCCCGAGGAACAAAATCAGAGCCTGAGGAACAAAACCAGAGCCCGAGGAAGAAAACCAGACCTCGACGAACAAAACCAGAGCCCGAGGAACAGAACCAGAGCCCGAGGAAGAAAACCAGAGCCCGAGGAAGAAAACTAGAGCTCTTGGAACAAAACCTGGTGCCGAGGAAGAAAAGGAGAGCCCGAGGAACAAAAACAGAGTCCGAGGAACAAAACCAAAGCCCGAAGAACAATATCAGAGCCCAAGGAACAAAACGAAACCCCGAGGAAGAAAACCAGGGCCTGAGGAACAAAATCAGAGCTCGAGGAACAAACCCGGAGCCCGAGGAACACAACCAGAGCCCGAGGAACAAAAACAGAGCCCGAGGAACAAAACTAGGGCCCGAAGAAGAAAAGGAGAGCTCGAGGAAGAAATCCAGAGCCCGAGCAACAAAACCAGAGCCTGAGGAAGAAAACTAGAGCCCGAGGAAGAAAACCAGACCCCAAGGAAGAAAACCAGAGCCCATGGAATAAAACCAGGGCCCGAGGAACCGAACCAGAAACCGAGGATCAAGTCCAGAGCCCGAGGAACAAAACTAGCCCTCGAGGAACAAAACCAGAGCCCGAGGAACAAAACCAGAGCCCGAGTAAAACAACCAGGGCCTGAGGAACCAAGCCAGAGCCCGAGGAACAAAACCAGAGCCCGAGGAACAGAACCAGAGCCCGAGGAACAAAACCAGAGCCCGAGGAAGAAAACCAGACCTCGATGAACAAAACCAAAGCCCGAGGAATAAAACCAGAGCTCAAGGAACAAAACCAGAACCCGAGGAACAAAACGAGAGTTCGCGGAAGAAAACGAGAGCCCGAGGAACAAAACCAGTGCCAAAGGAAGAAAACCAGAGCCCGAGGAAGAAAACCAGAGCCCGAGGAACAAAACTAGAGCTCTTGGAACAAAACCAGGTGCCGAGGAAGAAAAGGAGAGCCCGAGGAACAAAAACAGAGCCCGAGGACCAAAACCAAAGCCCGAAGAACAATATCAGAGCCCAAGGAACAAAAGGAAACCCCGAGGAAGAAAACCAGGGCCTGAGGAACAAAACTAGAGCTCGAGGAACAAACCCGGAGCCCGAGGAACACAACCAGAGCCCGAGGAACACAACCAGAGCCCGAGGAACAAAAACAGAGCCCGAGGAACAAAACTAGGGCCCGAAGAAGAAAAGGAGAGCTCGAGGAAGAAATCCAGAGCCCGAGCAACAAAACCAGAACCTGAGGAAGAAAACCAGAGCCCGAGGAAGAAAACCAGACCACAAGGAAGAAAACCAGAGCCCAAGGAAGAAAACCAGAGCTCAAGGAACAAAACCAGAACCCAAGGAACAAAACGAGAGTTCGAGGAAGAAAACGAGAGCCCGAGGAACATAACCAGTGCCCAAGGAATAAAAGCAGAGCTCAAGGAACAAAACCAGAGCCCAAGGACAAAAAGGAAGGCCTGAAGAACAAAACGAGGGCCATAGGAAGAAAACCAGAGCCCATGGAATAAAACCAGGGCCCGAGGAACCGAACCAGAAACCGAGGAACAAGTCCAGAGCCCGAGGAACAAAACTAGCCCTCGAGGAACAAAACCAGAGCCCGAGGAACAAAACCAGAGCCTGAGGAAAACAACCAGGGCCTGAGGAACCAAGCCAGAGCCCGAGGAACAAAACCACCCCTCCAGGTAAAGAAACAGGGTCCGAGGAAGAAAACCAGAGCCTGAGGAAGAAAACCAGAGCCTGAGGAAGAAAACCAGAGCCCGATGAACAAAACCAGACCTCGATGAACAAAACCAGAGCCCGAGGAACAGAACCAGAGCCCGAGGAACACAACCAGAGCCCGAGAAAGAAAACCAGACCTCGATGAACAAAACCAGAGCCCGAGGAATAAAACCAGAGCTCAAGGAACAAAACCAGAACCCGAGGAACAAAACGAGAGTTCGAGGAAGAAAACGAGAGCCTGAAGAACAAAACCAGTGCCAAAGGAAGAAAACCAGAGCCCGAGGAAGAAAACCAGAGCCCGAGGAAGAAAACTAGAGCTCTTGGAACACAACCAGGTGCCGAGGAAGAAAAGGAGAGCCCGAGGAACAAAAACAGAGCCCGAGGACCAAAACCAAAGCCCGAAGAACAATATCAGAGCCCAAGGAACAAAAGGAAACCCCGAGGAAGAAAACCCGGGCCTGGGGAACAATACTAGAGCTCGAGGAACAAACCCGGAGCCCGAGGAACACAACCAGAGCCCGAGGAACACCACCAGAGCCCGAGGAACAAAAACAGAGCCCGAGGAACAAAACTAGGGCCCGAAGAAGAAAAGGAGAGCTCGAGGAAGAAATCCAGAGCCCGAGCAACAAAACCAGAGCCTGAGGAAGAAAACCAGAGCCCGAGGAAGAAAACCAGAGCCCGAGGAAGAAAACCAGAGCCCAAGGAAGAAAACCAGACCTCAAGGAACAAAACCAGAACCCGAGGAACAAAACGAGAGTTCGAGGAAGAAAACGAGAGCCCGAGGAACAAAACCAGTGCCCAAGGAATAAAACCAGAGCCCGAGAAGAAAACCAGAGCCCGAGGAAGAAAACTAGAGCTCTTGGAACAAAACCAGGTGCCGAGGAAGAAAAGGAGAGCCCGAGGAACAAAAACAGAGCCCGAGGAACAAAACCAAAGCCCGAAGAACAATATCAGAGCCCAAGGAACAAAAGGAAACCCCGAGGAAGAAAACCAGGGCCTGAGGAACAAAACTAGAGCTCGAGGAACAAACCCGGAGCCCGAGGAACACAACCAGAGCCCGAGGAACACAACCAGAGCCCGAGGAAGAAAACCAGACCTCAATGAACAAAACCAGAGCCCGAGGAATAAAACCAGAGCTCAAGGAAAAAAATCAGAACCCGAGGAACAAAACGAGAGTTCGAGGAAGAAAACGAGAGCCCGAGGAACAAAACCAGCGCCTGAGGAAGAAAACCAGAGCCCGAGGAAGAAAACCAGAGCCCGAGGAACAAAACTAGAGCTCTTGGAACACAACCAGGTGCCGAGGAAGAAAAGGAGAGCCCGAGGAACAAAAACAGAGCCCGAGGACCAAAACCAAAGCCCGAAGAACAATATCAGAGCCCAAGGAACAAAAGGAAACCCCGAGGAAGAAAACCAGGGCCTGAGGAACAAAACTAGAGCTCGAGGAACAAACCCGGAGCCCGAGGAACACAACCAGAGCCCGAGGAACACAACCAGAGCCCGAGGAACAAAAACAGAGCCCGAGGAACAAAACTAGGGCCCGAAGAAGAAAAGGAGAGCTCGAGGAAGAAATCCAGAGCCCGAGCAACAAAACCAGAACCTGAGGAAGAAAACCAGAGCCCGAGGAAGAAAACCAGACCACAAGGAAGAAAACCAGAGCCCAAGGAAGAAAACCAGAGCTCAAGGAACAAAACCAGAACCCGAGGAACAAAACGAGAGTTCGAGGAAGAAAACGAGAGCCCGAGGAACAAAACCAGTGCCAAAGGAAGAAAACCAGAGCCCGAGGAAGAAAACTAGAGCTCTTGGAACAAAACCAGGTGCCGAGGAAGAAAAGGAGAGCCCGAGGAACAAAAAGAGAGCCCGAGGAACAAAACCAAAGCCCGAAGAACAATATCAGAGCCCAAGGAACAAAAGGAAACCCCAAGGAAGAAAACCAGGGCCTGAGGAACAAAACTAGAGCTCGAGGAACAAACCCGGAGCCCGAGGAACACAACCAGAGCCCGAGGAACAAAAACAGAGCCCGAGGAACAAAACTAGGGCCCGAAGAAGAAAAGGAGAGCTCAAGGAAGAAATCCAGAGCCCGAGCAACAAAACCAGAGCCTGAGGAAGAAAACCAGAGCCCGAGGAAGAAAACCAGACCCCAAGGAAGAAAACCAGACCCCAAGGAACAAAACCAGAACCCGAGGAAGAAAACGAGAGCCCGAGGAACATAACCAGTGCCCTAGGAATAAAACCAGAGCTCGAGGAACAAAACCAGAGCCCAAGGACAAAAAGGAAGGCCTGAAGAACAAAACGAGGGCCATAGGAAGAAAACCAGAGCCCGTGGAATAAAACCAGGGCCCGAGGAACCGAACCAGAAACCGAGGAACAAATCCAGAGCCCGAGGAACAAAACTAGCCCTCGAGGAACACAACCAGAGCCCGAGGAAGAAAACCAGACCTCGATGAACAAAACCAGAGCCCGAGGAATAAAACCAGAGCTCAAGGAACAAAACCAGAACCCGAGGAACAAAACGAGAGTTCGAGGAAGAAAACGAGAGCCCGAGGAACAAAACCAGTGCCAAAGGAAGAAAACCAGAGCCCGAGGAAGAAAACCAGAGCCCGAGGAAGAAAACTAGAGCTCTTGGAACAAAACCAGGTGCCGAGGAAGAAAAGGAGAGCCCGAGGAACAAAAACAGAGCCCGAGGAACAAAACCAAAGCCCGAAGAAAAATATCAGAGCCCAAAGAACAAAAGGAAACCCCGAGGAAGAAAACCAGGGCCTGAGGAACAAAACCAGAGCTCGAGGAACAAACCCGGAGCCCGAGGAACACAACCAGAGCCCGAGGAACACAACCAGAGCCCGAGGAACAAAAACAGAGCCCGAGGAACAAAAGGAAACCCCAAGGAAGAAAACCAGGGCCTGAGGAACAAAACTAGAGCTCGAGGAACAAACCCGGAGCCCGAGGAACACAACCAGAGCCCGAGGAACACAACCAGAGCCCGAGGAACAAAAACAGAGCCCGAGGAACAAAACTAGGGCCCGAAGAAGAAAAGGAGAGCTCGAGGAAGAAATCCAGAGCCCGAGCAACAAAACCAGAGCCTGAGGAAGAAAACCAGAGCCCGAGGAAGAAAACCAGAGCCCGAGGAAGAAAACCAGAGCCCGAGGAAGAAAACCAGAGCTCAAGGAACAAAACCAGAACCCGAGGAACAAAACGAGAGTCCGAGGAAGAAAACGAGAGCCCGAGGAACATAACCAGTGCCCAAGGAATAAAAGCAGAGCTCGAGGAACAAAACCAGAGCCCAAGGACAAAAAGGAAGGCCTGAAGAACAAAACGAGGGCCATAGGAAGAAAACCAGAGCCCATGGAATAAAACCAAGGCCCGAGGAACCGAACCAGAAACCAAGGAACAAGTCCAGAGCCCGAGGAAAAAAACTAGCCCTCGAGGAACAAAACCAGAGCCCGAGGAACAGACCCAGAGCCCGAGGAACACAACCAGAGCCCGAGGAAGAAAACCAGACCTCGATGAACAAAACCACAGCCCGAGGAATAAAACCAGAGCTCAAGGAACAAAACCAGAACCCGAGGAACAAAACGAGAGTTCGAGGAAGAAAAGGAGAGCTCGAGGAACAAAACCAGTGCCAAAGGAAGAAAACCAGAGCCCGAGGAAGAAAAGCAGAGCCCGAGGAAGAAAACTAGAGCTCTTGGAACAAAACCAGGTGCCGAGGAAGAAAAGGAGAGCCCGAGGAACAAAAACAGAGCCCGAGGAACAAAACCAAAGCCCGAAGAACAATATCAGAGCCCAAGGAACAAAAGGAAACCCCGAGGAAGAAAACCAGGGCCTGAGGAACAAAACTAGAGCTCGAGGAACAAACCCGGAGCCCGAGGAACACAACCAGAGCCCGAGGAACAAAAACAGAGCCCGAGGAACAAAACTAGGGCCCGAAGAAGAAAAGGAGAGCTCAAGGAAGAAATCCAGAGCCCGAGCAACAAAACCAGAGCCTGAGGAAGAAAACCAGACCCCAAGGAACAAAACCAGAACCCGAGGAAGAAAACGAGAGCCCGAGGAACATAACCAGTGCCCAAGGAATAAAAGCAGAGCTCGAGGAAGAAAACCAGAGCCCAAGGACAAAAAGGAAGGCCTGAAGAACAAAACGAGGGCCATAGGAAGAAAACCAGAGCCCGTGGAATAAAACCAGAGCCCGAGGAACCGAACCAGAAACCGAGGAACAAATCCAGAGCCCGAGGAACAAAACTAGCCCTCGAGGAACACAACCAGAGCCCGAGGAAGAAAACCAGACCTCGATGAACAAAACCAGAGCCCGAGGAATAAAACCAGAGCTCAAGGAACAAAACCAGAACCCGAGGAACAAAACGAGAGTTCGAGGAAGAAAACGAGAGCCCGAGGAACAAAACCAGTGCCAAAGGAAGAAAACCAGAGCCCGAGGAAGAAAACCAGAGCCCGAGGAAGAAAACTAGAGCTCTTGGAACAAAACCAGGTGCCGAGGAAGAAAACCAGAGCCCGAGGAACAAAAACAGAGCCCGAGGAACAAAACCAAAGCCCGAAGAAAAATATCAGAGCCCAAGGAACAAAACGAAACCCCGAGGAAGAAAACCAGGGCCTGAGGAACAAAACCAGAGCTCGAGGAACAAACCCGGAGCTCGAGGAACAAACCCGGAGCCCGAGGAACACAACCAGAGCCCGAGGAACAAAAACAGAGCCCGAGGAACAAAACTAGGGCCCGAAGAAGAAAAGGAGAGCTCGAGGAAGAAATCCAGAGCCTGAGCAACAAAACCAGAGCCTGAGGAACAAAACCAGAGCTCGAGGAACAAACCCGGAGCCCGAGGAACACAACCAGAGCCCGAGGAACACAACCAGAGCCCGAGGAACAAAAACAGAGCCCGAGGAACAAAAGGAAACCCCGAGGAAGAAAACCAGGGCCTGAGGAACAAAACTAGAGCTCGAGGAACAAACCCGGAGCTCGAGGAACAAACCCGGAGCCCGAGGAACACAACCAGAGCCCGAGGAACAAAAACAGAGCCCGAGGAACAAAACTAGGGCCCGAAGAAGAAAAGGAGAGCTCGAGGAAGAAATCCAGAGCCCGAGCAACAAAACCAGAGCCTGAGGAAGAAAACCAGAGCCCGAGGAAGAAAACCAGAGCTCAAGGAACAAAACCAGAACCCGAGGAACAAAACGAGAGTTCGAGGAAGAAAACGAGAGCCCGAGGAACAAAACCAGTGCCAAAGGAAGAAAACCAGAGCCCGAGGAAGAAAACCAGAGCCCGAGGAAGAAAACTAGAGCTCTTGGAAAAAAACCAGGTGCCGAGGAAGAAAACCAGAGCCCGAGGAACAAAAACAGAGCCCGAGGAACAAAACCAAAGCCCGAAGAACAATATCAGAGCCCAAGGAACAAAAGGAAACCCCAAGGAAGTAAACCAGGGCCTGAGGAACAAAACCAGAGCTCGAGGAACAAACCCGGAGCCCGAGGAACACAACCAGAGCCCGAGGAACACAACCAGAGCCCGAGGAACAAAAACAGAGCCCTAGGAACAAAAGGAAACCCCGAGGAAGAAAACCAGGGCCTGAGGAACAAAACTAGAGCTCGAGGAACAAACCCGGAGCTCGAGGAACAAACCCGGAGCCCGAGGAACAGAACCAGAGCCCGAGGAACAAAAACAGAGCCCGAGGAACAAAACTAGGGCCCGAAGAAGACAAGGAGAGCTCGAGGAAGAAATCCAGAGCCCGAGCAACAAAACCAGAGCCCGAGGAAGAAAACCAGAGCCCGAGGAAGAAAACCAGACCCCAAGGAACAAAACCAGAAC
The DNA here is from genome assembly GCF_964195595.1 of Calonectris borealis. Classification (NCBI taxonomy): domain Eukaryota; kingdom Metazoa; phylum Chordata; class Aves; order Procellariiformes; family Procellariidae; genus Calonectris; species Calonectris borealis. The sequence continues at coordinate 1,014,700 of NW_027441452.1, read as the reverse complement.
CCGAGGAAAAAAACGAGAGTTCGAGGAAGAAAACGAGAGCCCGAGGAACAAAACCAGAGCCTGAGGAAGAAAACCAGAGCCCGAGGAAGAAAACCAGACCCCAAGGAAGAAAACCAGACCCCAAGGAAGAAAACCAAAACCCGAGGAAGAAAACGAGAGCCCGAGGAATATAACCAGTGCCCAAGGAATAAAAGCAGAGCTCGAGGAACAAAACCAGAGCCCAAGGACAAAAAGGAAGGCCTGAAGAACAAAACGAGGGCCATAGGAAGAAAACCAGAGCCCTTGGAATAAAACCAGGGCCCGAGGAACCGAACCAGAAACCGAGGAACAAATCCAGAGCCCGAGGAACAAAACTAGCCCTCGAGGACCACAACCAGAGCCCGAGGAAGAAAACCAAACCTCGATGAACAAAACCAGAGCCCGAGGAATAAAACCAGAGGTCAAGGAACAAAACCAGAACCCGAGGAACAAAACGAGAGTTCGAGGAAGAAAACGAGAGCCCGAGGAACAAAACCAGTGCCAAAGGAAGAAAACCAGAGCCCGAGGAAGAAAACCAGAGCCTGAGGAAGAAAACTAGAGCTCTTGGAACAAAACCAGGTGCCGAGGAAGAAAACCAGATCCCGAGGAACAAAAACAGAGCCCGAGGAACAAAACCAAAGCCCGAAGAAAAATATCAGAGCCCAAGGAACAAAAGGAAACCCCGAGGAAGAAAACCAGGGCCTGAGGAACAAAATCAGAGCTCGAGGAACAAACCCGGAGCCCGAGGAACACAACCAGAGCCCGAGGAACACAACCAGAGCCCGAGGAACAAAAATAGAGCCCGAGGAACAAAAGGAAACCCCGAGGAAGAAAACCAGGGCCTGAGGAACAAAACTAGAGCTCGAGGAACAAACCCGGAGCCCGAGGAAAACAACCAGAGCCCGAGGAACAAAAACAGAGCCCGAGGAACAAAAACAGAGCCCGAGGAACAAAACTAGGGCCCGAAGAAGAAAAGGAGAGCTCGAGGAAGAAATCCAGAGCCCGAGCAACAAAACCAGAGCCTGAGGAAGAAAACCAGAGCCCGAAGAAGAAAACCAGACCTCAAGGAACAAAACCAGAACCCGAGGAACAAAACGAGAGTTCGAGGAAGAAAACGAGAGCCCGAGGAACAAAACCAGTGCCAAAGGAAGAAAACGAGAGCCCGAGGAAGAAAACCAGAGCCCGAGGAAGAAAACTAGAGCTCTTGGAACAAAACCAGGTGCCGAGGAACAAAAACAGAGCCCGAGGAACAAAACCAAAGCCCGAAGAACAATATCAGAGCCCAAGGAACAAAAGGAAACCCCGAGGAAGAAAACCAGGGCCTGAGGAACACAACCAGAGCCCGAGGAACACAACCAGAGCCCGAGGAACAAAACTAGAGCCCGAAGAAGAAAAGGAGAGCTCGAGGAAGAAATCCAGAGCCCGAGCAACAAAACCAGAGCTTGAGGAAGAAAACCAGAGCCCGAGGAAGAAAACCAGACCCCAAGGAACAAAACCAGAACCCGAGGAACAAAACGAGAGTTCGAGGAAGAAAACGAGAGCCCGAGGAACAAAACCAGTGCCAAAGGAAGAAAACCAGAGTCCGAGGAAGAAAACCAGAGCCCGAGGAAGAAAACTAGAGCTCTTGGAAAAAAACCAGGTGCCGAGAAAGAAAAGGAGAGCTCGAGGAACAAAAACAGAGCCCGAGGAACAAAACCAAAGCCCGAAGAACAATATCAGAGCCCAAGGAACAAAAGGAAACCCCGAGGAAGAAAACCAGGGCCTGAGGAACAAAACTAGAGCTCGAGGAACAAACCCGGAGCCCGAGGAACACAACCAGAGCCCGAGGAACAAAAACAGAGCCCGAGGAACAAAACTAGGGCCCGAAGAAGAAAAGGAGAGCTCAAGGAAGAAATCCAGAGCCCGAGCAACAAAACCAGAGCCTGAGGAAGAAAACCAGACCCCAAGGAAGAAAACCAGACCTCAAGGAACAAAACCAGAACCCGAGGAAGAAAACGAGAGCCCGAGGAACATAACCAGTGCCCATGGAATAAAACCAGAGCTCGAGGAACAAAACCAGAACCCAGGACAAAAAGGAAAGCCTGAAGAACAAAACGAGGGCCATAGGAAGAAAACCAGAGCCCGTGGAATAAAACCAGGGCCCGAGGAACCGAACCAGAAACCGAGGAACAAATCCAGAGCCCGAGGAACAAAACTAGCCCTCGAGGAAGAAAACCAGAGCCCGAGGAACAAAACCAGAGCCCGAGGAAAACAACCAGGGCCTGAGGAACCAAGCCAGAGCCCGAGGAACAAAACCACCCCTCGAGGTAAAGAAACAGGGTCCGAGGAAGAAAACCAGAGCCCGAGGAATAAAACCAGAGCTCGAGGAACAAAACCAGAACCCGAGGAACAAAACGAGAGTTTGAGGAAGAAAACGAGAGCCCGAGGAACAAAACCAGTGCCAAAGGAAGAAAACCAGAGCCCGAGGAAGAAAACCAGAGCCCGAGGAAGAAAACTAGAGCTCTTGGAACAAAACCAGGTGCCGAGGAAGAAAAGGAGAGCCCGAGGAACAAAAACAGAGCCCGAGGACAAAAACCAAAGCCCGAAGAACAATATCAGAGCCCAAGGAACAAAAGGAAACCCCGAGGAAGAAAACCAGGGCCTGAGGAACAAAACTAGAGCTCGAGGAACAAACCCGGAGCCCGAGAAACACAACCAGAGCCCGAGGAAAACAACCAGGGCCTGAGGAACCAAGCCAGAGCCCGAGGAACAAAACCACCCCTCGAGGTAAAGAAACAGGGTCCGAGGAAGAAAACCAGAGCCCGAGGAAGAAAACCAGAGCCTGAGGAACAAAACCAGAGCCCGAGGAAGAAAACAAGCCCTCGATGAACAAAACCAGAGCCCGAGGAACAGAACCAGAGCCCGACGAACACAACCAGAGCCCGAGGAACACAACCAGAGCCCGAGGAACAAAAACAGAGCCCGAGGAACAAAACTAGGGCCCGAAGAAGAAAAGGAGAGCTCGAGGAAGAAATCCAGAGCCCGAGCAACAAAACCAGAGCCTGAGGAAGAAAACCAGAGCCCGAGTAATAAAACCAGACCCCAAGGAAGAAAACCAGAGCTCAAGGAAGAAAACCAGAGCCCAAGGACAAAAAGGAAGGCCTGAAGAACAAAACGAGGGCCATAGGAAGAAAACCAGAGCCCGTGGAATAAAACCAGGGCCCGAGGAAACGAACCAGAAACCGAGGAACAAATCCAGAGCCCGAGGAACAAAACTAGCCCTCGAGGAACAAAACCAGAGCCCGAGGAACAAAACCAGAGACCGAGGAAAAAAACCAGGGCCTGAGGAACCAAGCCAGAGCCCGAGGAACAAAACCACCCCTCGAGGTAAAGAAACAGGGTCCGAGGAAGAAAACCAGAGCCCGAGGAAGAAAACCAGAGCCTGAGGAACAAAACCAGAGCCCGAGGAAGAAAACAAGCCCTCGATGAACAAAACCAGAGCCCGAGGAACAGACCCAGAGCCCGAGGAACACAACCAGAGCCCGAGGAATAAAACCAGACCTCGATGAACAAAACCAGAGCCGGAGGAATAAAACCAGAGCTCAAGGAACAAAACCAGAACCCAAGGAACAAAACGAGAGTTGGAGGAAGAAAACGAGAGCCCGAGGAACAAAACCAGTGCCAAAGGAAGAAAACCAGAGCCCGAGGAAGAAAACCAGAGCCCGAGGAAGAAAAACAGAGCCCGAGGAACAAAACTAGGGCCCGAAGAAGAAAAGGAGAGCTCGAGGAAGAAATCCAGAGCCCGAGCAACAAAACCAGAGCCCGAGGAAGAAAACCAGAGCCCGAGGAAGAAAACCAGACGCCAAGGAAGAAAACCAGACCTCAAGGAACAAAACCAGAACCCGAGGAAAAAAACGAGAGTCCGAGGAAGAAAACGAGAGCCCGAGGAACATAACCAGTGCCCAAGGAATAAAACCAGAGCTCGAGGAACAAAACCAGTGCCAAAGGAAGAAAACCAGAGCCCGAGGAAGAAAACCAGAGCCCGAGGAAGAAAACTAGAGCTCTTGGAACAAAACCAGGTGAAGGAAGAAAAGGAGAGCCCGAGGAACAAAAACAGAGCCCGAAGACCAAAACCAAAGCCCGAAGAACAATATCAGAGCCCAAGGAACAAAAGGAAACCCCGAGGAAGAAAACCAGGGCCTGAGGAACAAAACTAGAGCTCGAGGAACAAACCCGGAGCCCGAGGAACACAACCAGAGCCCGAGGAACACAACCAGAGCCCGAGGAACAAAAACAGAGCCCGAGGAACAAAACTAGGGCCCGAAGAAGAAAAGGAGAGCTCGAGGAAGAAATCCAGAGCCCGAGCAACAAAACCAGAGCCAGAGGAAGAAAACCAGAGCCCGAGGAAGAAAACCAGAGCCCGAGGAAGAAAACCAGAGCCCGAGGAAGAAAACCAGAGCACAAGGAAGAAAACCAGACCTCAAGGAACAAAACCAGAACCCGAGGAACAAAACGAGAGTTCGAGGAAGAAAACGAGAGCCCGAGGAACAAAACCAGTGCCAAAGGAAGAAAACCAGAGCCCGAGGAAGAAAACCAGAGCCCGAGGAAGAAAACTAGAGCTCTTGGAACAAAACCAGGTGCCGAGGAAGAAAAGGAGAGCCCAAGGAACAAAAACAGAGCCCGAGGACCAAAACCAAAGCCCGAAGAACAATATCAGAGCCCAAGGAACAAAAGGAAACCCCGAGGAAGAAAACCAGGGCCTGAGGAACAAAACTAGAGCTCGAGGAACAAACCCGGAGCCCGAGGAACACAACCAGAGCCCGAGGAACAAAACTAGGGCCCGAAGAAGAAAAGGAGAGCTCGAGGAAGAAATCCAGAGCCCGAGCAACAAAACCAGAGCCTGAGGAAGAAAACCAGAGCCCGAGTAATAAAACCAGACCCCAAGGAAGAAAACCAGAGCTCAAGGAACAAAACCAGAACCCGAGGAACAAAACGAGAGTCCGAGGAAGAAAACGAGAGCCCGAGGAACATAACCAGTGCCCAAGGAATAAAACCAGAGCTCGAGGAACAAAACCAGAGCCCAAGGACAAAAAGAAAGGCCTGAAGAACAAAACGAGGGCCATAGGAAGAAAACCAGAGCCCGTGGAATAAAACCAGGGCCCGAGGAACCGAACCAGAAACCGAGGAACAAATCCAGAGCCCGAGGAACAAAACTAGCCCTCGAGGAACAAAACCAGAGCCCGAGGAACAAAACCAGAGAACGAGGAAAAAAAACAGGGCCTGAGGAACCAAGCCAGAGCCCGAGGAACAAAACCACCCCTCGAGGTAAAGAAACAGGGTCCGAGGAAGAAAAGCAGAGCCCGAGGAAGAAAACCAGAGCCTGAGGAAAAAAAACAGAGCCCGAGGAAGAAAACAAGCCCTCGATGAACAAAACCAGAGCCCGAGGAACAGACCCAGAGCCCGAGGAACACAACCAGAGCCCGAGGAAGAAAACAAGACCTCGATGAACAAAACCAGAGCCGGAGGAATAAAACTAGAGCTCAAGGAACAAAACCAGAACCCGAGGAACAAAACGAGAGTTCGAGGAAGAAAACGAGAGCCCGAGGAACAAAACCAGTGCCAAAGGAATAAAACCAGAGCCCGAGGAAGAAAACCAGAGCCCGAGGAAGAAAACTAGAGCTCTTGGAACAAAACCAGGTGCCAAGGAAGAAAAGGAGAGCCCGAGGAACAAAAACAGAGCCCGAGGACCAAAACCAAAGCCCGAAGAACAATATCAGAGCCCAAGGAACAAAAGGAAACCCCGAGGAAGAAAACCAGGGCCTGAGGAACAAAACTAGAGCTCGAGGAACAAACCCGGAGCCCGAGGAACACAACCAGAGCCCGAGGAACACAACCAGAGTCCGAGGAACAAAAACAGAGCCCGAGGAACAAAACTAGGGCCCGAAGAAGAAAAGGAGAGCTCGAGGAAGAAATCCAGAGCCCGAGCAACAAAACCAGAGCCTGAGGAAGAAAAACAGAGCCCGAGGAAGAAAACCAGAGCCCGAGGAAGAAAACCAGAGCCCGAGGAAGAAAACCAGACCTCAAGGAACAAAACCAGAACCCGAGGAACAAAACGAGAGTCCGAGGAAGAAAGCGAAAGCCCGAGGAACATAACCAGTGCCCAAGGAATAAAAGCAGAGCTCAAGGAACAAAACCAGAGCCCAAGGACAAAAAGGAAGGCCTGAAGAACAAAACGAGGGCCATAGGAAGAAAGCCAGAGCCCATGGAATAAAACCAGGGCCCGAGGAACCGAACCAGAAACCGAGGAACAAATCCAGAGCCCGAGGAACAAAACTAGCCCTCGAGGAACAAAACCAGAGCCCAAGGAACAAAACCAGAGCCCGAGGAAAACAACCAGGGCCTGAGGAACCAAGCCAGAGCCCGAGGAACAAAACCACCCCTCGAGGTAAAGAAACAGGGTTCGAGGAAGAAAACCAGAGCCCGAGGAACAAAACCAGAGCCTGAGGAACCAAGCCAGAGCCCGAGGAACAAAACCACACCTCGAGGTAAAGAAACAGGGTCCGAGGAAGAAAACCAGAGCCCGAGGAATAAAACCAGAGCTCGAGGAACAAAACCAGAACCCGAGGAACAAAACGAGAGTTCGAGGAAGAAAACGAGAGCCCAAGGAACAAAACCAGTGCCAAAGGATGAAAACCAGAGCCCGAGGAAGAAAACCAGAGCCCGAGGAAGAAAACTAGAGCTCTTGGAACAAAACCAGGTGCCAAGGAAGAAAAGGAGAGCCCGAGGAACAAAACCAAAGCCCGAAGAACAATATCAGAGCCCAAGGAACAAAAGGAAACCCCGAGGAAGAAAACCAGGGCCTGAGGAACAAAACTAGAGCTCGAGGAACAAACCCGGAGCCCGAGGAACACAACCAGAGCCCGAGGAACACAACCAGAGCCCGAGGAACAAAACTAGGGCCCGAAGAAGAAAAGGAGAGCTCGAGGAAGAAATCCAGAGCCCGAGCAACAATACCAGAGCCTGAGGAAGAAAACCAGAGCTCAAGGAACAAAACCAGACCCCAAGGAAGAAAACCAGAACCCGAGGAACAAAACGAGAGTTCGAGGAAGAAAACGAGAGCCCGAGGAACAAAACCAGTGCCAAAGGAAGAAAACGAGAGCCCGAGGAAGAAAACCAGAGCCCGAGGAAGAAAACTAGAGCTCTTGGAAAAAAACCAGGTGCCAAGGAAGAAAAGGAGAGCCCGAGGAACAAAAACAGAGCCCGAGGAACAAAACCAAAGCCCGAAGAACAATATCAGAGCCCAAGGAACAAAAGGAAACACCGAGGAAGAAAACCAGGGCCTGAGGAACAAAACTAGAGCTCGAGGAACAAACCCGGAGCCCGAGGAACACAACCAGAGCCCGAGGAACAAAAACAGAGCCCGAGGAACAAAACTAGGGCCCGAAGAAGAAAAGGAGAGCTCAAGGAAGAAATCCAGAGCCCGAGCAACAAAACCAGAGCCCGAGGAAGAAAACCAGACCCCAAGGAAGAAAACCAGACCTCAAGGAACAAAACCAGAACCCGAGGAAGAAAACGAGAGCCCGAGGAACATAACCAGTGCCCAAGGAATAAAACCAGAGCTCGAGGAACAAAACCAGAACCCAAGGACAAAAAGGAAGGCCTGAAGAACAAAACGAGGGCCATAGGAAGAAAACCAGAGCCCGTGGAATAAAACCAGGGCCCGAGGAACCGAACCAGAAACCGAGGAACAAATCCAGAGCCCGAGGAACAAAACTAGCCCTCGAGGAACTAAACCAGAGCCCGAGGAAAAAAACCAGAGCCCGAGGAAAAAAACCAGGGCCTGAGGAACCAAGCCAGAGCCCGAGGAACAAAACCACCCCTCGAGGTAAAGAAACAGGGTCCGAGGAAGAAAACCAGAGCCCGAGGAATAAAACCAGAGCTCGAGGAACAAAACCAGAACCCGAGGAACAAAACGAGAGTTTGAGGAAGAAAACGAGAGCCCGAGGAACAAAACCAGTGCCAAAGGAAGAAAACCAGAGCCCGAGGAAGAAAAGCAGAGCCCGAGGAAGAAAACTAGAGCTCTTGGAACAAAAGCAGGTGCCGAGGAAGAAAAGGAGAGCCCGAGGAACAAAAACAGAGCCCGAGGAACAAAACCAAAGCCCGAAGAACAATATCAGAGCCCAAGGAACAAAAGGAAACCCCGAGGAAGAAAACCAGGGCCTGAGGAACAAAACTAGAGCTCGAGGAACAAACCCGGAGCCCGAGGAACACAACCAGAGCCCGAGGAACAAAACTAGGGCCCGAAGAAGAAAAGGAGAGCTCGAGGAAGAAATCCAGAGCCCGAGCAACAAAACCAGAGCCTGAGGAAGAAAACCAGAGCCCGAGGAAGAAAACCAGACCCCAAGGAAGAAAACCAGAGCTCAAGGAACAAAACCAGAACCCGAGGAACAAAACGAGAGTCCGAGGAAGAAAACGAGAGCCCGAGGAACATAACCAGTGCCCAAGGAATAAAACCAGAGCTCGAGGAACAAAACCAGAGCCCAAGGACAAAAAGGAAGGCCTGAAGAACAAAACGAGGGCCATAGGAAGAAAACCAGAGCCCGTGGAATAAAACCAGGGCCCGAGGAACCGAACCAGAAACCGAGGAACAAATCCAGAGCCCGAGAAACAAAACTAGCCCTCGAGGAACAAAACCAGAGCCCGAGGAACAAAACCAGAGCCCGAGGAAAACAACCAGGGCCTGAGGAACCAAGCCAGAGCCCGAGGAACAAAACCACCCCTCGAGGTAAAGAAACAGGGTCCGAGGAAGAAAACCAGAGCCCGAGGAACAAAACCAGAGCCTGAGGAACAAAACCAGAGCCCGAGGAAGAAAACCAGACCTCGACGAACAAAACCAGAGCCCGAGGAACAGAACCAGAGCCCGAGGAAGAAAACCAGAGCCCGAGGAAGAAAACTAGAGCTCTTGGAACAAAACCTGGTGCCGAGGAAGAAAAGGAGAGCCCGAGGAACAAAAACAGAGTCCGAGGAACAAAACCAAAGCCCGAAGAACAATATCAGAGCCCAAGGAACAAAAGGAATCCCCGAGGAAGAAAACCAGGGCCTGAGGAACAAAATCAGAGCTCGAGGAACAAACCCGGAGCCCGAGGAACACAACCAGAGCCCGAGGAACAAAAACAGAGCCCGAGGAACAAAACTAGGGCCCGAAGAAGAAAAGGAGAGCTCGAGGAAGAAATCCAGAGCCCGAGCAACAAAACCAGAACCTGAGGAAGAAAACCAGAGCCCGAGGAAGAAAACCAGACCACAAGGAAGAAAACCAGAGCCCAAGGAAGAAAACCAGAGCTCAAGGAACAAAACCAGAACCCAAGGAACAAAACGAGAGTTCGAGGAAGCAAACGAGAGCCCGAGGAACAAAACCAGTGCCAAAGGAAGAAAACCAGAGCCCGAGGAAGAAAACCAGAGCCCGAGGAAGAAAACTAGAGCTCTTGGAACAAAACCAGGTGCCGAGGAAGAAAAGGAGAGCCCGAGGAACAAAAACAGAGCCCGAGGAACAAAACCAAAGCCCGAAGAACAATATCAGAGCCCAAGGAACAAAAGGAAACCCCAAGGCAGAAAACCAGGGCCTGAGGAACAAAACTAGAGCTCGAGGAACAAACCCGGAGCCCGAGGAACTCAACCAGAGCCCGAGGAACAAAAACAGAGCCCGAGGAACAAAACTAGGGCCCGAAGAAGAAAAGGAGAGCTCAAGGAAGAAATCCAGAGCCCGAGCAACAAAACCAGAGCCTGAGGAAGAAAACCAGAGCCCGAGGAAGAAAACCAGACCCCAAGGAAGAAAACCAGACCCCAAGGAACAAAACCAGAACCCGAGGAAGAAAACGAGAGCCCGAGGAACATGATCAGTGCCCAAGGAATAAAACCAGAGCTCGAGAAACAAAACCAGAGCCCAAGGACAAAAAGGAAGGCCTGAAGAACAAAACGAGGGCCATAGGAAGAAAAACAGAACCCGTGGAATAAAACCAGGGCCCGAGGAACCGAACCAGAAACCGAGGAACAAATCCAGAGCCCGAGGAACAAAACTAGCCCTCGAGGAACACAACCAGAGCCCGAGGAAGAAAACCAGACCTCGATGAACAAAACCAGAGCCCGAGGAATAAAACCAGAGCTCAAGGAACAAAACCAGAACCCGAGGAACAAAACGAGAGTTCGAGGAAGAAAACGAGAGCCCGAGGAACAAAACCAGTGCCAAAGGAAGAAAACCAGAGCCCGAGGAAGAAAACCAGAGCCCGAGGAAGAAAACTACGGCTCTTGGAACAAAACCAGGTGCCGAGGAAGAAAAGGAGAGCCCGAGGAACAAAAACAGAGCCCGAGGAACAAAACCAAAGCCCGAAGAAAAATATCAGAGCCCAAGGAACAAAAGGAAACCCCGAGGAAGAAAACCAGGGCCTGAGGAACAAAACCAGAGCTCGAGGAACAAACCCGGAGCCCGAGGAACACAACCAGAGCCCGAGGAACACAACCAGAGCCCGAGGAACAAAAACAGAGCCCGAGGAACAAAAGGAAACCCCAAGGAAGAAAACCAGGGCCTGAGGAACAAAACTAGAGCTCGAGGAACAAACCCGGAGCCCGAGGAACACAACCAGAGCCCGAGGAACACAACCAGAGCCCGAGGAACAAAAACAGAGCCCGAGGAACAAAACTAGGGCCCGAAGAAGAAAAGGAGAGCTCGAGGAAGAAATCCAGAGCCCGAGCAACAAAACCAGAGCCTGAGGAAGAAAACCAGAGCCCGAGGAAGAAAACCAGAGCCCGAGGAAGAAAACCAGAGCCCGAGGAAGAAAACCAGAGCTCAAGGAACAAAACCAGAACCCGAGGAACAAAACGAGAGTCCGAGGAAGAAAACGAGAGCCCGACGAACATAACCAGTGCCCAAGGAATAAAAGCAGAGCTCAAGGAACAAAACCAGAGCCCAAGGACAAAAAGGAAGGCCTGAAGAACAAAACGAGGGCCATAGGAAGAAAACCAGAGCCCATGGAATAAAACCAGGGCCCGAGGAACCGAACCAGAAACCGAGGAACAAGTCCAGAGCCCGAGGAACAAAACTAGCCCTCGAGGAACAAAACCAGAGCCCGAGGAACAAAACCAGAGCCTGAGGAAAACAACCAGGGCCTGAGGAACCAAGCCAGAGCCCGAGGAACAAAACCACCCCTCCAGGTAAAGAAACAGGGTCCGAGGAAGAAAACCAGAGCCTGAGGAAGAAAACCAGAGCCTGAGGAAGAAAACCAGAGCCCGATGAACAAAACCAGACCTCGATGAACAAAACCAGAGCCCGAGGAACAGAACCAGAGCCCGAGGAACACAACCAGAGCCCGAGAAAGAAAACCAGACCTCGATGAACAAAACCAGAGCCCGAGGAATAAAACCAGAGCTCAAGGAACAAAACCAGAACCCGAGGAACAAAACGAGAGTTCGAGGAAGAAAACGAGAGCCTGAAGAACAAAACCAGTGCCAAAGGAAGAAAACCAGAGCCCGAGGAAGAAAACCAGAGCCCGAGGAAGAAAACTAGAGCTCTTGGAACACAACCAGGTGCCGAGGAAGAAAAGGAGAGCCCGAGGAACAAAAACAGAGCCCGAGGAACAAAACCAAAGCCCGAAGAACAATATCAGAGCCCAAGGAACAAAAGGAAACCCCGAGGAAGAAAACCCGGGCCTGGGGAACAAAACTAGAGCTCGAGGAACAAACCCGGAGCCCGAGGAACACAACCAGAGCCCGAGGAACACCACCAGAGCCCGAGGAACAAAAACAGAGCCCGAGGAACAAAACTAGGGCCCGAAGAAGAAAAGGAGAGCTCGAGGAAGAAATCCAGAGCCCGAGCAACAAAACCAGAGCCTGAGGAAGAAAACCAGAGCCCGAGGAAGAAAACCAGAGCCCGAGGAAGAAAACCAGAGCCCAAGGAAGAAAACCAGACCTCAAGGAACAAAACCAGAACCCGAGGAACAAAACGAGAGTTCGAGGAAGAAAACGAGAGCCCGAGGAACAAAACCAGTGCCCAAGGAATAAAACCAGAGCCCGAGAAGAAAACCAGAGCCCGAGGAAGAAAACTAGAGCTCTTGGAACAAAACCAGGTGCCGAGGAAGAAAAGGAGAGCCCGAGGAACAAAAACAGAGCCCGAGGAACAAAACCAAAGCCCGAAGAACAATATCAGAGCCCAAGGAACAAAAGGAAACCCCGAGGAAGAAAACCAGGGCCTGAGGAACAAAACTAGAGCTCGAGGAACAAACCCGGAGCCCGAGGAACACAACCAGAGCCCGAGGAACACAACCAGAGCCCGAGGAAGAAAACCAGACCTCAATGAACAAAACCAGAGCCCGAGGAATAAAACCAGAGCTCAAGGAAAAAAATCAGAACCCGAGGAACAAAACGAGAGTTCGAGGAAGAAAACGAGAGCCCGAGGAACAAAATCAGTGCCAAAGGAAGAAAACCAGAGCCCGAGGAAGAAAACCAGAGCCCGAGGAACAAAACTAGAGCTCTTGGAACACAACCAGGTGCCGAGGAAGAAAAGGAGAGCCCGAGGAACAAAAACAGAGCCCGAGGAACAAAACCAAAGCCCGAAGAACAATATCAGAGCCCAAGGAACAAAAGGAAACCCCGAGGAAGAAAACCAGGGCCTGAGGAACAAAACTAGAGCTCGAGGAACAAACCTGGAGCCCGAGGAACACAACCAGAGCCCGAGGAACACAACCAGAGCCCGAGGAACAAAAACAGAGCCCGAGGAACAAAACTAGGGCCCGAAGAAGAAAAGGAGAGCTCGAGGAAGAAATCCAGAGCCCGAGCAACAAAACCAGAACCTGAGGAAGAAAACCAGAGCCCGAGGAAGAAAACCAGACCACAAGGAAGAAAACCAGAGCCCAAGGAAGAAAACCAGAGCTCAAGGAACAAAACCAGAACCCGAGGAACAAAACGAGAGTTCGAGGAAGAAAACGAGAGCCCGAGGAACAAAACCAGTGCCAAAGGAAGAAAACCAGAGCCCGAGGAAGAAAACCAGAGCCCGAGGAAGAAAACTAGAGCTCTTGGAACAAAACCAGGTGCCGAGGAAGAAAAGGAGAGCCCGAGGAACAAAAACAGAGCCCGAGGAACAAAACCAAAGCCCGAAGAAAAATATCAGAGCCCAAGGAACAAAAGGAAACCCCGAGGAAGAAAACCAGGGCCTGAGGAACAAAACCAGAGCTCGAGGAACAAACCCGGAGCCCGAGGAACACAACCAGAGCCCGAGGAACACAACCAGAGCCCGAGGAACAAAAACAGAGTTCGAGGAACAAAAGGAAACCCCAAGGAAGAAAACCAGGGCCTGAGGAACAAAACTAGAGCTCGAGGAACAAACCCGGAGCCCGAGGAACACAACCAGAGCCCGAGGAACACAACCAGAGCCCGAGGAACAAAAACAGAGCCCGAGGAACAAAACTAGGGCCCGAAGAAGAAAAGGAGAGCTCGAGGAAGAAATCCAGAGCCCGAGCAACAAAACCAGAGCCTGAGGAAGAAAACCAGAGCCCGAGGAAGAAAACCAGAGCCCGAGGAAGAAAACCAGAGCCCGAGGAAGAAAACCAGAGCTCAAGGAACAAAACCAGAACCCGAGGAACAAAACGAGAGTCCGAGGAAGAAAACGAGAGCCCGAGGAACATAACCAGTGCCCAAGGAATAAAAGCAGAGCTCGAGGAACAAAACCAGAGCCCAAGGACAAAAAGGAAGGCCTGAAGAACAAAACGAGGGCCATAGGAAGAAAACCAGAGCCCATGGAATAAAACCAAGGCCCGAGGAACCGAACCAGAAACCAAGGAACAAGTCCAGAGCCCGAGGAAAAAAACTAGCCCTCGAGGAACAAAACCAGAGCCCGAGGAACAGACCCAGAGCCCGAGGAACACAACCAGAGCCCGAGGAAGAAAACCAGAGCCCGAGGAAGAAAACCAGACCCCAAGGAAGAAAACCAGACTTCAAGGAACAAAACCAGAACCCGAGGAACAAAACGAGAGTTCGAGGAAGAAAAGGAGAGCTCGAGGAACAAAACCAGTGCCAAAGGAAGAAAACCAGAGCCCGAGGAAGAAAAGCAGAGCCCGAGGAAGAAAACTAGAGCTCTTGGAACACAACCAGGTGCCGAGGAAGAAAAGGAGAGCCCGAGGAACAAAAACAGAGCCCGAGGAACAAAACCAAAGCCCGAAGAACAATATCAGAGCCCAAGGAACAAAAGGAAACCCCGAGGAAGAAAACCAGGGCCTGAGGAACAAAACTAGAGCTCGAGGAACAAACCTGGAGCCCGAGGAACACAACCAGAGCCCGAGGAACACAACCAGAGCCCGAGGAACAAAAACAGAGCCCGAGGAACAAAACTAGGGCCCGAAGAAGAAAAGGAGAGCTCGAGGAAGAAATCCAGAGCCCGAGCAACAAAACCAGAACCTGAGGAAGAAAACCAGAGCCCGAGGAAGAAAACCAGACCACAAGGAAGAAAACCAGAGCCCAAGGAAGAAAACCAGAGCTCAAGGAACAAAACCAGAACCCGAGGAACAAAACGAGAGTTCGAGGAAGAAAACGAGAGCCCGAGGAACAAAACCAGTGCCAAAGGAAGAAAACCAGAGCCCGAGGAAGAAAACCAGAGCCCGAGGAAGAAAACTAGAGCTCTTGGAACAAAACCAGGTGAAGAGGAAGAAAAGGAGAGCCCGAGGAACAAAAACAGAGCCCGAGGAACAAAACCAAAGCCCGAAGAAAAATATCAGAGCCCAAAGAAGAAAAGGAAACCCCGAGGAAGAAAACCAGGGCCTGAGGAACAAAACCAGAGCTCGAGGAACAAACCCGGAGCCCGAGGAACACAACCAGAGCCCGAGGAACACAACCAGAGCCCGAGGAACAAAAACAGAGTTCGAGGAACAAAAGGAAACCCCAAGGAAGAAAACCAGGGCCTGAGGAACAAAACTAGAGCTCGAGGAACAAACCCGGAGCCCGAGGAACACAACCAGAGCCCGAGGAACACAACCAGAGCCCGAGGAACAAAAACAGAGCCCGAGGAACAAAACTAGGGCCCGAAGAAGAAAAGGAGAGCTCGAGGAAGAAATCCAGAGCCCGAGCAACAAAACCAGAGCCTGAGGAAGAAAACCAGAGCCCGAGGAAGAAAACCAGAGCCCGAGGAAGAAAACCAGAGCCCGAGGAAGAAAACCAGAGCTCAAGGAACAAAACCAGAACCCGAGGAACAAAACGAGAGTCCGAGGAAGAAAACGAGAGCCCGAGGAACATAACCAGTGCCCAAGGAATAAAATCAGAGCTCGAGGAACAAAACCAGAGCCCAAGGACAAAAAGGAAGGCCTGAAGAACAAAACGAGGGCCATAGGAAGAAAACCAGAGCCCATGGAATAAAACCAAGGCCCGAGGAACCGAACCAGAAACCAAGGAACAAGTCCAGAGCCCGAGGAAAAAAACTAGCCCTCGAGGAACAAAACCAGAGCCCGAGGAACAGACCCAGAGCCCGAGGAACACAACCAGAGCCCGAGGAAGAAAACCAGAGCCCGAGGAAGAAAACCAGACCCCAAGGAAGAAAACCAGACTTCAAGGAACAAAACCAGAACCCGAGGAACAAAACGAGAGTTCGAGGAAGAAAAGGAGAGCTCGAGGAACAAAACCAGTGCCAAAGGAAGAAAACCAGAGCCCGAGGAAGAAAAGCAGAGCCCGAGGAAGAAAACTAGAGCTCTTGGAACAAAACCAGGTGCCGAGGAAGAAAAGGAGAGCCCGAGGAACAAAAACAGAGCCCGAGGAACAAAACCAAAGCCCGAAGAACAATATCAGAGCCCAAGGAACAAAAGGAAACCCCGAGGAAGAAAACCAGGGCCTGAGGAACAAAACTAGAGCTCGAGGAACAAACCCGGAGCCCGAGGAACACAACCAGAGCCCGAGGAACAAAAACAGAGCCCGAGGAACAAAACTAGGGCCCGAAGAAGAAAAGGAGAGCTCAAGGAAGAAATCCAGAGCCCGAGCAACAAAACCAGAGCCTGAGGAAGAAAACCAGACCCCAAGGAACAAAACCAGAACCCGAGGAAGAAAACGAGAGCCCGAGGAACATAACCAGTGCCCAAGGAATAAAAGCAGAGCTCGAGGAAGAAAACCAGAGCCCAAGGACAAAAAGGAAGGCCTGAAGAACAAAACGAGGGCCATAGGAAGAAAACCAGAGCCCGTGGAATAAAACCAGAGCCCGAGGAACCGAACCAGAAACCGAGGAACAAATCCAGAGCCCGAGGAACAAAACTAGCCCTCGAGGAACACAACCAGAGCCCGAGGAAGAAAACCAGACCTCGATGAACAAAACCAGAGCCCGAGGAATAAAACCAGAGCTCAAGGAACAAAACCAGAACCCGAGGAACAAAACGAGAGTTCGAGGAAGAAAACGAGAGCCCGAGGAACAAAACCAGTGCCAAAGGAAGAAAACCAGAGCCCGAGGAAGAAAACCAGAGCCCGAGGAAGAAAACTAGAGCTCTTGGAACAAAACCAGGTGCCGAGGAAGAAAACCAGAGCCCGAGGAACACAACCAGAGCCCGAGGAACAAAAACAGAGCCCGAAGAAAAATATCAGAGCCCAAGGAACAAAAGGAAACCCCGAGGAAGAAAACCAGGGCCTGAGGAACAAAACCAGAGCTCGAGGAACAAACCCGGAGCTCGAGGAACACAACCAGAGCCCGAGGAACAAAAACAGAGCCCGAGGAACAAAACTAGGGCCCGAAGAAGAAAAGGAGAGCTCGAGGAAGAAATCCAGAGCCTGAGCAACAAAACCAGAGCCTGAGGAAGAAAACCAGAGCCCGAGGAATAAAACTAGACCCCAAGGAACAAAACCAGAACCCGAGGAACAAAACGAGAGTTCGAGGAAGAAAACGAGAGCCCGAGGAACAAAACCAGTGCCAAAGGAAGAAAACCAGAGCCCGAGGAAGAAAACCAGAGCCCGAGGAAGAAAACTAGAGCTCTTGGAACAAAACCAGGTGCCGAGGAAGAAAAGGAGAGCCCGAGGAACAAAAACAGAGCCCGAGGAACAAAACCAAAGCCCGAAGAACAATATCAGAGCCCAAGGAACAAAAGGAAACCCCGAGGAAGAAAACCAGGGCCTGAGGAACAAAACTAGAGCTCGAGGAACAAAACCAAAGCCCGAAGAACAATATCAGAGCCCGAGGAACAAAAACAGAGCCCGAGGAACAAAACTAGGGCCCGAAGAAGAAAAGGAGAGCTCGAGGAAGAAATCCAGAGCCCGAGCAACAAAACCAGAGCCTGAGGAAGAAAACCAGAGCCCGAGGAAGAAAACGAGAGCCCGAGGAACATAACCAGTGCCCAAGGAATAAAAGCAGAGCTCGAGGAACAAAACCAGAGCCCAAGGACAAAAAGGAAGGCCTGAAGAACAAAACGAGGGCCATAGGAAGAAAACCAGAGCCCGTGGAATAAAACCAGGGCCCGAGGAACCGAACCAGAAACCGAGGAACAAATCCAGAGCCCGAGGAACAAAACTAGCCCTCGAGGAACACAACCAGAGCCCGAGGAAGAAAACCAGACCTCGATGAACAAAACCAGAGCCCGAGGAATAAAACCAGAGCTCAAGGAACAAAACCAGAACCCGAGGAACAAAACGAGAGTTCGAGGAAGAAAACGAGAGCCCGAGGAACAAAACCAGTGCCAAAGTAAGAAAACCAGAGCTCGAGGAAGAAAACCAGAGCCCGAGGAAGAAAACTAGAGCTCTTGGAACAAAACCAGGTGCCGAGGAAGAAAAGGAGAGCCCGAGGAACAAAAACAGAGCCCGAGGAACAAAACCAAAGCCCGAAGAAAAATATCAGAGCCCAAGGAACAAAAGGAAACCCCGAGGAAGAAAACCAGGGCCTGAGGAACAAAACCAGAGCTCGAGGAACAAACCCGGAGCCCGAGGAACACAACCAGAGCCCGAGGAACACAACCAGAGCCCGAGGAACAAAAACAGAGCCCGAGGAACAAAAGGAAACCCCGAGGAAGAAAACCAGGGCCTGAGGAACAAAACTAGAGCTCGAGGAACAAACCCGGAGCTCGAGGAACAAACCCGGAGCCCGAGGAACACAACCAGAGCCCGAGGAACAAAAACAGAGCCCGAGGAACAAAACTAGGGCCCGAAGAAGAAAAGGAGAGCTCGAGGAAGAAATCCAGAGCCCGAGCAACAAAACCAGAGCCTGAGGAAGAAAACCAGAGCCCGAGGAAGAAAACCAGAGCTCAAGGAACAAAACCAGAACTCGAGGAACAAAACGAGAGTTCGAGGAAGAAAACGAGAGCCCGAGGAACAAAACCAGTGCCAAAGGAAGAAAACCAGAGCCCGAGGAAGAAAACCAGAGCCCGAGGAAGAAAACTAGAGCTCTTGGAAAAAAACCAGGTGCCGAGGAAGAAAAGGAGAGCCCGAGGAACAAAAACAGAGCCCGAGGAACAAAACCAAAGCCCGAAGAACAATATCAGAGCCCAAGGAACAAAAGGAAACCCCGAGGAAGAAAATCAGGGCCTGAGGAACAAAACCAGAGCTCGAGGAACAAACCCGGAGCCCGAGGAACACAACCAGAGCCCGAGGAGCACAACCAGAGCCCGAGGAACAAAAACAGAGCCCGAGGAACAAAAGGAAACCCCGAGGAAGAAAACCAGGGTCTGAGGAACAAAACTAGAGCTCGAGGAACAAACCCGGAGCTCGAGGAACAAACCCGGAGCCCGAGGAACAGAACCAGAGCCCGAGGAACAAAAACAGAGCCCGAGGAACAAAACTAGGGCCCGAAGAAGACAAGGAGAGCTCGAGGAAGAAATCCAGAGCCCGAGCAACAAAACCAGAGCCTGAGGAAGAAAACCAGAGCCCGAGGAAGAAAACCAGACCCCAAGGAACAAAACCAGAACCCGAGGAAAAAAACGAGAGTTCGAGGAAGAAAACGAGAGCCCGAGGAACAAAACCAGTGCCAAAGGAAGAAAACCAGAGCCCGAGGAAGAAAACCAGAGCCCGAGGAAGAAAACTAGAGCTCTTGGAACAAAACCAGGTGCCGAGGAAGAAAAGGAGAGCCCGAGGAACAAAAACAGAGCCCGAGGACCAAAACCAAAGCCCGAAGAACAATATCAGAGCCCAAGGAACAAAAGGAAACCCCGAGGAAGAAAACCAGGGCCTGAGGAACAAAACTAGAGCTCGAGGAACAAACCCGGAGCCCGAGGAACACAACCAGAGCCCGAGGAACACAACCAGAGCCCGAGGAACAAAAACAGAGCCCGAGGAACAAAACTAGGGCCCGAAGAAGAAAAGGAGAGCTCGAGGAAGAAATCCAGAGCCCGAGCAACAAAACCAGAGCCTGAGGAAGAAAACCAGAGCCCGAGGAAGAAAACCAGAGCCCGAGGAAGAAAACCAGAGCTCAAGGAACAAAACCAGAACCCGAGGAACAAAACGAGAGCCCGAGGAAGAAAACCAGAGCCCGAGGAAGAAAACCAGACCCCAAGGAAGAAAACCAAAACCCGAGGAAGAAAACGAGAGCCCGAGGAATATAACCAGTGCCCAAGGAATAAAAGCAGAGCTCGAGGAACAAAACCAGAGCCCAAGGACAAAAAGGAAGGCCTGAAGAACAAAACGAGGGCCATAGGAAGAAAACCAGAGCCCTTGGAATAAAACCAGGGCCCGAGGAACCGAACCAGAAACCGAGGAACAAATCCAGAGCCCGAGGAACAAAACTAGCCCTCGAGGAACACAACCAGAGCCCGAGGAAGAAAACCAAACCTCGATGAACAAAACCAGAGCCCGAGGAATAAAACCAGAGGTCAAGGAACAAAACCAGAACCCGAGGAACAAAACGAGAGCCCGAGGAAGAAAACCAGAGCCCGAGGAAGAAAACTAGAGCTCTTGGAACAAAACCAGGTGCCGAGGAAGAAAACCAGATCCCGAGGAACAAAAACAGAGCCCGAGGAACAAAACCAAAGCCCGAAGAAAAATATCAGAGCCCAAGGAACAAAAGGAAACCCCGAGGAAGAAAACCAGGGCCTGAGGAACAAAACTAGAGCTCGAGGAACAAACCCGGAGCCCGAGGAACACAACCAGAGCCCGAGGAACAAAAACAGAGCCCGAGGAACAAAACTAGGGCCCGAAGAAGAAAAGGAGAGCTCAAGGAAGAAATCCAGAGCCCGAGCAACAAAACCAGAGCCTGAGGAAGAAAACCAGACCCCAAGGAACAAAACCAGAACCCGAGGAAGAAAACGAGAGCCCGAGGAACATAACCAGTGCCCAAGGAATAAAAGCAGAGCTCGAGGAAGAAAACCAGAGCCCAAGGACAAAAAGGAAGGCCTGAAGAACAAAACGAGGGCCATAGGAAGAAAACCAGAGCCCGTGGAATAAAACCAGAGCCCGAGGAACCGAACCAGAAACCGAGGAACAAATCCAGAGCCCGAGGAACAAAACTAGCCCTCGAGGAACACAACCAGAGCCCGAGGAAGAAAACCAGACCTCGATGAACAAAACCAGAGCCCGAGGAATAAAACCAGAGCTCAAGGAACAAAACCAGAACCCGAGGAACAAAACGAGAGTTCGAGGAAGAAAACGAGAGCCCGAGGAACAAAACCAGTGCCAAAGGAAGAAAACCAGAGCCCGAGGAAGAAAACCAGAGCCCGAGGAAGAAAACTAGAGCTCTTGGAACAAAACCAGGTGAAGAGGAAGAAAAGGAGAGCCCGAGGAACACAACCAGAGCCCGAGGAACAAAACCAAAGCCCGAAGAAAAATATCAGAGCCCAAAGAAGAAAAGGAAACCCCGAGGAAGAAAACCAGGGCCTGAGGAACAAAACCAGAGCTCGAGGAACAAACCCGGAGCCCGAGGAACACAACCAGAGCCCGAGGAACACAACCAGAGCCCGAGGAACAAAAACAGAGTTCGAGGAACAAAAGGAAACCCCAAGGAAGAAAACCAGGGCCTGAGGAACAAAACTAGAGCTCGAGGAACAAACCCGGAGCCCGAGGAACACAACCAGAGCCCGAGGAACACAACCAGAGCCCGAGGAACAAAAACAGAGCCCGAGGAACAAAACTAGGGCCCGAAGAAGAAAAGGAGAGCTCGAGGAAGAAATCCAGAGCCCGAGCAACAAAACCAGAGCCTGAGGAAGAAAACCAGAGCCCGAGGAAGAAAACCAGAGCCCGAGGAAGAAAACCAGAGCCCGAGGAAGAAAACCAGAGCTCAAGGAACAAAACCAGAACCCGAGGAACAAAACGAGAGTCCGAGGAAGAAAACGAGAGCCCGAGGAACATAACCAGTGCCCAAGGAATAAAATCAGAGCTCGAGGAACAAAACCAGAGCCCAAGGACAAAAAGGAAGGCCTGAAGAACAAAACGAGGGCCATAGGAAGAAAACCAGAGCCCATGGAATAAAACCAAGGCCCGAGGAACCGAACCAGAAACCAAGGAACAAGTCCAGAGCCCGAGGAAAAAAACTAGCCCTCGAGGAACAAAACCAGAGCCCGAGGAACAGACCCAGAGCCCGAGGAACACAACCAGAGCCCGAGGAAGAAAACCAGAGCCCGAGGAAGAAAACCAGACCCCAAGGAAGAAAACCAGACTTCAAGGAACAAAACCAGAACCCGAGGAACAAAACGAGAGTTCGAGGAAGAAAAGGAGAGCTCGAGGAACAAAACCAGTGCCAAAGGAAGAAAACCAGAGCCCGAGGAAGAAAAGCAGAGCCCGAGGAAGAAAACTAGAGCTCTTGGAACAAAACCAGGTGCCGAGGAAGAAAAGGAGAGCCCGAGGAACAAAAACAGAGCCCGAGGAACAAAACCAAAGCCCGAAGAACAATATCAGAGCCCAAGGAACAAAAGGAAACCCCGAGGAAGAAAACCAGGGCCTGAGGAACAAAACTAGAGCTCGAGGAACAAACCCGGAGCCCGAGGAACACAACCAGAGCCCGAGGAACAAAAACAGAGCCCGAGGAACAAAACTAGGGCCCGAAGAAGAAAAGGAGAGCTCAAGGAAGAAATCCAGAGCCCGAGCAACAAAACCAGAGCCTGAGGAAGAAAACCAGACCCCAAGGAACAAAACCAGAACCCGAGGAAGAAAACGAGAGCCCGAGGAACATAACCAGTGCCCAAGGAATAAAAGCAGAGCTCGAGGAAGAAAACCAGAGCCCAAGGACAAAAAGGAAGGCCTGAAGAACAAAACGAGGGCCATAGGAAGAAAACCAGAGCCCGTGGAATAAAACCAGAGCCCGAGGAACCGAACCAGAAACCGAGGAACAAATCCAGAGCCCGAGGAACAAAACTAGCCCTCGAGGAACACAACCAGAGCCCGAGGAAGAAAACCAGACCTCGATGAACAAAACCAGAGCCCGAGGAATAAAACCAGAGCTCAAGGAACAAAACCAGAACCCGAGGAACAAAACGAGAGTTCGAGGAAGAAAACGAGAGCCCGAGGAACAAAACCAGTGCCAAAGGAAGAAAACCAGAGCCCGAGGAAGAAAACCAGAGCCCGAGGAAGAAAACTAGAGCTCTTGGAACAAAACCAGGTGCCGAGGAAGAAAACCAGAGCCCGAGGAACACAACCAGAGCCCGAGGAACAAAAACAGAGCCCGAAGAAAAATATCAGAGCCCAAGGAACAAAAGGAAACCCCGAGGAAGAAAACCAGGGCCTGAGGAACAAAACCAGAGCTCGAGGAACAAACCCGGAGCTCGAGGAACACAACCAGAGCCCGAGGAACAAAAACAGAGCCCGAGGAACAAAACTAGGGCCCGAAGAAGAAAAGGAGAGCTCGAGGAAGAAATCCAGAGCCTGAGCAACAAAACCAGAGCCTGAGGAAGAAAACCAGAGCCCGAGGAATAAAACTAGACCCCAAGGAACAAAACCAGAACCCGAGGAACAAAACGAGAGTTCGAGGAAGAAAACGAGAGCCCGAGGAACAAAACCAGTGCCAAAGGAAGAAAACCAGAGCCCGAGGAAGAAAACCAGAGCCCGAGGAAGAAAACTAGAGCTCTTGGAACAAAACCAGGTGCCGAGGAAGAAAAGGAGAGCCCGAGGAACAAAAACAGAGCCCGAGGAACAAAACCAAAGCCCGAAGAACAATATCAGAGCCCAAGGAACAAAAGGAAACCCCGAGGAAGAAAACCAGGGCCTGAGGAACAAAACTAGAGCTCGAGGAACAAAACCAAAGCCCGAAGAACAATATCAGAGCCCGAGGAACAAAAACAGAGCCCGAGGAACAAAACTAGGGCCCGAAGAAGAAAAGGAGAGCTCGAGGAAGAAATCCAGAGCCCGAGCAACAAAACCAGAGCCTGAGGAAGAAAACCAGAGCCCGAGGAAGAAAACGAGAGCCCGAGGAACATAACCAGTGCCCAAGGAATAAAAGCAGAGCTCGAGGAACAAAACCAGAGCCCAAGGACAAAAAGGAAGGCCTGAAGAACAAAACGAGGGCCATAGGAAGAAAACCAGAGCCCGTGGAATAAAACCAGGGCCCGAGGAACCGAACCAGAAACCGAGGAACAAATCCAGAGCCCGAGGAACAAAACTAGCCCTCGAGGAACACAACCAGAGCCCGAGGAAGAAAACCAGACCTCGATGAACAAAACCAGAGCCCGAGGAATAAAACCAGAGCTCAAGGAACAAAACCAGAACCCGAGGAACAAAACGAGAGTTCGAGGAAGAAAACGAGAGCCCGAGGAACAAAACCAGTGCCAAAGTAAGAAAACCAGAGCTCGAGGAAGAAAACCAGAGCCCGAGGAAGAAAACTAGAGCTCTTGGAACAAAACCAGGTGCCGAGGAAGAAAAGGAGAGCCCGAGGAACAAAAACAGAGCCCGAGGAACAAAACCAAAGCCCGAAGAAAAATATCAGAGCCCAAGGAACAAAAGGAAACCCCGAGGAAGAAAACCAGGGCCTGAGGAACAAAACCAGAGCTCGAGGAACAAACCCGGAGCCCGAGGAACACAACCAGAGCCCGAGGAACACAACCAGAGCCCGAGGAACAAAAACAGAGCCCGAGGAACAAAAGGAAACCCCGAGGAAGAAAACCAGGGCCTGAGGAACAAAACTAGAGCTCGAGGAACAAACCCGGAGCTCGAGGAACAAACCCGGAGCCCGAGGAACACAACCAGAGCCCGAGGAACAAAAACAGAGCCCGAGGAACAAAACTAGGGCCCGAAGAAGAAAAGGAGAGCTCGAGGAAGAAATCCAGAGCCCGAGCAACAAAACCAGAGCCTGAGGAAGAAAACCAGAGCCCGAGGAAGAAAACCAGAGCTCAAGGAACAAAACCAGAACTCGAGGAACAAAACGAGAGTTCGAGGAAGAAAACGAGAGCCCGAGGAACAAAACCAGTGCCAAAGGAAGAAAACCAGAGCCCGAGGAAGAAAACCAGAGCCCGAGGAAGAAAACTAGAGCTCTTGGAAAAAAACCAGGTGCCGAGGAAGAAAAGGAGAGCCCGAGGAACAAAAACAGAGCCCGAGGAACAAAACCAAAGCCCGAAGAACAATATCAGAGCCCAAGGAACAAAAGGAAACCCCGAGGAAGAAAATCAGGGCCTGAGGAACAAAACCAGAGCTCGAGGAACAAACCCGGAGCCCGAGGAACACAACCAGAGCCCGAGGAGCACAACCAGAGCCCGAGGAACAAAAACAGAGCCCGAGGAACAAAAGGAAACCCCGAGGAAGAAAACCAGGGTCTGAGGAACAAAACTAGAGCTCGAGGAACAAACCCGGAGCTCGAGGAACAAACCCGGAGCCCGAGGAACAGAACCAGAGCCCGAGGAACAAAAACAGAGCCCGAGGAACAAAACTAGGGCCCGAAGAAGACAAGGAGAGCTCGAGGAAGAAATCCAGAGCCCGAGCAACAAAACCAGAGCCTGAGGAAGAAAACCAGAGCCCGAGGAAGAAAACCAGACCCCAAGGAACAAAACCAGAACCCGAGGAAAAAAACGAGAGTTCGAGGAAGAAAACGAGAGCCCGAGGAACAAAACCAGTGCCAAAGGAAGAAAACCAGAGCCCGAGGAAGAAAACCAGAGCCCGAGGAAGAAAACTAGAGCTCTTGGAACAAAACCAGGTGCCGAGGAAGAAAAGGAGAGCCCGAGGAACAAAAACAGAGCCCGAGGACCAAAACCAAAGCCCGAAGAACAATATCAGAGCCCAAGGAACAAAAGGAAACCCCGAGGAAGAAAACCAGGGCCTGAGGAACAAAACTAGAGCTCGAGGAACAAACCCGGAGCCCGAGGAACACAACCAGAGCCCGAGGAACACAACCAGAGCCCGAGGAACAAAAACAGAGCCCGAGGAACAAAACTAGGGCCCGAAGAAGAAAAGGAGAGCTCGAGGAAGAAATCCAGAGCCCGAGCAACAAAACCAGAGCCTGAGGAAGAAAACCAGAGCCCGAGGAAGAAAACCAGAGCCCGAGGAAGAAAACCAGAGCTCAAGGAACAAAACCAGAACCCGAGGAACAAAACGAGAGCCCGAGGAAGAAAACCAGAGCCCGAGGAAGAAAACCAGACCCCAAGGAAGAAAACCAAAACCCGAGGAAGAAAACGAGAGCCCGAGGAATATAACCAGTGCCCAAGGAATAAAAGCAGAGCTCGAGGAACAAAACCAGAGCCCAAGGACAAAAAGGAAGGCCTGAAGAACAAAACGAGGGCCATAGGAAGAAAACCAGAGCCCTTGGAATAAAACCAGGGCCCGAGGAACCGAACCAGAAACCGAGGAACAAATCCAGAGCCCGAGGAACAAAACTAGCCCTCGAGGAACACAACCAGAGCCCGAGGAAGAAAACCAAACCTCGATGAACAAAACCAGAGCCCGAGGAATAAAACCAGAGGTCAAGGAACAAAACCAGAACCCGAGGAACAAAACGAGAGCCCGAGGAAGAAAACCAGAGCCCGAGGAAGAAAACTAGAGCTCTTGGAACAAAACCAGGTGCCGAGGAAGAAAACCAGATCCCGAGGAACAAAAACAGAGCCCGAGGAACAAAACCAAAGCCCGAAGAAAAATATCAGAGCCCAAGGAACAAAAGGAAACCCCGAGGAAGAAAACCAGGGCCTGAGGAACAAAACCAGAGCTCGAGGAACAAACCCGGAGCCCGAGGAACACAACCAGAGCCCGAGGAACACAACCAGAGCCCGAGGAACAAAAACAGAGCCCGAGGAACAAAAGGAAACCCCGAGGAAGAAAACCAGGGCCTGAGGAACAAAACTAGAGCTCGAGGAACAAACCCGGAGCCCGAGGAAAACAAACAGAGCCCGAGGAACAAAAACAGAGCCCGAGGAACAAAAACAGAGCCCGAGGAACAAAACTAGGGCCCGAAGAAGAAAAGGAGAGCTCGAGGAAGAAATCCAGAGCCCGAGCAACAAAACCAGAGCCTGAGGAAGAAAACCAGAGCCCGAGGAAGAAAACCAGAGCCCGAGGAAGAAAACGAGAGCCCGAGGAAGAAAACCAGTGCCAAAGGAAGAAAACCAGAGCCCGAGGAAGAAAACCAGAGCCCGAGGAAGAAAACTAGAGCTCTTGGAACAAAACCAGGTGCCGAGGAAGAAAAGGAGAGCCCGAGGAACAAAAACAGAGCCCGAGGAACAAAACCAAAGCCCGAAGAACAATATCAGAGCCCAAGGAACAAAAGGAAACCCCGAGGAAGAAAACCAGGGCCTGAGGAACAAAACTAGAGCTCGAGGAACAAAACCAAAGCCCGAAGAACAATATCAGAGCCCGAGGAACAAAAACAGAGCCCGAGGAACAAAACTAGGGCCCGAAGAAGAAAAGGAGAGCTCGAGGAAGAAATCCAGAGCCCGAGCAACAAAACCAGAGCCTGAGGAAGAAAACCAGAGCCCGAGGAAGAAAACGAGAGCCCGAGGAACATAACCAGTGCCCAAGGAATAAAAGCAGAGCTCGAGGAACAAAACCAGAGCCCAAGGACAAAAAGGAAGGCCTGAAGAACAAAACGAGGGCCATAGGAAGAAAACCAGAGCCCGTGGAATAAAACCAGGGCCCGAGGAACCGAACCAGAAACCGAGGAACAAATCCAGAGCCCGAGGAACAAAACTAGCCCTCGAGGAACACAACCAGAGCCCGAGGAAGAAAACCAGACCTCGATGAACAAAACCAGAGCCCGAGGAATAAAACCAGAGCTCAAGGAACAAAACCAGAACCCGAGGAACAAAACGAGAGTTCGAGGAAGAAAACGAGAGCCCGAGGAACAAAACCAGTGCCAAAGTAAGAAAACCAGAGCTCGAGGAAGAAAACCAGAGCCCGAGGAAGAAAACTAGAGCTCTTGGAACAAAACCAGGTGCCGAGGAAGAAAAGGAGAGCCCGAGGAACAAAAACAGAGCCCGAGGAACAAAACCAAAGCCCGAAGAAAAATATCAGAGCCCAAGGAACAAAAGGAAACCCCGAGGAAGAAAACCAGGGCCTGAGGAACAAAACCAGAGCTCGAGGAACAAACCCGGAGCCCGAGGAACACAACCAGAGCCCGAGGAACACAACCAGAGCCCGAGGAACAAAAACAGAGCCCGAGGAACAAAAGGAAACCCCGAGGAAGAAAACCAGGGCCTGAGGAACAAAACTAGAGCTCGAGGAACAAACCCGGAGCTCGAGGAACAAACCCGGAGCCCGAGGAACACAACCAGAGCCCGAGGAACAAAAACAGAGCCCGAGGAACAAAACTAGGGCCCGAAGAAGAAAAGGAGAGCTCGAGGAAGAAATCCAGAGCCCGAGCAACAAAACCAGAGCCTGAGGAAGAAAACCAGAGCCCGAGGAAGAAAACCAGAGCTCAAGGAACAAAACCAGAACTCGAGGAACAAAACGAGAGTTCGAGGAAGAAAACGAGAGCCCGAGGAACAAAACCAGTGCCAAAGGAAGAAAACCAGAGCCCGAGGAAGAAAACCAGAGCCCGAGGAAGAAAACTAGAGCTCTTGGAAAAAAACCAGGTGCCGAGGAAGAAAAGGAGAGCCCGAGGAACAAAAACAGAGCCCGAGGAACAAAACCAAAGCCCGAAGAACAATATCAGAGCCCAAGGAACAAAAGGAAACCCCGAGGAAGAAAATCAGGGCCTGAGGAACAAAACCAGAGCTCGAGGAACAAACCCGGAGCCCGAGGAACACAACCAGAGCCCGAGGAGCACAACCAGAGCCCGAGGAACAAAAACAGAGCCCGAGGAACAAAAGGAAACCCCGAGGAAGAAAACCAGGGCCTGAGGAACAAAACTAGAGCTCGAGGAACAAACCCGGAGCTCGAGGAACAAACCCGGAGCCCGAGGAACAGAACCAGAGCCCGAGGAACAAAAACAGAGCCCGAGGAACAAAACTAGGGCCCGAAGAAGACAAGGAGAGCTCGAGGAAGAAATCCAGAGCCCGAGCAACAAAACCAGAGCCTGAGGAAGAAAACCAGAGCCCGAGGAAGAAAACCAGACCCCAAGGAACAAAACCAGAACCCGAGGAAAAAAACGAGAGTTCGAGGAAGAAAACGAGAGCCCGAGGAACAAAACCAGTGCCAAAGGAAGAAAACCAGAGCCCGAGGAAGAAAACCAGAGCCCGAGGAAGAAAACTAGAGCTCTTGGAACAAAACCAGGTGCCGAGGAAGAAAAGGAGAGCCCGAGGAACAAAAACAGAGCCCGAGGACCAAAACCAAAGCCCGAAGAACAATATCAGAGCCCAAGGAACAAAAGGAAACCCCGAGGAAGAAAACCAGGGCCTGAGGAACAAAACTAGAGCTCGAGGAACAAACCCGGAGCCCGAGGAACACAACCAGAGCCCGAGGAACACAACCAGAGCCCGAGGAACAAAAACAGAGCCCGAGGAACAAAACTAGGGCCCGAAGAAGAAAAGGAGAGCTCGAGGAAGAAATCCAGAGCCCGAGCAACAAAACCAGAGCCCGAGGAAGAAAACCAGAGCCCGAGGAAGAAAACCAGAGCCCGAGGAAGAAAACCAGAGCTCAAGGAACAAAACCAGAACCCGAGGAACAAAACGAGAGCCCGAGGAAGAAAACCAGAGCCCGAGGAAGAAAACCAGACCCCAAGGAAGAAAACCAAAACCCGAGGAAGAAAACGAGAGCCCGAGGAATATAACCAGTGCCCAAGGAATAAAAGCAGAGCTCGAGGAACAAAACCAGAGCCCAAGGACAAAAAGGAAGGCCTGAAGAACAAAACGAGGGCCATAGGAAGAAAACCAGAGCCCTTGGAATAAAACCAGGGCCCGAGGAACCGAACCAGAAACCGAGGAACAAATCCAGAGCCCGAGGAACAAAACTAGCCCTCGAGGAACACAACCAGAGCCCGAGGAAGAAAACCAAACCTCGATGAACAAAACCAGAGCCCGAGGAATAAAACCAGAGGTCAAGGAACAAAACCAGAACCCGAGGAACAAAACGAGAGCCCGAGGAAGAAAACCAGAGCCCGAGGAAGAAAACTAGAGCTCTTGGAACAAAACCAGGTGCCGAGGAAGAAAACCAGATCCCGAGGAACAAAAACAGAGCCCGAGGAACAAAACCAAAGCCCGAAGAAAAATATCAGAGCCCAAGGAACAAAAGGAAACCCCGAGGAAGAAAACCAGGGCCTGAGGAACAAAACCAGAGCTCGAGGAACAAACCCGGAGCCCGAGGAACACAACCAGAGCCCGAGGAACACAACCAGAGCCCGAGGAACAAAAACAGAGCCCGAGGAACAAAAGGAAACCCCGAGGAAGAAAACCAGGGCCTGAGGAACAAAACTAGAGCTCGAGGAACAAACCCGGAGCCCGAGGAAAACAACCAGAGCCCGAGGAACAAAAACAGAGCCCGAGGAACAAAAACAGAGCCCGAGGAACAAAACTAGGGCCCGAAGAAGAAAAGGAGAGCTCGAGGAAGAAATCCAGAGCCCGAGCAACAAAACCAGAGCCTGAGGAAGAAAACCAGAGCCCGAGGAAGAAAACCAGACCTCAAGGAACAAAACCAGAACCCGAGGAACAAAACGAGAGTTCGAGGAAGAAAACGAGAGCCCGAGGAACAAAACCAGTGCCAAAGGAAGAAAACGAGAGCCCGAGGAAGAAAACCAGAGCCCGAGGAAGAAAACTAGAGCTCTTGGAACAAAACCAGGTGCCGAGGAAGAAAAGGAGAGCCCGAGGAACAAAACCAAAGCCCGAAGAACAATATCAGAGCCCAAGGAACAAAAGGAAACCCCGAGGAAGAAAACCAGGGCCTGAGGAACAAAACTAGAGCTCGAGGAACAAACCCGGAGCCCGAGGAACACAACCAGAGCCCGAGGAACACAACCAGAGCCCGAGGAACAAAACTAGAGCCCGAAGAAGAAAAGGAGAGCTCGAGGAAGAAATCCAGAGCCCGAGCAACAAAACCAGAGCCTGAGGAAGAAAACCAGAGCCCGAGGAAGAAAACCAGACCCCAAGGAACAAAACCAGAACCCGAGGAACAAAACGAGAGTTCGAGGAAGAAAACGAGAGCCCGAGGAACAAAACCAGTGCCAAAGGAAGAAAACCAGAGTCCGAGGAAGAAAACCAGAGCCCGAGGAAGAAAACTAGAGCTCTTGGAAAAAAACCAGGTGCCGAGAAAGAAAAGGAGAGCTCGAGGAACAAAAACAGAGCCCGAGGACCAAAACCAAAGCCCGAAGAACAATATCAGAGCCCAAGGAACAAAAGGAAACCCCGAGGAAGAAAACCAGGGCCTGAGGAACAAAACTAGAGCTCGAGGAACAAACCCGGAGCCCGAGGAACACAACCAGAGCCCGAGGAACAAAAACAGAGCCCGAGGAACAAAACTAGGGCCCGAAGAAGAAAAGGAGAGCTCAAGGAAGAAATCCAGAGCCCGAGCAACAAAACCAGAGCCTGAGGAAGAAAACCAGACCCCAAGGAAGAAAACCAGACCTCAAGGAACAAAACCAGAACCCGAGGAAGAAAACGAGAGCCCGAGGAACATAACCAGTGCCCATGGAATAAAACCAGAGCTCGAGGAACAAAACCAGAACCCAGGACAAAAAGGAAAGCCTGAAGAACAAAACGAGGGCCATAGGAAGAAAACCAGAGCCCGTGGAATAAAACCAGGGCCCGAGGAACCGAACCAGAAACCGAGGAACAAATCCAGAGCCCGAGGAACAAAACTAGCCCTCGAGGAAGAAAACCAGAGCCCGAGGAACAAAACCAGAGCCCGAGGAAAACAACCAGGGCCTGAGGAACCAAGCCAGAGCCCGAGGAACAAAACCACCCCTCGAGGTAAAGAAACAGGGTCCGAGGAAGAAAACCAGAGCCCGAGGAATAAAACCAGAGCTCGAGGAACAAAACCAGAACCCGAGGAACAAAACGAGAGTTTGAGGAAGAAAACGAGAGCCCGAGGAACAAAACCAGTGCCAAAGGAAGAAAACCAGAGCCCGAGGAAGAAAACCAGAGCCCGAGGAAGAAAACTAGAGCTCTTGGAACAAAACCAGGTGCCGAGGAAGAAAAGGAGAGCCCGAGGAACAAAAACAGAGCCCGAGGACCAAAACCAAAGCCCGAAGAACAATATCAGAGCCCAAGGAACAAAAGGAAACCCCGAGGAAGAAAACCAGGGCCTGAGGAACAAAACTAGAGCTCGAGGAACAAACCCGGAGCCCGAGAAACACAACCAGAGCCCGAGGAAAACAACCAGGGCCTGAGGAACCAAGCCAGAGCCCGAGGAACAAAACCACCCCTCGAGGTAAAGAAACAGGGTCCGAGGAAGAAAACCAGAGCCCGAGGAAGAAAACCAGAGCCTGAGGAACAAAACCAGAGCCCGAGGAAGAAAACAAGCCCTCGATGAACAAAACCAGAGCCCGAGGAACAGAACCAGAGCCCGACGAACACAACCAGAGCCCGAGGAACACAACCAGAGCCCGAGGAACAAAAACAGAGCCCGAGGAACAAAACTAGGGCCCGAAGAAGAAAAGGAGAGCTCGAGGAAGAAATCCAGAGCCCGAGCAACAAAACCAGAGCCTGAGGAAGAAAACCAGAGCCCGAGTAATAAAACCAGACCCCAAGGAAGAAAACCAGAGCTCAAGGAAGAAAACCAGAGCCCAAGGACAAAAAGGAAGGCCTGAAGAACAAAACGAGGGCCATAGGAAGAAAACCAGAGCCCGTGGAATAAAACCAGGGCCCGAGGAACCGAACCAGAAACCGAGGAACAAATCCAGAGCCCGAGGAACAAAACTAGCCCTCGAGGAAGAAAACCAGAGCCCGAGGAACAAAACCAGAGCCCGAGGAAAACAACCAGGGCCTGAGGAACCAAGCCAGAGCCCGAGGAACAAAACCACCCCTCGAGGTAAAGAAACAGGGTCCGAGGAAGAAAACCAGAGCCCGAGGAATAAAACCAGAGCTCGAGGAACAAAACCAGAACCCGAGGAACAAAACGAGAGTTTGAGGAAGAAAACGAGAGCCCGAGGAACAAAACCAGTGCCAAAGGAAGAAAACCAGAGCCCGAGGAAGAAAACCAGAGCCCGAGGAAGAAAACTAGAGCTCTTGGAACAAAACCAGGTGCCGAGGAAGAAAAGGAGAGCCCGAGGAACAAAAACAGAGCCCGAGGACCAAAACCAAAGCCCGAAGAACAATATCAGAGCCCAAGGAACAAAAGGAAACCCCGAGGAAGAAAACCAGGGCCTGAGGAACAAAACTAGAGCTCGAGGAACAAACCCGGAGCCCGAGAAACACAACCAGAGCCCGAGGAAAACAACCAGGGCCTGAGGAACCAAGCCAGAGCCCGAGGAACAAAACCACCCCTCGAGGTAAAGAAACAGGGTCCGAGGAAGAAAACCAGAGCCCGAGGAAGAAAACCAGAGCCTGAGGAACAAAACCAGAGCCCGAGGAAGAAAACAAGCCCTCGATGAACAAAACCAGAGCCCGAGGAACAGAACCAGAGCCCGACGAACACAACCAGAGCCCGAGGAACACAACCAGAGCCCGAGGAACAAAAACAGAGCCCGAGGAACAAAACTAGGGCCCGAAGAAGAAAAGGAGAGCTCGAGGAAGAAATCCAGAGCCCGAGCAACAAAACCAGAGCCTGAGGAAGAAAACCAGAGCCCGAGTAATAAAACCAGACCCCAAGGAAGAAAACCAGAGCTCAAGGAAGAAAACCAGAGCCCAAGGACAAAAAGGAAGGCCTGAAGAACAAAACGAGGGCCATAGGAAGAAAACCAGAGCCCGTGGAATAAAACCAGGGCCCGAGGAACCGAACCAGAAACCGAGGAACAAATCCAGAGCCCGAGGAACAAAACTAGCCCTCGAGGAACAAAACCAGAGCCCGAGGAACAAAACCAGAGACCGAGGAAAAAAACCAGGGCCTGAGGAACCAAGCCAGAGCCCGAGGAACAAAACCACCCCTCGAGGTAAAGAAACAGGGTCCGAGGAAGAAAACCAGAGCCCGAGGAAGAAAACCAGAGCCTGAGGAACAAAACCAGAGCCCGAGGAAGAAAACAAGCCCTCGATGAACAAAACCAGAGCCCGAGGAACAGACCCAGAGCCCGAGGAACACAACCAGAGCCCGAGGAATAAAACCAGACCTCGATGAACAAAACCAGAGCCGGAGGAATAAAACCAGAGCTCAAGGAACAAAAACAGAACCCAAGGAACAAAACGAGAGTTGGAGGAAGAAAACGAGAGCCCGAGGAACAAAACCAGTGCCAAAGGAAGAAAACCAGAGCCCGAGGAAGAAAACCAGAGCACGAGGAAGAAAAACAGAGCCCGAGGAACAAAACTAGGGCCCGAAGAAGAAAAGGAGAGCTCGAGGAAGAAATCCAGAGCCCGAGCAACAAAACCAGAGCCCGAGGAAGAAAACCAGAGCCCGAGGAAGAAAACCAGACGCCAAGGAAGAAAACCAGACCTCAAGGAACAAAACCAGAACCCGAGGAAAAAAACGAGAGTCCGAGGAAGAAAACGAGAGCCCGAGGAACATAACCAGTGCCCAAGGAATAAAACCAGAGCTCGAGGAACAAAACCAGTGCCAAAGGAAGAAAACCAGAGCCCGAGGAAGAAAACCAGAGCCCGAGGAAGAAAACTAGAGCTCTTGGAACAAAACCAGGTGAAGGAAGAAAAGGAGAGCCCGAGGAACAAAAACAGAGCCCGAGGACCAAAACCAAAGCCCGAAGAACAATATCAGAGCCCAAGGAACAAAAGGAAACCCCGAGGAAGAAAACCAGGGCCTGAGGAACAAAACTAGAGCTCGAGGAACAAACCCGGAGCCCGAGGAACACAACCAGAGCCCGAGGAACACAACCAGAGCCCGAGGAACAAAAACAGAGCCCGAGGAACAAAACTAGGGCCCGAAGAAGAAAAGGAGAGCTCGAGGAAGAAATCCAGAGCCCGAGCAACAAAACCAGAGCCAGAGGAAGAAAACCAGAGCCCGAGGAAGAAAACCAGAGCCCGAGGAAGAAAACCAGAGCCCGAGGAAGAAAACCAGAGCACAAGGAAGAAAACCAGACCTCAAGGAACAAAACCAGAACCCGAGGAACAAAACGAGAGTCCGAGGAAGAAAACGAGAGCCCGAGGAACATAACCAGTGCCCAAGGAATAAAACCAGAGCTCGAGGAACAAAACCAGAGCCCAAGGACAAAAAGAAAGGCCTGAAGAACAAAACGAGGGCCATAGGAAGAAAACCAGAGCCCGTGGAATAAAACCAGGGCCCGAGGAACCGAACCAGAAACCGAGGAACAAATCCAGAGCCCGAGGAACAAAACTAGCCCTCGAGGAACTAAACCAGAGCCCGAGGAAAAAAACCAGAGCCCGAGGAAAAAAACCAGGGCCTGAGGAACCAAGCCAGAGCCCGAGGAACAAAACCACCCCTCGAGGTAAAGAAACAGGGTCCGAGGAAGAAAACCAGAGCCCGAGGAACAAAACCAGAGCTCGAGGAACAAAACCAGAACCCGAGGAACAAAACGAGAGTTTGAGGAAGAAAACGAGAGCCCGAGGAACAAAACCAGTGCCAAAGGAAGAAAACCAGAGCCCGAGGAAGAAAACCAGAGCCCGAGGAAGAAAACTAGAGCTCTTGGAACAAAACCAGGTGCCGAGGAAGAAAAGGAGAGCCCGAGGAACAAAAACAGAGCCCGAGGACCAAAACCAAAGCCCGAAGAACAATATCAGAGCCCAAGGAACAAAAGGAAACCCCGAGGAAGAAAACCAGGGCCTGAGGAACAAAACTAGAGCTCGAGGAACAAACCCGGAGCCCGAGGAACACAACCAGAGCCCGAGGAACACAACCAGAGTCCGAGGAACAAAAACAGAGCCCGAGGAACAAAACTAGGGCCCGAAGAAGAAAAGGAGAGCTCGAGGAAGAAATCCAGAGCCCGAGCAACAAAACGAGAGCCTGAGGAAGAAAACCAGAGCCCGAGGAAGAAAACCAGAGCCCGAGGAAGAAAACCAGACCTCAAGGAACAAAACCAGAACCCGAGGAACAAAACGAGAGTCCGAGGAAGAAAGCGAAAGCCCGAGGAACATAACCAGTGCCCAAGGAATAAAAGCAGAGCTCAAGGAACAAAACCAGAGCCCAAGGACAAAAAGGAAGGCCTGAAGAACAAAACGAGGGCCATAGGAAGAAAGCCAGAGCCCATGGAATAAAACCAGGGCCCGAGGAACCGAACCAGAAACCGAGGAACAAATCCAGAGCCCGAGGAACAAAACTAGCCCTCGAGGAACAAAACCAGAGCCCAAGGAACAAAACCAGAGCCCGAGGAAAACAACCAGGGCCTGAGGAACCAAGCCAGAGCCCGAGGAACAAAACCACCCCTCGAGGTAAAGAAACAGGGTTCGAGGAAGAAAACCAGAGCCCGAGGAACAAAACCAGAGCCTGAGGAACCAAGCCAGAGCCCGAGGAACAAAACCACACCTCGAGGTAAAGAAACAGGGTCCGAGGAAGAAAACCAGAGCCCGAGGAATAAAACCAGAGCTCGAGGAACAAAACCAGAACCCGAGGAACAAAACGAGAGTTCGAGGAAGAAAACGAGAGCCCAAGGAACAAAACCAGTGCCAAAGGATGAAAACCAGAGCCCGAGGAAGAAAACCAGAGCCCGAGGAAGAAAACTAGAGCTCTTGGAAAAAAACCAGGTGCCAAGGAAGAAAAGGAGAGCCCGAGGAACAAAACCAAAGCCCGAAGAACAATATCAGAGCCCAAGGAACAAAAGGAAACCCCGAGGAAGAAAACCAGGGCCTGAGGAACAAAACTAGAGCTCGAGGAACAA
This sequence comes from Calonectris borealis, assembly GCF_964195595.1. NCBI lineage: Eukaryota > Metazoa > Chordata > Aves > Procellariiformes > Procellariidae > Calonectris > Calonectris borealis. The sequence goes on along the minus strand of NW_027441452.1, from coordinate 978,576 downwards.
ACCCGGAGCCCGAGGAACACAACCAGAGCCCGAGGAACACAACCAGAGCCCGAGGAACAAAACTAGGGCCCGAAGAAGAAAAGGAGAGCTCGAGGAAGAAATCCAGAGCCCGAGCAACAATACCAGAGCCTGAGGAAGAAAACCAGAGCCCGAGGAAGAAAACCAGACCCCAAGGAAGAAAACCAGAACCCGAGGAACAAAACGAGAGTTCGAGGAAGAAAACGAGAGCCCGAGGAACAAAACCAGTGCCAAAGGAAGAAAACCAGAGCCCGAGGAAGAAAACCAGAGCCCGAGGAAGAAAACTAGAGCTCTTGGAAAAAAACCAGGTGCCAAGGAAGAAAAGGAGAGCCCGAGGAACAAAAACAGAGCCCGAGGAACAAAACCAAAGCCCGAAGAACAATATCAGAGCCCAAGGAACAAAAGGAAACACCGAGGAAGAAAACCAGGGCCTGAGGAACAAAACTAGAGCTCGAGGAACAAACCCGGAGCCCGAGGAACACAACCAGAGCCCGAGGAACAAAAACAGAGCCCGAGGAACAAAACTAGGGCCCGAAGAAGAAAAGGAGAGCTCAAGGAAGAAATCCAGAGCCCGAGCAACAAAACCAGAGCCCGAGGAAGAAAACCAGACCCCAAGGAAGAAAACCAGACCTCAAGGAACAAAACCAGAACCCGAGGAAGAAAACGAGAGCCCGAGGAACATAACCAGTGCCCAAGGAATAAAACCAGAGCTCGAGGAACAAAACCAGAACCCAAGGACAAAAAGGAAGGCCTGAAGAACAAAACGAGGGCCATAGGAAGAAAACCAGAGCCCGTGGAATAAAACCAGGGCCCGAGGAACCGAACCAGAAACCGAGGAACAAATCCAGAGCCCGAGGAACAAAACTAGCCCTCGAGGAACTAAACCAGAGCCCGAGGAAAAAAACCAGAGCCCGAGGAAAAAAACCAGGGCCTGAGGAACCAAGCCAGAGCCCGAGGAACAAAACCACCCCTCGAGGTAAAGAAACAGGGTCCGAGGAAGAAAACCAGAGCCCGAGGAACAAAACCAGAGCTCGAGGAACAAAACCAGAACCCGAGGAACAAAACGAGAGTTTGAGGAAGAAAACGAGAGCCCGAGGAACAAAACCAGTGCCAAAGGAAGAAAACCAGAGCCCGAGGAAGAAAACCAGAGCCCGAGGAAGAAAACTAGAGCTCTTGGAAAAAAACCAGGTGCGGAGGAAGAAAAGGAGAGCCCGAGGAACAAAAACAGAGCCCGAGGACCAAAACCAAAGCCCGAAGAACAATATCAGAGCCCAAGGAACAAAAGGAAACCCCGAGGAAGAAAACCAGGGCCTGAGGAACAAAACTAGAGCTCGAGGAACAAACCCGGAGCCCGAGAAACACAACCAGAGCCCAAGGAAAACAACCAGGGCCTGAGGAACCAAGCCAGAGCCCGAGGAACAAAACCACCCCTCGAGGTAAAGAAACAGGTTCCGAGGAAGAAAACCAGAGCCCGAGGAAGAAAACCAGAGCCTGAGGAACAAAACCAAAGCCCGAAGAACAATATCAGAGCCCAAGGAACAAAAGGAAACCCCGAGGAAGAAAACCAGGGCCTGAGGAACAAAACTAGAGCTCGAGGAACAAACCCGGAGCCCGAGGAACACAACCAGAGCCCGAGGAACACAACCAGAGCCCGAGGAACAAAAACAGAGCCCGAGGAATAAAACCAGAGCCCGAGGAATAAAACCAGAGATCAAGGAACAAAACCAGAACCCGAGGAACAAAACGAGAGTTCGAGGAAGAAAACGAGAGCCCGAGGAACAAAACCAGTGCCAAAGGAAGAAAACCAGAGCCCGAGGAAGAAAACCAGAGCCCGAGGAAGAAAACTAGAGCTCTTGGAACAAAACCAGGTGCCGAGGAAGAAAACCAGAGCCCGAGGAACACAACCAGAGCCCGAGGAACAAAAACAGAGCCCGAAGAAAAATATCAGAGCCCAAGGAACAAAAGGAAACCCCGAGGAAGAAAACCAGGGCCTGAGGAACAAAACCAGAGCTCGAGGAACAAACCCGGAGCTCGAGGAACAAACCCGGAGCCCGAGGAACACAACCAGAGCCCGAGGAACAAAAACAGAGCCCGAGGAACAAAACTAGGGCCCGAAGAAGAAAAGGAGAGCTCGAGGAAGAAATCCAGAGCCTGAGCAACAAAACCAGAGCCTGAGGAAGAAAACCAGAGCCCGAGGAATAAAACTAGACCCCAAGGAACAAAACCAGAACCCGAGGAACAAAACGAGAGTTCGAGGAAGAAAACGAGAGCCCGAGGAACAAAACCAGTGCCAAAGGAAGAAAACCAGAGCCCGAGGAAGAAAACCAGAGCCCGAGGAAGAAAACTAGAGCTCTTGGAACACAACCAGGTGCCGAGGAAGAAAAGGAGAGCCCGAGGAACAAAAACAGAGCCCGAGGAACAAAACCAAAGCCCGAAGAACAATATCAGAGCCCAAGGAACAAAAGGAAACCCCGAGGAAGAAAACCAGGGCCTGAGGAACAAAACTAGAGCTCGAGGAACAAACCCGGAGCCCGAGGAACACAACCAGAGCCCGAGGAACAAAAACAGAGCCCGAGGAACAAAACTAGGGCCCGAAGAAGAAAAGGAGAGCTCGAGGAAGAAATCCAGAGCCCGAGCAACAAAACCAGAGCCTGAGGAAGAAAACCAGAGCCCGAGGAAGAAAACGAGAGCCCGAGGAACATAACCAGTGCCCAAGGAATAAAAGCAGAGCTCGAGGAACAAAACCAGAGCCCAAGGACAAAAAGGAAGGCCTGAAGAACAAAACGAGGGCCATAGGAAGAAAACCAGAGCCCGTGGAATAAAACCAGGGCCCGAGGAACCGAACCAGAAACCGAGGAACAAATCCAGAGCCCGAGGAACAAAACTAGCCCTCGAGGAACACAACCAGAGCCCGAGGAAGAAAACCAGACCTCGATGAACAAAACCAGAGCCCGAGGAATAAAACCAGAGCTCAAGGAACAAAACCAGAACCCGAGGAACAAAACGAGAGTTCGAGGAAGAAAACGAGAGCCCGAGGAACAAAACCAGTGCCAAAGTAAGAAAACCAGAGCTCGAGGAAGAAAACCAGAGCCCGAGGAAGAAAACTAGAGCTCTTGGAACAAAACCAGGTGCCGAGGAAGAAAAGGAGAGCCCGAGGAACAAAAACAGAGCCCGAGGAACAAAACCAAAGCCCGAAGAAAAATATCAGAGCCCAAGGAACAAAAGGAAACCCCGAGGAAGAAAACCAGGGCCTGAGGAACAAAACCAGAGCTCGAGGAACAAACCCGGAGCCCGAGGAACACAACCAGAGCCCGAGGAACACAACCAGAGCCCGAGGAACAAAAACAGAGCCCGAGGAACAAAAGGAAACCCCGAGGAAGAAAACCAGGGCCTGAGGAACAAAACTAGAGCTCGAGGAACAAACCCGGAGCTCGAGGAACAAACCCGGAGCCCGAGGAACACAACCAGAGCCCGAGGAACAAAAACAGAGCCCGAGGAACAAAACTAGGGCCCGAAGAAGAAAAGGAGAGCTCGAGGAAGAAATCCAGAGCCCGAGCAACAAAACCAGAGCCTGAGGAAGAAAACCAGAGCCCGAGGAAGAAAACCAGAGCTCAAGGAACAAAACCAGAACCCGAGGAACAAAACGAGAGTTCGAGGAAGAAAACGAGAGCCCGAGGAACAAAACCAGTGCCAAAGGAAGAAAACCAGAGCCCGAGGAAGAAAACCAGAGCCCGAGGAAGAAAACTAGAGCTCTTGGAAAAAAACCAGGTGCCGAGGAAGAAAAGGAGAGCCCGAGGAACAAAAACAGAGCCCGAGGAACAAAACCAAAGCCCGAAGAACAATATCAGAGCCCAAGGAACAAAAGGAAACCCCGAGGAAGAAAACCAGGGCCTGAGGAACAAAACCAGAGCTCGAGGAACAAACCCGGAGCCCGAGGAACACAACCAGAGCCCGAGGAACACAACCAGAGCCCGAGGAACAAAAACAGAGCCCGAGGAACAAAAGGAAACCCCGAGGAAGAAAACCAGGGCCTGAGGAACAAAACTAGAGCTCGAGGAACAAACCCGGAGCTCGAGGAACAAACCCGGAGCCCGAGGAACAGAACCAGAGCCCGAGGAACAAAAACAGAGCCCGAGGAACAAAACTAGGGCCCGAAGAAGACAAGGAGAGCTCGAGGAAGAAATCCAGAGCCCGAGCAACAAAACCAGAGCCTGAGGAAGAAAACCAGAGCCCGAGGAAGAAAACCAGACCCCAAGGAACAAAACCAGAACCCGAGGAAAAAAACGAGAGTTCGAGGAAGAAAACGAGAGCCCGAGGAACAAAACCAGTGCCAAAGGAAGAAAACCAGAGCCCGAGGAAGAAAACCAGAGCCCGAGGAAGAAAACTAGAGCTCTTCGAACAAAACCAGGTGCCGAGGAAGAAAAGGAGAGCCCGAGGAACAAAAACAGAGCCCGAGGACCAAAACCAAAGCCCGAAGAACAATATCAGAGCCCAAGGAACAAAAGGAAACCCCGAGGAAGAAAACCAGGGCCTGAGGAACAAAACTAGAGCTCGAGGAACAAAACCACCCCTCGAGGTAAAGAAACAGGGTTCGAGGAAGAAAACCAGAGCCCGAGGAACAAAACCAGAGCCTGAGGAACCAAGCCAGAGCCCGAGGAACAAAACCACACCTCGAGGTAAAGAAACAGGGTCCGAGGAAGAAAACCAGAGCCCGAGGAATAAAACCAGAGCTCGAGGAACAAAACCAGAACCCGAGGAACAAAACGAGAGTTCGAGGAAGAAAACGAGAGCCCAAGGAACAAAACCAGTGCCAAAGGATGAAAACCAGAGCCCGAGGAAGAAAACCAGAGCCCGAGGAAGAAAACTAGAGCTCTTGGAACAAAACCAGGTGCCAAGGAAGAAAAGGAGAGCCCGAGGAACAAAACCAAAGCCCGAAGAACAATATCAGAGCCCAAGGAACAAAAGGAAACCCCGAGGAAGAAAACCAGGGCCTGAGGAACAAAACTAGAGCTCGAGGAACAAACCCGGAGCCCGAGGAACACAACCAGAGCCCGAGGAACACAACCAGAGCCCGAGGAACAAAACTAGGGCCCGAAGAAGAAAAGGAGAGCTCGAGGAAGAAATCCAGAGCCCGAGCAACAATACCAGAGCCTGAGGAAGAAAACCAGAGCCCGAGGAAGAAAACCAGACCCCAAGGAAGAAAACCAGAACCCGAGGAACAAAACGAGAGTTCGAGGAAGAAAACGAGAGCCCGAGGAACAAAACCAGTGCCAAAGGAAGAAAACCAGAGCCCGAGGAAGAAAACCAGAGCCCGAGGAAGAAAACTAGAGCTCTTGGAAAAAAACCAGGTGCCAAGGAAGAAAAGGAGAGCCCGAGGAACAAAAACAGAGCCCGAGGAACAAAACCAAAGCCCGAAGAACAATATCAGAGCCCAAGGAACAAAAGGAAACACCGAGGAAAAAAACCAGGGCCTGAGGAACAAAACTAGAGCTCGAGGAACAAACCCGGAGCCCGAGGAACACAACCAGAGCCCGAGGAACAAAAACAGAGCCCGAGGAACAAAACTAGGGCCCGAAGAAGAAAAGGAGAGCTCAAGGAAGAAATCCAGAGCCCGAGCAACAAAACCAGAGCCCGAGGAAGAAAACCAGACCCCAAGGAAGAAAACCAGACCTCAAGGAACAAAACCAGAACCCGAGGAAGAAAACGAGAGCCCGAGGAACATAACCAGTGCCCAAGGAATAAAACCAGAGCTCGAGGAACAAAACCAGAACCCAAGGACAAAAAGGAAGGCCTGAAGAACAAAACGAGGGCCATAGGAAGAAAACCAGAGCCCGTGGAATAAAACCAGGGCCCGAGGAACCGAACCAGAAACCGAGGAACAAATCCAGAGCCCGAGGAACAAAACTAGCCCTCGAGGAACTAAACCAGAGCCCGAGGAAAAAAACCAGAGCCCGAGGAAAAAAACCAGGGCCTGAGGAACCAAGCCAGAGCCCGAGGAACAAAACCACCCCTCGAGGTAAAGAAACAGGGTCCGAGGAAGAAAACCAGAGCCCGAGGAACAAAACCAGAGCTCGAGGAACAAAACCAGAACCCGAGGAACAAAACGAGAGTTTGAGGAAGAAAACGAGAGCCCGAGGAACAAAACCAGTGCCAAAGGAAGAAAACCAGAGCCCGAGGAAGAAAACCAGAGCCCGAGGAAGAAAACTAGAGCTCTTGGAACAAAACCAGGTGCCGAGGAAGAAAAGGAGAGCCCGAGGAACAAAAACAGAGCCCGAGGACCAAAACCAAAGCCCGAAGAACAATATCAGAGCCCAAGGAACAAAAGGAAACCCCGAGGAAGAAAACCAGGGCCTGAGGAACAAAACTAGAGCTCGAGGAACAAACCCGGAGCCCGAGAAACACAACCAGAGCCCAAGGAAAACAACCAGGGCCTGAGGAACCAAGCCAGAGCCCGAGGAACAAAACCACCCCTCGAGGTAAAGAAACAGGTTCTGAGGAAGAAAACCAGAGCCCGAGGAAGAAAACCAGAGCCTGAGGAACAAAACCAAAGCCCGAAGAACAATATCAGAGCCCAAGGAACAAAAGGAAACCCCGAGGAAGAAAACCAGGGCCTGAGGAACAAAACTAGAGCTCGAGGAACAAACCCGGAGCCCGAGGAACACAACCAGAACCCGAGGAACACAACCAGAGCCCGAGGAACAAAAACAGAGCCCGAGGAATAAAACCAGAGCCCGAGGAATAAAACCAGAGATCAAGGAACAAAACCAGAACCCGAGGAACAAAACGAGAGTTCGAGGAAGAAAACGAGAGCCCGAGGAACAAAACCAGTGCCAAAGGAAGAAAACCAGAGCCCGAGGAAGAAAACCAGAGCCCGAGGAAGAAAACTAGAGCTCTTGGAACAAAACCAGGTGCCGAGGAAGAAAACCAGAGCCCGAGGAACACAACCAGAGCCCGAGGAACAAAAACAGAGCCCGAAGAAAAATATCAGAGCCCAAGGAACAAAAGGAAACCCCGAGGAAGAAAACCAGGGCCTGAGGAACAAAACCAGAGCTCGAGGAACAAACCCGGAGCTCGAGGAACAAACCCGGAGCCCGAGGAACACAACCAGAGCCCGAGGAACAAAAACAGAGCCCGAGGAACAAAACTAGGGCCCGAAGAAGAAAAGGAGAGCTCGAGGAAGAAATCCAGAGCCTGAGCAACAAAACCAGAGCCTGAGGAAGAAAACCAGAGCCCGAGGAATAAAACTAGACCCCAAGGAACAAAACCAGAACCCGAGGAACAAAACGAGAGTTCGAGGAAGAAAACGAGAGCCCGAGGAACAAAACCAGTGCCAAAGGAAGAAAACCAGAGCCCGAGGAAGAAAACCAGAGCCCGAGGAAGAAAACTAGAGCTCTTGGAACAAAACCAGGTGCCGAGGAAGAAAAGGAGAGCCCGAGGAACAAAAACAGAGCCCGAGGAACAAAACCAAAGCCCGAAGAACAATATCAGAGCCCAAGGAACAAAAGGAAACCCCGAGGAAGAAAACCAGGGCCTGAGGAACAAAACTAGAGCTCGAGGAACAAACCCGGAGCCCGAGGAACACAACCAGAGCCCGAGGAACAAAAACAGAGCCCGAGGAACAAAACTAGGGCCCGAAGAAGAAAAGGAGAGCTCGAGGAAGAAATCCAGAGCCCGAGCAACAAAACCAGAGCCTGAGGAAGAAAACCAGAGCCCGAGGAAGAAAACGAGAGCCCGAGGAACATAACCAGTGCCCAAGGAATAAAAGCAGAGGTCGAGGAACAAAACCAGAGCCCAAGGACAAAAAGGAAGGCCTGAAGAACAAAACGAGGGCCATAGGAAGAAAACCAGAGCCCGTGGAATAAAACCAGGGCCCGAGGAACCGAACCAGAAACCGAGGAACAAATCCAGAGCCCGAGGAACAAAACTAGCCCTCGAGGAACACAACCAGAGCCCGAGGAAGAAAACCAGACCTCGATGAACAAAACCAGAGCCCGAGGAATAAAACCAGAGCTCAAGGAACAAAACCAGAACCCGAGGAACAAAACGAGAGTTCGAGGAAGAAAACGAGAGCCCGAGGAACAAAACCAGTGCCAAAGTAAGAAAACCAGAGCTCGAGGAAGAAAACCAGAGCCCGAGGAAGAAAACTAGAGCTCTTGGAACAAAACCAGGTGCCGAGGAAGAAAAGGAGAGCCCGAGGAACAAAAACAGAGCCCGAGGAACAAAACCAAAGCCCGAAGAAAAATATCAGAGCCCAAGGAACAAAAGGAAACCCCGAGGAAGAAAACCAGGGCCTGAGGAACAAAACCAGAGCTCGAGGAACAAACCCGGAGCCCGAGGAACACAACCAGAGCCCGAGGAACACAACCAGAGCCCGAGGAACAAAAACAGAGCCCGAGGAACAAAAGGAAACCCCGAGGAAGAAAACCAGGGCCTGAGGAACAAAACTAGAGCTCGAGGAACAAACCCGGAGCTCGAGGAACAAACCCGGAGCCCGAGGAACACAACCAGAGCCCGAGGAACAAAAACAGAGCCCGAGGAACAAAACTAGGGCCCGAAGAAGAAAAGGAGAGCTCGAGGAAGAAATCCAGAGCCCGAGCAACAAAACCAGAGCCTGAGGAAGAAAACCAGAGCCCGAGGAAGAAAACCAGAGCTCAAGGAACAAAACCAGAACCCGAGGAACAAAACGAGAGTTCGAGGAAGAAAACGAGAGCCCGAGGAACAAAACCAGTGCCAAAGGAAGAAAACCAGAGCCCGAGGAAGAAAACCAGAGCCCGAGGAAGAAAACTAGAGCTCTTGGAAAAAAACCAGGTGCCGAGGAAGAAAAGGAGAGCCCGAGGAACAAAAACAGAGCCCGAGGAACAAAACCAAAGCCCGAAGAACAATATCAGAGCCCAAGGAACAAAAGGAAACCCCGAGGAAGAAAACCAGGGCCTGAGGAACAAAACCAGAGCTCGAGGAACAAACCCGGAGCCCGAGGAACACAACCAGAGCCCGAGGAACACAACCAGAGCCCGAGGAACAAAAACAGAGCCCGAGGAACAAAAGGAAACCTCGAGGAAGAAAACCAGGGCCTGAGAAACAAAACCAGAGCTCGAGGAACAAACCCGGAGCCCGAGGAACACAACCAGAGCCCGAGGAACACAACCAGAGCCCGAGGAACAAAAACAGAGCCCGAGGAACAAAACTAGGGCCCGAAGAAGAAAAGGAGAGCTCGAGGAAGAAATCCAGAGCCCGAGCAACAAAACCAGAGCCCGAGGAAGAAAACCAGAGCCCGAGGAAGAAAACCAGAGCCCGAGGAAGAAAACCAGAGCTCAAGGAACAAAACCAGAACCCGAGGAACAAAACGAGAGCCCGAGGAAGAAAACCAGAGCCCGAGGAAGAAAACCAGACCCCAAGGAAGAAAACCAAAACCCGAGGAAGAAAACGAGAGCCCGAGGAATATAACCAGTGCCCAAGGAATAAAAGCAGAGCTCGAGGAACAAAACCAGAGCCCAAGGACAAAAAGGAAGGCCTGAAGAACAAAACGAGGGCCATAGGAAGAAAACCAGAGCCCTTGGAATAAAACCAGGGCCCGAGGAACCGAACCAGAAACCGAGGAACAAATCCAGAGCCCGAGGAACAAAACTAGCCCTCGAGGAACACAACCAGAGCCCGAGGAAGAAAACCAGACCTCGATGAACAAAACCAGAGCCCGAGGAATAAAACCAGAGGTCAAGGAACAAAACCAGAACCCGAGGAACAAAACGAGAGTTCGAGGAAGAAAACGAGAGCCCGAGGAACAAAACCAGTGCCAAAGGAAGAAAACCAGAGCCCGAGGAAGAAAACCAGAGCCTGAGGAAGAAAACTAGAGCTCTTGGAACAAAACCAGGTGCCGAGGAAGAAAACCAGATCCCGAGGAACAAAAACAGAGCCCGAGGAACAAAACCAAAGCCCGAAGAAAAATATCAGAGCCCAAGGAACAAAAGGAAACCCCGAGGAAGAAAACCAGGGCCTGAGGAACAAAACCAGAGCTCGAGGAACAAACCCGGAGCCCGAGGAACACAACCAGAGCCCGAGGAACACAACCAGAGCCCGAGGAACAAAAACAGAGCCCGAGGAACAAAAGGAAACCCCGAGGAAGAAAACCAGGGCCTGAGGAACAAAACTAGAGCTCGAGGAACAAACCCGGAGCCCGAGGAAAACAACCAGAGCCCGAGGAACAAAAACAGAGCCCGAGGAACAAAAACAGAGCCCGAGGAACAAAACTAGGGCCCGAAGAAGAAAAGGAGAGCTCGAGGAAGAAATCCAGAGCCCGAGCAACAAAACCAGAGCCTGAGGAAGAAAACCAGAGCCCGAGGAAGAAAACCAGACCTCAAGGAACAAAACCAGAACCCGAGGAACAAAACGAGAGTTCGAGGAAGAAAACGAGAGCCCGAGGAACAAAACCAGTGCCAAAGGAAGAAAACGAGAGCCCGAGGAAGAAAACCAGAGCCCGAGGAAGAAAACTAGAGCTCTTGGAACAAAACCAGGTGCCGAGGAAGAAAAGGAGAGCCCGAGGAACAAAACCAAAGCCCGAAGAACAATATCAGAGCCCAAGGAACAAAAGGAAACCCCGAGGAAGAAAACCAGGGCCTGAGGAACAAAACTAGAGCTCGAGGAACAAACCCGGAGCCCGAGGAACACAACCAGAGCCCGAGGAACACAACCAGAGCCCGAGGAACAAAACTAGAGCCCGAAGAAGAAAAGGAGAGCTCGAGGAAGAAATCCAGAGCCCGAGCAACAAAACCAGAGCCTGAGGAAGAAAACCAGAGCCCGAGGAAGAAAACCAGACCCCAAGGAACAAAACCAGAACCCGAGGAACAAAACGAGAGTTCGAGGAAGAAAACGAGAGCCCGAGGAACAAAACCAGTGCCAAAGGAAGAAAACCAGAGTCCGAGGAAGAAAACCAGAGCCCGAGGAAGAAAACTAGAGCTCTTGGAAAAAAACCAGGTGCCGAGAAAGAAAAGGAGAGCTCGAGGAACAAAAACAGAGCCCGAGGACCAAAACCAAAGCCCGAAGAACAATATCAGAGCCCAAGGAACAAAAGGAAACCCCGAGGAAGAAAACCAGGGCCTGAGGAACAAAACTAGAGCTCGAGGAACAAACCCGGAGCCCGAGGAACACAACCAGAGCCCGAGGAACAAAAACAGAGCCCGAGGAACAAAACTAGGGCCCGAAGAAGAAAAGGAGAGCTCAAGGAAGAAATCCAGAGCCCGAGCAACAAAACCAGAGCCTGAGGAAGAAAACCAGACCCCAAGGAAGAAAACCAGACCTCAAGGAACAAAACCAGAACCCGAGGAAGAAAACGAGAGCCCGAGGAACATAACCAGTGCCCATGGAATAAAACCAGAGCTCGAGGAACAAAACCAGAACCCAGGACAAAAAGGAAAGCCTGAAGAACAAAACGAGGGCCATAGGAAGAAAACCAGAGCCCGTGGAATAAAACCAGGGCCCGAGGAACCGAACCAGAAACCGAGGAACAAATCCAGAGCCCGAGGAACAAAACTAGCCCTCGAGGAAGAAAACCAGAGCCCGAGGAACAAAACCAGAGCCCGAGGAAAACAACCAGGGCCTGAGGAACCAAGCCAGAGCCCGAGGAACAAAACCACCCCTCGAGGTAAAGAAACAGGGTCCGAGGAAGAAAACCAGAGCCCGAGGAATAAAACCAGAGCTCGAGGAACAAAACCAGAACCCGAGGAACAAAACGAGAGTTTGAGGAAGAAAACGAGAGCCCGAGGAACAAAACCAGTGCCAAAGGAAGAAAACCAGAGCCCGAGGAAGAAAACCAGAGCCCGAGGAAGAAAACTAGAGCTCTTGGAACAAAACCAGGTGCCGAGGAAGAAAAGGAGAGCCCGAGGAACAAAAACAGAGCCCGAGGACCAAAACCAAAGCCCGAAGAACAATATCAGAGCCCAAGGAACAAAAGGAAACCCCGAGGAAGAAAACCAGGGCCTGAGGAACAAAACTAGAGCTCGAGGAACAAACCCGGAGCCCGAGAAACACAACCAGAGCCCGAGGAAAACAACCAGGGCCTGAGGAACCAAGCCAGAGCCCGAGGAACAAAACCACCCCTCGAGGTAAAGAAACAGGGTCCGAGGAAGAAAACCAGAGCCCGAGGAAGAAAACCAGAGCCTGAGGAAAAAAACCAGAGCCCGAGGAAGAAAACAAGCCCTCGATGAACAAAACCAGAGCCCGAGGAACAGAACCAGAGCCCGACGAACACAACCAGAGCCCGAGGAACACAACCAGAGCCCGAGGAACAAAAACAGAGCCCGAGGAACAAAACTAGGGCCCGAAGAAGAAAAGGAGAGCTCGAGGAAGAAATCCAGAGCCCGAGCAACAAAACCAGAGCCTGAGGAAGAAAACCAGAGCCCGAGTAATAAAACCAGACCCCAAGGAAGAAAACCAGAGCTCAAGGAAGAAAACCAGAGCCCAAGGACAAAAAGGAAGGCCTGAAGAACAAAACGAGGGCCATAGGAAGAAAACCAGAGCCCGTGGAATAAAACCAGGGCCCGAGGAACCGAACCAGAAACCGAGGAACAAATCCAGAGCCCGAGGAACAAAACTAGCCCTCGAGGAACAAAACCAGAGCCCGAGGAACAAAACCAGAGACCGAGGAAAAAAACCAGGGCCTGAGGAACCAAGCCAGAGCCCGAGGAACAAAACCACCCCTCGAGGTAAAGAAACAGGGTCCGAGGAAGAAAACCAGAGCCCGAGGAAGAAAACCAGAGCCTGAGGAACAAAACCAGAGCCCGAGGAAGAAAACAAGCCCTCGATGAACAAAACCAGAGCCCGAGGAACAGACCCAGAGCCCGAGGAACACAACCAGAGCCCGAGGAATAAAACCAGACCTCGATGAACAAAACCAGAGCCGGAGGAATAAAACCAGAGCTCAAGGAACAAAAACAGAACCCAAGGAACAAAACGAGAGTTGGAGGAAGAAAACGAGAGCCCGAGGAACAAAACCAGTGCCAAAGGAAGAAAACCAGAGCCCGAGGAAGAAAACCAGAGCCCGAGGAAGAAAAACAGAGCCCGAGGAACAAAACTAGGGCCCGAAGAAGAAAAGGAGAGCTCGAGGAAGAAATCCAGAGCCCGAGCAACAAAACCAGAGCCCGAGGAAGAAAACCAGAGCCCGAGGAAGAAAACCAGACGCCAAGGAAGAAAACCAGACCTCAAGGAACAAAACCAGAACCCGAGGAAAAAAACGAGAGTCCGAGGAAGAAAACGAGAGCCCGAGGAACATAACCAGTGCCCAAGGAATAAAACCAGAGCTCGAGGAACAAAACCAGTGCCAAAGGAATAAAACCAGAGCCCGAGGAAGAAAACCAGAGCCCGAGGAAGAAAACTAGAGCTCTTGGAACAAAACCAGGTGCCGAGGAAGAAAAGGAGAGCCCGAGGAACAAAAACAGAGCCCGAGGACCAAAACCAAAGCCCGAAGAACAATATCAGAGCCCAAGGAACAAAAGGAAACCCCGAGGAAGAAAACCAGGGCCTGAGGAACAAAACTAGAGCTCGAGGAACAAACCCGGAGCCCGAGGAACACAACCAGAGCCCGAGGAACACAACCAGAGTCCGAGGAACAAAAACAGAGCCCGAGGAACAAAACTAGGGCCCGAAGAAGAAAAGGAGAGCTCGAGGAAGAAATCCAGAGCCCGAGCAACAAAACGAGAGCCTGAGGAAGAAAAACAGAGCCCGAGGAAGAAAACCAGAGCCCGAGGAAGAAAACCAGAGCCCGAGGAAGAAAACCAGACCTCAAGGAACAAAACCAGAACCCGAGGAACAAAACGAGAGTCCGAGGAAGAAAGCGAAAGCCCGAGGAACATAACCAGTGCCCAAGGAATAAAAGCAGAGCTCAAGGAACAAAACCAGAGCCCAAGGACAAGAAGGAAGGCCTGAAGAACAAAACGAGGGCCATAGGAAGAAAGCCAGAGCCCATGGAATAAAACCAGGGCCCGAGGAACCGAACCAGAAACCGAGGAACAAATCCAGAGCCCGAGGAACAAAACTAGCCCTCGAGGAACAAAACCAGAGCCCAAGGAACAAAACCAGAGCCCGAGGAAAACAACCAGGGCCTGAGGAACCAAGCCAGAGCCCGAGGAACAAAACCACCCCTCGAGGTAAAGAAACAGGGTTCGAGGAAGAAAACCAGAGCCCGAGGAACAAAACCAGAGCCTGAGGAACCAAGCCAGAGCCCGAGGAACAAAACCACACCTCGAGGTAAAGAAACAGGGTCCGAGGAAGAAAACCAGAGCCCGAGGAATAAAACCAGAGCTCGAGGAACAAAACCAGAACCCGAGGAACAAAACGAGAGTTCGAGGAAGAAAACGAGAGCCCAAGGAACAAAACCAGTGCCAAAGGATGAAAACCAGAGCCCGAGGAAGAAAACCAGAGCCCGAGGAAGAAAACTAGAGCTCTTGGAACAAAACCAGGTGCCAAGGAAGAAAAGGAGAGCCCGAGGAACAAAACCAAAGCCCGAAGAACAATATCAGAGCCCAAGGAACAAAAGGAAATCTCGAGGAAGAAAACCAGGGCCTGAGGAACAAAACTAGAGCTCGAGGAACAAACCCGGAGCCCGAGGAACACAACCAGAGCCCGAGGAACACAACCAGAGCCCGAGGAACAAAACTAGGGCCCGAAGAAGAAAAGGAGAGCTCGAGGAAGAAATCCAGAGCCCGAGCAACAATACCAGAGCCTGAGGAAGAAAACCAGAGCCCGAGGAAGAAAACCAGACCCCAAGGAAGAAAACCAGAACCCGAGGAACAAAACGAGAGTTCGAGGAAGAAAACGAGAGCCCGAGGAACAAAACCAGTGCCAAAGGAAGAAAACCAGAGCCCGAGGAAGAAAACCAGAGCCCGAGGAAGAAAACTAGAGCTCTTGGAAAAAAACCAGGTGCCAAGGAAGAAAAGGAGAGCCCGAGGAACAAAAACAGAGCCCGAGGAACAAAACCAAAGCCCGAAGAACAATATCAGAGCCCAAGGAACAAAAGGAAACACCGAGGAAGAAAACCAGGGCCTGAGGAACAAAACTAGAGCTCGAGGAACAAACCCGGAGCCCGAGGAACACAACCAGAGCCCGAGGAACAAAAACAGAGCCCGAGGAACAAAACTAGGGCCCGAAGAAGAAAAGGAGAGCTCAAGGAAGAAATCCAGAGCCCGAGCAACAAAACCAGAGCCCGAGGAAGAAAACCAGACCCCAAGGAAGAAAACCAGACCTCAAGGAACAAAACCAGAACCCGAGGAAGAAAACGAGAGCCCGAGGAACATAACCAGTGCCCAAGGAATAAAACCAGAGCTCGAGGAACAAAACCAGAACCCAAGGACAAAAAGGAAGGCCTGAAGAACAAAACGAGGGCCATAGGAAGAAAACCAGAGCCCGTGGAATAAAACCAGGGCCCGAGGAACCGAACCAGAAACCGAGGAACAAATCCAGAGCCCGAGGAACAAAACTAGCCCTCGAGGAACTAAACCAGAGCCCGAGGAAAAAAACCAGAGCCCGAGGAAAAAAACCAGGGCCTGAGGAACCAAGCCAGAGCCCGAGGAACAAAACCACCCCTCGAGGTAAAGAAACAGGGTCCGAGGAAGAAAACCAGAGCCCGAGGAACAAAACCAGAGCTCGAGGAACAAAACCAGAACCCGAGGAACAAAACGAGAGTTTGAGGAAGAAAACGAGAGCCCGAGGAACAAAACCAGTGCCAAAGGAAGAAAACCAGAGCCCGAGGAAGAAAACCAGAGCCCGAGGAAGAAAACTAGAGCTCTTGGAACAAAACCAGGTGCCGAGGAAGAAAAGGAGAGCCCGAGGAACAAAAACAGAGCCCGAGGACCAAAACCAAAGCCCGAAGAACAATATCAGAGCCCAAGGAACAAAAGGAAACCCCGAGGAAGAAAACCAGGGCCTGAGGAACAAAACTAGAGCTCGAGGAACAAACCCGGAGCCCGAGAAACACAACCAGAGCCCAAGGAAAACAACCAGGGCCTGAGGAACCAAGCCAGAGCCCGAGGAACAAAACCACCCCTCGAGGTAAAGAAACAGGTTCCGAGGAAGAAAACCAGAGCCCGAGGAAGAAAACCAGAGCCTGAGGAACAAAACCAAAGCCCGAAGAACAATATCAGAGCCCAAGGAACAAAAGGAAACCCCGAGGAAGAAAACCAGGGCCTGAGGAACAAAACTAGAGCTCGAGGAACAAACCCGGAGCCCGAGGAACACAACCAGAGCCCGAGGAACACAACCAGAGCCCGAGGAACAAAAACAGAGCCCGAGGAACAAAACTAGGGCCCGAAGAAGAAAAGGAGAGCTCGAGGAAGAAATCCAGAGCCCGAGCAACAAAACCAGAGCTCGAGGAAGAAAACCAGAGCCCGAGGAAGAAAACCAGAGCCCGAGGAAGAAAACCAGAGCCCGAGGAAGAAAACCAGAGCCCGAGGAAGAAAACCAGAGCACAAGGAAGAAAACCAGACCTCAAGGAAAAAAACCAGAACCCGAGGAACAAAACGAGAGTTCGAGAAAGAAAACGAGAGCCCGAGGAACAAAACCAGTGCCAAAGGAAGAAAACCAGAGCCCGAGGAAGAAAACCAGAGCCCGAGGAAGAAAACTAGAGCTCTTGGAACAAAACCAGGTGCCGAGGAAGAAAAGGAGAGCCCGAGGAACAAAAACAGATCCCGAGGAACAAAACCAAAGCCCGAAGAACAATATCAGAGCCCAAGGAACAAAAGGAAACCCCGAGGAAGAAAACCAGGGCCTGAGGAACAAAACTAGAGCTCGAGGAACAAACCCGGAGCCCGAGGAACACAACCAGAGCCCGAGGAACAAAACTAGGGCCCGAAGAAGAAAAGGAGAGCTCGAGGAAGAAATCCAGAGCCCGAGCAACAAAACCAGAGCCTGAGGAAGAAAACCAGAGCCCGAGGAAGAAAACCAGACCCCAAGGAAGAAAACCAGAGCTCAAGGAACAAAACCAGAACCCGAGGAACAAAACGAGAGTCCGAGGAAGAAAACGAGAGCCCGAGGAACATAACCAGTGCCCAAGGAATAAAACCAGAGCTCGAGGATCAAAACCAGAGCCCAAGGACAAAAAGAAAGGCCTGAAGAACAAAACGAGGGCCATAGGAAGAAAACCAGAGCCCGTGGAATAAAACCAGGGCCCGAGGAACCGAACCAGAAACCGAGGAACAAATCCAGAGCCCGAGGAACAAAACTAGCCCTCGAGGAACAAAACCAGAGCCCGAGGAACAAAACCAGAGACCGAGGAAAAAAACCAGGGCCTGAGGAACCAAGCCAGAGCCCGAGGAACAAAACCACCCCTCGAGGTAAAGAAACAGGGTCCGAGGAAGAAAAGCAGAGCCCGAGGAAGAAAACCAGAGCCTGAGGAACAAAACCAGAGCCCGAGGAAGAAAACAAGCCCTCGATGAACAAAACCAGAGCCCGAGGAACACAACCAGAGCCCGAGGAAGAAAACAAGACCTCGATGAACAAATCCAGAGCCGGAGGAATAAAACTAGAGCTCAAGGAACAAAACCAGAACCCGAGGAACAAAACGAGAGTTGGAGGAAGAAAACAAGAGCCCGAGGAACAAAACCAGTGCCAAAGGAAGAAAACCAGAGCCCGAGGAAGAAAACCAGAGCCCGAGGAAGAAAACTAGAGCTCTTGGAACAAAACCAGGTGCCAAGGAAGAAAAGGAGAGCCCGAGGAACAAAAACAGAGCCCGAGGACCAAAACCAAAGCCCGAAGAACAATATCAGAGCCCAAGGAACAAAAGGAAACCCCGAGGAAGAAAACCAGGGCCTGAGGAACAAAACTAGAGCTCGAGGAACAAACCCGGAGCCCGAGGAACACAACCAGAGCCCGAGGAACACAACCAGAGTCCGAGGAACAAAAACAGAGCCCGAGGAACAAAACTAGGGCCCGAAGAAGAAAAGGAGAGCTCGAGGAAGAAATCCAGAGCCCGAGCAACAAAACCAGAGCCTGAGGAAGAAAAACAGAGCCCGAGGAAGAAAACCAGAGCCCGAGGAAGAAAACCAGAGCCCGAGGAAGAAAACCAGACCTCAAGGAACAAAACCAGAACCCGAGGAACAAAACGAGAGTCCGAGGAAGAAAGCGAAAGCCCGAGGAACATAACCAGTGCCCAAGGAATAAAAGCAGAGCTCAAGGAACAAAACCAGAGCCCAAGGACAAGAAGGAAGGCCTGAAGAACAAAACGAGGGCCATAGGAAGAAAGCCAGAGCCCATGGAATAAAACCAGGGCCCGAGGAACCGAACCAGAAACCGAGGAACAAATCCAGAGCCCGAGGAACAAAACTAGCCCTCGAGGAAGAAAACCAGAGCCCGAGGAACAAAACCAGAGCCCGAGGAAAACAACCAGGGCCTGAGGAACCAAGCCAGAGCCCGAGGAACAAAACCACCCCTCGAGGTAAAGAAACAGGGTTCGAGGAAGAAAACCAGAGCCCGAGGAACAAAACCAGAGCCTGAGGAACCAAGCCAGAGCCCGAGGAACAAAACCACACCTCGAGGTAAAGAAACAGGGTCCGAGGAAGAAAACCAGAGCCCGAGGAATAAAACCAGAGCTCGAGGAACAAAACCAGAACCCGAGGAACAAAACGAGAGTTCGAGGAAGAAAACGAGAGCCCAAGGAACAAAACCAGTGCCAAAGGATGAAAACCAGAGCCCGAGGAAGAAAACCAGAGCCCGAGGAAGAAAACTAGAGCTCTTGGAACAAAACCAGGTGCCGAGGAAGAAAAGGAGAGCCCGAGGACCAAAACCAAAGCCCGAAGAACAATATCAGAGCCCAGGGAACAAAAGGAAACCCCGAGGAAGAAAACCAGGGCCTGAGGAACAAAACTAGAGCTCGAGGAACAAACCCGGAGCCCGAGGAACACAACCAGAGCCCGAGGAACACAACCAGAGCCCGAGGAACAAAACTAGGGCCCGAAGAAGAAAAGGAGAGCTCGAGGAAGAAATCCAGAGCCCGAGCAACAAAACCAGAGCCTGAGGAAGAAAACCAGAGCCCGAGGAAGAAAACCAGACCCCAAGGAAGAAAACCAGAACCCGAGGAACAAAACGAGAGTTCGAGGAAGAAAACGAGAGCCCGAGGAACAAAACCAGTGCCAAAGGAAGAAAACCAGAGCCCGAGGAAGAAAACCAGAGCCCGAGGAAGAAAACTAGAGCTCTTGGAAAAAAACCAGGTGCCAAGGAAGAAAAGGAGAGCCCGAGGAACAAAAACAGAGCCCGAGGAACAAAACCAAAGCCCGAAGAACAATATCAGAGCCCAAGGAACAAAAGGAAACACCGAGGAAGAAAACCAGGGCCTGAGGAACAAAACTAGAGCTCGAGGAACAAACCCGGAGCCCGAGGAACACAACCAGAGCCCGAGGAACAAAAACAGAGCCCGAGGAACAAAACTAGGGCCCGAAGAAGAAAAGGAGAGCTCAAGGAAGAAATCCAGAGCCCGAGCAACAAAACCAGAGCCCGAGGAAGAAAACCAGACCCCAAGGAAGAAAACCAGACCTCAAGGAACAAAACCAGAACCCGAGGAAGAAAACGAGAGCCCGAGGAACATAACCAGTGCCCAAGGAATAAAACCAGAGCTCGAGGAACAAAACCAGAACCCAAGGACAAAAAGGAAGGCCTGAAGAACAAAACGAGGGCCATAGGAAGAAAACCAGAGCCCGTGGAATAAAACCAGGGCCCGAGGAACCGAACCAGAAACCGAGGAACAAATCCAGAGCCCGAGGAACAAAACTAGCCCTCGAGGAACTAAACCAGAGCCCGAGGAAAAAAACCAGAGCCCGAGGAAAAAAACCAGGGCCTGAGGAACCAAGCCAGAGCCCGAGGAACAAAACCACCCCTCGAGGTAAAGAAACAGGGTCCGAGGAAGAAAACCAGAGCCCGAGGAATAAAACCAGAGCTCGAGGAACAAAACCAGAACCCGAGGAACAAAACGAGAGTTTGAGGAAGAAAACGAGAGCCCGAGGAACAAAACCAGTGCCAAAGGAAGAAAACCAGAGCCCGAGGAAGAAAACCAGAGCCCGAGGAAGAAAACTAGAGCTCTTGGAACAAAACCAGGTGCCGAGGAAGAAAAGGAGAGCCCGAGGAACAAAAACAGAGCCCGAGGACCAAAACCAAAGCCCGAAGAACAATATCAGAGCCCAAGGAACAAAAGGAAACCCCGAGGAAGAAAACCAGGGCCTGAGGAACAAAACTAGAGCTCGAGGAACAAACCCGGAGCCCGAGAAACACAACCAGAGCCCGAGGAAAACAACCAGGGCCTGAGGAATCAAGCCAGAGCCCGAGGAACAAAACCACCCCTCGAGGTAAAGAAACAGGTTCCGAGGAAGAAAACCAGAGCCCGAGGAAGAAAACCAGAGCCTGAGGAACAAAACCAAAGCCCGAAGAACAATATCAGAGCCCAAGGAACAAAAGGAAACCCCGAGGAAGAAAACCAGGGCCTGAGGAACAAAACTAGAGCTCGAGGAACAAACCCGGAGCCCGAGGAACACAACCAGAGCCCGAGGAACACAACCAGAGCCCGCGGAACAAAAACAGAGCCCGAGGAACAAAACTAGGGCCCGAAGAAGAAAAGGAGAGCTCGAGGAAGAAATCCAGAGCCCGAGCAACAAAACCAGAGCTCGAGGAAGAAAACCAGAGCCCGAGGAAGAAAACCAGAGCCCGAGGAAGAAAACCAGAGCACAAGGAAGAAAACCAGACCTCAAGGAACAAAACCAGAACCCGAGGAACAAAACGAGAGTTCGAGAAAGAAAACGAGAGCCCGAGGAACAAAACCAGTGCCAAAGGAAGAAAACCAGAGCCCGAGGAAGAAAACCAGAGCCCGAGGAAGAAAACTAGAGCTCTTGGAACAAAACCAGGTGCCGAGGAAGAAAAGGAGAGCCCGAGGAACAAAAACAGAGCCCGAGGAACAAAACCAAAGCCCGAAGAACAATATCAGAGCCCAAGGAACAAAAGGAAACCCCGAGGAAGAAAACCAGGGCCTGAGGAACAAAACTAGAGCTCGAGGAACAAACCCGGAGCCCGAGGAACACAACCAGAGCCCGAGGAACAAAACTAGGGCCCGAAGAAGAAAAGGAGAGCTCGAGGAAGAAATCCAGAGCCCGAGCAACAAAACCAGAGCCTGAGGAAGAAAACCAGAGCCCGAGGAAGAAAACCAGACCCCAAGGAAGAAAACCAGAGCTCAAGGAACAAAACCAGAACCCGAGGAACAAAACGAGAGTCCGAGGAAGAAAACGAGAGCCCGAGGAACATAACCAGTGCCCAAGGAATAAAACCAGAGCTCGAGGAACAAAACCAGAGCCCAAGGACAAAAAGAAAGGCCTGAAGAACAAAACGAGGGCAATAGGAAGAAAACCAGAGCCCGTGGAATAAAACCAGGGCCCGAGGAACCGAACCAGAAACCGAGGAACAAATCCAGAGCCCGAGGAACAAAACTAGCCCTCGAGGAACAAAACCAGAGCCCGAGGAACAAAACCAGAGACCGAGGAAAAAAACCAGGGCCTGAGGAACCAAGCCAGAGCCCGAGGAACAAAACCACCCCTCGAGGTAAAGAAACAGGGTCCGAGGAAGAAAAGCAGAGCCCGAGGAAGAAAACCAGAGCCTGAGGAACAAAACCAGAGCCCGAGGAAGAAAACAAGCCCTCGATGAACAAAACCAGAGCCCGAGGAACAGACCCAGAGCCCGAGGAACACAACCAGAGCCCGAGGAAGAAAACAAGACCTCGATGAACAAATCCAGAGCCGGAGGAATAAAACTAGAGCTCAAGGAACAAAACCAGAACCCGAGGAACAAAACGAGAGTTGGAGGAAGAAAAAAAGAGCCCGAGGAACAAAACCAGTGCCAAAGGAAGAAAACCAGAGCCCGAGGAAGAAAACCAGAGCCCGAGGAACAAAACTAGAGCTCTTGGAACAAAACCATGTGCCGAGAAAGAAAAGGAGAGCCCGAGGAACAAAAACAGAGCCCGAGGAACAAAACCAAAGCCCGAAGAACAATATCAGAGCCCAAGGAACAAAAGGAAACCCCGAGGAAGAAAACCAGGGCCTGAGGAACAAAACTAGAGCTCGAGGAACAAACCCGGAGCCCGAGGAACACAACCAGAGCCCGAGGAACACAACCAGAGCCCGAGGAACAAAACCAGAGCCCGAGGAACAAAACTAGGGCCCGAAGAAGAAAAGGAGAGCTCGAGGAAGAAATCCAGAGCCCGAGCAACAAAACCAGAGCCAGAGGAAGAAAACCAGAGCCCGAGGAAGAAAACCAGAGGCCGAGGAAGAAAACCAGAGCCCGAGGAAGAAAACCAGAGCCCAAGGAAGAAAACCAGAGCTCAAGGAACAAAACCAGAACCCGAGGAACAAAACGAGAGTTCGAGGAAGAAAACGAGAGCCCGAGGAACAAAACCAGTGCCAAAGGAAGAAAACCAGAGCCCGAGGAAGAAAACCAGAGCCCGAGGAAGAAAACTAGAGCTCTTGGAACAAAACCAGGTGCCGAGGAAGAAAAGGAGAGCCCGAGGAACAAAAACAGAGCCCGAGGACCAAAACCAAAGCCCGAAGAACAATATCAGAGCCCAAGGAACAAAAGGAAACCCCGAGGAAGAAAACCAGGGCCTGAGGAACAAAACTAGAGCTCGAGGAACAAACCCGGAGCCCGAGGAACACAACCAGAGCCCGAGGAACACAACCAGAGTCCGAGGAACAAAAACAGAGCCCGAGGAACAAAACTAGGGCCCGAAGAAGAAAAGGAGAGCTCGAGGAAGAAATCCAGAGCCCGAGCAACAAAACCAGAGCCTGAGGAAGAAAAACAGAGCCCGAGGAAGAAAACCAGAGCCCGAGGAAGAAAACCAGAGCCCGAGGAAGAAAACCAGACCTCAAGGAACAAAACCAGAACCCGAGGAACAAAACGAGAGTCCGAGGAAGAAAGCGAAAGCCCGAGGAACATAACCAGTGCCCAAGGAATAAAAGCAGAGCTCAAGGAACAAAACCAGAGCCCAAGGACAAAAAGGAAGGCCTGAAGAACAAAACGAGGGCCATAGGAAGAAAGCCAGAGCCCATGGAATAAAACCAGGGCCCGAGGAACCGAACCAGAAACCGAGGAACAAATCCAGAGCCCGAGGAACAAAACTAGCCCTCGATGAACAAAACCAGAGCCCAAGGAACAAAACCAGAGCCCGAGGAAAACAACCAGGGCCTGAGGAACCAAGCCAGAGCCCGAGGAACAAAACCACCCCTCGAGGTAAAGAAACAGGGTTCGAGGAAGAAAACCAGAGCCCGAGGAACAAAACCAGAGCCTGAGGAACCAAGCCAGAGCCCGAGGAACAAAACCACACCTCGAGGTAAAGAAACAGGGTCCGAGGAAGAAAACCAGAGCCCGAGGAATAAAACCAGAGCTCGAGGAACAAAACCAGAATCCGAGGAACAAAACGAGAGTTCGAGGAAGAAAACGAGAGCCCAAGGAACAAAACCAGTGCCAAAGGATGAAAACCAGAGCCCGAGGAAGAAAACCAGAGCCCGAGGAAGAAAACTAGAGCTCTTGGAACAAAACCAGGTGCCAAGGAAGAAAAGGAGAGCCCGAGGAACAAAACCAAAGCCCGAAGAACAATATCAGAGCCCAAGGAACAAAAGGAAACCCCGAGGAAGAAAACCAGGGCCTGAGGAACAAAACTAGAGCTCGAGGAACAAACCCGGAGCCCGAGGAACAAAACCAGAGCCCGAGGAACACAACCAGAGCCCGAGGAACAAAACTAGGGCCCGAAGAAGAAAAGGAGAGCTCGAGGAAGAAATCCAGAGCCCGAGCAACAAAACCAGAGCCTGAGGAAGAAAACCAGAGCCCGAGGAAGAAAACCAGACCCCAAGGAAGAAAACCAGAACCCGAGGAACAAAACGAGAGTTCGAGGAAGAAAACGAGAGCCCGAGGAACAAAACCAGTGCCAAAGGAAGAAAACCAGAGCCCGAGGAAGAAAACCAGAGCCCGAGGAAGAAAACTAGAGCTCTTGGAAAAAAACCAGGTGCCGAGGAAGAAAAGGAGAGCCCGAGGAACAAAAACAGAGCCCGAGGACCAAAACCAAAGCCCGAAGAACAATATCAGAGCCCAAGGAACAAAAGGAAACCCCGAGGAAGAAAACCAGGGCCTGAGGAACAAAACTAGAGCTCGAGGAACAAACCCGGAGCCCGAGGAACACAACCAGAGCCCGAGGAACAAAAACAGAGCCCGAGGAACAAAACTAGGGCCCGGAGAAGAAAAGGAGAGCTCAAGGAAGAAATCCAGAGCCCGAGCAACAAAACCAGAGCCCGAGGAAGAAAACCAGACCCCAAGGAAGAAAACCAGACCTCAAGGAACAAAACCAGAACCCGAGGAAGAAAACGAGAGCCCGAGGAACATAACCAGTGCCCAAGGAATAAAACCAGAGCTCGAGGAACAAAACCAGAACCCAAGGACAAAAAGGAAGGCCTGAAGAACAAAACGAGGGCCATAGGAAGAAAACCAGAGCCCGTGGAATAAAACCAGGGCCCGAGGAACCGAACCAGAAACCGAGGAACAAATCCAGAGCCCGAGGAACAAAACTAGCCGTCGAGGAAGAAAACCAGAGCCCGAGGAACAAAACCAGAGACCGAGGAAAACAACCAGGGCCTGAGGAACCAAGCCAGAGCTCGAGGAAGAAAACCACCCCTCGAGGTAAAGAAACAGGGTCCGAGGAAGAAAACCAGAGCCCGAGGAAGAAAACCAGAGCCTGAGGAACAAAACCAGAGCCCGAGGAAGAAAACAAGCCCTCGATGAACAAAACCAGAGCCCGAGGAACAGACCCAGAGCCCGAGGAACACAACCAGAGGCCGAGGAAGAAAACCAGACCTCGATGAACAAAACCAGAGCCCGAGGAATAAAACCAGAGCTCAAGGAACAAAACCAGAACCCGAGGAACAAAACGAGAGTTGGAGGAAGAAAACGAGAGCCCGAGGAACAAAACCAGTGCCAAAGGAAGAAAACCAGAGCCCGAGGAAGAAAACCAGAGCCCGAGGAAGAAAACTAGAGCTCTTGGAACAAAACCAGGTGCCGAGAAAGAAAAGGAGAGCCCGAGGAACAAAAACAGAGCCCGAGGACCAAAACCAAAGCCCGAAGAACAATATCAGAGCCCAAGGAACAAAAGGAAACCCCGAGGAAGAAAACCAGGGCCTGAGGAACAAAACTAGAGCTCGAGGAACAAACCCGGAGCCCGAGGAACACAACCAGAGCCCGAGGAACACAAGCAGAGCCCGAGGAACAAAAACAGAGCCCGAGGAACAAAACTAGGGCCCGAAGAAGAAAAGGAGAGCTCGAGGAAGAAATCCAGAGCCCGAGCAACAAAACCAGAGCCTGAGGAAGAAAACCAGAGCCCGAGGAACACAACCAGAGCCCGAGGAAGAAAACCAGAGCCCGAGGAAGAAAACCAGAGCCCAAGGAAGAAAACCAGAGCTCAAGGAACAAAACCAGAACCCGAGGAACAAAACGAGAGTTCGAGGAAGAAAACGAGAGCCCGAGGAACAAAACCAGTGCCAAAGGAAGAAAACCAGAGCCCGAGGAAGAAAACCAGAGCCCGAGGAAGAAAACTAGAGCTCTTGGAACAAAACCAGGTGCCGAGGAAGAAAAGGAGAGCCCGAGGAACAAAAACAGAGCCCGAGGACCAAAACCAAAGCCCGAAGAACAATATCAGAGCCCAAGGAACAAAAGGAAACCCCGAGGAAGAAAACCAGGGCCTGAGGAACAAAACTAGAGCTCGAGGAACAAACCCGGAGCCCGAGGAACACAACCAGAGCCCGAGGAACACAACCAGAGCCCGAGGAACAAAAACAGAGCCCGAGGAACAAAACTAGGGCCCGAAGAAGAAAAGGAGAGCTCAAGGAAGAAATCCAGAGCCCGAGCAACAAAACCAGAGCCTGAGGAAGAAAAACAGAGCCCGAGGAAGAAAACCAGAGCCCGAGGAAGAAAACCAGAGCCCGAGGAAGAAAACCAGAGCTCAAGGAACAAAACCAGAACCCGAGGAACAAAACGAGAGTCCGAGGAAGAAAGCGAAAGCCCGAGGAACATAACCAGTGCCCAAGGAATAAAAGCAGAGCTCAAGGAAACAAACCAGAGCCCAAGGACAAAAAGGAAGGCCTGAAGAACAAAACGAGGGCCATAGGAAGAAAGCCAGAGCCCATGGAATAAAACCAGGGCCCGAGGAACCGAACCAGAAACCGAGGAACAAATCCAGAGCCCGAGGAACAAAACTAGCCCTCGAGGAACAAAACCAGAGCCCGAGGAACAAAACCAGAGCCCGAGGAAAACAACCAGGGCCTGAGGAACCAAGCCAGAGCCCGAGGAACAAAACCACCCCTCGAGGTAAAGAAACAGGGTTCGAGGAAGAAAACCAGAGCCCGAGGAACAAAACCAGAGCCTGAGGAACCAAGCCAGAGCCCGAGGAACAAAACCACACCTCGAGGTAAAGAAACAGGGTCCGAGGAAGAAAACCAGAGCCCGAGGAATAAAACCAGAGCTCGAGGAACAAAACCAGAACCCGAGGAACAAAACGAGAGTTCGAGGAAGAAAACGAGAGCCCAAGGAACAAAACCAGTGCCAAAGGATGAAAACCAGAGCCCGAGGAAGAAAACCAGAGCCCGAGGAAGAAAACTAGAGCTCTTGGAACAAAACCAGGTGCCGAGGAAGAAAAGGAGAGCCCGAGGAACAAAACCAAAGCCCGAAGAACAATATCAGAGCCCAGGGAACAAAAGGAAACCCCGAGGAAGAAAACCAGGGCCTGAGGAACAAAACTAGAGCTCGAGGAACAAACCCGGAGCCCGAGGAACACAACCAGAGCCCGAGGAACACAACCAGAGCCCGAGGAACAAAACTAGGGCCCGAAGAAGAAAAGGAGAGCTCGAGGAAGAAATCCAGAGCCCGAGCAACAAAACCAGAGCCTGAGGAAGAAAACCAGAGCCCGAGGAAGAAAACCAGACCCCAAGGAAGAAAACCAGAACCCGAGGAACAAAACGAGAGTTCGAGGAAGAAAACGAGAGCCCGAGGAACAAAACCAGTGCCAAAGGAAGAAAACCAGAGCCCGAGGAAGAAAACCAGAGCCCGAGGAAGAAAACTAGAGCTCTTGGAAAAAAACCAGGTGCCAAGGAAGAAAAGGAGAGCCCGAGGAACAAAAACAGAGCCCGAGGAACAAAACCAAAGCCCGAAGAACAATATCAGAGCCCAAGGAACAAAAGGAAACACCGAGGAAGAAAACCAGGGCCTGAGGAACAAAACTAGAGCTCGAGGAACAAACCCGGAGCCCGAGGAACACAACCAGAGCCCGAGGAACAAAAACAGAGCCCGAGGAACAAAACTAGGGCCCGAAGAAGAAAAGGAGAGCTCAAGGAAGAAATCCAGAGCCCGAGCAACAAAACCAGAGCCCGAGGAAGAAAACCAGACCCCAAGGAAGAAAACCAGACCTCAAGGAACAAAACCAGAACCCGAGGAAGAAAACGAGAGCCCGAGGAACATAACCAGTGCCCAAGGAATAAAACCAGAGCTCGAGGAACAAAACCAGAACCCAAGGACAAAAAGGAAGGCCTGAAGAACAAAACGAGGGCCATAGGAAGAAAACCAGAGCCCGTGGAATAAAACCAGGGCCCGAGGAACCGAACCAGAAACCGAGGAACAAATCCAGAGCCCGAGGAACAAAACTAGCCCTCGAGGAACTAAACCAGAGCCCGAGGAAAAAAACCAGAGCCCGAGGAAAAAAACCAGGGCCTGAGGAACCAAGCCAGAGCCCGAGGAACAAAACCACCCCTCGAGGTAAAGAAACAGGGTCCGAGGAAGAAAACCAGAGCCCGAGGAATAAAACCAGAGCTCGAGGAACAAAACCAGAACCCGAGGAACAAAACGAGAGTTTGAGGAAGAAAACGAGAGCCCGAGGAACAAAACCAGTGCCAAAGGAAGAAAACCAGAGCCCGAGGAAGAAAACCAGAGCCCGAGGAAGAAAACTAGAGCTCTTGGAACAAAACCAGGTGCCGAGGAAGAAAAGGAGAGCCCGAGGAACAAAAACAGAGCCCGAGGACCAAAACCAAAGCCCGAAGAACAATATCAGAGCCCAAGGAACAAAAGGAAACCCCGAGGAAGAAAACCAGGGCCTGAGGAACAAAACTAGAGCTCGAGGAACAAACCCGGAGCCCGAGAAACACAACCAGAGCCCGAGGAAAACAACCAGGGCCTGAGGAATCAAGCCAGAGCCCGAGGAACAAAACCACCCCTCGAGGTAAAGAAACAGGTTCCGAGGAAGAAAACCAGAGCCCGAGGAAGAAAACCAGAGCCTGAGGAACAAAACCAAAGCCCGAAGAACAATATCAGAGCCCAAGGAACAAAAGGAAACCCCGAGGAAGAAAACCAGGGCCTGAGGAACAAAACTAGAGCTCGAGGAACAAACCCGGAGCCCGAGGAACACAACCAGAGCCCGAGGAACACAACCAGAGCCCGCGGAACAAAAACAGAGCCCGAGGAACAAAACTAGGGCCCGAAGAAGAAAAGGAGAGCTCGAGGAAGAAATCCAGAGCCCGAGCAACAAAACCAGAGCTCGAGGAAGAAAACCAGAGCCCGAGGAAGAAAACCAGAGCCCGAGGAAGAAAACCAGAGCACAAGGAAGAAAACCAGACCTCAAGGAACAAAACCAGAACCCGAGGAACAAAACGAGAGTTCGAGAAAGAAAACGAGAGCCCGAGGAACAAAACCAGTGCCAAAGGAAGAAAACCAGAGCCCGAGGAAGAAAACCAGAGCCCGAGGAAGAAAACTAGAGCTCTTGGAACAAAACCAGGTGCCGAGGAAGAAAAGGAGAGCCCGAGGAACAAAAACAGAGCCCGAGGAACAAAACCAAAGCCCGAAGAACAATATCAGAGCCCAAGGAACAAAAGGAAACCCCGAGGAAGAAAACCAGGGCCTGAGGAACAAAACTAGAGCTCGAGGAACAAACCCGGAGCCCGAGGAACACAACCAGAGCCCGAGGAACAAAACTAGGGCCCGAAGAAGAAAAGGAGAGCTCGAGGAAGAAATCCAGAGCCCGAGCAACAAAACCAGAGCCTGAGGAAGAAAACCAGAGCCCGAGGAAGAAAACCAGACCCCAAGGAAGAAAACCAGAGCTCAAGGAACAAAACCAGAACCCGAGGAACAAAACGAGAGTCCGAGGAAGAAAACGAGAGCCCGAGGAACATAACCAGTGCCCAAGGAATAAAACCAGAGCTCGAGGAACAAAACCAGAGCCCAAGGACAAAAAGAAAGGCCTGAAGAACAAAACGAGGGCAATAGGAAGAAAACCAGAGCCCGTGGAATAAAACCAGGGCCCGAGGAACCGAACCAGAAACCGAGGAACAAATCCAGAGCCCGAGGAACAAAACTAGCCCTCGAGGAACAAAACCAGAGCCCGAGGAACAAAACCAGAGACCGAGGAAAAAAACCAGGGCCTGAGGAACCAAGCCAGAGCCCGAGGAACAAAACCACCCCTCGAGGTAAAGAAACAGGGTCCGAGGAAGAAAAGCAGAGCCCGAGGAAGAAAACCAGAGCCTGAGGAACAAAACCAGAGCCCGAGGAAGAAAACAAGCCCTCGATGAACAAAACCAGAGCCCGAGGAACAGACCCAGAGCCCGAGGAACACAACCAGAGCCCGAGGAAGAAAACAAGACCTCGATGAACAAATCCAGAGCCGGAGGAATAAAACTAGAGCTCAAGGAACAAAACCAGAACCCGAGGAACAAAACGAGAGTTGGAGGAAGAAAAAAAGAGCCCGAGGAACAAAACCAGTGCCAAAGGAAGAAAACCAGAGCCCGAGGAAGAAAACCAGAGCCCGAGGAACAAAACTAGAGCTCTTGGAACAAAACCATGTGCCGAGAAAGAAAAGGAGAGCCCGAGGAACAAAAACAGAGCCCGAGGAACAAAACCAAAGCCCGAAGAACAATATCAGAGCCCAAGGAACAAAAGGAAACCCCGAGGAAGAAAACCAGGGCCTGAGGAACAAAACTAGAGCTCGAGGAACAAACCCGGAGCCCGAGGAACACAACCAGAGCCCGAGGAACACAACCAGAGCCCGAGGAACAAAACCAGAGCCCGAGGAACAAAACTAGGGCCCGAAGAAGAAAAGGAGAGCTCGAGGAAGAAATCCAGAGCCCGAGCAACAAAACCAGAGCCAGAGGAAGAAAACCAGAGCCCGAGGAAGAAAACCAGAGGCCGAGGAAGAAAACCAGAGCCCGAGGAAGAAAACCAGAGCCCAAGGAAGAAAACCAGAGCTCAAGGAACAAAACCAGAACCCGAGGAACAAAACGAGAGTTCGAGGAAGAAAACGAGAGCCCGAGGAACAAAACCAGTGCCAAAGGAAGAAAACCAGAGCCCGAGGAAGAAAACCAGAGCCCGAGGAAGAAAACTAGAGCTCTTGGAACAAAACCAGGTGCCGAGGAAGAAAAGGAGAGCCCGAGGAACAAAAACAGAGCCCGAGGACCAAAACCAAAGCCCGAAGAACAATATCAGAGCCCAAGGAACAAAAGGAAACCCCGAGGAAGAAAACCAGGGCCTGAGGAACAAAACTAGAGCTCGAGGAACAAACCCGGAGCCCGAGGAACACAACCAGAGCCCGAGGAACACAACCAGAGTCCGAGGAACAAAAACAGAGCCCGAGGAACAAAACTAGGGCCCGAAGAAGAAAAGGAGAGCTCGAGGAAGAAATCCAGAGCCCGAGCAACAAAACCAGAGCCTGAGGAAGAAAAACAGAGCCCGAGGAAGAAAACCAGAGCCCGAGGAAGAAAACCAGAGCCCGAGGAAGAAAACCAGACCTCAAGGAACAAAACCAGAACCCGAGGAACAAAACGAGAGTCCGAGGAAGAAAGCGAAAGCCCGAGGAACATAACCAGTGCCCAAGGAATAAAAGCAGAGCTCAAGGAACAAAACCAGAGCCCAAGGACAAAAAGGAAGGCCTGAAGAACAAAACGAGGGCCATAGGAAGAAAGCCAGAGCCCATGGAATAAAACCAGGGCCCGAGGAACCGAACCAGAAACCGAGGAACAAATCCAGAGCCCGAGGAACAAAACTAGCCCTCGAGGAACAAAACCAGAGCCCGAGGAACAAAACCAGAGCCCGAGGAAAACAACCAGGGCCTGAGGAACCAAGCCAGAGCCCGAGGAACAAAACCACCCCTCGAGGTAAAGAAACAGGGTTCGAGGAAGAAAACCAGAGCCCGAGGAACAAAACCAGAACCCGAGGAACAAAACGAGAGTTCGAGGAAGAAAACGAGAGCCCAAGGAACAAAACCAGTGCCAAAGGAAGAAAACCAGAGCCCGAGGAAGAAAACCAGAGCCCGAGGAAGAAAACTAGAGCTCTTGGAACAAAACCAGGTGCCGAGGAAGAAAAGGAGAGCCCGAGGAACAAAACCAAAGCCCGAAGAACAATATCAGAGCCCAAGGAACAAAAGGAAACCCCGAGGAAGAAAACCAGGGCCTGAGGAACGAAACTAGAGCTCGAGGAACAAACCCGGAGCCCGAGAAACTCAACCAGGGCCCGAGGAACACAACCAGAGCCCGAGGAAAAAAAACAGAGCCCGAGGAACAAAACTAGGGCCCGCAAAAGAAAAGGAGAGCTCGAGGAAGAAATCCAGAGCCTGAGCAACAAAACCAGAGCCTGAGGAAGAAAACCAGAGCCCGAGGAAGAAAACCAGAACCCAAGGAAGAAAACCAGAGCCCGAGGAAGAAAACCAGAGCCTGAGGAACAAAACCAGATCCCGAGGAAGAAAACAAGCCCTCGATGAACAAAACCAGAGCCCGAGGAACAGACCCAGAGCCCGAGGAACACAACCAGAGCCCGAGGAAGAAAACCAGACCTCGATGAACAAAACCAGAGCCGGAGGAATAAAACCAGAGCTCAAGGAACAAAACCAGAACCCGAGGAACAAAACGAGAGTTCGAGGAAGAAAACGAGAGCCCGAGGAACAAAACCAGTGCCAAAGGAAGAAAACCAGAGCCCGAGGAAGAAAACCAGAGCCCGAGGAAGAAAAACAGAGCCCGAGGAACAAAACTAGGGCCCGAAGAAGAAAAGGAGAGCTCGAGGAAGAAATCCAGAGCCCGAGCAACAAAACCAGAGCCCGAGGAACAGACCCAGAGCCCGAGGAACACAACCAGAGCCCGAGGAAGAAAACCAGACCTCGATGAACAAAACCAGAGCCCGAGGAATAAAACCAGAGCTCAAGGAACAAAACCAGAACCCGAGGAACAAAACGAGAGTTGGAGGAAGAAAACGAGAGCCCGAGGAACAAAACCAGTGCCAAAGGAAGAAAACCAGAGCCCGAGGAAGAAAACCAGAGCCCGAGGAAGAAAACTAGAGCTCTTGGAACAAAACCAGGTGCCGAGAAAGAAAAGGAGAGCCCGAGGAACAAAAACAGAGCCCGAGGAACAAAACCAAAGCCCGAAGAACAATATCAGAGCCCAAGGAACAAAAGGAAACCCCGAGGAAGAAAACCAGGGCCTGAGGAACAAAACTAGAGCTCGAGGAACAAACCCGGAGCCCGAGGAACACAACCAGAGCCCGAGGAACACAACCAGAGCCCGAGGAACAAAAACAGAGCCCGAGGAACAAAACTAGGGCCCGAAGAAGAAAAGGAGAGCTCGAGGAAGAAATCCAGAGCCCGAGCAACAAAACCAGAGCCTGAGGAAGAAAACCAGAGCCCGAGGAAGAAAACCAGACCTCAAGGAACAAAACCAGAACCCGAGGAACAAAACGAGAGTCCGAGGAAGAAAGCGAAAGCCCGAGGAACAAAACCAGTGCCAAAGGAAGAAAACCAGAGCCCGAGGAAGAAAACCAGAGCCCGAGGAAGAAAACTAGAGCTCTTGGAACAAAACCAGGTGCCGAGGAAGAGAAGGAGAGCCCGAGGAACAAAAACAGAGCCCGAGGAACAAAACCAAAGCCCGAAGAACAATATCAGAGCCCAAGGAACAAAAGGAAACCCCGAGGAAGAAAACCAGGGCCTGAGGAACAAAACTAGAGCTCGAGGAACAAACCCGGAGCCCGAGGAACACAACCAGAGCCCGAGGAACACAACCAGAGCCCGAGGAACAAAAACAGAGCCCGAGGAAGAAAACTAAGGCCCGAAGAAGAAAAGGAGAGCTCGAGGAAGAAATCCAGAGCCCGAGCAACAAAACCAGAGCCTGAGGAAGAAAACCAGAGCCCGAGTAATAAAACCAGACCCCAAGGAAGAAAACCAGAGCTCAAGGAACAAAACCAGAACCCGAGGAAAAAAAAGAGAGTCCAAAGAAGAAAACGAGAGCCCGAAGAACATAACCAGTGCCCAAGGAATAAAACCAGAGCTCGAGGAAGAAAAACAGAGCCCAAGGACAAAAAGGAAGGCCTGAAGAACAAAACGAGGGCCATAGGAAGAAAACCAGAGCCCGTGGAATAAAACGAGGGCCCGAGGAACCGAACCAGAAACCGAGGAACAAATCCAGAGCCCGAGGAACAAAACTAGCCCTCGAGGAACAAAACCAGAGCCCGAGGAACAAAACCTGAGCCCGAGGAAAACAACCAGGGCCTGAGGAACCAAGCCAGAGCCCGAGGAACAAAACCACCCCTCGAGGTAAAGAAACAGGGTCCGAGGAAGAAAACCAGAGCCCGAGGAAGAAAACCAGAGCCTGAGGAACAAAACCAGAGCCCGAGGAAGAAAACAAGCCCTCGATGAACAAAACCAGAGCCCGAGGAATAAAACCAGAGCTCAAGGAACAAAACCAGAACCCGAGGAACAAAACGAGAGTTGGAGGAAGAAAACGAGAGCCCGAGGAACAAAACCAGTGCCAAAGGAAGAAAACCAGAGCCCGAGGAAGAAAAGCAGAGCCCGAGGAAGAAAACTAGAGCTCTTGGAACAAAACCAGGTGCCGAGGAAGAAAAGGAGAGCCCGAGGAACAAAAACAGAGCCCGAGGACCAAAACCAAAGCCCGAAGAACAATATCAGAGCCCAAGGAACAAAAGGAAACCCCGAGGAAGAAAACCAGGGCCTGAGGAACAAAACTAGAGCTCGAGGAACAAACCCGGAGCCCGAGGAACACAACCAGAGCCCGAGGAACAAAAACAGAGCCCGAGGAACAAAACTAGGGCCCGAAGAAGAAAAGGAGAGCTCGAGGAAGAAATCCAGAGCCCGAGCAACAAAACCAGAGCCTGAGGAAGAAAACCAGAGCCCGAGGAAGAAAACCAGAGCCCGAGGAACAAAACGAGAGTCCGAAAAAGAAAACGAGAGCCCGACGAACATAACCAGTGCCCAAGGAATAAAACCAGAGCTCGAGGAACAAAACCAGAGCCCAAGGACAAAAAGGAGGGCCTGAAGAACAAAACGAGGGCCATAGGAAGAAAACCAGTGCCCGTAGAATAAAACCAGGGCCCGAGGAACCGAACCAGAAACCGAGGAACAAATCCAGAGCCCGAGGAACAAAACTAGCCCTCGAGGAACAAAACCAGAGCCCGAGGAACAAAACCAGAGCCCGAGGAAAACAACCAGGGCCTGAGGAACCAAGCCAGAGCCCGAGGAACAAAACCACCCCTCGAGGTAAAGAAACGGGGTCCGAGGAAGAAAACCAGAGCCCGAGGAACAAAACCAGAGCCTGAGGAACAAAACCAGAGCCCGAGGAAGAAAACAAGCTCTCGATGAACAAAACCAGAGCCCGAGGAACAGAACCAGAGCCCGAGGAACACAACCAGAGCCCGAGGAAGAAAACCAGACCTCGATGAACAAAACCAGAGCCCGAGGAATAAAACCAGAGCTCAAGGAACAAAACCAGAACCCGAGGAACAAAACGAGAGTTCGAGGAAGAAAACGAGAGCCCGAGGAACAAAACCAGTGCCAAAGGAAGAAAACCAGAGCCCGAGGAAGAAAACCAGAGCCCGAGGAAGAAAACTAGAGCTCTTGGAACAAAACCAGGTGCCGAGGAAGAAAAGGAGAGCCCGAGGAACAAAAACAGAGCCAGAGGAACAAAACCAAAGCCCGAAGAACAATATCAGAGCCCAAAGAACAAAAGGAAACCCCGAGGAAGAAAACCAGGGCCTGAGGAACAAAACTAGAGCTCGAGGAACAAACCCGGAGCCCGAGGAACACAACCAGAGCCCGAGGAACACAACCAGAGCCCGAGGAACAAAAACAGAGCCCGAGGAACAAAACTAGGGCCCGAAGAAGAAAAGGAGAGCTCGAGGAAGAAATCCAGAGCCCGAGCAAGAAAACCAGAGCCTGAGGAAGAAAACTAGAGCCTGAGGAAGAAAACCAGAGCCCGAGGAAGAAAACCAGACCTCAAGGAACAAAACCAGAACCCGAGGAACAAAACGAGAGTCCGAGGAAGAAAACGAGAGCCCGAGGAACATAACCAGTGCCCAAGGAATAAAAGCAGAGCTCAAGGAACAAAACCAGAGCCCAAGGACAAAAAGGAAGGCCTGAAGAACAAAACGAGGGCCATAGGAAGAAAACCAGAGCCCATGGAATAAAACCAGGGCCCGAGGAACCGAACCAGAAACCGAGGAACAAGTCCAGAGCCCGAGGAACAAAACTAGCCCTCGAGGAACAAAACCAGAGCCCAAGGAACAAAACCAGAGCCCGAGGAAAACAACCAGGGCCTAAGGAACCAAGCCAGAGCCTGAGGAACAAAACCACCCCTCGAGGTAAAGAAACAGGGTCCGAGGAAGAAAACCAGAGCCCGAGGAAGAAAACCAGAGCCTGAGGAACAAAACCAGAGCCCGAGGAAGAAAACCAGACCTCGAAGAACAAAACCAGAGCCCGAGGAACAGAACCAGAGCCCGAGGAACACAACCAGAGCCCGAGGAAGAAAACCAGACCTCGATGAACAAAACCAGAGCCCGAGGAATAAAACCAGAGCTCAAGGAACAAAACCAGAACCCGAGGAACAAAACGAGAGTTCGAGGAAGAAAACGAGAGCCCGAGGAACAGAACCAGTGCCAAAGGAAGAAAACCAGAGCCCGAGGAAGAAAACCAGAGCCCGAGGAAAAAAACTAGAGCTCTTGGAACAAAACCAGGTGCCAAGGAAGAAAAGGAGAGCCCGAGGAACAAAAACAGAGCCCGAGGACCAAAACCAAAGCCCGAAGAACAATATCAGAGCCCAAGGAACAAAAGGAAACCCCGAGGAAGAAAACCAGGGCCTGAGGAACAAAACTAGAGCTCGAGGAACAAACCCGGAGCCCGAGGAACACAACCAGAGTCCGAGGAACAAAAACAGAGCCCGAGGAACAAAACTAGGGCCCGAAGAAGAAAAGGAGAGCTCGAGGAAGAAATCCAGAGCCCGAGCAACAAAACCAGAGCCTGAGGAAGAAAACCAGAGCCCGAGGAAGAAAACCAGAGCCCGAGGAACAAAACGAGAGTCCGAAAAAGAAAACGAGAGCCCGACGAACATAACCAGTGCCCAAGGAATAAAACCAGAGCTCGAGGAACAAAACCAGAGCCCAAGGACAAAAAGGAGGGCCTGAAGAACAAAACGAGGGCCATAGGAAGAAAACCAGTGCCCGTAGAATAAAACCAGGGCCCGAGGAACCGAACCAGAAACCGAGGAACAAATCCAGAGCCCGAGGAACAAAACTAGCCCTCGAGGAACAAAACCAGAGCCCGAGGAACAAAACCAGAGCCCGAGGAAAACAACCAGGGCCTGAGGAACCAAGCCAGAGCCCGAGGAACAAAACCACCCCTCGAGGTAAAGAAACGGGGTCCGAGGAAGAAAACCAGAGCCCGAGGAACAAAACCAGAGCCTGAGGAACAAAACCAGAGCCCGAGGAAGAAAACGAGAGTTCGAGGAAGAAAATGAGAGCCCGAGGAACAAAACCAGTGCCAAAGGAAGAAAACCAGAGCCCGAGGAAGAAAACCAGAGCCCGAGGAAGAAAACTAGAGCTCTTGGAACAAAACCAGGTGCTGAGGAAGAAAAGGAGAGCCCGAGGAACAAAAACAGAGCCCGAGGAACAAAACCAAAGCCCGAAGAACAATATCAGAGCCCAAGGAACAAAAGGAAACCCCGAGGAAGAAAACCAGGGCCTGAGGAACAAAACTAGAGCTCGAGGAACAAACCCGGAGCCCGAGGAACACAACCAGAGCCCGAGGAACACAAGCAGAGCCCGAGGAACAAAACCAGAGCCCGAGGAAGAAAACTAAGGCCCGAAGAAGAAAAGGAGAGCTCGAGGAAGAAATCCAGAGCCCGAGCAACAAAACCAGAGCCTGAGGAAGAAAACCAGAGCCCGAGTAATAAAACCAGACCCCAAGGAAGAAAACCAGAGCTCAAGGAACAAAACCAGAACCCGAGGAACAAAACGAGAGTCCGAAGAAGAAAACGAGAGCCCGAGGAACATAACCAGTGCCCAAGGAATAAAACGAGAGCTCGAGGAAGAAAACCAGAGCCCAAGGACAAAAAGGAAGGCCTGAAGAACAAAACGAGGGCCATAGGAAGAAAACCAGAGCCCGTGGAATAAAACCAGGGCCCGAGGAACCGAACCAGAAACCGAGGAACAAATCCAGAGCCCGAGGAACAAAACTAGCCCTCGAGGAACAAAACCAGAGCCCGAGGAACAAAACCTGAGCCCGAGGAAAACAACCAGGGCCTGAGGAACCAAGCCAGAGCCCGAGGAAGAAAACCACCCCTCGAGGTAAAGAAACAGGGTCCGAGGAAGAAAACCAGAGCCCGAGGAAGAAAACCAGAGCCTGAGGAACAAAACCAGAGCCCGAGGAAGAAAACAAGCTCTCGATGAACAAAACCAGAGCCCGAGGAACAGAACCAGAGCCCGAGGAACACAACCAGAGCCCGAGGAAGAAAACCAGACCTCGATGAACAAAACCAGAGCCCGAGGAATAAAACCAGAGCTCAAGGAACAAAACCAGAACCCGAGGAACAAAACGAGAGTTCGAGGAAGAAAACGAGAGCCCGAGGAACAAAACCAGTGCCAAAGGAAGAAAACCAGAGCCCGAGGAAGAAAAGCAGAGCCCGAGGAAGAAAACTAGAGCTCTTGGAACAAAACCAGGTGCCGAGAAAGAAAAGGAGAGCCCGAGGAACAAAAACAGAGCCCGAGGACCAAAACCAAAGCCCGAAGAACAATATCAGAGCCCAAGGAACAAAAGGAAACCCCGAGGAAGAAAACCAGGGCCTGAGGAACAAAACTAGAGCTCGAGGAACAAACCCGGAGCCCGAGGAACACAACCAGAGCCCGAGGAACAAAAACAGAGCCCGAGGAACAAAACTAGGGCCCGAAGAAGAAAAGGAGAGCTCGAGGAAGAAATCCAGAGCCCGAGCAACAAAACCAGAGCCTGAGGAAGAAAACCAGAGCCCGAGGAAGAAAACCAGAGCCCGAGGAACAAAACGAGAGTCCGAAAAAGAAAACGAGAGCCCGACGAACATAACCAGTGCCCAAGGAATAAAACCAGAGCTCGAGGAACAAAACCAGAGCCCAAGGACAAAAAGGAGGGCCTGAAGAACAAAACGAGGGCCATAGGAAGAAAACCAGTGCCCGTAGAATAAAACCAGGGCCCGAGGAACCGAACCAGAAACCGAGGAACAAATCCAGAGCCCGAGGAACAAAACTAGCCCTCGAGGAACAAAACCAGAGCCCGAGGAACAAAACCAGGGCCCGAGGAAAACAACCAGGGCCTGAGGAACCAAGCCAGAGCCCGAGGAACAAAACCACCCCTCGAGGTAAAGAAACGGGGTCCGAGGAAGAAAACCAGAGCCCGAGGAACAAAACCAGAGCCTGAGGAACAAAACCAGAGCCCGAGGAAGAAAACGAGAGTTCGAGGAAGAAAATGAGAGCCCGAGGAACAAAACCAGTGCCAAAGGAAGAAAACCAGAGCCCGAGGAAGAAAACCAGAGCCCGAGGAAGAAAACTAGAGCTCTTGGAACAAAACCAGGTGCTGAGGAAGAAAAGGAGAGCCCGAGGAACAAAAACAGAGCCCGAGGAACAAAACCAAAGCCCGAAGAACAATATCAGAGCCCAAGGAACAAAAGGAAACCCCGAGGAAGAAAACCAGGGCCTGAGGAACAAAACTAGAGCTCAAGGAAAAAACCCGGAGACCGAGGAACACAACCAGAGCCCGAGGAACACAACCAGAGCCCGAGGAACAAAAACAGAGCCCGAGGAACAAAACTAGGGCCCGAAGAAGAAAAGGAGAGCTCGAGGAAGAAATCCAGAGCCCGAGCAACAAAACCAGAGCCCGAGGAAGAAAACCAGAGCCCGAGGAAGAAAACCAGACCTCAAGGAACAAAACCAGAACCCGAGGAACAAAACGAGAGTCCGAGGAAGAAAACGAGAGCCCGAGGAACATAACCAGTGCCCAAGGAATAAAACCAGAGCTCGAGGAACAAAACCAGAGCCCAAGGACAAAAAGGAAGGCCTGAAGAACAAAACGAGGGCCATAGGAAGAAAACCAGAGCCCGTGGAATAAAACCAGGGCCCGAGGAACCGAACCAGAAACCGAGGAACAAGTCCAGAGCCCGAGGAACAAAACTAGCCCTCGAGAAACAAAACCAGAGCCCGAGGAACTAAACCAGAGCCCGAGGAAAACAACCAGGGCCTGAGGAACCAAGCCAGAGCCCGAGGAACAAAACCACCCCTCGAGGTAAAGAAACAGGGTCCGAGGAAGAAAACCAGAGCCCGAGGAAGAAAACCAGAGCCTGAGGAACAAAACCAGAGCCCGAGGAAGAAAACAAGCTCTCGATGAACAAAACCAGAGCCCGAGGAATAAAACCAGAGCTCAAGGAACAAAACCAGAACCCGAGGAACAAAACGAGAGTTCGAGGAAGAAAACGAGAGCCCGAGGAACAAAACCAGTGCCAAAGGAAGAAAACCAGAGCCCGAGGAAGAAAACCAGACCTCGATGAACAAAACCAGAGCCCGAGGAATAAAACCAGAGCTCAAGGAACAAAACCAGAACCCGAGGAACAAAACGAGAGTTCGAGGAAGAAAACGAGAGCCCGAGGAACAAAACCAGTGCCAAAGGAAGAAAACCAGAGCCCGAGGAAGAAAACCAGAGCCCGAGGAAGAAAACTAGAGCTCTTGGAACAAAACCAGGTGCCGAGGAAGAAAAGGAGAGCCCGAGGAACAAAAACAGAGCCCGAGGAACAAAACCAAAGCCCGAAGAACAATATCAGAGCCCAAGGAACAAAAGGAAACGCCGTGGAAGAAAACCAGGGCCTGAGGAACAAAACTAGAGCTCGAGGAACAAACCCGGAGCCCGAGGAACACAACCAGAGCCTGAGGAACACAACCAGAGCCCGAGGAACAAAAACAGAGCCCGAGGAACAAAACTAGGGCCCGAAGAAGAAAAGGAGAGCTCGAGGAAGAAATCCAGAGCCCGAGCAACAAAACCAGAGCCCGAGGAAGAAAACCAGAGCCCGAGGAAGAAAACCAGACGCCAAGGAAGAAAACCAGACCTCAAGGAACAAAACCAGAACCCGAGGAACAAAACGAGAGTCCGAGGAAGAAAACGAGAGCCCGAGGAACATAACCAGTGCCCAAGGAATAAAACCAGAGCTCGAGGAACAAAACCAGAGCCCAAGGACAAAAAGGAAGGCCTGAAGAACAAAACGAGGGCCATAGGAAGAAAACCAGAGCCCGTGGAATAAAACCAGGGCCCGAGGAACAAAACCAGAGCTCAAGGAACAAAACCAGAGCCCGAGGAACAAAACCAGAGTTCAAGGAACAAAACCAGAGACTGAGGAACAAAACAAGAGCCCGAGGAACAAAACCAGACTCCGTGGACTTATTCTAGAGGCCGAGGAACAAAACCAGAGCTGGAGGAACAAAATCAGAGCCCGAGGAACAAAACCAGAGCTCGAGGAAGAAAACCAGAGCCCTAGGAAAAAAAACAGACCCAGAGGAAGAAAGAAAGGACCCGAGAAACTACACCAGAGCCCAAGGAAAAAAACCAGAGCTCGAGGAAAGAAACCAGAGCCCGAGGAACAAAACCAGAGCCCAAGGAAAAAAAACAGAGGCCGAGGAAGAAAACCAGAGCCCGAGGAACAATACCAGAGCCCAAGGTACTAAACCAGAACCCGAGGAACAAAACGAGAGTTCGAGGAAGAAAACGAGAGCCCGAGGAACAAAACCAGTGCCAAAGGAAGAAAACCAGAGCCTGAGGAAGAAAACCAGAGCCCGAGGAAGAAAACTAGAGCTCTTGGAACAAAACCAGGTGCCGAGGAAGAAAAGGAGAGCCTGAGGAACAAAAACAGAGCCCGAGGAACAAAACCAAAGCCCGAAGAACAATATCAGAGCCCAAGGAAAAAAAGGAAACCCCGAGGAAGAAAACCAG
Source organism: Calonectris borealis (assembly GCF_964195595.1). Lineage (NCBI taxonomy): Eukaryota > Metazoa > Chordata > Aves > Procellariiformes > Procellariidae > Calonectris > Calonectris borealis. The sequence continues at coordinate 937,271 of NW_027441452.1, read as the reverse complement.
GGCCTGAGGAACTGAACCAGAAACCGAGGAACAAATCCAGAGCCCGAGGAAAACAACCAGGGCCTGAGGAACCAAGCCAGAGCCCGAGGAACAAAACCACCCCTCGAGGTAAAGAAACAGGGTCCGAGGAAGAAAACCAGAGCCCGAGGAACAAAACCAGAGCCTGAGGAACCAAGCCAGAGCCCGAGGAGCAAAACCACCCCTCGAGGTAAAGAAACAGGGTCCGAGGAAGAAAACCAGAGCCCGAGGGATAAAACCAGTGCCAAAGGAAGAAAACCAGAGCCCGAGGAAGAAAACCAGAGCCCGAGGAAGAAAACTAGAGCTCTTGGAACAAAACCAGGTGCCGAGGAAGAAAAGGAGAGCCCGAGGAACAAAAACAGAGCCCGAGGAACAAAACCAAAGCCCGAAGAACAATATCAGAGCCCAAGGAACAAAAGGAAACCCCGAGGAAGAAAACCAGGGCCTGAGGAACAAAACTAGAGCTCGAGGAACAAAACCCGGAGCCCGAGGAACAAAAACAGAGCCCGAGGAACAAAACTAGGGCCCGAAGAAGAAAAGGAGAGCTCGAGGAAGAAATCCAGAGCCCGAGCAACAAAACCAGAGCCCGAGGAACAAAACCAGAGCCCGAGGAAAACAACCAGGGCCTGAGGAACCAAGCCAGAGCCCGAGGAAGAAAACCACCACTCGAGGTAAAGAAACAGGGTCCGAGGAAGAAAACCAGAGCCCGAGGAACAAAACCAGAGCCTGAGGAACCAAGCCAGAGCCCGAGGAAGAAAACAAGCTCTCGATGAACAAAACCAGAGCCCGAGGAACAGAACCAGAGCCCGAGGAACACAACCAGAGCCCGAGGAAGAAAACCAGACCTCGATGAACAAAACCAGAGCCCGAGGAATAAAACCAGAGCTCAAGGAATAAAACCAGAACCCGAGGAACAAAACAAGAGTTCGAGGAAGAAAACGAGAGCCCGAGGAACAAAACCAGTGCCAAAGGAAGAAAACCAGAGCCCGAGGAAGAAAACTAGAGCTCTTGGAACAAAACCAGGTGCCGAGGAAGAAAAGGAGAGCCCGAGGAACAAAACCAGAGCCCGAGGAACAAAACCAAAGCCCGAAGAACAATATCAGAGCCCAAGGAACAAAAGGAAACCCCGAGGAAGAAAACCAGGGCCTGAGGAACAAAACTAGAGCTCGAGGAACAAACCCGGAGCCCGAGGAACACAACCAGAGCCCGAGGAACACAACCAGAGCCCGAGGAACAAAAACAGAGCCCGAGGAACAAAACTAGGGCACGAAGAAGAAAAGGAGAGCTCGAGGAAGAAATCCAGAGCCCGAGCAACAAAACCAGAGCCCGAGGAAGAAAACCAGAGCCCGAGGAAGAAAACCAGAGCCCGAGGAAGAAAACCAGACCTCAAGGAACAAAACCAGAACCCGAGGAACAAAACGAGAGTCCGAGGAAGAAAACGAGAGCCCGAGGAACATAACCAGTGCCCAAGGAATAAAACCAGAGCTCGAGGAACAAAACCAGAGCCCAAGGACAAAAAGAAAGGCCTGAAGAACAAAACGAGGGCCATAGGAAGAAAACCAGAGCCCGTGGAATAAAACCAGGGCCCGAGGAACCGAACCAGAAACCGAGGAACAAATCCAGAGCCCGAGGAACAAAACTAGCCCTCGAGGAACAAAACCAGAGCCCGAGGAACAAAACCAGAGCCCGAGGAAAACAACCAGGGCCTGAGGAACCAAGCCAGAGCCCGAGGAAGAAAACCACCCCTCGAGGTAAAGAAACAGGGTCCGAGGAAGAAAACCAGAGCCCGAGGAAGAAAACCAGAGCCTGAGGAACAAAACCAGAGCCCGAGGAAGAAAACAAGCTCTCGATGAACCAAACCAGAGCCCGAGGAACAGAACCAGAGCCCGAGGAACACAACCAGAGCCCGAGGAAGAAAACCAGACCTCGATGAACAAAACCAGAGCCCGAGGAATAAAACCAGAGCTCAAGGAACAAAACCAGAACCCGAGGAACAAAACGAGAGTTCGAGGAAGAAAACGAGAGCCCGAGGAACAAAACCAGTGCCAAAGGAAGAAAACCAGAGCCCGAGGAAGAAAACCAGAGCCCGAGGAAGAAAACTAGAGCTCTTGGAACAAAACCAGGTGCCGAGGAAGAAAAGGAGAGCCCGAGGAACAAAAACAGAGCCCGAGGAACAAAACCAAAGCCCGAAGAACAATATCAGAGCCCAAGGAACAAAAGGAAACACCGTGGAAGAAAACCAGGGCCTGAGGAACAAAACTAGAGCTCGAGGAACAAACCCGGAGCCCGAGGAACACAACCAGAGCCCGAGGAACACAACCAGAGCCCGAGGAACAAAAACAGAGCCCGAGGAACAAAACTAGGGCCCGAAGAAGAAAAGGAGAGCTCGAGGAAGAAATCCAGAGCCCGAGCAACAAAACCAGAGCCTGAGGAAGAAAACCAGAGCCCGAGGAAGAAAACCAGAGCCCGAGGAAGAAAACCAGACCTCAAGGAACAAAACCAGAACCCGAGGAACAAAACGAGAGTCCGAGGAAGAAAACGAGAGCCCGAGGAACATAACCAGTGCCCAAGGAATAAAACCAGAGCTCGAGGAACAAAACCAGAGCCCAAGGACAAAAAGGAAGGCCTGAAGAACAAAACGAGGGCCATAGGAAGAAAACCAGAGCCCGTGGAATAAAACCAGGGCCCGAGGAACCGAACCAGAAACCGAGGAACAAGTCCAGAGCCCGAGGAACAAAACTAGCCCTCGAGGAACAAAACCAGAGCCCGAGGAACAAAACCAGAGCCCGAGGAAAACAACCAGGGCCTGAGGAACCAAGCCAGAGCCCGAGGAACAAAACCACCCCTCGAGGTAAAGAAACAGGGTCCGAGGAAGAAAACCAGAGCCCGAGGAAGAAAACCAGAGCCTGAGGAACAAAACCAGAGCCCGAGGAAGAAAACAAGCTCTCGATGAACAAAACCAGAGCCCGAGGAATAAAACCAGAGCTCAAGGAACAAAACCAGAACCCGAGGAACAAAACGAGAGTTCGAGGAAGAAAACGAGAGCCCGAGGAACAAAACCAGTGCCAAAGGAAGAAAACCAGAGCCCGAGGAAGAAAACCAGACCTCGATGAACAAAACCAGAGCCCGAGGAATAAAACCAGAGCTCAAGGAACAAAACCAGAACCCGAGGAACAAAACGAGAGTTCGAGGAAGAAAACGAGAGCCCGAGGAACAAAACCAGTGCCAAAGGAAGAAAACCAGAGCCCGAGGAAGAAAACCAGAGCCCGAGGAAGAAAACTAGAGCTCTTGGAACAAAACCAGGTGCCGAGGAAGAAAAGGAGAGCCCGAGGAACAAAAACAGAGCCCGAGGAACAAAACCAAAGCCCGAAGAACAATATCAGAGCCCAAGGAACAAAAGGAAACGCCGTGGAAGAAAACCAGGGCCTGAGGAACAAAACTAGAGCTCGAGGAACAAACCCGGAGCCCGAGGAACACAACCAGAGCCTGAGGAACACAACCAGAGCCCGAGGAACAAAAACAGAGCCCGAGGAACAAAACTAGGGCCCGAAGAAGAAAAGGAGAGCTCGAGGAAGAAATCCAGAGCCCGAGCAACAAAACCAGAGCCCGAGGAAGAAAACCAGAGCCCGAGGAAGAAAACCAGAGCCCGAGGAAGAAAACCAGACCTCAAGGAACAAAACCAGAACCCGAGGAACAAAACGAGAGTCCGAGGAAGAAAACGAGAGCCCGAGGAACATAACCAGTGCCCAAGGAATAAAACCAGAGCTCGAGGAACAAAACCAGAGCCCAAGGACAAAAAGGAAGGCCTGAAGAACAAAACGAGGGCCATAGGAAGAAAACCAGAGCCCGTGGAATAAAACCAGGGCCCGAGGAACAAAACCAGAGCTCAAGGAACAAAACCAGAGCCCGAGGAACAAAACCAGAGTTCAAGGAACAAAACCAGAGACTGAGGAACAAAACAAGAGCCCGAGGAACAAAACCAGACTCCGTGGACTTATTCTAGAGGCCGAGGAACAAAACCAGAGCTGGAGGAACAAAATCAGAGCCCGAGGAACAAAACCAGAGCTCGAGGAAGAAAACCAGAGCCCTAGGAAAAAAAACAGACCCAGAGGAAGAAAGAAAGGACCCGAGAAACTACACCAGAGCCCAAGGAAAAAAACCAGAGCTCGAGGAAAGAAACCAGAGCCCGAGGAACAAAACCAGAGCCCAAGGAAAAAAAACAGAGGCCGAGGAAGAAAACCAGAGCCCGAGGAACAATACCAGAGCCCAAGGAACTAAACCAGAACCCGAGGAACAAAACGAGAGTTCGAGGAAGAAAACGAGAGCCCGAGGAACAAAACCAGTGCCAAAGGAAGAAAACCAGAGCCTGAGGAAGAAAACCAGAGCCCGAGGAAGAAAACTAGAGCTCTTGGAACAAAACCAGGTGCCGAGGAAGAAAAGGAGAGCCTGAGGAACAAAAACAGAGCCCGAGGAACAAAACCAAAGCCCGAAGAACAATATCAGAGCCCAAGGAAAAAAAGGAAACCCCGAAGAAGAAAACCAGGGCCTGAGGAACTGAACCAGAAACCGAGGAACAAATCCAGAGCCCGAGGAAAACAACCAGGGCCTGAGGAACCAAGCCAGAGCCCGAGGAACAAAACCACCCCTCGAGGTAAAGAAACAGGGTCCGAGGAAGAAAACCAGAGCCCGAGGAACAAAACCAGAGCCTGAGGAACCAAGCCAGAGCCCGAGGAGAAAAACCACCCCTCGAGGTAAAGAAACAGGGTCCGAGGAAGAAAACCAGAGCCCGAGGAATAAAACCAGTGCCAAAGGAAGAAAACCAGAGCCCGAGGAAGAAAACCAGAGCCCGAGGAAGAAAACTAGAGCTCCTGGAACAAAACCAGGTGCCGAGGAAGAAAAGGAGAGCCCGAGGAACAAAAACAGAGCCCGAGGACCAAAACCAAAGCCCGAAGAACAATATCAGAGCCCAAGGAACAAAAGGAAACCCCGAGGAAGAAAACCAGGGCCTGAGGAACAAAACTAGAGCTCGAGGAACAAAACCCGGAGCCCGAGGAACAAAAACAGAGCCCGAGGAACAAAACTAGGGCCCGAAGAAGAAAAGGAGAGCTCGAGGAAGAAATCCAGAGCCCGAGCAACAAAACCAGAGCCCGAGGAACAAAACCAGAGCCCGAGGAAAACAACCAGGGCCTGAGGAACCAAGCCAGAGCCCGAGGAAGAAAACCTCCCCTCAAGGTAAAGAAACAGGGTCCGAGGAAGAAAACCAGAGCCCGAGGAAGAAAACCAGAGCCTGAGGAACAAAACCAGAGCCCGAGGAAGAAAACAAGCCCTCGAAGAACAAAACCAGAGCCCGAGGAACAGAACCAGAGCCCGAGGAAAACAACCAGGGCCTGAGGAACCAAGCCAGAGCCCGAGGAACAAAACCACCACTCGAGGTAAAGAAACAGGGTCCGAGGAAGAAAACCAGAGCCCGAGGAACAAAACCAGAGCCTGAGGAACCAAGCCAGAGCCCGAGGAAGAAAACAAGCTCTCGATGAACAAAACCAGAGCCCGAGGAACAGAACCAGAGCCCGAGGAACACAACCAGAGCCCGAGGAAGAAAACCAGACCTCGATGAACAAAACCAGAGCCCGAGGAATAAAGCCAGAGCTCAAGGAACAAAACCAGAACCCGAGGAACAAAACAAGAGTTCGAGGAAGAAAACGAGAGCCCGAGGAACAAAAGCAGTGCCAAAGGAAGAAAACCAGAGCCCGAGGAAGAAAACTAGAGCTCTTGGAACAAAACCAGGTGCCGAGGAAGAAAAGGAGAGCCCGAGGAACAAAAACAGAGCCCGAGGAACAAAACCAAAGCCCGAAGAACAATATCAGAGCCCAAGGAACAAAAGGAAACCCCGAGGAAGAAAACCAGGGCCTGAGGAACAAAACTAGAGCTCGAGGAACAAACCCGGAGCCCGAGGAACACAACCAGAGCCCGAGGAACACAACCAGAGCCCGAGGAACAAAAACAGAGCCCGAGGAACAAAACTAGGGCCCGAAGAAGAAAAGGAGAGCTCGAGGAAGAAATCCAGAGCCCGAGCAACAAAACCAGAGCCCGAGGAAGAAAACCAGAGCCCGAGGAAGAAAACCAGAGCCCGAGGAAGAAAACCAGACCTCAAGGAACAAAACCAGAACCCGAGGAACAAAACGAGAGTCCGAGGAAGAAAACGAGAGCCCGAGGAACATAACCAGTGCCCAAGGAATAAAACCAGAGCTCGAGGAACAAAACCAGAGCCCAAGGACAAAAAGGAAGGCCTGAAGAACAAAACGAGGGCCATAGGAAGAAAACCAGAGCCCGTGGAATAAAACCAGGGCCCGAGGAACCGAACCAGAAACCGAGGAACAAATCCAGAGCCCGAGGAACAAAACTAGCCCTCGAGGAACAAAACCAGAGCCCGAGGAACAAAACCAGAGCCCGAGGAAAACAACCAGGGCCTGAGGAACCAAGCCAGAGCCCGAGGAAGAAAACCACCCCTCGAGGTAAAGAAACAGGGTCCGAGGAAGAAAACCAGAGCCCAAGGAAGAAAACCAGAGCCTGAGGAACAAAACCAGAGCCCGAGGAAGAAAACAAGCTCTCGATGAACAAAACCAGAGCCCGAGGAACAGAACCAGAGCCCGAGGAACACAACCAGAGCCCGAGGAAGAAAACCAGACCTCGATGAACAAAACCAGAGCCCGAGGAATAAAACCAGAGCTCAAGGAACAAAACCAGAACCCGAGGAACAAAACGAGAGTTCGAGGAAGAAAACGAGAGCCCGAGGAACAAAACCAGTGCCAAAGGAAGAAAACCAGAGCCCGAGGAAGAAAACCAGAGCCCGAGGAAGAAAACTAGAGCTCTTGGAACAAAACCAGGTGCCGAGGAAGAAAAGGAGAGCCCGAGGAACAAAAACAGAGCCCGAGGAACAAAACCAAAGCCCGAAGAACAATATCAGAGCCCAAGGAACAAAAGGAAACCCCGAGGAAGAAAACCAGGGCCTGAGGAACAAAACTAGAGCTCGAGGAACAAACCCGGAGCCCGAGGAACACAACCAGAGCCCGAGGAACACAACCAGAGCCCGAGGAACAAAAACAGAGCCCGAGGAACAAAACTAGGGCCCGAAGAAGAAAAGGAGAGCTCGAGGAAGAAATCCAGAGCCCGAGCAACAAAACCAGAGCCTGAGGAAGAAAACCAGAGCCCGAGGAAGAAAACCAGAGCCCGAGGAAGAAAACCAGACCTCAAGGAACAAAACCAGAACCCGAGGAACAAAACGAGAGTCCGAGGAAGAAAACGAGAGCCCGAGGAACATAACCAGTGCCCAAGGAATAAAACCAGAGCTCGAGGAACAAAACCAGAGCCCAAGGACAAAAAGGAAGGCCTGAAGAACAAAACGAGGGCCATAGGAAGAAAACCAGAGCCCGTGGAATAAAACCAGGGCCCGAGGAACCGAACCAGAAACCGAGGAACAAGTCCAGAGCCCGAGGAACAAAACTAGCCCTCGAGGAACAAAACCAGAGCCCGAGGAACAAAACCAGAGCCCGAGGAAAACAACCAGGGCCTGAGGAACCAAGCCAGAGCCCGAGGAACAAAACCACCCCTCGAGGTAAAGAAACAGGGTCCGAGGAAGAAAACCAGAGCCCGAGGAAGAAAACCAGAGCCTGAGGAACAAAACCAGAGCCCGAGGAAGAAAACAAGCTCTCGATGAACAAAACCAGAGCCCGAGGAATAAAACCAGAGCTCAAGGAACAAAACCAGAACCCGAGGAACAAAACGAGAGTTCGAGGAAGAAAACGAGAGCCCGAGGAACAAAACCAGTGCCAAAGGAAGAAAACCAGAGCCCGAGGAAGAAAACCAGACCTCGATGAACAAAACCAGAGCCCGAGGAATAAAACCAGAGCTCAAGGAACAAAACCAGAACCCGAGGAACAAAACGAGAGTTCGAGGAAGAAAACGAGAGCCCGAGGAACAAAACCAGTGCCAAAGGAAGAAAACCAGAGCCCGAGGAAGAAAACCAGAGCCCGAGGAAGAAAACTAGAGCTCTTGGAACAAAACCAGGTGCCGAGGAAGAAAAGGAGAGCCCGAGGAACAAAAACAGAGCCCGAGGAACAAAACCAAAGCCCGAAGAACAATATCAGAGCCCAAGGAACAAAAGGAAACGCCGTGGAAGAAAACCAGGGCCTGAGGAACAAAACTAGAGCTCGAGGAACAAACCCGGAGCCCGAGGAACACAACCAGAGCCTGAGGAACACAACCAGAGCCCGAGGAACAAAACTAGGGCCCGAAGAAGAAAAGGAGAGCTCGAGGAAGAAATCCAGAGCCCGAGCAACAAAACCAGAGCCTGAGGAAGAAAACCAGAGCCCGAGGAAGAAAACCAGAGCCCGAGGAAGAAAACCAGACCTCAAGGAACAAAACCAGAACCCGAGGAACAAAACGAGAGTCCGAGGAAGAAAACGAGAGCCCGAGGAACATAACCAGTGCCCAAGGAATAAAACCAGAGCTCGAGGAACAAAACCAGAGCCCAAGGACAAAAAGGAAGGCCTGAAGAACAAAACGAGGGCCATAGGAAGAAAACCAGAGCCCGTGGAATAAAACCAGGGCCCGAGGAACAAAACCAGAGCTCAAGGAACAAAACCAGAGCCCGAGGAACAAAACCAGAGTTCAAGGAACAAAACCAGAGACTGAGGAACAAAACAAGAGCCCGAGGAACAAAACCAGACTCCGTGGACATATTCTAGAGGCCGAGGAACAAAACCAGAGCTGGAGGAACAAAATCAGAGCCCGAGGAACAAAACCAGAGCTCGAGGAAGAAAACCAGAGCCCTAGGAAAAAAAACAGACCCAGAGGAAGAAAGAAAGGACCCGAGAAAATACACCAGAGCCCAAGGAAAAAAACCAGAGCTCGAGGAAAGAAACCAGAGCCCGAGGAACAAAACCAGTGCCAAAGGAAGAAAACCAGAGCCTGAGGAAGAAAACCAGAGCCCGAGGAAGAAAACTAGAGCTCTTGGAACAAAACCAGGTGCCGAGGAAGAAAAGGAGAGCCTGAGGAACAAAAACAGAGCCCGAGGAACAAAACCAAAGCCCGAAGAACAATATCAGAGCCCAAGGAAAAAAAGGAAACCCCGAAGAAGAAAACCAGGGCCTGAGGAACTGAACCAGAAACCGAGGAACAAATCCAGAGCCCGAGGAAAACAACCAGGGCCTGAGGAACCAAGCCAGAGCCCGAGGAACAAAACCACCCCTCGAGGTAAAGAAACAGGGTCCGAGGAAGAAAACCAGAGCCCGAGGAACAAAACCAGAGCCTGAGGAACCAAGCCAGAGCCCGAGGAGCAAAACCACCCCTCGAGGTAAAGAAACAGGGTCCGAGGAAGAAAACCAGAGCCCGAGGAATAAAACCAGTGCCAAAGGAAGAAAACCAGAGCCCGAGGAAGAAAACCAGAGCCCGAGGAAGAAAACTAGAGCTCTTGGAACAAAACCAGGTGCCGAGGAAGAAAAGGAGAGCCCGAGGAACAAAAACAGAGCCCGAGGAACAAAACGAGAGTTCGAGGAAGAAAACGAGAGCCCGAGGAACAAAACCAGTGCCAAAGGAAGAAAACCAGAGCCCGAGGAAGAAAACCAGAGCCCGAGGAAGAAAACTAGAGCTCTTGGAACAAAACCAGGTGCCGAGGAAGAAAAGGAGAGCCCGAGGAACAAAAACAGAGCCCGAGGAACAAAACCAAAGCCCGAAGAACAATATCAGAGCCCAAGGAACAAAAGGAAACCCCGAGGAAGAAAACCAGGGCCTGAGGAACAAAACTAGAGCTCGAGGAACAAACCCGGAGCCCGAGGAACACAACCAGAGCCCGAGGAACACAACCAGAGCCCGAGGAACAAAAACAGAGCCCGAGGAACAAAACTAGGGCCCGAAGAAGAAAAGGAGAGCTCGAGGAAGAAATCCAGAGCCCGAGCAACAAAACCAGAGCCTGAGGAAGAAAACCAGAGCCCGAGGAAGAAAACCAGAGCCCGAGGAAGAAAACCAGACCTCAAGGAACAAAACCAGAACCCGAGGAACAAAACGAGAGTCCGAGGAAGAAAACGAGAGCCCGAGGAACATAACCAGTGCCCAAGGAATAAAACCAGAGCTCGAGGAACAAAACCAGAGCCCAAGGACAAAAAGGAAGGCCTGAAGAACAAAACGAGGGCCATAGGAAGAAAACCAGAGCCCGTGGAATAAAACCAGGGCCCGAGGAACCGAACCAGAAACCGAGGAACAAGTCCAGAGCCCGAGGAACAAAACTAGCCCTCGAGGAACAAAACCAGAGCCCGAGGAACAAAACCAGAGCCCGAGGAAAACAACCAGGGCCTGAGGAACCAAGCCAGAGCCCGAGGAACAAAACCACCCCTCGAGGTAAAGAAACAGGGTCCGAGGAAGAAAACCAGAGCCCGAGGAAGAAAACCAGAGCCTGAGGAACAAAACCAGAGCCCGAGGAAGAAAACAAGCTCTCGATGAACAAAACCAGAGCCCGAGGAATAAAACCAGAGCTCAAGGAACAAAACCAGAACCCGAGGAACAAAACGAGAGTTCGAGGAAGAAAACGAGAGCCCGAGGAACAAAACCAGTGCCAAAGGAAGAAAACCAGAGCCCGAGGAAGAAAACCAGACCTCGATGAACAAAACCAGAGCCCGAGGAATAAAACCAGAGCTCAAGGAACAAAACCAGAACCCGAGGAACAAAACGAGAGTTCGAGGAAGAAAACGAGAGCCCGAGGAACAAAACCAGTGCCAAAGGAAGAAAACCAGAGCCCGAGGAAGAAAACCAGAGCCCGAGGAAGAAAACTAGAGCTCTTGGAACAAAACCAGGTGCCGAGGAAGAAAAGGAGAGCCCGAGGAACAAAAACAGAGCCCGAGGAACAAAACCAAAGCCCGAAGAACAATATCAGAGCCCAAGGAACAAAAGGAAACGCCGTGGAAGAAAACCAGGGCCTGAGGAACAAAACTAGAGCTCGAGGAACAAACCCGGAGCCCGAGGAACACAACCAGAGCCTGAGGAACACAACCAGAGCCCGAGGAACAAAACTAGGGCCCGAAGAAGAAAAGGAGAGCTCGAGGAAGAAATCCAGAGCCCGAGCAACAAAACCAGAGCCTGAGGAAGAAAACCAGAGCCCGAGGAAGAAAACCAGAGCCCGAGGAAGAAAACCAGACCTCAAGGAACAAAACCAGAACCCGAGGAACAAAACGAGAGTCCGAGGAAGAAAACGAGAGCCCGAGGAACATAACCAGTGCCCAAGGAATAAAACCAGAGCTCGAGGAACAAAACCAGAGCCCAAGGACAAAAAGGAAGGCCTGAAGAACAAAACGAGGGCCATAGGAAGAAAACCAGAGCCCGTGGAATAAAACCAGGGCCCGAGGAACAAAACCAGAGCTCAAGGAACAAAACCAGAGCCCGAGGAACAAAACCAGAGTTCAAGGAACAAAACCAGAGACTGAGGAACAAAACAAGAGCCCGAGGAACAAAACCAGACTCCGTGGACTTATTCTAGAGGCCGAGGAACAAAACCAGAGCTGGAGGAACAAAATCAGAGCCCGAGGAACAAAACCAGAGCTCGAGGAAGAAAACCAGAGCCCTAGGAAAAAAAACAGACCCAGAGGAAGAAAGAAAGGACCCGAGAAACTACACCAGAGCCCAAGGAAAAAAACCAGAGCTCGAGGAAAGAAACCAGAGCCCGAGGAACAAAACCAGAGCCCAAGGAAAAAAAACAGAGGCCGAGGAAGAAAACCAGAGCCCGAGGAACAATACCAGAGCCCAAGGAACTAAACCAGAACCCGAGGAACAAAACGAGAGTTCGAGGAAGAAAACGAGAGCCCGAGGAACAAAACCAGTGCCAAAGGAAGAAAACCAGAGCCTGAGGAAGAAAACCAGAGCCCGAGGAAGAAAACTAGAGCTCTTGGAACAAAACCAGGTGCCGAGGAAGAAAAGGAGAGCCTGAGGAACAAAAACAGAGCCCGAGGAACAAAACCAAAGCCCGAAGAACAATATCAGAGCCCAAGGAAAAAAAGGAAACCCCGAAGAAGAAAACCAGGGCCTGAGGAACTGAACCAGAAACCGAGGAACAAATCCAGAGCCCGAGGAAAACAACCAGGGCCTGAGGAACCAAGCCAGAGCCCGAGGAACAAAACCACCCCTCGAGGTAAAGAAACAGGGTCCGAGGAAGAAAACCAGAGCCCGAGGAACAAAACCAGAGCCTGAGGAACCAAGCCAGAGCCCGAGGAGCAAAACCACCCCTCGAGGTAAAGAAACAGGGTCCGAGGAAGAAAACCAGAGCCCGAGGAATAAAACCAGTGCCAAAGGAAGAAAACCAGAGCCCGAGGAAGAAAACCAGAGCCCGAGGAAGAAAACTAGAGCTCTTGGAACAAAACCAGGTGCCGAGGAAGAAAAGGAGAGCCCGAGGAACAAAAACAGAGCCCGAGGAACAAAACCAAAGCCCGAAGAACAATATCAGAGCCCAAGGAACAAAAGGAAACCCCGAGGAAGAAAACCAGGGCCTGAGGAACAAAACTAGAGCTCGAGGAACAAAACCCGGAGCCCGAGGAACAAAAACAGAGCCCGAGGAACAAAACTAGGGCCCGAAGAAGAAAAGGAGAGCTCGAGGAAGAAATCCAGAGCCCGAGCAACAAAACCAGAGCCCGAGGAACAAAACCAGAGCCCGAGGAAAACAACCAGGGCCTGAGGAACCAAGCCAGAGCCCGAGGAAGAAAACCTCCCCTCAAGGTAAAGAAACAGGGTCCGAGGAAGAAAACCAGAGCCCGAGGAAGAAAACCAGAGCCTGAGGAACAAAACCAGAGCCCGAGGAAGAAAACAAGCCCTCGAAGAACAAAACCAGAGGCCGAGGAACAGAACCAGAGCCCGAGGAAAACAACCAGGGCCTGAGGAACCAAGCCAGAGCCCGAGGAACAAAACCACCCCTCGAGGTAAAGAAACAGGGTCCGAGGAAGAAAACCAGAGCCCGAGGAACAAAACCAGAGCCTGAGGAACAAAACCAGAGCCCGAGGAAGAAAAAAAGCCCTCGAAGAACAAAACCAGAGCCCGAGGAACAGAACCAGAGCCCGAGGAAAACAACCAGGGCCTGAGGAACCAAGCCAGAGCCCGAGGAACAAAACCACCCCTCGAGGTAAAGAAACAGGGTCCGAGGAAGAAAACCAGAGCCCGAGGAACAAAACCAGAGCCTGAGGAACCAAGCCAGAGCCCGAGGAAGAAAACAAGCTCTCGATGAACAAAACCAGAGCCCGAGGAACAGAACCAGAGCCCGAGGAACACAACCAGAGCCCGAGGAAGAAAACCAGACCTCGATGAACAAAACCAGAGCCCGAGGAATAAAACCAGAGCTCAAGGAACAAAACCAGAACCCGAGGAACAAAACGAGAGTTGGAGGAAGAAAACGAGAGCCCGAGGAACAAAACCAGTGCCAAAGGAAGAAAACCAGAGCCCGAGGACGAAAACCAGAGCCCGAGGAACAAAACTAGAGCTCTTGGAACAAAACCAGGTGCCGAGGAAGAAAAGGAGAGCCCGAGGAACAAAAACAGAGCCCGAGGAACAAAACCAAAGCCCGAAGAACAATATCAGAGCCCAAGGAACAAAAGGAAAACCCGAGGAAGAAAACCAGGGCCTGAGGAACAAAACCAGAGCTCGAGGAAAAAACCCGGAGCCCGAGGAACACAACCAGAGCCCGAGGAACACAACCAGAGCCCGAGGAACAAAAACAGAGCCCGAGGAACAAAACTAGGGCCCGAAGAAGAAAAGGAGAGCTCGAGGAAGAAATCCAGAGCCCGAGCAACAAAACCAGAGCCTGAGGAAGAAAACCAGAGCCCGAGGAAGAAAACCAGAGCTCAAGGAACAAAACCAGAACCCGAGGAACAAAACGAGAGTTCGAGGAAGAAAACGAGAGCCCGAGGAACAAAACCAGTGCCAAAGGAAGAAAACCAGAGCCCGAGGAAGAAAACTAGAGCTCTTGGAACAAAACCAGGTGCCGAGGAAGAAAAGGAGAGCCCGAGGAACAAAAACAGAGCCCGAGGAACAAAACCAAAGCCCGAAGAACAATATCAGAGCCCAAGGAACAAAAGGAAACCCCGAGGAAGAAAACCAGGGCCTCAGGAACAAAACTAGAGCTTGAGGAACAAACCCGGAGCCCGAGGAACACAACCAGAGCCCGAGGAACACAACCAGAGCCCGAGGAACAAAAACAGAGCCTGAGGAACAAAACTAGGGCCCGAAGAAGAAAAGGAGAGCTCGAGGAAGAAATCCAGAGCCCGAGCAACAAAACCAGAGCCCGAGGAAGAAAACCAGAGCCCGAGGAAGAAAACCAGAGCCCGAGGAAGAAAACCAGACCTCAAGGAACAAAACCAGAACCCGAGGAACAAAACGAGAGTCCGAGGAAGAAAACGAGAGCCCGAGGAACATAACCAGTGCCCAAGGAATAAAACCAGAGCTCGAGGAACAAAACCAGAGCCCAAGGACAAAAAGGAAGGCCTGAAGAACAAAACGAGGGCCATAGGAAGAAAACCAGAGCCCGTGGAATAAAACCAGGGCCCGAGGAACCGAACCAGAAACCGAGGAACAAGTCCAGAGCCCGAGGAACAAAACTAGCCCTCGAGGAACAAAACCAGAGCCCGAGGAACAAAATCAGAGCCCGAGGAAAACAACCAGGGCCTGAGGAACCAAGCCAGAGCCCGAGGAAGAAAACCACCCCTCGAGGTAAAGAAACAGGGTCCGAGGAAGAAAACCAGAGCCCGAGGAAGAAAACCAGAGCCTGAGGAACAAAACCAGAGCCCGAGGAAGAAAACAAGCTCTCGATGAACAAAACCAGAGCCCGAGGAACAGACCCAGAGCCCGAGGAACACAACCAGAGCCCGAGGAAGAAAACCAGACCTCGATGAACAAAACCAGAGCCCGAGGAATAAAACCAGAGCTCAAGGAACAACACCAGAACCCGAGGAACAAAACGAGAGTTCGAGGAAGAAAACGAGAGCCCGAGGAACAAAACCAGTGCCAAAGGAAGAAAACCAGAGCCTGAGGAAGAAAACCAGAGCCCGAGGAAGAAAACTAGAGCTCTTGGAACAAAACCAGGTGCCGAGGAAGAAAAGGAGAGCCTGAGGAACAAAAACAGAGCCCGAGGAACAAAACCAAAGCCCGAAGAACAATATCAGAGCCCAAGGAACAAAAGGAAACCCCGAGGAAGAAAACCAGGGCCTGAGGAACTGAACCAGAAACCGAGGAACAAATCCAGAGCCCGAGGAACAGAACCAGAGCCCGAGGAACAAAACCAGAGCCTGAGGAACCAAGCCAGAGCCCGAGGAGCAAAACCACCCCTCGAGGTAAAGAAACAGGGTCCGAGGAAGAAAACCAGAGCCCGAGGAACAAAACCAGAGCCTGAGGAACAAAACCAGAGCCCGAGGAAGAAAACCAGAGCCCGAGGAAGAAAACTAGAGCTCTTGGAACAAAACCAGGTGCCGAGGAAGAAAAGGAGAGCCCGAGGAACAAAAACAGAGCCCGAGGAACAAAACCAAAGCCCGAAGAACAATATCAGAGCCCAAGGAACAAAAGGAAACCCCGAGGAAGAAAACCAGGGCCTGAGGAACAAAACTAGAGCTCGAGGAACAAACCCGGAGCCCGAGGAACAAAAACAGAGCCCGAGGAACAAAACTAGGGCCCGAAGAAGAAAAGGAGAGCTCGAGGAAGAAATCCAGAGCCCGAGCAACAAAACCAGAGCCCGAGGAACAAAACCAGAGCCCGAGGAAAACAACCAGGGCCTGAGGAACCAAGCCAGAGCCCGAGGAAGAAAACCACCCCTCGAGGTAAAGAAACACGGTCCGAGGAAGAAAACCAGAGCCCGAGGAAGAAAACCAGAGCCTGAGGAACAAAACCAGAGCCCGAGGAAGAAAACAAGCCCTCGAAGAACAAAACCAGAGGCCGAGGAACAGAACCAGAGCCCGAGGAAAACAACCAGGGCCTGAGGAACCAAGCCAGAGCCCGAGGAACAAAACCACCCCTCGAGGTAAAGAAACAGGGTCCGAGGAAGAAAACCAGAGCCCGAGGAACAAAACCAGAGCCTGAGGAACAAAACCAGAGCCCGAGGAAGAAAACAAGCCCTCGAAGAACAAAACCAGAGCCCGAGGAACAGAACCAGAGCCCGAGGAAAACAACCAGGGCCTGAGGAACCAAGCCAGAGCCCGAGGAACAAAACCACCCCTCGAGGTAAAGAAACAGGGTCCGAGGAAGAAAACCAGAGCCCGAGGAACAAAACCAGAGCCTGAGGAACCAAGCCAGAGCCCGAGGAAGAAAACAAGCTCTCGATGAACAAAACCAGAGCCCGAGGAACAGAACCAGAGCCCGAGGAACACAACCAGAGCCCGAGGAAGAAAACCAGACCTCGATGAACAAAACCAGAGCCCGAGGAATAAAACCAGAGCTCAAGGAACAAAACCAGAACCCGAGGAACAAAACGAGAGTTCGAGGAAGAAAACGAGAGCCCGAGGAACAAAACCAGTGCCAAAGGAAGAAAACCAGAGCCCGAGGAAGAAAACCAGAGCCCGAGGAAGAAAACTAGAGCTCTTGGAACAAAACCAGGTGCCGAGGAAGAAAAGGAGAGCCCGAGGAACAAAAACAGAGCCCGAGGAACAAAACCAAAGCCTGAAGAACAATATCAGAGCCCAAGGAACAAAAGGAAACCCCGAGGAAGAAAACCAGGGCCTGAGGAACAAAACCAGAGCTCGAGGAAAAAACCCGGAGCCCGAGGAACACAACCAGAGCCCGAGGAACACAACCAGAGCCCGAGGAACAAAAACAGAGCCCGAGGAACAAAACTAGGGCCCGAAGAAGAAAAGGAGAGCTCGAGGAAGAAATCCAGAGCCCGAGCAACAAAACCAGAGCCTGAGGAAGAAAACCAGAGCCCGAGGAAGAAAACCAGAGCCCGAGGAAGAAAACCAGACCTCAAGGAACAAAACCAGAACCCGAGGAACAAAACGAGAGTCCGAGGAAGAAAACGAGAGCCCGAGGAACATAACCAGTGCCCAAGGAATAAAACCAGAGCTCGAGGAACAAAACCAGAGCCCAAGGACAAAAAGGAAGGCCTGAAGAACAAAACGAGGGCCATAGGAAGAAAACCAGAGCCCGTGGAATAAAACCAGGGCCCGAGGAACCGAACCAGAAACCGAGGAACAAATCCAGAGCCCGAGGAACAAAACTAGCCCTCGAGGAACAAAACCAGAGCCCGAGGAACAAAACCAGAGCCCGAGGAAAACAACCAGGGCCTGAGGAACCAAGCCAGAGCCCGAGGAACAAAACCACCCCTCGAGGTAAAGAAACAGGGTCCGAGGAAGAAAACCAGAGCCCGAGGAAGAAAACCAGAGCCTGAGGAACAAAACCAGAGCCCGAGGAAGAAAACAAGCTCTCGATGAACAAAACCAGAGCCCGAGGAACAGACCCAGAGCCCGAGGAACACAACCAGAGCCCGAGGAAGAAAACCAGACCTCGATGAACAAAACCAGAGCCCGAGGAATAAAACCAGAGCTCAAGGAACAACACCAGAACCCGAGGAACAAAACGAGAGTTCGAGGAAGAAAACGAGAGCCCGAGGAACAAAACCAGTGCCAAAGGAAGAAAACCAGAGCCTGAGGAAGAAAACCAGAGCCCGAGGAAGAAAACTAGAGCTCTTGGAACAAAACCAGGTGCCGAGGAAGAAAAGGAGAGCCTGAGGAACAAAAACAGAGCCCGAGGAACAAAACCAAAGCCCGAAGAACAATATCAGAGCCCAAGGAACAAAAGGAAACCCCGAGGAAGAAAACCAGGGCCTGAGGAACTGAACCAGAAACCGAGGAACAAATCCAGAGCCCGAGGAACAGAACCAGAGCCCGAGGAAAACAACCAGGGCCTGAGGAACCAAGCCAGAGCCCGAGGAACAAAACCACCCCTCGAGGTAAAGAAACAGGGTCCGAGGAAGAAAACCAGAGCCCGAGGAACAAAACCAGAGCCTGAGGAACCAAGCCAGAGCCCGAGGAGCAAAACCACCCCTCGAGGTAAAGAAACAGGGTCCGAGGAAGAAAACCAGAGCCCGAGGAATAAAACCAGTGCCAAAGGAAGAAAACCAGAGCCCGAGGAAGAAAACCAGAGCCCGAGGAAGAAAACTAGAGCTCTTGGAACAAAACCAGGTGCCGAGGAAGAAAAGGAGAGCCCGAGGAACAAAAACAGAGCCCGAGGAACAAAACCAAAGCCCGAAGAACAAAACCAAAGCCCGAAGAACAATATCAGAGCCCAAGGAACAAGAGGAAACCCCGAGGAAGAAAACCAGGGCCTGAGGAACAAAACTAGTGACTTGCGGAAACCGGACTCCACAATCTATGAGATTGTAAAGTAGGTATGTTTATTCAGCGCTGGGCGGCACGGGGGGTAGTCCCACCAAAATCGTGCGCGCCTCAATGCGGCACTCACCATAAATATATACAGTAAAATATTACATATTCATAAAGTTTTGTAATATGCCTATACATATGCATGACCTGTCCCCGCTTTGTGTTAAAATGAGTTCCAAGAAGTCATTTCCATAGACCCCTCCCATCTGCGCTTGCGCATTGCCTCCTAGTGGTGGTCGTCAGGGGTCGTGGGGATGAAGGCTGATAGTTCCTCTTCGTCACCGCTAGTAACCTTTTGTTCTTGCGCAGGCTCAGTTGTCTTCTTACTTTTGTCCATACCGCAGGGTCAGTTTTAGCTGGCTTCTTGAGACAAGTTTTTAGTCTTTATCGGGAGCTGTCCTTGTGAGGCGCCTCAGTTAATTTACACCATAGCTAAGTCGGCCTTATCAGGCTGAGCCGGCCTTGTGAGGAACAAAGTATCTAGCCCCTACCTACTGATTCAATCTTCTAACTACTATTAATCATTCAACTACTAAAATTCCTTAATCCCTTGTCTCAGTCCCCCCTTTTCTAAAAAGTTAGTAAATTCTTTTACTCTATACTAAACCCTATACTAATTTTCTTTATATTATCCCATTCTTCTCCAGGTCCTTTATAAGATTTCTGCCTGTTTCAATTTGTTGTCGGTGCTGATAGTCATACCTCAAGTGCCTTATTTGTTTTATCATTCGCCAATTTAAAACATACAGTATTGCAGATAAAGCAATACTAATAAAAACTAGAATTAGGAGAAAAACAATAGGGTGACATAAGGTATTAAGAATACCTGTAGCAGTGGGCGACCATCCAAACCCCTGCTTCGAGTCCCAACCACATATTTCTCAACCTTCCTGAGTTGTTTCCCCAATGCAACCATGTAGGAGGTCATGATTTCATCCCCGACTTGTGTGGACATCCCTTTCTGTATTCTATAGGGTCGTCCACACAAGATTTCAAAAGGGGTCAGTCCTTCCTTTGCTCTTGGCCTAGTTCGTATGCGCAAAAGAGCCAAAGGAAGAGACTAAGGCCAGGCCAAGTTAGTTTCCTATCCCAATTTCACAATCTGCTGTTTAATTAAGTGGTTCGTTTTTCTACTTGGCCACTCGACTGAGGGCGATATGGGGTATGAAGCTGCCAATCTATGCCCAAATAGCGGCTAATTTGTTGTACTACTTTGGAGATGAAATGTGGTCCTCTGTCAGAAGATATGGTTGCTGGAACCCCAAAACGTGGTATTATTTCTTGTATTAATGTTCTAGTTACCTCCCGAGCCTTGGCTGTCCTGGTAGGGAATGCCTCTGGCCAACCTGAAAAGGAGTCAGTTAATACCAATAAATATCGATACCCCCCTTTTCTTGGGAGTTCTGAAAAATCGATCTGCCACTGTTGCCCAGGCCCATTACCTTTACCAATTTGGCCCATTTCTGGTTTGGGGTATTCTTGGGATTTGTCTGGAGGCAGAGATCACTTGCCTTACAGTAGGGCCTCCGCTTTCTGTGCCGAGGTATTTAGGGGCAAAGGCCTTAATTCTATTATCTCTTGACGAGTGGTAATAGCGTATCCCGCGTATCTTTTACCACTCAGGACATAGCTGCTTCCATCTGTGAACCAGTTTTCTCCGTCTTCTATGGGGCTGTCTTTCAAATCTGGTCGGCTTGCGTATGTTGCTTCAATGGTTTCTAAGCAGTCACGATGCACTGGTTCTCCTGTGTTTCCCTCTAGGAAGGAAGCTGGGTTGGCAATGTTAGTGACTGTTATTTCTACATCATCCTGTTCTACCAATATAGCCTGATATCTTAGAAATCTTTGTTGAGAAAGCCAATGTCTACCCTTCGCTTCCAGTACTGCAGATACTGTATGGGACATCAGCACAGTCATTTTCTGACCCAGAGTGAATTTTTGGGCTTCTTGTATGTTTAGTATTACAGCTGCGACTGCCCGCAAGCATCCAGGCCAGCCCTTCGCAGTTGTATCCCACTGTTTGGAAAAGTAGGCAACTGCTCGTCGATCGGGACCCAAATTCTGTGCTAGTATCCCCAGTGCAACCCCTTGTTTTTCGTGGGAAAAGAGGAGAAATGGCTTACTCACATCTGGGAGCCCCAAAGCTGGAGCTGACATCAAGGCTTTCTTTAGTTTCTCAAAGGCTCGTACGGCCTGGTTGTTCCATTCAAGGTGTCCCTGGCTGGTAGTTATTAGGGCATATAATGGTTTAACAAGCAGTCCATAATTATAAATCCACAGCTGACACCACCCAGTCATTCCCAAGAAAGTCCGTAACTCTTTCACTGTTCGAGGTCTCTGGGTTTGGCAGATTGCCTCTTTGCGGGCTTGTCCCAAAGTTCTTTCCCCAGCACTGATTTCATAGCCTAAATAAATCACTTTGCGCTGTATTACTTGGGCTTTCTTCTTAGACACCCGGTACCCTTGGAGCCCCAAGAAATTTAATAGACTCACCGTCCAGGTGACACAATCGTTCTCTGTTTCGGTGGCAATCAGGATATCATCCACATATTGTAGCAGTTTTCCCTTTTCAGACGGGATTTCCCATGATTCCAAGTCCTTTGCAAGCTGATTGCCAAAAATGGTAGGGCTATTTTTGAATCCTTGTGGCAACACCGTCCAGGTGAGTTGAGTCTTGCGACCAGTTTTGGGGTTTTCCCATTCGAATGCAAACAATCTTTGGCTGGATTCATGGAGAGGGAGGCAAAAGAAGGCATCTTTCAAGTCTATAACAGTAAACCAGGCTAATTCAGGTGTTAGTGTAGTCAACAGAGTATATGGATTTGCCACCACGGGGTAGAGATCCTCAGTTACCTTGTTTACGGCCCGTAGATCCTGGACTACACGATACGACTCGTCAGGTTTCCGAACTGGTAATATGGGTGTGTTAAAATTAGACTCACATTCTTTTAATAGTCCGAATTGTAAAAATTTTTCAATTATCGGCCGAATCCTTTCTCTATCTTCTCTCTTTAGGGGATATTGCTTAATCCTTACTGGTTGTTGGTTTCCCTTTTTAAGTTTAACTTCAATAGGTAATGCATTCTTTGCTCTTCCTGGTACATCGGTAGCCCATACCCCAGGGTATACCTGATTTAAGACTTCCTCCCTAATTTCTCCTTTTATGGAAGGACTGGTTAAGAATAAACTTAGGATTTGAATGTATTCTTGATCTTTTACTTTCAGAGAAATTTCTCCTTTTTCGAATATAATTTTTGCACCTAATTGTTCTAGTAAGTCTCTTCCCAATAGGGCCTTTGGAGAGTCGGGCATATATAGAAATCTGTGAATTCCCCATTGTTTTCCCAGTTTATATTTCAAAGGTTTACAGAAATACGCCTTTTCACTTTGGCCAGTTGCCCCCTTTACCATGATGTAATCGTTCTCCAGGGGCATCAAGTCTTGATTCAGTTTATTGGACATTCCCTTTTCCAATGACCAAATTCCTTGCACAGTGCACATTGATCCTTGCCTAACCGAGATGGTTCTCGTCTAGGCCTCCTTTCTTCCTCTTCCCTGACAGCTGCTATTATTCTCCTTCGTACCTGTTTGTATGCTTCTTCCCTGTTACTAAATACTCTCCATGCTTCATCTAGCAACACCTCCAAATTTCTACTTTCTGTAGTACGTAGCTTCTGGAGCTTGCGCCTAATGTCCCCTGTGGACTGACCCAAAAACAGAGAGACTAGTTGTTGTATTCCTACCTCGGATCCAGGATCCAGCGGTGTGTTACGGCGCATTGCATCCCTCAGTCGATCCAGGAATTCAGATGGGGACTCGGAGGGACCTTGCTTAATTGCATATAGAGCCGACCAGTTTATGGTTTTGGGTATAGCCTTTTCCATTCCTCTGGAAATCCACTCCTGATACCCCTGTAGTTTTACCATTTCTGCAGATCTGTTCGCATCCCATTTTGGATCTTGTAGAGGGAAATATTCCTTAACATCCCCTCCTGTAGTCCTATAGTATTCATCAGCCAAACTCCCTGCTGTTTTTAAAATCAATTGCTTTTCTGTTTCAGTCATATAGTCTAATAATAATTGTATGTCCTTCCAATCAGGGTTATGTTGTTTCACAATAAACTGAAAATGTTTAGCTACACCGATCGGATCGCTCCTATAATCTTTTGCAACCCTTTTCCATTCCCCTAAATCAGTAGTGGAAAAAGGTACCTTGATTAGCATCGTCCCGCCATCAGGTGCCACCGCCTCTCGAAGAGGTGCCTGTAAGGCTACTGGGGCAGTTTTCTTTCTGGTGCGGGAAGATACAGGGCTGTCCGGGGGGGTGGAAGTTTCGTCCGAGTCCGCATCCTGTTCCTGTGGTCGAGGGGGAGGCTTAAACAGGTCAGTTAGATCTGGTTCCGGCACCTGGTGAATTTTGTTTGCTTTCAAACACCTCTGTCCAATACTGCATGCCGAGCAACACCGCTTCAGTTTACCTTTAAATTCTTTATTATTTTCTCGCTCAAGTGCGAGTACCATAGGGTCCTGTGGTGGTGCCATTCCACAGTCCCTTTGCCACTCCGGATGGTTTCGGAGGGTGAAAAACATATCTGCATATGAAACTTCATCCCACTTCCCTTCTCTCCTTAGAAATAGCATCAATTGTAGGAGAGTATTGTAGTCTATTGATCCATTAAGTGGCCATTTAGCCTCACTTTCCAATTTATACAATGGCCACCATTGATTACAATATTTAATAAGAATTTTTCTATTTTCCATCCCTCCGATCCCAACGATATCTCTCCAATGAGCAAGCACACAGCCCAAGGGGCTTTTCTTCAAGACTCCCTTTTGAGTGTTACCCATTTAGTATCTTCCCTTTATTGATCTTTTCTTTTAACCTTTAATAAGATGCCGGGACTGGTTTTCCTTCCCGCACTGTCTTAGTGACTTTATCGGAGGTTTTCTTATCATAGAACCCTCTAGATATACAATACTGCTTTCTCACAAAATTCTACAATGTTTTTGTACACAAAAGACAAAGGCTCGATCCTATCATTCACTTCGTTCGTCTCCGGCTGCTCTCCTTGCGGAGATTACGGAACCGCGGATCAGAACTCCACACTCGCTTCGCAGCTGTGCTGCGTCTCACTCATACAACACAGACACTCAGTCACACAATAAATTGTTGCAACAGATAATATATGGCCATGCCACGTACAACTCCTCAGACTAGTTGTACTCCCACCCAGCAGCTGCAACCGTAAATTGCAAGGAGGTCCGCTTACCCTTCTCCTGCTTCTTATATACCAGTCATTAGCAGGTCCGTCCTGGCTCCCAACACTGGGATACAGCAGAAACCTCGGATTCACTCGATCTACTCCCAAGATCGCTAGCGGCCGCTCTATCGGTCAGCGAATCCCCCCTATTACCGTGCAGGGTACCCTCCTACCATATGGGGACTATGCTGCACGCCAGACGTCTCTGTGCGATTTACCAGCAGCCCCAGCCATGCGTACGACTTACAGGCCCCTCTCCTCAAACATACCTTTCCTTTCCGCGGACTCAGGAGGTTCTTGTCTACTCCCACGGTGAGCGGCTGGCAGCGGAGTCCCCTCCGAGGAAATGCTCGGGGCGCGCCCAGGGGCGTCCGCTCCCCAGCCGATCCTGCGGTGAAGCAGAGAGTCTCCTGGCTGGCTCGCCAAAACTGACTTGCGGAAACCGGACTCCACAATCTATGAGATTGTAAAGTAGGTATGTTTATTCAGCGCTGGGCGGCACGGGGGGTAGTCCCACCAAAATCGTGCGCGCCTCAATGCGGCACTCACCATAAATATATACAGTAAAATATTACATATTCATAAAGTTTTGTAATATGCCTATACATATGCATGACCTGTCCCCGCTTTGTATTAAAATGAGTTCCAAGAAGTCATTTCCATAGACCCCTCCCATCTGCGCTTGCGCATTGCCTCCTAGTGGTGGTCGTCAGGGGTCGTGGGGATGAAGGCTGATAGTTCCTCTTCGTCACCGCTAGTAACCTTTTGTTCTTGCGCAGGCTCAGTTGTCTTCTTACTTTTGTCCATACCGCAGGGTCAGTTTTAGCTGGCTTCTTGAGACAAGTTTTTAGTCTTTATCGGGAGCTGTCCTTGTGAGGCGCCTCAGTTAATTTACACCATAGCTAAGTCGGCCTTATCAGGCTGAGCCGGCCTTGTGAGGAACAAAGTATCTAGCCCCTACCTACTGATTCAATCTTCTAACTACTATTAATCATTCAACTACTAAAATTCCTTAATCCCTTGTCTCACTAGAGCTCGAGGAACAAACCCGGAGCTCGAGGAACACAACCAGAGCCCGAGGAACACAACCAGAGCCCGAGGAACAAAAACAGAGCCCGAGGAACAAAACTAGGGCCCGAAGAAGAAAAGGAGAGCTCGAGGAAGAAATCCAGAGCCCGAGCAACAAAACCAGAGCCCGAGGAAGAAAACCAGAGCCCGAGGAAGAAAACTAGGTCCCGAAGAAGAAAAGGAGAGCTCGAGGAAGAAATCCAGAGCCCGAGCAACAAAACCAGAGCCCGAGGAACAAAACCAGAGCCCGAGGAAAACAACCAGGGCCTGAGGAACCAAGCCAGAGCCCGAGGAAGAAAACCACCCCTCGAGGTAAAGAAACAGGGTCCGAGGAAGAAAACCAGAGCCCGAGGAAGAAAACCAGAGCCTGAGGAACAAAACCAGAGCCCGAGGAAGAAAACAAGCCCTCGAAGAACAAAACCAGAGCCCGAGGAACAGAACCAGAGCCCGAGGAAAACAACCAGGGCCTGAGGAACCAAGCCAGAGCCCGAGGAAGAAAACCACCCCTCGAGGTAAAGAAACAGGGTCCGAGGAAGAAAACCAGAGCCCGAGGAACAAAACCAGAGCCTGAGGAACCAAGCCAGAGCCCGAGGAACAAAACCACCCCTCGAGGTAAAGAAACAGGGTCCGAGGAAGAAAACCAGAGCCCGAGGAATAAAACCAGTGCCAAAGGAAGAAAACCAGAGCCCGAGGAAGAAAACCAGAGCCCGAGGAAGAAAACTAGAGCTCTTGGAACAAAACCAGGTGCCGAGGAAGAAAAGGAGAGCCCGAGGAACAAAACGAGAGTCCGAGGAAGAAAACGAGAGCCCGAGGAACATATCAGTGCCCAAGGAATAAAACCAGAGCTCGAGGAACAAAACCAGAGCCCAAGGACAAAAAGGAAGGCCTGAAGAACAAAAAGAGGGCCATAGGAAGAAAACCAGAGCCCGTGGAATAAAACCAGGGCCCGAGGAACCGAACCAGAAACCGAGGAACAAATCCAGAGCCCGAGGAACAAAACTAGCCCTCGAGGAACAAAACCAGAGCCCGAGGAACAAAACCAGAGCCCGAGGAAAACAACCAGGGCCTGAGGAACCAAGCCAGAGCCTGAGGAACAAAACCACCCCTCGAGGTAAAGAAACAGGGTCCGAGGAAGAAAACCAGAGCCCGAGGAAGAAAACCAGAGCCTGAGGAACCAAGCCAGAGCCCGAGGAAGAAAACAAGCCCTCGAAGAACAAAACCAGAGGCCGAGGAACAGAACCAGAGCCCGAGGAAAACAACCAGGGCCTGAGGAACCAAGCCAGAGCCCGAGGAACAAAACCACCCCTCGAGGTAAAGAAACAGGGTCCGAGGAAGAAAACCAGAGCCCGAGGAACAAAACCAGAGCCTGAGGAACCAAGCCAGAGCCCGAGGAACAAAACCACCCCTCGAGGTAAAGAAACAGGGTCCGAGGAAGAAAACCAGAGCCCGAGGAATAAAACCAGTGCCAAAGGAAGAAAACCAGAGCCCGAGGAATAAAACCAGTGCCAAAGGAAGAAAACCAGAGCCCGAGGAAGAAAACCAGAGCCCGAGGAAGAAAACTAGAGCTATTGGAACAAAACCAGGTGCCGAGGAAGAAAAGGAGAGCCCGAGGAACAAAAACAGAGCCCGAGGAACAAAACCAAAGCCCGAAGAACAATATCAGAGCCCAAGGAACAAAAGGAAACCCCGAGGAAGAAAACCAGGGCCTGAGGAACAAAACTAGACCTCGAAGAACAAACCCGGAGCCCGAGGAACACAACCAGAGCCCGAGGAACACAACCAGAGCCCGAGGAACAAAAACAGAGCCCGAGGAACAAAACTAGGGCCTGAAGAAGAAAAGGAGAGCTCGAGGAAGAAATCCAGAGCCCGAGCAACAAAACCAGAGCCCGAGGAAGAAAACCAGAGCCCGAGGAAGAAAACCAGAGCCCGAGGAAGAAAACCAGACCTCAAGGAACAAAACCAGAACCCGAGGAACAAAACGAGAGTCCGAGGAAGAAAACGAGAGCCCGAGGAACATAACCAGTGCCCAAGGAATAAAACCAGAGCTCGAGGAACAAAACCAGAGCCCAAGGACAAAAAGGAAGGCCTGAAGAACAAAACGAGGGCCATAGGAAGAAAACCAGAGCCCGTGGAATAAAACCAGGGCCCGAGGAACCGAACCAGAAACCGAGGAACAAATCCAGAGCCCGAGGAACAAAACTAGCCCTCGAGGAACAAAACCAGAGCCCGAGGAACAAAACCAGAGCCCGAGGAAAACAACCAGGGCCTGAGGAACCAAGCCAGAGCCCGAGGAAGAAAACCACCCCTCGAGGTAAAGAAACAGGGTCCGAGGAAGAAAACCAGAGCCCGAGGAAGAAAACCAGAGCCTGAGGGACAAAAACAGAGCCCGAGGAAGAAAACAAGCCCTCGAAGAAAAAAACCAGAGCCCGAGGAACAGAACCAGAGCCCGAGGAAAACAACCAGGGCCTGAGGAACCAAGCCAGAGCCCGAGGAACAAAACCACCACTCGAGGTAAAGAAACAGGGTCCGAGGAAGAAAACCAGAGCCCGAGGAACAAAACCAGTGCCAAAGGAAGAAAACCAGAGCCCGAGGAAGAAAACCAGAGCCCGAGGAAGAAAACTAGAGCTCTTGGAACAAAACCAGGTGCCGAGGAAGAAAAGGAGAGCCCGAGGAACAAAAACAGAGCCCGAGGAACAAAACCAAAGCCCGAAGAACAATATCAGAGCCCAAGGAACAAAAGGAAACCCCGAGGAAGAAAACCAGGGCCTGAGGAACAAAACTAGAGCTCGAGGAACAAACCCGGAGCCCGAGGAACACAACCAGAGCCCGAGGAACAAAAACAGAGCCCGAGGAACAAAACTAGGGCCCGAAGAAGAAAAGGAGAGCTCGAGGAAGAAATCCAGAGCCCGAGCAACAAAACCAGAGCCTGAGGAAGAAAACCAGAGCCCGAGGAAGAAAACCAGAGCCCGAGGAAGAAAACCAGACCTCAAGGAACAAAACCAGAACCCGAGGAACAAAACGAGAGTCCGAGGAAGAAAACGAGAGCCCGAGGAACATAACCAGTGCCCAAGGAATAAAACCAGAGCTCGAGGAACAAAACCAGAGCCCAAGGACAAAAAGGAAGGCCTGAAGAACAAAACGAGGGCCATAGGAAGAAAACCAGAGCCCGTGGAATAAAACCAGGGCCCGAGGAACCGAACCAGAAACCGAGGAACAAATCCAGAGCCCGAGGAACAAAACTAGCCCTCGAGGAACAAAACCAGAGCCCGAGGAACAAAACCAGAGCCCGAGGAAAACAACCAGGGCCTGAGGAACCAAGCCAGAGCCCGAGGAAGAAAACCACCCCTCGAGGTAAAGAAACAGGGTCCGAGGAAGAAAACCAGAGCCCGAGGAACAAAACCAGAGCCTGAGGAACCAAGCCAGAGCCCGAGGAACAAAACCACCCCTCGAGGTAAAGAAACAGGGTCCGAGGAAGAAAACCAGAGCCCGAGGAATAAAACCAGTGCCAAAGGAAGAAAACCAGAGCCCGAGGAAGAAAACCAGAGCCCGAGGAAGAAAACTAGAGCTCTTGGAACAAAACCAGGTGCCGAGGAAGAAAAGGAGAGCCCGAGGAACAAAAACAGAGCCCGAGGAACAAAACCAAAGCCCGAAGAACAATATCAGAGCCCAAGGAACAAAAGGAAACCCCGAGGAAGAAAACCAGGGCCTGAGGAACAAAACTAGAGCTCGAGGAACAAACCCGGAGCCCGAGGAACACAACCAGAGCCCGAGGAACACAACCAGAGCCCGAGGAACAAAAACAGAGCCCGAGGAACAAAACTAGGGTCCGAAGAAGAAAAGGAGAGCTCGAGGAAGAAATCCAGAGCCCGAGCAACAAAACCAGAGCCCGAGGAAGAAAACCAGAGCCCGAGGAAGAAAACCAGAGCCCGAGGAAGAAAACCAGACCTCAAGGAACAAAACCAGAACCCGAGGAACAAAACGAGAGTCCGAGGAAGAAAACGAGAGCCCGAGGAACATAACCAGTGCCCAAGGAATAAAACCAGAGCTCGAGGAACAAAACCAGAGCCCAAGGACAAAAAGGAAGGCCTGAAGAACAAAACGAGGGCCATAGGAAGAAAACCAGAGCCCGTGGAATAAAACCAGGGCCCGAGGAACCGAACCAGAAACCGAGGAACAAATCCAGAGCCCGAGGAACAAAACTAGCCCTCGAGGAACAAAACCAGAGCCCGAGGAACAAAACCAGAGCCCGAGGAAAACAACCAGGGCCTGAGGAACCAAGCCAGAGCCCGAGGAACAAAACCACCCCTCGAGGTAAAGAAACAGGGTCCGAGGAAGAAAACCAGAGCCCGAGGAAGAAAACCAGAGCCTGAGGAACAAAAACAGAGCCCGAGGAAGAAAACAAGCCCTCGAAGAACAAAACCAGAGCCCGAGGAACAGAACCAGAGCCCGAGGAAAACAACCAGGGCCTGAGGAACCAAGCCAGAGCCCGAGGAACAAAACCACCCCTCGAGGTAAAGAAACAGGGTCCGAGGAAGAAAACCAGAGCCCGAGGAACAAAACCAGAGCCTGAGGAACCAAGCCAGAGCCCGAGGAGCAAAACCACCCCTCGAGGTAAAGAAACAGGGTCCGAGGAAGAAAACCAGAGCCCGAGGAATAAAACCAGTGCCAAAGGAAGAAAACCAGAGCCCGAGGAAGAAAACCAGAGCCCGAGGAAGAAAACTAGAGCTCTTGGAACAAAACCAGGTGCCGAGGAAGAAAAGGAGAGCCCGAGGAACAAAAACAGAGCCCGAGGAACAAAACCAAAGCCCGAAGAACAATATCAGAGCCCAAGGAACAAAAGGATACCCCGAGGAAGAAAACCAGGGCCTGAGGAACAAAACTAGAGCTCGAGGAAGAAACCCGGAGCCCGAGGAACACAACCGGAGCCCGAGGAACACAACCAGAGCCCGAGGAACACAACCAGAGCCCGAGGAACAAAAACAGAGCCCGAGGAACAAAACCAAAGCCCGAAGAACAATATCAGAGCCCAAGGAACAAAAGGAAACCCCGAGGAAGAAAACCAGGGCCTGAGGAACAAAACTAGAGCTCGAGGAACAAACCCGGAGCCCGAGGAACACAACCAGGGCCCGAGGAACACAACCAGAGCCCGAGGAACAAAAACAGAGCCCGAGGAACAAAACTAGGGCCCGAAGAAGAAAAGGAGAGCTCGAGGAAGAAATCCAGAGCCCGAGCAACAAAACCAGAGCCCGAGGAAGAAAACCAGAGCCCGAGGAAGAAAACCAGAGCCCGAGGAAGAAAACCAGACCTCAAGGAACAAAACGAGAACCCGAGGAACAAAACGAGAGTCTGAGGAAGAAAACGAGAGCCCGAGGAACATAACCAGTGCCCAAGGAATAAAACCAGAGCTCGAGGAACAAAACCAGAGCCCAAGGACAAAAAGGAAGGCCTGAAGAACAAAACGAGGGCCATAGGAAGAAAACCAGAGCCCGTGGAATAAAACCAGGGCCCGAGGAACCGAACCAGAAACCGAGGAACAAATCCAGAGCCTGAGGAACAAAACTAGCCCTCGAGGAACAAAACCAGAGCCCGAGGAACAAAACCAGAGCCCGAGGAAAACAACCAGGGCCTGAGGAACCAAGCCAGAGCCCGAGGAACAAAACCACCCCTCGAGGTAAAGAAACAGGGTCCGAGGAAGAAAACCAGAGCCCGAGGAAGAAAACCAGAGCCTGAGGAACAAAACCAGAGCCCGAGGAAGAAAACAAGCCCTCGAAGAACAAAACCAGAGCCCGAGGAACAGAACCAGAGCCCGAGGAAAACAACCAGGGCCTGAGGAACCAAGCCAGAGCCCGAGGAACAAAACCACCCCTCGAGGTAAAGAAACAGGGTCCGAGGAAGAAAACCAGAGCCCGAGGAACAAAACGAGAGCCTGAGGAACCAAGCCAGAGCCCGAGGAACAAAACCACCCCTCGAGGTAAAGAAACAGGGTTCGAGGAAGAAAACCAGAGCCCGAGGAATAAAACCAGTGCCAAAGGAAGAAAACCAGAGCCCGAGGAAGAAAACCAGAGCCCGAGGAAGAAAACTAGAGCTCTTGGAACAAAACCAGGTGCCGAGGAAGAAAAGGAGAGCCCGAGGAACAAAAACAGAGCCCGAGGAACAAAACCAAAGCCCGAAGAACAATATCAGAGCCCAAGGAACAAAAGGAAACCCCGAGGAAGAAAACCAGGGCCTGAGGAACAAAACTAGAGCTCGAGGAGCAAACCCGGAGCCCGAGGAACACAACCAGAGCCCGAGGAACACAACCAGAGCCCGAGGAACAAAAACAGAGCCCGAGGAACAAAACTAGGGCCCGAAGAAGAAAAGGAGAGCTCGAGGAAGAAATCCAGAGCCCGAGCAACAAAACCAGAGCCCGAGGAAGAAAACCAGAGCCCGAGGAAGAAAACCAGAGCCCGAGGAAGAAAACCAGACCTCAAGGAACAAAACCAGAACCCGAGGAACAAAACGAGAGTCCGAGGAAGAAAACGAGAGCCCGAGGAACATAACCAGTGCCCAAGGAATAAAACCAGAGCTCGAGGAACAAAACCAGAGCCCAAGGACAAAAAGGAAGGCCTGAAGAACAAAACGAGGGCCATAGGAAGAAAACCAGAGCCCGTGGAATAAAACCAGGGCCCGAGGAACCGAACCAGAAACCGAGGAACAAATCCAGAGCCTGAGGAACAAAACTAGCCCTCGAGGAACAAAACCAGAGCCCGAGGAACAAAACCAGAGCCCGAGGAAAACAACCAGGGTCTGAGGAACCAAGCCAGAGCCCGAGGAAGAAAACCACCCCTCGAGGTAAAGAAACAGGGTCCGAGGAAGAAAACCAGAGCCCGAGGAAGAAAACCAGAGCCTGAGGAACAAAACCAGAGCCCGAGGAAGAAAACAAGCCCTCGAAGAACAAAACCAGAGCCCGAGGAACAGAACCAGAGCCCGAGGAAAACAACCAGGGCCTGAGGAACCAAGCCAGAGCCCGAGGAACAAAACCACCCCTCGAGGTAAAGAAACAGGGTCCGAGGAAGAAAACCAGAGCCCGAGGAACAAAACGAGAGCCTGAGGAACCAAGCCAGAGCCCGAGGAACAAAACCACCCCTCGAGGTAAAGAAACAGGGTTCGAGGAAGAAAACCAGAGCCCGAGGAATAAAACCAGTGCCAAAGGAAGAAAACCAGAGCCCGAGGAAGAAAACTAGAGCTCTTGGAACAAAACCAGGTGCCGAGGAAGAAAAGGAGAGCCCGAGGAACAAAAACAGAGCCCGAGGAACAAAACCAAAGCCCGAAGAACAATATCAGAGCCCAAGGAACAAAAGGAAACCCCGAGGAAGAAAACCAGGGCCTGAGGAACAAAACTAGAGCTCGAGGAGCAAACCCGGAGCCCGAGGAACACAACCAGAGCCCGAGGAACACAACCAGAGCCCGAGGAACAAAAACAGAGCCCGAGGAACAAAACTAGGGCCCGAAGAAGAAAAGGAGAGCTCGAGGAAGAAATCCAGAGCCCGAGCAACAAAACCAGAGCCCGAGGAAGAAAACCAGAGCCCGAGGAAGAAAACCAGAGCCCGAGGAAGAAAACCAGACCTCAAGGAACAAAACCAGAACCCGAGGAACAAAACGAGAGTCCGAGGAAGAAAACGAGAGCCCGAGGAACATAACCAGTGCCCAAGGAATAAAACCAGAGCTCGAGGAACAAAACCAGAGCCCAAGGACAAAAAGGAAGGCCTGAAGAACAAAACGAGGGCCATAGGAAGAAAACCAGAGCCCGTGGAATAAAACCAGGGCCCGAGGAACCGAACCAGAAACCGAGGAACAAATCCAGAGCCCGAGGAAGAAAACAAGCCCTCGAGGAACAAAACCAGAGCCCGAGGAACAAAACCAGAGCCCGAGGAAAACAACCAGGGCCTGAGGAACCAAGCCAGAGCCCGAGGAAGAAAACCACCCCTCGAGGTAAAGAAACAGGGTCCGAGGAAGAAAACCAGAGCCCGAGGAACAAAACCAGAGCCTGAGGAACCAAGCCAGAGCCCGAGGAACAAAACCACCCCTCGAGGTAAAGAAACAGGGTCCGAGGAAGAAAACCAGAGCCCGAGGAATAAAACCAGTGCCAAAGGAAGAAAACCAGAGCCCGAGGAAGAAAACCAGAGCCCGAGGAAGAAAACTAGAGCTCTTGGAACAAAACCAGGTGCCGAGGAAGAGAAGGAGAGCCCGAGGAACAAAAACAGAGCCCGAGGAACAAAACCAAAGCCCGAAGAACAATATCAGAGCCCAAGGAACAAAAGGAAACCCCGAGGAAGAAAACCAGGGCCTGAGGAACAAAACTAGAGCTCGAGGAACAAACCCGGAGCCCGAGGAACACAACCGGAGCCCGAGGAACACAACCAGAGCCCGAGTAACACAACCAGAGCCCAAGGAACAAAAACTGAGCCCGAGGAACAAAACTAGGGCCCGAAGAAGAAAAGGAGAGCTCGAGGAAGAAATCCAGAGCCCGAGCAACAAAACCAGAGCCCGAGGAAGAAAACCAGAGCCCGAGGAAGAAAACCAGACCTCAAGGAACAAAACCAGAACCCGAGGAACAAAACGAGAGTCCGAGGAAGAAAACGAGAGCCCGAGGAACATAACCAGTGCCCAAGGAATAAAACCAGAGCTCGAGGAACAAAACCAGAGCCCAAGGACAAAAAGGAAGGCCTGAAGAACAAAACGAGGGCCATAGGAAGAAAACCAGAGCCCGTGGAATAAAACCAGGGCCCGAGGAACCGAACCAGAAACCGAGGAACAAATCCAGAGCCCGAGGAACAAAACTAGCCCTCGAGGAACAAAACCAGAGCGGGAGGAACAAAACCAGAGCCCGAGGAAAACAACCAGGGCCTGAGGAACCAAGCCAGAGCCCGAGGAACAAAACCACCCCTCGAGGTAAAGAAACAGGGTCCGAGGAAGAAAACCAGAGCCCGAGGAAGAAAACCAGAGCCTGAGGAACAAAACCAGAGCCCGAGGAAGAAAACAAGCCCTCGAAGAACAAAACCAGAGCCCGAGGAACAGAACCAGAGCCCGAGGAAAACAACCAGGGCCTGAGGAACCAAGCCAGAGCCCGAGTAACAAAACCACCCCTCGAGGTAAAGAAACAGGGTCCGAGGAAGAAAACCAGAGCCCGAGGAATAAAACCAGTGCCAAAGGAAGAAAACCAGAGCCCGAGGAAGAAAACCAGAGCCCGAGGAAGAAAACTAGAGCTCTTGGAACAAAACCAGGTGCCGAGGAAGAAAAGGAGAGCCCGAGGAACAAAAACAGAGACCGAGGAACAAAACCAAAGCCCGAAGAACAATATCAGAGCCCAAGGAACAAAAGGAAACCCCGAGGAAGAAAACCAGGGCCTGAGGAACAAAACTAGAGCTCGAGGAACAAACCCGGAGCCCGAGGAACACAACCAGAGCCCGAGGAACACAACCAGAGCCCGAGGAACAAAAACAGAGCCCGAGGAACAAAACTAGGGCCCGAAGAAGAAAAGGAGAGCTCGAGGAAGAAATCCAGAGCCCGAGCAACAAAACCAGAGCCCGAGGAAGAAAACCAGAGCCCGAGGAAGAAAACCAGAGCCCGAGGAAGAAAATCAGACCTCAAGGAACAAAACCAGAACCCGAGCAACAAAACGAGAGTCCGAGGAAGAAAGCGAGAGCCCGACGAACATAACCAGTGCCCAAGGAATAAAACCAGAGCTCGAGGAACAAAACCAGAGCCCAAGGACAAAAAGGAAGGCCTGAAGAACAAAACGAGGGCCATAGGAAGAAAACCAGAGCCCGTGGAATAAAACCAGGGCCCGAGGAACCGAACCAGAAACCGAGGAAAAAATCCAGAGCCCGAGGAACAAAACTAGCCCTCGAGGAACAAAACCAGAGCCCGAGGAACAAAACCAGAGCCCGAGGAAAACAACCAGGGCCTGAGGAACCAAGCCAGAGCCCGAGGAAGAAAACAAGCCCTCGATGAACAAAACCAGAGCCCGAGGAACAGAACCAGAAAACGAGGAACAAATCCAGAGCCCGAGGAACAAAACTAGCCCTCGAGGAACAAAACCAGAGCGGGAGGAACAAAACCAGAGCCCGAGGAAAACAACCAGGGCCTGAGGAACCAAGCCAGAGCCCGAGGAAGAAAACCACCCCTCGAGGTAAAGAAACAGGGTCCGAGGAAGAAAACCAGAGCCCGAGGAAGAAAACCAGAGCCTGAGGAACAAAACCAGAGCCCGAGGAAGAAAACAAGCCCTCGATGAACAAAACCAGAGCCCGAGGAACAGAACCAGAGCCCGAGGAAAACAACCAGGGCCTGAGGAACCAAGCCAGAGCCCGAGGAACAAAACCAACCCTCGAGATAAAGAAACAGGGTCCGAGGAAGAAAACCAGAGCCCGAGGAACAAAACCAGAGCCTGAGGAACCAAGCCAGAGCCCGAGGAAGAAAACCACCCCTCGAGGTAAAGAAACAGGGTCCGAGGAAGAAAACCAGAGCTCGAGGAACAAAACCAGAACCCGAGGAACAAAACGAGAGTTCGAGGAAGAAAATGAGAGCCCGAGGAACAGAACCAGAGCCCGAGGAACACAACCAGAGCCCGAGGAAGAAAACCAGACCTCGATGAACAAAACCAGAGCCCGAGGAATAAAACCAGAGCTCAAGGAACAAAACCAGAACCCGAGGAAGAAAACGAGAGCCCGAGGAACAAAACCAGTGCCAAAGGAAGAAAACCAGAGCCCGAGGAAGAAAACCAGAGCCCGAGGAAGAAAACTAGAGCTCTTGGAACAAAACCAGGTGCCGAGGAAGAAAAGGAGAGCCCGAGGAACAAAAACAGAGCCCGAGGAACAAAACCAAAGCCCGAAGAACAATATCAGAGCCCAAGGAACAAAAGGAAACCCCGAGGAAGAAAACCAGGGCCTGAGGAACAAAACTAGAGCTCGAGGAACAAACCCGGAGCCCGAGGAACACAACCAGGGCCCGAGGAACACAACCAGAGCCCGAGGAACAAAAACAGAGCCCGAGGAACAAAACTAGGGTCCGAAGAAGAAAAGGAGAGCTCGAGGAAGAAATCCAGAGCCCGAGCAACAAAACCAGAGCCTGAGGAAGAAAACCAGAGCCCGAGGAAGAAAACCAGAGCCCGAGGAAGAAAACCAGAGCTCAAGGAACAAAACCAGAACCCGAGGCACAAAACGAGAGTCCGAGGAAGAAAGCGAGAGCCCGACGAACATAACCAGTGCCCAAGGAATAAAACCAGAGCTCGAGGAACAAAACCAGAGCCCAAGGACAAAAAGGAAGGCCTGAAGAACAAAACGAGGGCCATAGGAAGAAAACCAGAGCCCGTGGAATAAAACAAGGGCCCGAGGAACCGAACCAGAAACCGAGGAACAAATCCAGAGGCCGAGGAACAAAACTAGCCCTCGAGGAACAAAACCAGAGCCCGAGGAACAAAACCAGAGCCCGAGGAAAACAACCAGGGCCTGAGGAACCAAGCCAGAGCCCGAGGAACAAAACCACCCCTCGAGGTAAAGAAACAGGGTCCGAGGAAGAAAACCAGAGCCCGAGGAAGAAAACCAGAGCCTGAGGAACAAAACCAGAGCCCGAGGAAGAAAACTAGAGCTCATGGAACAAAACCAGTGCCAAAGGAAGAAAACCAGAGCCCGAGGAAGAAAACCAGAGCCCGAGGAAGAAAACTAGAACTCTTGGAACAAAACCAGGTGCCGAGGAAGAAAAGGAGAGCCCGAGGAACAAAAACAGAGCCCGAGGAACAAAACCAAAGCCCGAAGAACAATATCAGAGCCCAAGGAACAAAAGGAAACCCCGAGGGAGAAAACCAGGGCCTGCGGAACAAAACTAGAGCTCGAAGAACAAACCCGGAGCCCGAGGAACACAACCAGGGCCCGAGGAACACAACCAGAGCCCGAGGAACAAAAACAGAGCCCGAGGAACAAAACTAAGGCCCGAAGAAGAAAAGGAGAGCTCGAGGAAGAAATCCAGAGCCCGAGCAACAAAACCAGAGCCTGAGGAAGAAAACCAGAGCCCGAGGAAGAAAACCAGAGCCCGAGGAAGAAAACCAGACCTCAAGGAACAAAACCAGAACCCGAGGAACAAAACGAGAGTCCGAGGAAGAAAGCGAGAGCCCGACGAACATAACCAGTGCCCAAGGAATAAAACCAGAGCTCGAGGAACAAAACCAGAGCCCAAGGACAAAAAGGAAGGCCTGAAGAACAAAACGAGGGCCATAGGAAGAAAACCAGAGCCCGTGGAATAAAACCAGGGCCCGAGGAACCGAACCAGAAACCGAGGAACAAATCCAGAGCCCGAGGAACAAAACCAGAGCCCGAGGAAAACAACCAGGGCCTGAGGAACCAAGCCAGAGCCCGAGGAACAAAACCACCCCTCGAGGTAAAGAAACAGGGTCCGAGGAAGAAAACCAGAGCCCGAGGAACAAAACGAGAGCCTGAGGAACAAAGCCAGAGCCCGAGGAACTAAACCACCCCTCGAGGTAAAGAAACAGGGTCCGAGGAAGAAAACCAGAGCCCGAGGAATAAAACCAGTGCCAAAGGAAGAAAACCAGAGCCTGAGGAAGAAAACCAGAGCCCGAGGAAGAAAACTAGAGCTCTTGGAACAAAACCAGGTGCCGAGGAAGAAAAGGAGAGCCCGAGGAACAAAAACAGAGCCCGAGGAACAAAACCAAAGCCCGAAGAACAATATCAGAGCCCAAGGAACAAAAGGAAACCCCGAGGAAGAAAACCAGGGCCTGAGGAACAAAACTAGAGCTCGAGGAACAAACCCGGAGCCCGAGGAACACAACCAGAGCCCGAGGAACACAACCAGAGCCCGAGCAACAAAAACAGAGCCCGAGGAACAAAACTAGGGTCCGAAGAAGAAAAGGAGAGCTCGAGGAAGAAATCCAGAGCCCGAGCAACAAAACCAGAGCCTGAGGAAGAAAACCAGAGCCCGAGGAAGAAAACCAGAGCCCGAGGAAGAAAATCAAACCTCAAGGAACAAAACCAGAACCCGAGGAACAAAACGAGAGTCCGAGGAAGAAAGCGAGAGCCCGACGAACATAACCAGTGCCCAAGGAATAAAACCAGAGCTCGAGGAACAAAACCAGAGCCCAAGGACAAAAAGGAAGGCCTGAAGAACAAAACGAGGGCCATAGGAAGAAAACCAGAGCCCGTGGAATAAAACCAGGGCCCGAGGAACCGAACCAGAAACCGAGGAACAAATCCAGAGCCCGAGGAACAAAACTAGCCCTCGAGGAACAAAACCAGAGCCCGAGGAACAAAACCAGAGCCCGAGGAAAACAACCAGGGCCTGAGGAACCAAGCCAGAGCCCGAGGAACAAAACCACCCCTCGAGGTAAAGAAACAGGGTCCGAGGAAGAAAACCAGAGCCCGAGGAACAAAACGAGAGCCTGAGGAACCAAGCCAGAGCCCGAGGAACTAAACCACCCCTCGAGGTAAAGAAACAGGGTCCGAGGAAGAAAACCAGAGCCCGAGGAATAAAACCAGTGCCAAAGGAAGAAAACCAGAGCCCGGGGAATAAAACCAGGGCCCGAGGAACCGAACCAGAAACCGAGGAACAAATCCAGAGCCCGAGGAACAAAACCAGAGCCCGAGGAAAACAACCAGGGCCTGAGGAACCAAGCCAGAGCCCGAGGAACAAAACCACCCCTCGAGGTAAAGAAACAGGGTCCGAGGAAGAAAACCAGAGCCCGAGGAACAAAACCAGAGCCTGAGGAACCAAGCCAGAGCCCGAGGAACAAAACGACGCCTCGAGGTAAAGAAACAGGGTCCGAGGAAGAAAACCAGAGCCCGAGGAATAAAACCAGACCTTGAGGAACAAAACCAGAACCCGAGGAACAAAACGAGAGTTCGAGGAAGAAAACGAGAGCCCGAGGAACAAAACCAGTGCCAAAGGAAGAAAACCAGAGCCTGAGGAAGAAAACCAGAGCCCAAGGAAGAAAACTAGAGCTCTTGGAACAAAACCAGGTGCCGAGGAAGAAAAGGAGAGCCCGAGGAACAAAAACAGAGCCCGAGGACCAAAACCAAAGCCCGAAGAACAATATCAGAGCCCAAGGAACAAAAGGAAATGCCGAGGAAGAAAACCAGGGCCTGAGGAACAAAACTAGAGCTCGAGGAACAAACCCGGAGCCCGAGGAACACAACCAGAGCCCGAGGAACACAACCAGAGCCCGAGGAACAAAAACAGAGCCCGAGGAACAAAACTAGGGCCCGAAGAAGAAAAGGAGTGCTCGAGGAAGAAATCCAGAGCCCGAGCAACAAAACCAGAGCCTGAGGAAGAAAACCAGAGCCCGAGGAAGAAAACCAGAGCCCGAGGAAGAAAACTAGAGCTCTTGGAACAAAACCAGGTGCCGAGGAAGAAAAGGAGAGCCCGAGGAACAAAAACAGAGCCCGAGGAACAAAACCAAAGCCCGAAGAACAATATCAGAGCCCAAGGAACAAAAGGAAACCCCGAGGAAGAAAACCAGGGCCTGAGGAACAAAACTAGAGCTCGAGGAACAAACCCGGAGCCCGAGGAACACAACCAGGGCCCGAGGAACACAACCAGAGCCCGAGGAACAAAAACAGAGCCCGAGGAACAAAACTAGGGCCTGAAGAAGAAAAGGAGAGCTCGAGGAAGAAATCCAGAGCCCGAGCAACAAAACCAGAGCCTGAGGAAGAAAACCAGAGCCCGAGGAAGAAAACCAGAGCCCGAGGAAGAAAATCAGACCTCAAGGAACAAAACCAGAACCCGAGGAACAAAACGAGAGTCCGAGGAAGAAAGCGAGAGCCCGACGAACATAACCAGTGCCCAAGGAATAAAACCAGAGCTCGAGGAACAAAACCAGAGCCCAAGGACAAAAAGGAAGGCCTGAAGAACAAAACGAGGGCCATAGGAAGAAAACCAGAGCCCGTGGAATAAAACCAGGGCCCGAGGAACCGAACCAGAAACCGAGGAACAAATCCAGAGCCCGAGGAACAAAACTAGCCCTCGAGGAACAAAACCAGAGCCCGAGGAACAAAACCAGAGCCCGAGGAAAACAACCAGGGCCTGAGGAACCAAGCCAGAGCCCGAGGAACAAAACCACCCCTCGAGGTAAAGAAACAGGGTCCGAGGAAGAAAACCAGAGCCCGAGGAACAAAACGAGAGCCTGAGGAACCAAGCCAGAGCCCGAGGAACTAAACCACCCCTCGAGGTAAAGAAACAGGGTCCGAGGAAGAAAACCAGAGCCCGAGGAATAAAACCAGTGCCAAAGGAAGAAAACCAGAGCCCGGGGAATAAAACCAGGGCCCGAGGAACCGAACCAGAAACCGAGGAACAAATCCAGAGCCCGAGGAACAAAACCAGAGCCCGAGGAAAACAACCAGGGCCTGAGGAACCAAGCCAGAGCCCGAGGAACAAAACCACCCCTCGAGGTAAAGAAACAGGGTCCGAGGAAGAAAACCAGAGCCCGAGGAACAAAACCAGAGCCTGAGGAACCAAGCCAGAGCCCGAGGAACAAAACGACGCCTCGAGGTAAAGAAACAGGGTCCGAGGAAGAAAACCAGAGCCCGAGGAATAAAACCAGACCTTGAGGAACAAAACCAGAACCCGAGGAACAAAACGAGAGTTCGAGGAAGAAAACGAGAGCCCGAGGAACAAAACCAGTGCCAAAGGAAGAAAACCAGAGCCTGAGGAAGAAAACCAGAGCCCGAGGAAGAAAACTAGAGCTCTTGGAACAAAACCAGGTGCCGAGGAAGAAAAGGAGAGCCCGAGGAACAAAAACAGAGCCCGAGGACCAAAACCAAAGCCCGAAGAACAATATCAGAGCCCAAGGAACAAAAGGAAATGCCGAGGAAGAAAACCAGGGCCTGAGGAACAAAACTAGAGCTCGAGGAACAAACCCGGAGCCCGAGGAACACAACCAGAGCCCGAGGAACACAACCAGAGCCCGAGGAACAAAAACAGAGCCCGAGGAACAAAACTAGGGCCCGAAGAAGAAAAGGAGTGCTCGAGGAAGAAATCCAGAGCCCGAGCAACAAAACCAGAGCCTGAGGAAGAAAACCAGAGCCCGAGGAAGAAAACCAGAGCCCGAGGAAGAAAACTAGAGCTCTTGGAACAAAACCAGGTGCCGAGGAAGAAAAGGAGAGCCCGAGGAACAAAAACAGAGCCCGAGGAACAAAACCAAAGCCCGAAGAACAATATCAGAGCCCAAGGAACAAAAGGAAATCCCGAGGAAGAAAACCAGGGCCTGAGGAACAAAACTAGATCTCGAGGAACAAACCCGGAGCCCGAGGAACACAACCAGAGCCCGAGGAACACAAGCAGAGCCCGAGGAACAAAACCAGAGCCCGAGGAAGAAAACTAAGGCCCGAAGAAGAAAAGGAGAGCTCGAGGAAGAAATCCAGAGCCTGAGCAACAAAACCAGAGCCCGAGGAAGAAAACCAGAGCCCGAGGAAGAAAACCAGAGCCCGAGGAAGAAAACCAGATCTCAAGGAACAAAACCAGAACGCGAGGAACAAAACGAGAGTCCGAGGAAGAAAACGAGAGCCCGAGGAACATAACCAGTGCCCAAGGAATAAAACCAGAGCTCGAGGAACAAAACCAGAGCCCAAGGACAAAAAGGAAGGCCTGAAGAACAAAACGAGGGCCATAGGAAGAAAACCAGAGCCCGTGGAATAAAACCAGGGCCCGAGGAACCGAACCAGAAACCGAGGAACAAATCCAGAGCCCGAGGAACAAAACTAGCCCTCGAGGAACAAAACCAGAGCCCGAGGAACAAAACCAGAGCCCGAGGAAAACAACCAGGGCCTGAGGAACCAAGCCAGAGCCCGAGGAACAAAACCACCCCTCGAGGTAAAGAAACAGGGTCCGAGGAAGAAAACCAGAGCCCGAGGAAGAAAACCAGAGCCTGAGGAACAAAACCAGAGCCCGAGGAAGAAAACAAGCCCTCGATGAACAAAACCAGAGCCCGAGGAACAGAACCAGAGCCCGAGGAAAGCAACCAGGGCCTGAGGAACCAAGCCAGAGCCCGAGGAACAAAACCACCCCTCGAGGTAAAGAAACAGGGTCCGAGGAAGAAAACCAGAGCCCGAGGAACAAAACCAGAGCCTGAGGAACCAAGCCAGAGCCCGAGGAGCAAAACGACGCCTCGAGGTAAAGAAACAGGGTCCGAGGAAGAAAACCAGAGCCCGAGGAATAAAACCAGTGCCAAAGCAAGAAAACCAGAGCCCGAGGAAGAAAACCAGAGCCCGAGGAAGAAAACCAGACCTCGATGAACAAAACCAGAGCCCGAGGAACAGAACCAGAGCCTGAGGAAAACAACCAGGGCCTGAGGAACCAAGCCAGAGCCCGAGGAACAAAACAACCCCTCGAGGTAAAGAAACAGGGTCCGAGGAAGAAAACCAGAGCCCGAGGAACAAAACCAGAGCCTGAGGAACCAAGCCAGAGCCCGAGGAACTAAACCACCCCTCGAGGTAAAGAAACAGGGTCCGAGGAAGAAAACCAGAGCCCAAGGAATACAACCAGTGCCAAAGGAAGAAAACCAGAGCCCGGGGAAGAAAACCAGAGCCCGAGGAAGAAAACTAGAGCTCTTGGAACAAAACCAGGTGCCGAGGAAGAAAACGAGAGCCCGAGGAACAAAAACAGAGCCCGAGGAACAAAACCAAAGCCCGAAGAACAATATC
The DNA here is from genome assembly GCF_964195595.1 of Calonectris borealis. Taxonomy (NCBI): domain Eukaryota; kingdom Metazoa; phylum Chordata; class Aves; order Procellariiformes; family Procellariidae; genus Calonectris; species Calonectris borealis. The sequence goes on along the minus strand of NW_027441452.1, from coordinate 894,858 downwards.
AGAGCCCAAGGAACAAAAGGAAACCCCGAGGAAGAAAACCAGGGCCTGAGGAACAAAACTAGAGCTCGAGGAACAAACCCGGAGCCCGAGGAACACAACCAGAGCCCGAGGAACACAACCAGAGCCCGAGGAACAAAACCAGAGCCCGAGGAAGAAAACTAGGGCCCGAAGAAGAAAAGGAGAGCTCGAGGAAGAAATCCAGAGCCCGAGCAACAAAACCAGAGCCTGAGGAAGAAAACCAGAGCCTGAGGAAGAAAACCAGATCCCGAGGAAGAAAAGCAGAGCTCAAGGAACAAAACCAGAACCCGAGGAACAAAACGAGAGTTCGAGGAAGAAAACGAGAGCCCGAGGAACATAACCAGTGCCCAAGGAATAAAACCAGAGCTCGAGGAACAAAACCAGAGCCCAAGGACAAAAAGGAAGGCCTGAAGAACAAAACGAGGGCCATAGGAAGAAAACCAGAGCCCGTGGAATAAAACCAGGGCCCGAGGAACCGAACCAGAAACCGAGGAACAAATCCAGAGCCTGAGGAACAAAACTAGCCCTCGAGGAACAAAACCAGAGCCCGAGGAACAAAACCAGAGCCCGAGGAAAACAACCAGGGCCTGAGGAACCAAGCCAGAGCCCGAGGAACAAAACCACCCCTCGAGGTAAAGAAACAGGGTCCGAGGAAGAAAACCAGAGCCCGAGGAAGAAAACCAGAGCCTGAGGAACAAAACCAGAGCCCGAGGAAGAAAACCAGACCTCTATGAACAAAACCAGAGCCCGATGAAAAAAACCAGAGCTCAAGGAACAAAACCAGAACCCGAGGAACAATACGAGAGTTCGAGGAAGAAAACGAGAGCCCGAGGAACAAAACCAGTGCCAAAGGAAGAAAACCAGAGCCTGAGGAAGAAAACCAGAGCCCGAGGAAGAAAACTAGAGCTCTTGGAACAAAACCAGGTGCCGAGGAAGAAAAGGAGAGCCCGAGGAACAAAAACAGAGCCCGAGGAACAAAACCAAAGCCCGAAGAACAATATCAGAGCCCAAGGAACAAAAGGAAACACCGAGGAAGAAAACCAGGGCCTGAGGAACAAAACTAGAGCTCGAGGAACAAACCCGGAGCCCGAGGAACACAACCAGAGCCCGAGGAACACAACCAGAGCCCGAGGAACAAAAACAGAGCCCGAGGAACAAAACTAGGGCCCGAAGAAGAAAAGGAGAGCTCGAGGAAGAAATCCAGAGCCCGAGGAACAAAACCAGAGCCTGAGGAAGAAAACCAGAGCCCGAGGAAGTAAACCAGACCCCAAGGAAGAAAACCAGACCTCAAGGAACAAAACCGGAACCCGAGGAACAAAACGAGAGTCCGAGGAAGAAAGCGAGAGCCCGAGGAACATAACCAGTGCCCAAGGAATAAAACCAGAGCTCGAGGAACAAAACCAGAGCCCAAGGACAAAAAGGAAGGCCTGAAGAACAAAACGAGGGCCATAGGAAGAAAACCAGAGCCCGTGGAATAAAACCAGGGCCCGAGGAACCGAACCAGAAACCGAGGAACAAATCCAGAGCCCGAGGAACAAAACTAGCCCTCGAGGAACAAAACCAGAGCCCGAGGAACAAAACCAGAGCCCGAGGAAAACAACCAGGGCCTGAGGAACCAAGCCAGAGCCCGAGGAACAAAACCACCCCTCGAGGTAAAAAACAGGGTCCGAGGAAGAAAACCAGAGCCCGAGGAATAAAACCAGAGCTCGAGGAACAAAACCAGAACCTGAGGAACAAAACGAGAGTTCGAGGAAGAAAATGAGATCCCGAGGAACAAAACCAGTGCCAAAGGAAGAAAACCAGAGCCCGAGGAAGAAAACCAGAGCCCTAGGAAGAAAACTAGAGCTCTTGGAACAAAACCAGGTGCCGAGGAAGAAAAGGAGAGCCCGAGGAACAAAAACAGAGCCCGAGGAACAAAACCAAAGCCCGAAGAACAATATCAGAGCCCAAGGAACAAAAGGAAACCCCGAGGAAGAAAACCAGGGCCTGAGGAACAAAACTAGAGCTCGAGGAACAAACCCGGAGCCTGAGGAACACAACCAGAGCCCGAGGAACACAACCAGAGCCCGAGGAACAAAAACAGAGCCCGAGGAACAAAACTAGGGCCCGAAGAAGAAAAGGAGAGCTCGAGGAAGAAATCCAGAGCCCGAGCAACAAAACCAGAGCCCGAGGAAGAAAACCAGAGCCCGAGGAAGAAAACCAGAGCCCGAGGAAGAAAACCAGACCTCAAGGAACAAAACCAGAACCCGAGGAACAAAACGAGAGTCCGAGGAAGAAAGCGAGAGCCCGACGAACATAACCAGTGCCCAAGGAATAAAACCAGAGCTCGAGGAACAAAATCAGAACCCAAGGACAAAAAGGAAGGCCTGAAGAACAAAACGAGGGCCATAGGAAGAAAACCAGAGCCCGTGGAATAAAACCAGGGCCCGAGGAACCGAACCAGAAACCGAGGAACAAATCCAGAGCCCGAGGAACAAAACTAGCCCTCGAGGAACAAAACCAGAGCGGGAGGAACAAAACCAGAGCCCGAGGAAAACAACCAGGGCCTGAGGAACCAAGCCAGAGCCCGAGGAACAAAACCACCCCTCGAGGTAAAGAAACAGGGTCCGAGGAAGAAAACCAGAGCCCGAGGAAGAAAACTAGAGCCTGAGTGTCCTGGTTTCGGCTGGGATAGGGTTAAATTTCTTCCTAGTGCTGTGTTTTGGATTTAGTATGAGGAGAATGTTGATAACACACTGATGTTTTCAGTTGTTGCTAAGTGCCCTCCTAGTCCAAGGATAGCTCCCGTGCCTACTGACTGAGCTAGGTACACAAGATGGGAGGGAACATAATCAGGACAGCCAGGCCAGCTGGCTAATGGGGTATTCCATACCATGTGACGTCATGCTCAGTATATGAAGGGTAGGCGTGATCCAGGAAGTACCGATCGCTACTTGGTTATCGGTCAGCGCGGGTGGTGAGCAATTGCATTGTGCATCACTAATTTTGTATATTTTATCATTATCATTATTATTTTCCTTTTCTTTCCCTGTTCTATTAAACTGTCTTTATCTCAACCCACGAGTTTTTTCTCACTCTTACCCTTCCGATTCTCTCCCCGTCCCGCTGGGGGTGGGGGGAGTGAGTGAGCGGCTGCGTGGTATTTGGCTGCCTGCCAGGTTAAACCGCGACAGTCCTTTTTGGCGCCCAACGTGGGGCTCGAAGGGTTGAGATAACGACACATCTGACCCGAACGGGTTAAAACAAATTTGTTATAAGCATTCATTATATCAATTTAGTACTCGATGTTCACAATGTTGATTTATTTGCTCTCAGAGTTGTTGGATCTGTTCTTGCAGTTGTGGTATATAGCACCTTACTGGCTGTCTATACTGCTGATTATCAGTTTTTATGTGGGGTTGGTCATCTCTGGGAAATGGATTAAGGTCATTGCTTTGCTATACTGTGTGACCTGGCTTTATGTTATGATAAAATTATTGGTCACGAGCCTGTACTCAGCACTGCCATCATTCCTGTTCTTCAGGAGCTATCTTTTGGAAACTATTAATAATTACACTTTTTACGTCTTCACCTCAGAGGATGAATTTAGGGGGGAGACAGGATGGGACACTTTCTCCCATTTGTTCACCTTCCCCTCCATATCTTCAGAAACTCCTTTTTCTTCTATCCTCTTCATGAAGACGTCTACAATATTCCCTGAGAATTTTGAATATCCTTGGGATGTTCAAACGAGCATGTTCATATTGCTATGTCTTCTGAATGTGGTTCAGGCCTTGTTTAGAGTTAAACAACTATTCAGGAATACTGTCCAGAGATCAACCCCAGCAACAGATACAGTGACTACTCAAACCCCCACGACAGGCACTGTAGCTCCTTCAACCCGCACGGCAACCACTGTGGCTATTCAAACCCCTGCGACAGGCACCGTGGCTACTTCAACCCCCACAACAACCACTATGGCTACTCAGACCCCGGCAACAGTCACTACAGTTACCCCAACCCCCGCAACAGGCACTGCAGCTACCCAAACCCTCGCGACGGGTACTACAGCTGAACCAGAGGACCAACCGTCGCTGGTATCCGTCGCCCCTGTACAGAAGAAGAAATCTTTGAAGCGGAAGTCAGGTCGTGTAGAAAAGGATGATGGAAAACCAGGGACATCACGAGGAGGGGAGGAGGAAGAGGAAGAACTCATAAACGAGACGGAAACCACCCGATCCTTATCCCTGAATGAGTTGCGAGATATGCGGAAAGATTTCGGCCGTCGTCCAGGCAAGCATATTGTTACCTGGCTGCTCCGATGCTGGGATAATGGGGCCAGTAGCCTGGAATTAGAGGGGAAGGAGGCCAAACAGCTGGGATCCCTTGCTAGGGAAGCAGGTATTGACAAAGCAATTGGAAAAGGGACACAGGTCCTCAGCCTCTGGAGGCGACTGCTGTCAGGCGTAAAGGAAAGGTATCCCTTCAAGGAAGATGTTATATATCGCCTAGGCAAATGGACCACTATGGAGAGAGGTATCCAGTACCTGAGAGAACTAGGCGTGCTGTAGGTGGTTTATAGTGACCTGGATGACCCCCTAACACCCAAAGATCCAGATGACGTCCAGTGCACGCGACCCATGTGGCGGAAGTTGGTACGGAGCGCACCAGCATCGTATGCCAGTTCGTTGGCAGTACTGTGCTGGAAAGAGGAAGAAGCACCAACGGTGGATGAGGTGGTTAGCAGACTTCGGGATTTTGAAGAAACTATCTCCTCCTCCCTTGTCTCGGCTGTAGAGAAACTATCCCGAGAGGTCCAGCAACTCAAAGAGGATATGTCTTATTCTCCACCTGTACGGACCAGTATCTCAGCCATTAGGAGTCAGCGTTTTTCTCCTCAAGAGAGAGGATATCGAAAGTACACACCACGGGGCACCCTGTGGTTTTACCTGCGTGACCACGGAGAGGACATGAGGCAGTGGGATGGAAAACCCACCTTCATCCTAGAGGCACGTGTACGTGAGTTGCAAGGAAAAACAATCACACAAGGGGGTTCTCCCAGGAAAAATGCTGCTCCAGTTGTCAGGAAAAACCTGTCTCACGACGGTCCAGTTTCCAGTGAACAGTTCCCCAGACAGAGTAGAAGGGCTGATCTTACTTTGGATTGTAATTGCAATGAAGAAATTCTTGACTCACGTTTGCAAGAAGTGAGAGATGGATACTATGACCAGAACTAGAGGGGCCCTGCCTCCAGCCAGGTGGAGGAAAGGGACAACCGGGTTTACTGGACTGTGTGGATTCGATGGCCTGGCACATCAGACCCACAGGAGTATAAGGCTCTCGTAGACACTGGTGCACAGTGTACCCTGATGCCATCAGGCTATAAAGGGGCAGAACCCATTTGTATTTCTGGAGTGACAGGGGGATCCCAAGAGTTAACTGTATTGGAGGCCGAAGTGAGCCTGACCGGGAATGAGTGGCAGAAGCACCCCATTGTGACTGGCCCAGAGGCTCCGTGCATCCTTGGCACAGACTACCTCAGGAGAGGGTATTTTAAGGACCCAAAAGGGTACCGGTGGGCTTTTGGTATAGCTGCCCTGGAGACGGAGGAAATTAAACAGCTGTCCACCTTGCCCGGTCTCTCACAGGATCCTTCTGTTGTGGGGTTGCTGAGGGTTGAAGAACAACAGGTACCAATCGCTACCACAACAGTGCACCGGCGGCAATACCGCACCAACTGAGACTCTCTGATCCCCATCCATGAGCTGATTCGTCGACTGGAGAGCCAAGGAGTGATCAGCAAGACTCGCTCACCCTTCAACAGTCCCATATGGCCAGTGCGAAAGTCTAATGGAGAGTGGAGACTAACAGTAGACTACCGTGGCCTGAACGAAGTCACGCCGCCACTGAGTGCTGCCGTGCCGGACATGCTAGAACTTCAATACGAACTGGAGTCAAAGGCAGCCAAGTGGTACGCCACAATTGACATTGCTAATGCCTTCTTCTCCATCCCTTTGGCGGCAGAATGCAGGCCACAGTTTGCTTTCACTTGGAGGGGTGTCCAGTACACCTGGAACCGACTGCCCCAGGGGTGGAAACACAGCCCTACCATTTGCCATGGACTGATCCACACCGCACTGGAACAGGGTGAGGCTCCAGAACACCTACAGTACATTGACGACATCATCGTATGGGGCAACACAGCAGAAGAAGTTTTTGAGAAAGGGAAGAAAATAATTCAAATCCTTCTGAAATCTGGTTTTGCCATAAAACAAAGTAAGGTCAAGGGACCTGCACAGGAGATCCAGTTTTTAGGAATAAAATGGCAAGATGGACGTCGTCAGATCCCAACAGATGTGATCAATAAAATAACAGCCATGTCTCCACCAACTAACAAAAAGGAAACGCAAGCTTTCTTAGGCGTTGTGGGTTTTTGGAGAATGCATATTCCAAATTACAGTCAGATCGTAAGCCCTCTCTATCACGTGACCAGGAAGAAGAACGACTTCAAATGGGGCCCTGAGCAACGACAAGCCTTTGAACAAATTAAACAGGAGATAGTTCATGCAGTAGCCCTTGGGCCAGTCCGGGCAGGACAAGATGTAAAGAATGTGCTCTACACCGCAGCCGGGGAGAATGGTCCTACCTGGAGCCTCTGGCAGAAAGCACCAGGGGAGACTCGAGGTCGACCCCTGGGGTTCTGGAGTCGGGGATACAGAGGATCCGAGGCCCGCTACACTCCAACTGAGAAGGAGATATTGGCAGCATATGAAGGGGTTCAAGCTGCTTCGGAAGTGGTTGGTACTGAAGCACAGCTCCTCCTGGCACCCCGACTGCCGGTGCTGGGCTGGATGTTCAAAGGGAGCGTTCCCTCTACACATCATGCAACCGATGCTACGTGGAGTAAGTGGGTCGCACTGATCACACAACGGGCCCGAATAGGAAACCCTAGTCGCCCAGGAATCTTGGAGGTGATCACGAACTGGCCAGAAGGCAAAGATTTTGACATATCCACAGAGGAGGAGGTGATACGTGCTGAAGAAGCCCCACTGTATAATAAACTACCAGAAAACGAGAAGCAATATGCTCTGTTCACTGATGGGTCCTGTCGCCTTGTGGGAAAACATCGGAGGTGGAAAGCTGCTGTATGGAGTCCTATACGCCAAGTTGCAGAAACTGCTGAAGGAGAAGGTGAATCGAGCCAGTTTGCAGAGGTGAAAGCCATCCAGCTGGCCTTGGACATTGCTGAACGAGAAAAATGGCCAGTACTTTATCTCTATACTGACTCATGGATGGTGGCAAATGCCCTGTGGGGGTGGTTGCAGCAATGGAAGCAGAACAACTGGCAGCGCAGAGGTAAACCCATCTGGGCTGCCGCGTTGTGGCAAGATATTGCTGCCCGGGTAGAGAACCTGACTGTAAAAGTACGTCACGTAGATGCTCACGTACCCAAGAGTCGGGCCACTGAGGAACATCAAAATAACGAGCAGGTGGACCAGGCTGCAAAGATTGAAGTGGCTCAGGTGGATTTGGACTGGCAACATAAGGGTGAATTATTTATAGCTCGGTGGGCCCATGACGCGTCAGGCCATCAAGGAAGAGATGCAACATATAGATGGGCTCGTGATCGAGGGGTGGACTTGACCATGGACGCTATTGCACAGGTTATCCACGAATGTGAAACGTGCGCTGCAATCAAACAAGCCAAGCGAGTAAAGCCTCTTTGGTATGGGGGACGATGGTTGAAATATAAATATGGGGAGGCCTGGCAGATTGATTATATCACACTCCCACAAACCCGACACGGTAAGTGCTATGTGCTCACCATGGTGGAAGCAACCACCGGATGGCTGGAAACATATCCTGTGCCCCATGCCACTGCCCGGAACACCATCCTGGGCCTTGAAAAGCAAGTCCTGTGGCGACATGGCACCCCAGAAAGAATTGAGTCAGACAACGGGACTCACTTCCGAAACACCCTCATAGACACCTGGGCCAAAGAGCATGGCATTGAGTGGGTCTATCACATCCCCTACCATGCACCAGCCTCCGGGAAAATCGAACGATACAATGGACTGCTAAAAACTACGCTGAGAGCAATGGGTGGTGGGACATTCAAACATTGGGACACACATTTAGCAAAGGCCACCTGGTTAGTCAATACCAGGGGATCTGCCAATCAAGCTGGCCCTGCCCAATCAAGACTCTTACGTACTGTAGATGGAGATAAAGTCCCTGTCGTGCATATGAGAAATATGCTGGGGAAGACAGTCTGGGTTACTCCTGCCTCTGGCAAGGGAAAACCCATCCGTGGGATTGCTTTTGCTCAAGGACCTGGGTACACTTGGTGGGTGATGCGAAAGGATGGGGAGGTCCGGTGTGTACCTCAAGGGGATTTGATTTTGGGTGAAAATAGCCAGTGAACTGAATTTTGATGTCAACTGTTACATGATATTGTATGTCATTATTTCTATGATATAGCAGTGGTATAGCAGTGAAAATCACCCAGATTAGTGAAGAATGAACTAACTCCAATGAAACCGAGTGAAGTGCAACAATGATAGAACTGGACGAGCGCAGCAGTACCGAAATGAGAACTGGCTTCAGGATGCAACGGCCCAACACCACACACCATCTCTTCGGCCCTGAAAGACTGTTATAACAGATGGAGCCCAAAGTCATGGACTAAATGAACTCAGTGGTCATTTTAGAGGGATAGTCCATAGACCGAGGGAATGATATCTGTGCGTGCATATATATATATGTGTGTATATATTAAGAAAGATAGTGGTGGTTAATTGAAATGTAGTAAAAAAGATGTGAGACCTAAGCACGACGTAAATGGTATGGAATAAGGGGTGGATACTGTCCTGGTTTCGGCTGGGATAGGGTTAAATTTCTTCCTAGTGCTGTGTTTTGGATTTAGTATGAGGAGAATGTTGATAACACACTGATGTTTTCAGTTGTTGCTAAGTGCCCTCCTAGTCCAAGGACAGCTCCCGTGCCTACTGACTGAGCTAGGTACACAAGATGGGAGGGAACATAATCAGGACAGCCAGGCCAGCTGGCTAATGGGGTATTCCATACCATGTGACGTCATGCTCAGTATATGAAGGGTAGGCGTGATCCAGGAAGTACCGATCGCTACTTGGTTATCGGTCAGCGCGGGTGGTGAGCAATTGCATTGTGCATCACTAATTTTGTATATTTTATCATTATCATTATTATTTTCCTTTTCTTTCCCTGTTCTATTAAACTGTCTTTATCTCAACCCACAAGTTTTTTCTCACTCTTACCCTTCCGATTCTCTCCCCGTCCCGCTGGGGGTGGGGGGAGTGAGTGAGCGGCTGCGTGGTATATGGCTGCCTGCCAGGTTAAACCGCGACACTGAGGAAAAAAACCAGAGCCCGAGGAAGAAAACCAGACCTCGATGAACAAAACCAGAGCCCGAGGATCAGAACCAGAGCCCGAGGAAGAAAACCAGACCTCGATGAACAAAACCAGAGCCCGAGGAATAAAACCAGAGCTCGAGGAACAAAACCAGAACCCGAGGAACAAAACGAGAGTTCGAGGAAGAAAAGGAGAGCTCGAGGAAGAAATCCAGAGCCCGAGCAACAAAACCAGAGCCTGAGGAAGAAAACCAGAGCCCGAGGAAGAAAACCAGAGCCCGAGGAAGAAAACCAGACCTCAAGGAACAAAACCAGAACCCGAGGAACAAATCGTGAGTCTGAGGAAGAAAGCGAGAGCCCGACGAACATAACCAGTGCCCAAGGAATAAAACCAGAGCTCGAGGAAAAAAACCAGAACCCAAGGACAAAAAGGAAGGCCTGAAGAACAAAACGAGGGCCATAGGAAGAAAACCAGAGCCCGTGGAATAAAACCAGGGCCCGAGGAACCGAACCAGAAACCGAGGAACAAATCCAGAGCCCGAGGAACAAAACTAGCCCTCGAGGAACAAAACCAGAGCCCGAGGAACAGAACCAGAGCCCGAGGAAAACAACCAGAGCCTGAGGAACCAAGCCAGAGCCCGAGGAACAAAACCACCCCTCGAGGTAAAGAAACAGGGTCCGAGGAAGAAAACCAGAGCCCGAGGAATAAAACCAGAGCTTGAGGAACAAAACCAGAACCCGAGGAACAAAACGAGAGTTCGAGGAAGAAAATGAGAGCCCGAGGAACAAAACCAGTGCCAAAGGAAGAAAACCAGAGCCCGAGGAAGAAAACCAGAGCCCGAGGAAGAAAACTAGAGCTCTTGGAACAAAACCAGGTGCCGAGGAAGAAAAGGAGAGCCCGAGGAACAAAAACAGAGCCCGAGGAACAAAACCAAAGCCCGAAGAACAATATCAGAGCCCAAGGAACAAAAGGAAACCCCGAGGAAGAAAACCAGGGCCTGAGGAACAAAACTAGAGCTCGAGGAACAAACCCGGAGCCCGAGGAACACAACCAGAGCCCGAGGAACACAACCAGAGCCCGAGGAACAAAAACAGAGCCCGAGGAACAAAACTAGGGCCCGAAGAAGAAAAGGAGAGCTCGAGGAAGAAATCCAGAGCCCGAGCAACAAAACCAGAGCCTGAGGAAGAAAACCAGAGCCCGAGGAAGAAAACCAGAGCCCGAGGAAGAAAACCAGAGCCCGAGGAAGAAAATCAGAGCTCAAGGAACAAAACCAGAACCCGAGGAACAAAACGAGAGTTCGAGGAAGAAAACGAGAGCCCGAGGAACATAACCAGTGCCCAAGGAATAAAACCAGAGCTCGAGGAACAAAACCAGAGCCCAAGGACAAAAAGGAAGGCCTGAAGAACAAAACGAGGGCCATAGGAAGAAAACCAGAGCCCGTGGAATAAAACCAGGGCCCGAGGAACCGAACCAGAAACCGAGGAACAAATCCAGAGCCCGAGGAACAAAACTAGCCCTCGAGGAACAAAACCAGAGCCCGAGGAACAAAACCAGAGCCCGAGGAAAACAACCAGGGCCTGAGGAACCAAGCCAGAGCCCGAGGAACAAAACCACCCCTCGAGGTAAAGAAACAGGGTCCGAGGAAGAAAATCAGAGCCCGAGGAAGAAAACCAGAGCCTGAGGAACAAAACCAGAGCCCGAGGAAGAAAACAAGCCCTCGATGAACAAAACCAGAGCCCGAGGAACAGAACCAGAGCCCGAGGAAAACAACCAGGGCCTGAGGAACCAAGCCAGAGCCCGAGGAACAAAACCACCCCTCGAGGTAAAGAAACAGGGTCCGAGGAAGAAAACCAGAGCCCGAGGAACAAAACCAGAGCCTGAGGAACCAAGCCAGAGCCCGAGGAACAAAACCACCCCTCGAGGTAAAGAAACAGGGTCCGAGGAAGAAAACCAGAGCTCGAGGAACAAAACCAGAACCCGAGGAACAAAACGAGAGCTCGAGGAAGAAAACCAGAGCCCGAGGAATAAAACCAGTGCCAAAGGAAGAAAACTAGAGGTCTTGGAACAAAACCAGGTGCCGAGGAAGAAAAGGAGAGCCCGAGGAACAAAAACAGAGCCCGAGGAACAAAACGAGAGTCCGAGGAAGAAAGCGAGAGCCCGAGGAACATAACCAGTGCCCAAGGAATAAAACCAGAGCTCGAGGAACAAAACCAGAACCCAAGGACAAAAAGGAAGGCCTGAAGAACAAAACGAGGGCCATAGGAAGAAAACCAGAGCCCGTGGAATAAAACCAGGGCCCGAGGAACCGAACCAGAGACCGAGGAACAAATCCAGAGCCCGAGGAACAAAACTAGACCTCGAGGAACAAAACCAGAGCGGGAGGAACAAAACCAGAGCCCGAGGAAAACAACCAGGGCCTGAGGAACCAAACCAGAGCCCGAGGAACAAAACCACCCCTCGAGGTAAAGAAACAGGGTCCGAGGAAGAAAACCAGAGCCCGAGGAAGAAAACCAGAGCCTGAGGAACAAAACCAGAGCCCGAGGAAGAAAACAAGCCCTCGATGAAAAAAACCAGAGCCTAAGGAACAGAACCAGAGCCCGAGGAAAACAACCAGGGCCTGAGGAACCAAGCCAGAGCCCGAGGAACAAAACCACCCCTCGAGGTAAAGAAACAGGGTCCGAGGAAGAAAACCAGAGCCCGAGGAACAAAACCAGAGCCTGAGGAACCAAGCCAGAGCCCGAGGAACAAAACCACCCCTCGAGGTAAAGAAACAGGGTCCGAGGAAGAAAACCAGAGCCCGAGGAATAAAACCAGAGCTCGAGGAACAAAACCAGAACCCGAGGAACAAAACGAGAGTTCGAGGAAGAAAACGAGAGCCCGAGGAACAAAACCAGTGCCAAAGGAAGAAAACCAGAGCCCGAGGAAGGAAACCAGAGCCCGAGGAAGAAAACTAGAGCTCTTGGAACAAAACCAGGTGCCGAGGAAGAAAAGGAGAGCCCGAGGAACAAAAACAGAGCCCGAGGAACAAAACCAAAGCCCGAAGAACAATATCAGAGCCCAAGGAACAAAAGGAAACCCCGAGGAAGAAAACCAGGGCCTGAGGAACAAAACTAGAGCTCGAGGAACAAACCCGGAGCCCGAGGAACACAACCAGAGCCCGAGGAACAAAAACAGAGCCCGAGGAACAAAACTAGGGCCTGAAGAAGAAAAGGAGAGCTCGAGGAAGAAATCCAGAGCCCGAGCAACAAAACCAGAGCCTGAGGAAGAAAACCAGAGCCCGAGGAAGAAAACCAGACCGCAAGGAAGAAAACCAGACCTCAAGGAACAAAACCAGAACCCGAGGAACAAAACGAGAGTCCGAGGAAGAAAGCGAGAGCCCGACGAACATAACCAGTGCCCAAGGAATAAAACCAGAGCTCGAGGAACAAAACCAGAACCCAAGGACAAAAAGGAAGGCCTGAAGAACAAAACGAGGGCCATAGGAAGAAAACCAGAGCCCGTGGAATAAAACCAGGGCCCGAGGAACCGAACCAGAAACCGAGGAACAAATCCAGAGCCCGAGGAACAAAACTAGCCCTCGAGGAAGAAAACCAGAGCCCGAGGAACAAAACCAGAGCCCGAAGAAAACAACCAGGGCCTGAGGAACCAAGCCAGAGCCCGAGGAACAAAACCACCCCTCGAGGTAAAGAAACAGGGTCCGAGGAAGAAAACCAGAGCCTGAGGAACAAAACCAGAGCCCGAGGAAGAAAACAAGCCCTCGATGAAAAAAACCAGAGCCCAAGGAACAGAACCAGAGCCCGAGGAAAACAACCAGGGCCTGAGGAACCAAGCCAGAGCCCGAGGAACAAAACCACCCCTCGAGGTAAAGAAACAGGGTCCGAGGAAGAAAACCAGAGCCCGAGGAACAAAACCAGAGCCTGAGGAACCAAGCCAGAGCCCGAGGAAGAAAACCACCCCTCGAGGTAAAGAAACAGGGTCCGAGGAAGAAAACCAGAGCCCGAGGAATAAAACCAGAGCTCGAGCAACAAAACCAGAACCCGAGGAACAAAACGAGAGTACGAGGAAGAAAACGAGAGCCCGAGGAAAAAAACCAGTGCCAAAGGAAGAAAACCAGAGCCCGAGGAAGAAAACCAGAGCCTGAGGAACAAAACCAAAGCCCGAAGAACAATATCAGAGCCCAAGGAACAAAAGGAAACCCCGAGGAAGAAAACCAGGGCCTGAGGAACAAAACTAGAGCTCGAGGAACAAACCCGGAGCCCGAGGAACACAACCAGAGCCCGAGGAACACAACCAGAGCCCGAGGAACAAAAACAGAGCCCGAGGAACAAAACTAGGGCCCGAAGAAGAAAAGGAGAGCTCGAGGAAGAAATCCAGAGCCCGAGCAACAAAACCAGAGCCTGAGGAAGAAAACCAGAGCCCGAGGAAGAAAACCAGAGCCCGAGGAAGAAAACTAGAGCTCTTGGAACAAAACCAGGTGCCGAGGAAGAAAAGGATAGCCCGAGGAACAAAAACAGAGCCCGAGGAAAAAAACCAAAGCCCGAAGAACAATATCAGAGCCCAAGGAACAAAAGGAAACCCCGAGGAAGAAAACCAGGGCCTGAGGAACAAAACTAGAGCTCGAGGAACAAACCCGGAGCCCGAGGAACACAACCAGGTCCCGAGGAACACAACCAGAGCCCGAGGAACAAAAACAGAGCCCGAGGAACAAAACTAGGGCCCGAAGAAGAAAAGGAGAGCTCGAGGAAGAAATCCAGAGCCCGAGCAACAAAACCAGAGCCTGAGGAAGAAAACCAGAGCCCGAGGAAGAAAACCAGACCGCAAGGAAGAAAACCAGACCTCAAGGAACAACACCAGAACCCGAGGAACAAAACGAGAGTCCGAGGAAGAAAGCGAGAGCCCGACGAACATAACCAGTGCCCAAGGAATAAAACCAGAGCTCGAGGAACAAAACCAGAACCCAAGGACAAAAAGGAAGGCCTGAAGAACAAAACGAGGGCCATAGGAAGAAAACCAGAGCCCGTGGAATAAAACCAGGGCCCGAGGAACCGAACCAGAAACCGAGGAACAAATCCAGAGCCCGAGGAACAAAACTAGCCCTCGAGGAAGAAAACCAGAGCCCGAGGAACAAAACCAGAGCCCGAAGAAAACAACCAGGGCCTGAGGAACCAAGCCAGAGCCCGAGGAACAAAACCACCCCTCGAGGTAAAGAAACAGGGTCCGAGGAAGAAAACCAGAGCCTGAGGAACAAAACCAGAGCCCGAGGAAGAAAACAAGCCCTCGATGAAAAAAACCAGAGCCCAAGGAACAGAACCAGAGCCCGAGGAAAACAACCAGGGCCTGAGGAACCAAGCCAGAGCCCGAGGAACAAAACCACCCCTCGAGGTAAAGAAACAGGGTCCGAGGAAGAAAACCAGAGCCCGAGGAACAAAACCAGAGCCTGAGGAACCAAGCCAGAGCCCGAGGAAGAAAACCACCCCTCGAGGTAAAGAAACAGGGTCCGAGGAAGAAAACCAGAGCCCGAGGAATAAAACCAGAGCTCGAGCAACAAAACCAGAACCCGAGGAACAAAACGAGAGTACGAGGAAGAAAACGAGAGCCCGAGGAAAAAAAACAGTGCCAAAGGAAGAAAACCAGAGCCCGAGGAAGAAAACCAGAGCCTGAGGAACAAAACCAGAGCCCGTGGAAGAAAACCAGACCTCGATGAACAAAACCAGAGCCCGAGGAACAGACCCAGAGCCCGAGGAACACAACCAGAGCCCGAGGAAGAAAACCAGACCTCGATGAACAAAAACAGAGCCCGAGGAATAAAACCAGAGCTCAAGGAACAACACCAGAACCCGAGGAACAAAACGAGAGTTCGAGGAAGAAAACGAGAGCCCGAGGAACAAAACCAGTGCCAAAGGAAGAAAACCAGAGCCCGAGGAAGAAAACTAGAGCTCTTGGAACAAAACCAGGTGCCGAGGAAGAAAAGGAGAGCCCGAGGAACAAAAACAGAGCCCGAGGAACAAAACCAAAGCCCAAGGAACAAAAGGAAACCCCGAGGAAGAAAACCAGGGCCTGAGGAACAAAACTAGAGCTCGAGGAACAAACCCGGAGCCCGAGGAACACAACCAGAGCCCGAGGAACACAACCAGAGCCCGAGGAACAAAAACAGAGCCCGAGGAACAAAACTAGGGACCGAAGAAGAAAAGGAGAGCTCGAGGAAGAAATCCAGAGCCCGAGCAACAAAATCAGAGCCTGAGGAAAAAAACCAGAGCCCGAGGAAGAAAATCAGCACCCGAGGAAGAAAACTAGAGCTCTTGGAACAAAACCAGGTGCCAAGGAAGAAAAGGAGAGCCCGAGGAACAAAAACAAAGCCCGAGGAACAAAACCAAAGCCCGAAGAACAATATCAGAGCCCAAGGAACAAAAGGAAATCCCGAGGAAGAAAACCAGGGCCTGAGGAACAAAACTAGAGCTCGAGGAACAAACCCGGAGCCCGAGGAACACAACCAGGTCCCGAGGAACACAACCAGAGCCCGAGGAACAAAAACAGAGCCCGAGGAACAAAACTAGGGCCCGAAGAAGAAAAGGAGAGCTCGAGGAAGAAATCCAGAGCCCGAGCAACAAAACCAGAGCCTGAGGAAGAAAACCAGGGCCCGAGGAAGAAAACCAGACCCCAAGGAAGAAAACCAGACCTCAAGGAACAAAACCAGAACCCGAGGAACAAAACGAGAGTTCGAGGAAGAAAACGAGAGCCCGAGGAACATAACCTGTGCCCAAGGAATAAAACCAGAGCTCGAGGAACAAAACCAGAGCCTAAGGACAAAAAGGAAGGCCTGAAGAACAAAACGAGGGCCATAGGAAGAAAACCAGAGCCCGTGGAATAAAACCAGGGCCTGAGGAACCGAACCAGAAACCGAGGAACAAGTCCAGAGCCCGAGGAACAAAACTAGCCCTCGAGGAACAAAACCAGAGCCCGAGGAACAAAACCAGAGCCCGAGGAAAACAACCAGGGCCTGAGGAACCAAGCCAGAGCCCGAGGAACAAAACCACCCCTCGAGGTAAAGAAACAGGGTCCGAGGAAGAAAACCAGAGCCCGAGGAAGAAAACCAGAGCCTGAGGAACAAAACCGGAGCCCGAGGAAGAAAACCAGACCTCGATGAACAAAACCAGAGCCCGAGGAATAAAACCAGAGCCCAAGGAAGAAAACCAGAGCTCAAGGAACAAAACCAGAACCCGAGGAACAAAACGAGAGTTGGAGGAAGAAAACGAGAGCCCGAGGAACAAAACCAGTGCCAAAGGAAGAAAACCAGAGCCCGAGGAAGAAAACCAGAGCCCGAGGAAGAAAACCAGAGCCCGAGGAAGAAAACCAGACCTCAAGGAACAAAACCAGAACCCGAGGAACAAAACGAGAGCCCGAGGAACATAACCAGTGCCCAAGGAATAAAACCAGAGCTCGAGGAACAAAACCAGAGCCCAAGGACAAAAAGGAAGGCCTGAAGAACAAAACGAGGGCCATAGGAAGAAAACCAGAGCCCGTGGAATAAAACCAGGGCCCGAGGAACCGAACCAGAAACCGAGGAACAAGTCCAGAGCCCGAGGAACAAAACTAGCCCTCGAGGAAGAAAACCAGAGCCCGAGGAAGAAAACCAGAGCCCGAGGAAAACAACCAGGGCCTGAGGAACCAAGCCAGAGCCCGAGGAACAAAACCACCCCTCGAGGTAAAGAAACAGGGTCCGAGGAACAAAACCAGAGCCCGAGGAAGAAAACCAGAGCCTGAGGAACAAAACCAGAGCCCGAGGAATAAAACCAGAGCTCAAGGAACAAAACCAGAACCCGAGGAACAAAACGAGAGTTCGAGGAAGAAAACGAGATCCTGAGGAACAAAACCAGTGCCAAAGGAAGAAAACCAGAGCCCGAGGAAGAAAACCAGAGCCCGAGGAACAAAACCAGGTGCCGAGGAAGAAAAGGAGAGCCCGAGGAACAAAAACAGAGCCCGAGGAACAAAACCAAAGCCCGAAGAACAATATCAGAGCCCAAAGAACAAAAGGAAACCCCGAGGAAGAAAACCAGGGCCTGAGGAACAAAACTAGAGCTCGAGGAACAAACCCGGAGCCCGAGGAACACAACCAGGGCCCGAGGAACACAACCAGAGCCCGAGGAACAAAAACAGAGCCCGAGGAACAAAACTAGGGCCCGAAGAAGAAAAGGAGAGCTCGAGGAAGAAATCCAGAGCCCGAGCAACAAAACCAGAGCCTGAGGAAGAAAACCAGAGCCCGAGGAAGAAAACCAGAGCCCGAGGAAGAAAACCAGACCCCAAGGAAGAAAACCAGACCTCAAGGAACAAAACCAGAACCCGAGGAACAAAACGAGAGTCCGAGGAAGAAAACGAGAGCCCGAGGAACATAACCAGTGCCCAAGGAATAAAACCAGAGCTCGAGGAACAAAACCAGAGCCCAAGGACAAAAAGGAAGGCCTGAAGAACAAAACGAGGGCCATAGGAAGAAAACCAGAGCCCGTGGAATAAAACCAGGGCCCGAGGAACCGAACCAGAAACCGAGGAACAAATCCAGAGCCCGAGGAACAAAACTAGCCCTCGAGGAACAAAACCAGAGCCCGAGGAAAACAACCAGGGCCTGAGGAACCAAGCCAGAGCCCGAGGAACAAAACCACCCCTCGAGGTAAAGAAACAGGGTCCGTGGAAGAAAACCAGAGCCCGAGGAACAAAACTAGAGCCTGAGGAACAAAACCAGAGCCCGAGGAAGAAAACAAGCCCTCGATGAACAAAACCAGAGCCCGAGGAACAGAACCAGAGCCCGAGGACCACAACCAGAGCCCGAGGAAGAAAACCAGACCTCGATGAACAAAACCAGAGCCCGAGGAATAAAACCAGAGCTCAAGGAACAAAAAACCAGAACCCGAGGAACAAAACAAGAGTTCGAGGAAGAAAACGAGAGCCCGAGGAACAAAACCAGTGCCAAAGGAAGAAAACCAGAGCCCGAGGAAGAAAACCAGAGCCCGAGGAAGAAAACTAGAGCTCTTGGAACAAAACCAGGTGCCGAGGAAGAAAAGGAGAGCCCGAGGAACAAAACCAAAGCCCAAAGAACAATATCAGAGCCCAAGGAACAAAAGGAAACCCTGAGGAAGAAAACCAGGGCCTGAGGAACAAAACTAGAGCCTGAGGAAGAAAACCAGAGCCCGAGGAAGAAAACCAGAGCCCGAGGAAGAAAACTAGAGCCTGAGGAAGAAAACCAGAGCCCGAGGAAGAAAACCAGAGCCCGAGGAAGAAAACTAGAGCTCTTCGAACAAAACAAGGTGCCAGGGAAGAAAAGGAGAGCCCGAGGAACAAAAACAGAGCCCGAGGAACAAAACCAAAGCCCGAAGAACAATATCAGAGCCCAAGGAACAAAAGGAAACCCCGAGGAAGAAAACCAGGGCCTGAGGAACAAAACTAGAGCTCGAGGAACAAACCCGGAGCCCGAGGAACACAACCAGGGCCCGAGGAACACAACCAGAGCCCGAGGAATAAAAACAGAGCCCGAGGAACAAAACTAGGGTCCGAAGAAGAAAAGGAGAGCTCGAGGAAGAAATCCAGAGCCCGAGCAACAAAACCAGAGCCTGAGGAAGAAAACCAGAGCCCGAGGAAGAAAACCAGAGCCCGAGGAACAAAACAAGAGTCCGAGGAGGAAAACGAGAGCCCGACGAACATAACCAGTGCCCAAGGCATAAAACCAGAGCTCGAGGAACAAAACCAGAGCCCAAGGACAAAAAGGAGGGCCTGAAGAACAAAACGAGGGCCATAGGAAGAAAACCAGAGCCCGTGGAATAAAACCAGGGCCCGAGGAACCGAACCAGAAACCGAGGAACAAATCCAGAGCCCGAGGAACAAAACTAGCCCTCGAGGAACATAACCAGAGCCCGAGGAACAAAACCAGAGCCCGAGGAAAACAACCAGGGCCTGAGGAACCAAGCCAGAGCCCGAGGAACAAAACTAGAGCCCGAAGAAGAAAAGGAGAGCTCGAGGAAGAAATCCAGAGCCCGAGCAACAAAACCAGAGCCTGAGGAAGAAAACCAGAGCCCGAGGAAGAAAACCAGAGCCCGAGGAAGAAAACCAGAGCCCGAGGAACAAAACCGGAACCCAAGGAAGAAAACAAGACCTCAAGGAAGAAAACCAGAACCCGAGGAACAAAACGAGAGTTCGAGGAAGAAAACGAGAGCCCGAGGAACAAAACCAGTGCCAAAGGAAGAAAACCAGAGCCCGAGGAAGAAAACCAGAGCCCGAGGAAGAAAACTAGAGCTCTTGGAACAAAACCAGGTGCCGAGGAAGAAAAGGAGAGCCCGAGGAACAAAAACAGAGCCCGAGGAACAAAACCAAAGCCCGAAGAACAATATCAGAGCCCAAAAAACAAAAGGAAACCCCGAGGAAGAAAACCAGGGCCTGAGGAACAAAACTAGAGCTCGAGGAACAAACCCGGAGCCCGAGGAACACAACCAGGGCCCGAGGAAAACAACCAGAGCCCGAGGAAGAAATCCAGTGCCCGAGCAACAAAACCAGAGCCTGAGGAAGAAAACCAGAGCCCGAGGAAGAAAACCAGAGCCCGAGGAAGAAAACCAGACCCCAAGGAAGAAAACCAGACCTCAAGGAAGAAAACCAGAACCCGAGGAACAAAACGAGAGTCCGAGGAAGAAAACGAGAGCCCGAGGAACATAACCAGTGCCCAAGGAATAAAACCAGAGCTCGAGGAACAAAACCAGAGCCCAAGGACAAAAAGGAAGGCCTGAAGAACAAAACGAGGGCCATAGGAAGAAAACCAGAGCCCATGGAATAAAACCAGGGCCCGAGGAACCGAACCAGAAACCGAGGAACAAGTCCAGAGCCCGAGGAACAAAACTAGCCCTCGAGGAACAAAACCAGAGCCCGAGGAACAAAACCAGAGCCCGAGGAAAACAACCAGGGCCTGAGGAACCAAGCCAGAGCCCGAGGAACAAAACCACCCCTCGAGGTAAAGAAACAGGGTCCGAGGAAGAAAACCAGAGCCCGAGGAAGAAAACCAGAGCCTGAGGAACAAAACCAGAGCCCGAGGAAGAAAACCAGACCTTGATGAACAAAACCAGAGCCCGAGGAATAAAACCAGAGCTCAAGGAACAAAACCAGAACCCGAGGAACAAAACGAGAGTTCGAGGAAGAAAACGAGATCCTGAGGAACAAAACCAGTGCCAAAGGAAGAAAACCAGAGCCCGAGGAAGAAAACTAGAGCTCTTGGAACAAAACCAGGTGCCGAGGAAGAAAAGGAGAGCCCGAGGAACAAAAACAGAGCCCGAGGAACAAAACCAAAGCCCAAGGAACAAAAGGAAACCCCGAGGAAGAAAACCAGGGCCTGAGGAACAAAACTAGAGCCTGAGGAAGAAAACCAGAGCCCGAGGAAGAAAACCAGAGCCCGAGGAAGAAAACTAGAGCCTGAGGAAGAAAACCAGAGCCCGAGGAAGAAAACCAGAGCCCGAGGAAGAAAACTAGAGCTCTTCGAACAAAACAAGGTGCCAGGGAAGAAAAGGAGAGCCCGAGGAACAAAAACAGAGCCCGAGGAACAAAACCAAAGCCCGAAGAACAATATCAGAGCCCAAGGAACAAAAGGAAACCCCGAGGAAGAAAACCAGGGCCTGAGGAACAAAACTAGAGCTCGAGGAACAAACCCGGAGCCCGAGGAACACAACCAGGGCCCGAGGAACACAACCAGAGCCCGAGGAATAAAAACAGAGCTCGAGGAACAAAACTAGGTTCCGAAGAAGAAAAGGAGAGCTCGAGGAAGAAATCCAGAGCCCGAGCAACAAAACCAGAGCCTGAGGAAGAAAACCAGAGCCCGAGGAAGAAAACCAGAGCCTGAGGAACAAAACAAGAGTCCGAGGAGGAAAACGAGAGCCCGACGAACATAACCAGTGCCCAAGGCATAAAACCAGAGCTCGAGGAACAAAACCAGAGCCCAAGGACAAAAAGGAGGGCCTGAAGAACAAAACGAGGGCCATAGGAAGAAAACCAGAGCCCGTGGAATAAAACCAGGGCCCGAGGAACCGAACCAGAAACCGAGGAACAAATCCAGAGCCCGAGGAACAAAACTAGCCCTCGAGGAACATAACCAGAGCCCGAGGAACAAAACCAGAGCCCGAGGAAAACAACCAGGGCCTGAGGAACCAAGCCAGAGCCCGAGGAACAAAACTAGAGCCCGAAGAAGAAAAGGAGAGCTCGAGGAAGAAATCCAGAGCCCGAGCAACAAAACCAGAGCCTGAGGAAGAAAACCAGAGCCCGAGGAAGAAAACCAGAGCCCGAGGAAGAAAACCAGAGCCCGAGGAACAAAACCGGAACCCAAGGAAGAAAACAAGACCTCAAGGAAGAAAACCAGAACCCGAGGAACAAAACGAGAGTTCGAGGAAGAAAACGAGAGCCCGAGGAACAAAACCAGTGCCAAAGGAAGAAAACCAGAGCCCGAGGAAGAAAACCAGAGCCCGAGGAAGAAAACTAGAGCTCTTGGAACAAAACCAGGTGCCGAGGAAGAAAAGGAGAGCCCGAGGAACAAAAACAGAGCCCGAGGAACAAAACCAAAGCCCGAAGAACAATATCAGAGCCCAAAAAACAAAAGGAAACCCCGAGGAAGAAAACCAGGGCCTGAGGAACAAAACTAGAGCTCGAGGAACAAACCCGGAGCCCGAGGAACACAACCAGGGCCCGAGGAAAACAACCAGAGCCCGAGGAAGAAATCCAGTGCCCGAGCAACAAAACCAGAGCCTGAGGAAGAAAACCAGAGCCCGAGGAAGAAAACCAGAGCCCGAGGAAGAAAACCAGACCCCAAGGAAGAAAACCAGACCTCAAGGAAGAAAACCAGAACCCGAGGAACAAAACGAGAGTCCGAGGAAGAAAACGAGAGCCCGAGGAACATAACCAGTGCCCAAGGAATAAAACCAGAGCTCGAGGAACAAAACCAGAGCCCAAGGACAAAAAGGAAGGCCTGAAGAACAAAACGAGGGCCATAGGAAGAAAACCAGAGCCCATGGAATAAAACCAGGGCCCGAGGAACCGAACCAGAAACCGAGGAACAAGTCCAGAGCCCGAGGAACAAAACTAGCGCTCGAGGAACAAAACCAGAGCCCGAGGAACAAAACCAGAGCCCGAGGAAAACAACCAGGGCCTGAGGAACCAAGCCAGAGCCCGAGGAACAAAACCACCCCTCGAGGTAAAGAAACAGGGTCCGAGGAAGAAAACCAGAGCCCGAGGAAGAAAACCAGAGCCTGAGGAACAAAACCAGAGCCCGAGGAAGAAAACCAGACCTTGATGAACAAAACCAGAGCCCGAGGAATAAAACCAGAGCTCAAGGAACAAAACCAGAACCCGAGGAACAAAACGAGAGTTCGAGGAAGAAAACGAGATCCTGAGGAACAAAACCAGTGCCAAAGGAAGAAAACCAGAGCCCGAGGAAGAAAACTAGAGCTCTTGGAACAAAACCAGGTGCCGAGGAAGAAAAGGAGAGCCCGAGGAACAAAAACAGAGCCCGAGGAACAAAACCAAAGCCCAAGGAACAAAAGGAAACCCCGAGGAAGAAAACCAGGGCCTGAGGAACAAAACTAGAGCTCGAGGAACAAACCCGGAGCCCGAGGAACACAACCAGAGCCCGAGGAACACAACCAGAGCCCGAGGAACAAAAACAGAGCCCGAGGAACAAAACTAGGGTCCGAAGAAGAAAAGGAGAGCTCGAGGAAGAAAACCAGAGCCCGAGCAACAAAATCAGAGCCTGAGGAAGAAAACCAGAGCCCGAGGAAGAAAATCAGCACCCGAGGAAGAAAACTAGAGCTCTTGGAACAAAACCAGGTGCCAAGGAAGAAAAGGAGAGCCCGAGGAACAAAAACAAAGCCCGAGGAACAAAACCAAAGCCCGAAGAACAATATCAGAGCCCAAGGAACAAAAGGAAATCCCGAGGAAGAAAACCAGGGCCTGAGGAACAAAACTAGAGCTCGAGGAACAAACCCGGAGCCCGAGGAACACAACCAGGTCCCGAGGAACACAACCAGAGCCCGAGGAACAAAAACAGAGCCCGAGGAACAAAACTAGGGCCCGAAGAAGAAAAGGAGAGCTCGAGGAAGAAATCCAGAGCCCGAGCAACAAAACCAGAGCCTGAGGAAGAAAACCAGGGCCCGAGGAAGAAAACCAGACCCCAAGGAAGAAAACCAGACCTCAAGGAACAAAACCAGAACCCGAGGAACAAAACGAGAGTTCGAGGAAGAAAACGAGAGCCCGAGGAACATAACCTGTGCCCAAGGAATAAAACCAGAGCTCGAGGAACAAAACCAGAGCCTAAGGACAAAAAGGAAGGCCTGAAGAACAAAACGAGGGCCATAGGAAGAAAACCAGAGCCCGTGGAATAAAACCAGGGCCTGAGGAACCGAACCAGAAACCGAGGAACAAGTCCAGAGCCCGAGGAACAAAACTAGCCCTCGAGGAACAAAACCAGAGCCCGAGGAACAAAACGAGAGCCCGAGGAAAACAACCAGGGCCTGAGGAACCAAGCCAGAGCCCGAGGAACAAAACCACCCCTCGAGGTAAAGAAACAGGGTCCGAGGAAGAAAACCAGAGCCCGAGGAAGAAAACCAGAGCCTGAGGAACAAAACCGGAGCCCGAGGAAGAAAACCAGACCTCGATGAACAAAACCAGAGCCCGAGGAATAAAACCAGAGCCCAAGGAAGAAAACCAGAGCTCAAGGAACAAAACCAGAACCCGAGGAACAAAACGAGAGTTGGAGGAAGAAAACGAGAGCCCGAGGAACAAAACCAGTGCCAAAGGAAGAAAACCAGAGCCCGAGGAAGAAAACCAGAGCCCGAGGAAGAAAACCAGAGCCCGAGGAAGAAAACCAGACCTCAAGGAACAAAACCAGAACCCGAGGAACAAAACGAGAGCCCGAGGAACATAACCAGTGCCCAAGGAATAAAACCAGAGCTCGAGGAACAAAACCAGAGCCCAAGGACAAAAAGGAAGGCCTGAAGAACAAAACGAGGGCCATAGGAAGAAAACCAGAGCCCGTGGAATAAAACCAGGGCCTGAGGAACCGAACCAGAAACCGAGGAACATGTCCAGAGCCCGAGGAACAAAACTAGCCCTCGAGGAAGAAAACCAGAGCCCGAGGAAGAAAACCAGAGCCCGAGGAAAACAACCAGGGCCTGAGGAACCAAGCCAGAGCCCGAGGAACAAAACCACCCCTCGAGGTAAAGAAACAGGGTCCGAGGAACAAAACCAGAGCCCGAGGAAGAAAACCAGAGCCTGAGGAACAAAACCAGAGCCCGAGGAATAAAACCAGAGCTCAAGGAACAAAACCAGAACCCGAGGAACAAAACGAGAGTTCGAGGAAGAAAACGAGATCCTGAGGAACAAAACCAGTGCCAAAGGAAGAAAACCAGAGCCCGAGGAAGAAAACCAGAGCCCGAGGAACAAAACCAGGTGCCGAGGAAGAAAAGGAGAGCCCGAGGAACAAAAACAGAGCCCGAGGAACAAAACCAAAGCCCGAAGAACAATATCAGAGCCCAAAGAACAAAAGGAAACCCCGAGGAAGAAAACCAGGGCCTGAGGAACAAAACTAGAGCTCGAGGAACAAACCCGGAGCCCGAGGAACACAACCAGGGCCCGAGGAACACAACCAGAGCCCGAGGAACAAAAACAGAGCCCGAGGAACAAAACTAGGGCCCGAAGAAGAAAAGGAGAGCTCGAGGAAGAAATCCAGAGCCCGAGCAACAAAACCAGAGCCTGAGGAAGAAAACCAGAGCCCGAGGAAGAAAACCAGAGCCCGAGGAAGAAAACCAGACCCCAAGGAAGAAAACCAGACCTCAAGGAACAAAACCAGAACCCGAGGAACAAAACGAGAGTCCGAGGAAGAAAACGAGAGCCCGAGGAACATAACCAGTGCCCAAGGAATAAAACCAGAGCTCGAGGAACAAAACCAGAGCCCAAGGACAAAAAGGAAGGCCTGAAGAACAAAACGAGGGCCATAGGAAGAAAACCAGAGCCCGTGGAATAAAACCAGGGCCCGAGGAACCGAACCAGAAACCGAGGAACAAATCCAGAGCCCGAGGAACAAAACTAGCCCTCGAGGAACAAAACCAGAGCCCGAGGAAAACAACCAGGGCCTGAGGAACCAAGCCAGAGCCCGAGGAACAAAACCACCCCTCGAGGTAAAGAAACAGGGTCCGTGGAAGAAAACCAGAGCCCGAGGAACAAAACTAGAGCCTGAGGAACAAAACCAGAGCCCGAGGAAGAAAACAAGCCCTCGATGAACAAAACCAGAGCCCGAGGAACAGAACCAGAGCCCGAGGACCACAACCAGAGCCCGAGGAAGAAAACCAGACCTCGATGAACAAAACCAGAGCCCGAGGAATAAAACCAGAGCTCAAGGAACAAAAAACCAGAACCCGAGGAACAAAACAAGAGTTCGAGGAAGAAAACGAGAGCCCGAGGAACAAAACCAGTGCCAAAGGAAGAAAACCAGAGCCCGAGGAAGAAAACCAGAGCCCGAGGAAGAAAACTAGAGCTCTTGGAACAAAACCAGGTGCCGAGGAAGAAAAGGAGAGCCCGAGGAACAAAACCAAAGCCCAAAGAACAATATCAGAGCCCAAGGAACAAAAGGAAACCCTGAGGAAGAAAACCAGGGCCTGAGGAACAAAACTAGAGCCTGAGGAAGAAAACCAGAGCCCGAGGAAGAAAACCAGAGCCCGAGGAAGAAAACTAGAGCCTGAGGAAGAAAACCAGAGCCCGAGGAAGAAAACCAGAGCCCGAGGAAGAAAACTAGAGCTCTTCGAACAAAACAAGGTGCCAGGGAAGAAAAGGAGAGCCCGAGGAACAAAAACAGAGCCCGAGGAACAAAACCAAAGCCCGAAGAACAATATCAGAGCCCAAGGAACAAAAGGAAACCCCGAGGAAGAAAACCAGGGCCTGAGGAACAAAACTAGAGCTCGAGGAACAAACCCGGAGCCCGAGGAACACAACCAGGGCCCGAGGAACACAACCAGAGCCCGAGGAATAAAAACAGAGCCCGAGGAACAAAACTAGGGTCCGAAGAAGAAAAGGAGAGCTCGAGGAAGAAATCCAGAGCCCGAGCAACAAAACCAGAGCCTGAGGAAGAAAACCAGAGCCCGAGGAAGAAAACCAGAGCCCGAGGAACAAAACAAGAGTCCGAGGAGGAAAACGAGAGCCCGACGAACATAACCAGTGCCCAAGGCATAAAACCAGAGCTCGAGGAACAAAACCAGAGCCCAAGGACAAAAAGGAGGGCCTGAAGAACAAAACGAGGGCCATAGGAAGAAAACCAGAGCCCGTGGAATAAAACCAGGGCCCGAGGAACCGAACCAGAAACCGAGGAACAAATCCAGAGCCCGAGGAACAAAACTAGCCCTCGAGGAACATAACCAGAGCCCGAGGAACAAAACCAGAGCCCGAGGAAAACAACCAGGGCCTGAGGAACCAAGCCAGAGCCCGAGGAACAAAACTAGAGCCCGAAGAAGAAAAGGAGAGCTCGAGGAAGAAATCCAGAGCCCGAGCAACAAAACCAGAGCCTGAGGAAGAAAACCAGAGCCCGAGGAAGAAAACCAGAGCCCGAGGAAGAAAACCAGAGCCCGAGGAACAAAACCGGAACCCAAGGAAGAAAACAAGACCTCAAGGAAGAAAACCAGAACCCGAGGAACAAAACGAGAGTTCGAGGAAGAAAACGAGAGCCCGAGGAACAAAACCAGTGCCAAAGGAAGAAAACCAGAGCCCGAGGAAGAAAACCAGAGCCCGAGGAAGAAAACTAGAGCTCTTGGAACAAAACCAGGTGCCGAGGAAGAAAAGGAGAGCCCGAGGAACAAAAACAGAGCCCGAGGAACAAAACCAAAGCCCGAAGAACAATATCAGAGCCCAAGGAACAAAAGGAAATCCCGAGGAAGAAAACCAGGGCCTGAGGAACAAAACTAGAGCTCGAGGAACAAACCCGGAGCCCGAGGAACACAACCAGGTCCCGAGGAACACAACCAGAGCCCGAGGAACAAAAACAGAGCCCGAGGAACAAAACTAGGGCCCGAAGAAGAAAAGGAGAGCTCGAGGAAGAAATCCAGAGCCCGAGCAACAAAACCAGAGCCTGAGGAAGAAAACCAGGGCCCGAGGAAGAAAACCAGACCCCAAGGAAGAAAACCAGACCTCAAGGAACAAAACCAGAACCCGAGGAACAAAACGAGAGTTCGAGGAAGAAAACGAGAGCCCGAGGAACATAACCTGTGCCCAAGGAATAAAACCAGAGCTCGAGGAACAAAACCAGAGCCTAAGGACAAAAAGGAAGGCCTGAAGAACAAAACGAGGGCCATAGGAAGAAAACCAGAGCCCGTGGAATAAAACCAGGGCCTGAGGAACCGAACCAGAAACCGAGGAACAAGTCCAGAGCCCGAGGAACAAAACTAGCCCTCGAGGAACAAAACCAGAGCCCGAGGAACAAAACGAGAGCCCGAGGAAAACAACCAGGGCCTGAGGAACCAAGCCAGAGCCCGAGGAACAAAACCACCCCTCGAGGTAAAGAAACAGGGTCCGAGGAAGAAAACCAGAGCCCGAGGAAGAAAACCAGAGCCTGAGGAACAAAACCGGAGCCCGAGGAAGAAAACCAGACCTCGATGAACAAAACCAGAGCCCGAGGAATAAAACCAGAGCCCAAGGAAGAAAACCAGAGCTCAAGGAACAAAACCAGAACCCGAGGAACAAAACGAGAGTTGGAGGAAGAAAACGAGAGCCCGAGGAACAAAACCAGTGCCAAAGGAAGAAAACCAGAGCCCGAGGAAGAAAACCAGAGCCCGAGGAAGAAAACCAGAGCCCGAGGAAGAAAACCAGACCTCAAGGAACAAAACCAGAACCCGAGGAACAAAACGAGAGCCCGAGGAACATAACCAGTGCCCAAGGAATAAAACCAGAGCTCGAGGAACAAAACCAGAGCCCAAGGACAAAAAGGAAGGCCTGAAGAACAAAACGAGGGCCATAGGAAGAAAACCAGAGCCCGTGGAATAAAACCAGGGCCTGAGGAACCGAACCAGAAACCGAGGAACATGTCCAGAGCCCGAGGAACAAAACTAGCCCTCGAGGAAGAAAACCAGAGCCCGAGGAAGAAAACCAGAGCCCGAGGAAAACAACCAGGGCCTGAGGAACCAAGCCAGAGCCCGAGGAACAAAACCACCCCTCGAGGTAAAGAAACAGGGTCCGAGGAACAAAACCAGAGCCCGAGGAAGAAAACCAGAGCCTGAGGAACAAAACCAGAGCCCGAGGAATAAAACCAGAGCTCAAGGAACAAAACCAGAACCCGAGGAACAAAACGAGAGTTCGAGGAAGAAAACGAGATCCTGAGGAACAAAACCAGTGCCAAAGGAAGAAAACCAGAGCCCGAGGAAGAAAACCAGAGCCCGAGGAACAAAACCAGGTGCCGAGGAAGAAAAGGAGAGCCCGAGGAACAAAAACAGAGCCCGAGGAACAAAACCAAAGCCCGAAGAACAATATCAGAGCCCAAAGAACAAAAGGAAACCCCGAGGAAGAAAACCAGGGCCTGAGGAACAAAACTAGAGCTCGAGGAACAAACCCGGAGCCCGAGGAACACAACCAGGGCCCGAGGAACACAACCAGAGCCCGAGGAACAAAAACAGAGCCCGAGGAACAAAACTAGGGCCCGAAGAAGAAAAGGAGAGCTCGAGGAAGAAATCCAGAGCCCGAGCAACAAAACCAGAGCCTGAGGAAGAAAACCAGAGCCCGAGGAAGAAAACCAGAGCCCGAGGAAGAAAACCAGACCCCAAGGAAGAAAACCAGACCTCAAGGAACAAAACCAGAACCCGAGGAACAAAACGAGAGTCCGAGGAAGAAAACGAGAGCCCGAGGAACATAACCAGTGCCCAAGGAATAAAACCAGAGCTCGAGGAACAAAACCAGAGCCCAAGGACAAAAAGGAAGGCCTGAAGAACAAAACGAGGGCCATAGGAAGAAAACCAGAGCCCGTGGAATAAAACCAGGGCCCGAGGAACCGAACCAGAAACCGAGGAACAAATCCAGAGCCCGAGGAACAAAACTAGCCCTCGAGGAACAAAACCAGAGCCCGAGGAAAACAACCAGGGCCTGAGGAACCAAGCCAGAGCCCGAGGAACAAAACCACCCCTCGAGGTAAAGAAACAGGGTCCGTGGAAGAAAACCAGAGCCCGAGGAACAAAACTAGAGCCTGAGGAACAAAACCAGAGCCCGAGGAAGAAAACAAGCCCTCGATGAACAAAACCAGAGCCCGAGGAACAGAACCAGAGCCCGAGGACCACAACCAGAGCCCGAGGAAGAAAACCAGACCTCGATGAACAAAACCAGAGCCCGAGGAATAAAACCAGAGCTCAAGGAACAAAAAACCAGAACCCGAGGAACAAAACAAGAGTTCGAGGAAGAAAACGAGAGCCCGAGGAACAAAACCAGTGCCAAAGGAAGAAAACCAGAGCCCGAGGAAGAAAACCAGAGCCCGAGGAAGAAAACTAGAGCTCTTGGAACAAAACCAGGTGCCGAGGAAGAAAAGGAGAGCCCGAGGAACAAAACCAAAGCCCAAAGAACAATATCAGAGCCCAAGGAACAAAAGGAAACCCTGAGGAAGAAAACCAGGGCCTGAGGAACAAAACTAGAGCCTGAGGAAGAAAACCAGAGCCCGAGGAAGAAAACCAGAGCCCGAGGAAGAAAACTAGAGCCTGAGGAAGAAAACCAGAGCCCGAGGAAGAAAACCAGAGCCCGAGGAAGAAAACTAGAGCTCTTCGAACAAAACAAGGTGCCAGGGAAGAAAAGGAGAGCCCGAGGAACAAAAACAGAGCCCGAGGAACAAAACCAAAGCCCGAAGAACAATATCAGAGCCCAAGGAACAAAAGGAAACCCCGAGGAAGAAAACCAGGGCCTGAGGAACAAAACTAGAGCTCGAGGAACAAACCCGGAGCCCGAGGAACACAACCAGGGCCCGAGGAACACAACCAGAGCCCGAGGAATAAAAACAGAGCCCGAGGAACAAAACTAGGGTCCGAAGAAGAAAAGGAGAGCTCGAGGAAGAAATCCAGAGCCCGAGCAACAAAACCAGAGCCTGAGGAAGAAAACCAGAGCCCGAGGAAGAAAACCAGAGCCCGAGGAACAAAACAAGAGTCCGAGGAGGAAAACGAGAGCCCGACGAACATAACCAGTGCCCAAGGCATAAAACCAGAGCTCGAGGAACAAAACCAGAGCCCAAGGACAAAAAGGAGGGCCTGAAGAACAAAACGAGGGCCATAGGAAGAAAACCAGAGCCCGTGGAATAAAACCAGGGCCCGAGGAACCGAACCAGAAACCGAGGAACAAATCCAGAGCCCGAGGAACAAAACTAGCCCTCGAGGAACATAACCAGAGCCCGAGGAACAAAACCAGAGCCCGAGGAAAACAACCAGGGCCTGAGGAACCAAGCCAGAGCCCGAGGAACAAAACTAGAGCCCGAAGAAGAAAAGGAGAGCTCGAGGAAGAAATCCAGAGCCCGAGCAACAAAACCAGAGCCTGAGGAAGAAAACCAGAGCCCGAGGAAGAAAACCAGAGCCCGAGGAAGAAAACCAGAGCCCGAGGAACAAAACCGGAACCCAAGGAAGAAAACAAGACCTCAAGGAAGAAAACCAGAACCCGAGGAACAAAACGAGAGTTCGAGGAAGAAAACGAGAGCCCGAGGAACAAAACCAGTGCCAAAGGAAGAAAACCAGAGCCCGAGGAAGAAAACCAGAGCCCGAGGAAGAAAACTAGAGCTCTTGGAACAAAACCAGGTGCCGAGGAAGAAAAGGAGAGCCCGAGGAACAAAAACAGAGCCCGAGGAACAAAACCAAAGCCCGAAGAACAATATCAGAGCCCAAAAAACAAAAGGAAACCCCGAGGAAGAAAACCAGGGCCTGAGGAACAAAACTAGAGCTCGAGGAACAAACCCGGAGCCCGAGGAACACAACCAGGGCCCGAGGAAAACAACCAGAGCCCGAGGAAGAAATCCAGTGCCCGAGCAACAAAACCAGAGCCTGAGGAAGAAAACCAGAGCCCGAGGAAGAAAACCAGAGCCCGAGGAAGAAAACCAGACCCCAAGGAAGAAAACCAGACCTCAAGGAAGAAAACCAGAACCCGAGGAACAAAACGAGAGTCCGAGGAAGAAAACGAGAGCCCGAGGAACATAACCAGTGCCCAAGGAATAAAACCAGAGCTCGAGGAACAAAACCAGAGCCCAAGGACAAAAAGGAAGGCCTGAAGAACAAAACGAGGGCCATAGGAAGAAAACCAGAGCCCATGGAATAAAACCAGGGCCCGAGGAACCGAACCAGAAACCGAGGAACAAGTCCAGAGCCCGAGGAACAAAACTAGCCCTCGAGGAACAAAACCAGAGCCCGAGGAACAAAACCAGAGCCCGAGGAAAACAACCAGGGCCTGAGGAACCAAGCCAGAGCCCGAGGAACAAAACCACCCCTCGAGGTAAAGAAACAGGGTCCGAGGAAGAAAACCAGAGCCCGAGGAAGAAAACCAGAGCCTGAGGAACAAAACCAGAGCCCGAGGAAGAAAACCAGACCTTGATGAACAAAACCAGAGCCCGAGGAATAAAACCAGAGCTCAAGGAACAAAACCAGAACCCGAGGAACAAAACGAGAGTTCGAGGAAGAAAACGAGATCCTGAGGAACAAAACCAGTGCCAAAGGAAGAAAACCAGAGCCCGAGGAAGAAAACCAGAGCCCGAGGAAGAAAACTAGAGCTCTTGGAACAAAACCAGGTGCCGAGGAAGAAAAGGAGAGCCCGAGGAACAAAAACAGAGCCCGAGGAACAAAACCAAAGCCCGAAGAACAATATCAGAGCCCAAGGAACAAAAGGAAACCCCGAGGAAGAAAACCAGGGCCTGAGGAACAAAACTAGAGCTCGAGGAACAAACCCGGAGCCCGAGGAACACAACCAGAGCCCGAGGAACACAACCAGAGCCCGAGGAAAAAAACTAGGGCCCGAAGAAGAAAAGGAGAGCTCGAGGAAGAAATCCAGAGCCCGAGGAACAAAACCAGAGCCTGAGGAAGAAAACCAGAGCCCGAGGAAGAAAACCAGAGCCTGAGGAAGAAAACCAGAGCCCGAGGAAGAAAACCAGACCGCAAGGAAGAAAACCAGACCTCAAGGAACAAAACCAGAACCCGAGGAACAAAACGAGAGTTCGAGGAAGAAAACGAGAGCCCGAGGAACAAAACCAGTGCCAAAGGAAGAAAACCAGAGCCCGAGGAAGAAAACCAGAGCCCGAGGAAGAAAACTAGAGCTCTTGGAACAAAACCAGGTGAAGAGGAAGGAAAGGAGAGCCCGAGGAACAAAAACAGAGCCCGAGGAACAAAACCAAAGCCCGAAGAACAATATCAGAGCCCAAGGAACAAAAGGAAACCCCGAGGAAGAAAACCAGGGCCTGAGGAACAAAACTAGAGCTCGAGGAACAAACCCGGAGCCCGAGGAACACAACCAGAGCCCGAGAAACACAACCAGAGCCCGAGGAACAAAAACAGAGCCCGAGGAACAAAACTAGGGTCCGAAGAAGAAAAGGAGAGCTCGAGGAAGAAATCCAGAGCCTGAGCAACAAAACCAGAGCCCGAGGAAGAAATCCAGACCCCGAGCAACAAAACCAGAGCCTGAGGAAGAAAACCAGAGCCCGAGGAAGAAAACCAGACCCCAAGGAAGAAAACCAGAGCCCAAGGAAGAAAACCAGAGCTCAAGGAACAAAACCAGAACCCGAGGAACAAAACGAGAGTTCGAGGAAGAAAACGAGAGCCCGAGGAACAAAACCAGTGCCAAAGGAAGAAAACCAGAGCCTGAGGAAGAAAACCAGAGCCCGAGGAAGAAAACTAGAGCTCTTGGAACAAAACCAGGTGCCAAGGAAGAAAAGGAGAGCCCGAGGAACAAAAACAGAGCCCGAGGAACAAAACCAAAGCCCGAAGAACAATATCAGAGCCCAAGGAACAAAAGGAAACCCCGAGGAAGAAAACAAGGGCCTGAGGAACAAAACTAGAGCTCGAGGAACAAACCCGGAGCCCGAGGAACACAACCAGGGCCCGAGGAACACAACCAGAGCCTGAGGAACAAAAACAGAGCCCGAGGAACAAAACTAGGGCCCGAAGAAGAAAAGGAGAGCTCGAGGAAGAAATCCAGAGCCCGAGCAACAAAACCAGAGCCTGAGGAAGAAAACCAGAGCCCGAGGAAGAAAACCAGACCCCAAAGAAGAAAACCAGACCTCAAGGAACAAAACCAGAACCCGAGGAACAAAACGAGAGTCCGAGGAAGAAAGCGAGAGCCCGACAAACATAACCAGTGCCCAAGGAATAAAACCAGAGCTCGAGGAACAAAACCAGAACCCAAGGACAAAAAGGAAGGCCTGAAGAACAAAACGAGGGCCATAGGAAGAAAACCAGAGCCCGTGGAATAAAACCAGGGCCCGAGGAACCGAACCAGAAACCGAGGAACAAATCCAGAGCCCGAGGAACAAAACTAGCCCTCGAGGAAGAAAACCAGAGCCCGAGGAACAAAACCAGAGCCCGAGGAAAACAACCAGGGCCTGAGGAACCAAGCCAGAGCCCGAGGAACAAAACCACCCCTCGAGGTAAAGAAACAGGATCCGAGGAAGAAAACCAGAGCCCGAGGAACAAAACCAGAGCCTGAGGAACAAAACCAGAGCCCGAGGAAGAAAACAAGCCCTCGATGAACAAAACCAGAGCCCGAGGAACAGACCCAGAGCCCGAGGAAAACAACCAGGGCCTGAGGAACCAAGCCAGAGCCCGAGGAACAAAACGACCCCTCGAGGTAAAGAAACAGGGTCCGAGGAAGAAAACCAGAGCCCGAGGAATAAAACCAGAGCTCAAGGAACAAAACCAGAACCCGAGGAACAAAACGAGAGTTCGAGGAAGAAAACGAGAGCCCGAGGAACAAAACCAGTGCCAAAGGAAGAAAACCAGAGCCCGAGGAAGAAAACCAGAGCCCGAGGAAGAAAACTAGAGCTCTTGGAACAAAACCAGGTGCCGAGGAAGAAAAGGAGAGCCCGAGGAACAAAACCAAAGCCCGAAGAACAATATCAGAGCCCAAGGAACAAAAGGAAACCCCGAGGAAGAAAACCAGGGCCTGAGGAACAAAACTAGAGCTCGAGGAACAAACCCGGAGCCCGAGGAACACAACCAGAGCCCGAGGAACACAACCAGAGCCCGAGGAACAAAAACAGAGCCCGAGGAAAAAAACTAGGGTCCGAAGAAGAAAAGGAGAGCTCGAGGAAGAAATCCAGAGCCCGAGCAACAAAACCAGAGCCTGAGGAAGAAAACCAGAGCCCGAGGAAGAAAACCAGAGCCCGAGGAAGAAAACTAGAGCTCTTGGAACAAAACCAGGTGAAGAGGAAGAAAAGGAGAGCCCGAGGAACAAAAACAGAGCCCGAGGAACAAAACCAAAGCCCGAAGAACAATATCAGAGCCCAAGGAACAAAAGGAAACCCCGAGGAAGAAAACCAGGGCCTGAGGAACAAAACTAGAGCTCGAGGAACAAACCCGGAGCCCGAGGAACACAACCAGGGCCCGAGGAACACAACCAGAGCCCGAGGAACAAAAACAGAGCCCGAGGAACAAAACTAGGGTCCGAGGAAGAAAGCGAGAGCCCGACGAACATAACCAGTGCCCAAGGAATAAAACCAGAGCTCGAGGAACAAAACCAGAACCCAAGGACAAAAAGGAGGGCCTGAAGAACAAAACGAGGGCCATAGTAATAAAACCAGAGCCCGTGGAATAAAACCAGGGCCCGAGGAACCGAACCAGAAACCGAGGAACAAATCCAGAGCCCGAGGAATAAAACTAGCCCTCGAGGAACAAAACCAGAGCCCGAGGAACAAAACCAGAGCCCGAGGAAAACAACCAGGGCCTGAGGAACCAAGCCAGCGCCCGAGGAACAAAACCACCCCTCGAGGTAAAGAAACAGGGTCCGTGGAAGAAAACCAGAGCCCGAGGAACAAAACTAGAGCCTGAGGAACAAAACCAGAGCCCGAGGAAGAAAACAAGCCCTCGATGAACAAAACCAGAGCCCGAGGAACAGAACCAGAGCCCGAGGAACACAACCAGAGCCCGAGGAAGAAAACCAGACCTCGATGAACAAAACCAGAGCCCGAGGAATAAAACCAGAGCTCAAGGAACAAAACCAGAACCCGAGGAACAAAACAAGAGTTGGAGGAAGAAAACCAGAGCCCGAGGAACAAAACCAGTGCCAAAGGAAGAAAACCAGAGCCCGAGGAAGAAAACCAGAGCCCGAGGAAGAAAACTAGAGCTCTTGGAACAAAACCAGGTGCCGAGGAAGAAAAGGAGAGCCCGAGGAACAAAAACAGAGCCCGAGGAACAAAACCAAAGCCCGAAGAACAATATCAGAGCCCAAGGAACAAAAGGAAATCCCGAGGAAGAAAACCAGGGCCTGAGGAACAAAACTAGAGCTCGAGGAACAAACCCGGAGCCCGAGGAACACAACCAGAGCCCGAGGAACACAACCAGAGCCCGAGGAAAAAAAACAGAGCCCGAGGAACAAAACTAGGGTCCGAAGAAGAAAAGGAGAGCTCGAGGAAGAAATCCAGAGCCCGAGCAACAAAACCAGAGCCTGAGGAAGAAAACCAGAGCCCGAGGAACAAAACAAGAGTCCGAGGAGGAAAACGAGAGCCCGACGAACATAACCAGTGCCCAAGGCATAAAACCAGAGCTCGAGGAACAAAACCAGAGCCCAAGGACAAAAAGGAGGGCCTGAAGAACAAAACGAGGGCCATAGGAAGAAAACCAGAGCCCGTGGAATAAAACCAGGGCCCGAGGAACCGAACCAGAAACTGAGGAACAAATCCACAGCCCGAGGAACAAAACTAGCCCTCGAGGAACAAAACCAGAGCCCGAGGAACAAAACCAGAGCCCGAGGAAAACAACCAGGGCCTGAGGAACCAAGCCAGAGCCCGAGGAACAAAACTAGGGCCCGAAGAAGAAAAGGAGAGCTCGAGGAAGAAATCCAGAGCCCGAGCAACAAAACCAGAGCCTGAGGAAGAAAACCAGAGCCCGAGGAAGAAAACCAGAGCCCGAGGAAGAAAACCAGAGCCCGAGGAACAAAACCGGAACCCAAGGAAGAAAACAAGACCTCAAGGAAGAAAACCAGAACCCGAGGAACAAAACGAGAGTTCGAGGAAGAAAACGAGAGCCCGAGGAACAAAACCAGTGCCAAAGGAAGAAAACCAGAGCCCGAGGAAGAAAACCAGAGCCCGAGGAAGAAAACTAGAGCTCTTGGAACAAAACCAGGTGCCGAGGAAGAAAAGGAGAGCCCGAGGAACAAAAACAGAGCCCGAGGAACAAAACCAAAGCCCGAAGAACAATATCAGAGCCCAAGGAACAAAAGGAAACCCCGAGGAAGAAAACCAGGGCCTGAGGAACAAAACTAGAGCTCGAGGAACAAACCTGGAGCCCGAGGAACACAACCAGGGCCCGAGGAACACAACCAGAGCCCGTGGAAGAAATCCAGAGCCCGAGCAACAAAACCAGAGCCTGAGGAAGAAAACCAGAGCCCAAGGAAGAAAACCAGAGCCCGAGGAAGAAAACCAGACCCCAAGGAAGAAAACCAGACCTCAAGGAACAAAACCAGAACCCGAGGAACAAAACGAGAGTCCGACGAAGAAAACGAGAGCCCGAGGAACATAACCAGTGCCCAAGGAATAAAACCAGAGCTCGAGGAACAAAACCAGAGCCCAAGGACAAAACGGAATGCCTGAAGTACAAAACGAGGGCCATAGGAAGAAAACCAGAGCCCGTGGAATAAAACCAGGGCCCGAGGAACCGAACCAGAAACCGAGGAACAAGTCCAGAGCCCGAGGAACAAAACTAGCCCTCGAGGAACAAAACCAGAGCCCGAGGAACAAAACCAGAGCCCGAGGAAAACAACCAGGGCCTGAGGAACCAAGCCAGAGCCCGAGGAACAAAACCACCCCTCGAGGTAAAGAAACAGGGTCCGAGGAAGAAAACCAGAGCCCGAGGAAGAAAACCAGAGCCTGAGGAACAAAACCAGAGCCCGAGGAATAAAACCAGAGCTCAAGGAACAAAACCAGAACCCGAGGAACAAAACGAGAGTTCGAGGAAGAAAACGAGATCCTGAGGAACAAAACCAGAGCCAAAGGAAGAAAACCAGAGCCCGAGGAAGAAAACTAGAGCTCTTGGAACAAAACCAGGTGCCGAGGAAGAAAAGGAGAGCCCGAGGAACAAAAACAGAGCCCGAGGAACAAAACCAAAGCCCGAAGAACAATATCAGAGCCCAAGGAACAAAAGGAAACCCCGAGGAAGAAAACAAGGGCCTGAGGAACAAAACTAGAGCTCGAGGAACAAACCCGGAGCCCGAGGAACACAACCAGGGCCCGAGGAACACAACCAGAGCCTGAGGAACAAAAACAGAGCCCGAGGAACAAAATTAGGGTCCGAAGAAGAAAAGGAGAGCTCGAGGAAGAAATCCAGAGCCCGAGCAACAAAACCAGAGCCTGAGGAAGAAAACCAGAGCCCGAGGAAGAAAACCAGACCCCAAAGAAGAAAACAAGACCTCAAGGAACAAAACCAGAACCCGAGGAACAAAACGAGAGTCCGAGGAAGAAAGCGAGAGCCCGACAAACATAACCAGTGCCCAAGGAATAAAACCAGAGCTCGAGGAACAAAACCAGAACCCAAGGACAAAAAGGAAGGCCTGAAGAACAAAACGAGGGCCATAGGAAGAAAACCAGAGCCCGTGGAATAAAACCAGGGCCCGAGGAACCGAACCAGAAACCGAGGAACAAATCCAGAGCCCGAGGAACAAAACTAGCCCTCGAGGAAGAAAACCAGAGCCCGAGGAACAAAACCAGAGCCCGAGGAAAACAACCAGGGCCTGAGGAACCAAGCCAGAGCCCGAGGAACAAAACCACCCCTCGAGGTAAAGAAACAGGGTCCGAGGAAGAAAACCAGAGCCCGAGGAAGAAAACCAGAGCCTGAGGAACAAAACCAGAGCCCGAGGAAGAAAACAAGCCCTCGATGAACAAAACCAGAGCCCGAGGAACAGACCCAGAGCCCGAGGAAAACAACCAGGGCCTGAGGAACCAAGCCAGAGCCCGAGGAACAAAACCACCCCTCGAGGTAAAGAAACAGGGTCCGAGGAAGAAAACCAGAGCCCGAGGAACAAAACCAGAGCCTGAGGAACCAAGCCAGAGCCCGAGGAACAAAACCACCCCTCGAGGTAAAGAAACAGGGTCCGAGGAAGAAAACCAGAGCCCGAGGAATAAAACCAGAGCTCAAGGAACAAAACCAGAACCCGAGGAACAAAACGAGAGTTCGAGGAAGAAAACGAGAGCCCGAGGAACAAAACCAGTGCCAAAGGAAGAAAACCAGAGCCCGAGGAAGAAAACCAGAGCCCGAGGAAGAAAACTAGAGCTCTTGGAACAAAACCAGGTGCCGAGGAAGAAAAGGAGAGCCCGAGGAACAAAACCAAAGCCCGAAGAACAATATCAGAGCCCAAGGAACAAAAGGAAACCCCGAGGAAGAAAACCAGGGCCTGAGGAACAAAACTAGAGCTCGAGGAACAAACCCGGAGCCCGAGGAACACAACCAGAGCCCGAGGAACACAACCAGAGCCCGAGGAACAAAAACAGAGCCCGAGGAAAAAAACTAGGGTCCGAAGAAGAAAAGGAGAGCTCGAGGAAGAAATCCAGAGCCCGAGCAACAAAACCAGAGCCTGAGGAAGAAAACCAGAGCCCGAGGAAGAAAACTAGAGCTCTTGGAACAAAACCAGGTGAAGAGGAAGAAAAGGAGAGCCCGAGGAACAAAAACAGAGCCCGAGGAACAAAACCAAAGCCCGAAGAACAATATCAGAGCCCAAGGAACAAAAGGAAACCCCGAGGAAGAAAACCAGGGCCTGAGGAACAAAACTAGAGCTCGAGGAACAAACCCGGAGCCCGAGGAACACAACCAGGGCCCGAGGAACACAACCAGAGCCCGAGGAACAAAAACAGAGCTCGAGGAACAAAACTAGGGTCCGAGGAAGAAAGCGAGAGCCCGAGGAACATAACCAGTGCCCAAGGAATAAAACCAGAGCTCGAGGAACAAAACCAGAACCCAAGGACAAAAAGGAGGGCCTGAAGAACAAAACGAGGGCCATAGGAAGAAAACCAGAGCCCGTGGAATAAAACCAGGGCCCGAGGAACCGAACCAGAAACCGAGGAACAAATCCAGAGCCCGAGGAATAAAACTAGCCCTCGAGGAACAAAACCAGAGCCCGAGGAACAAAACCAGAGCCCGAGGAAAACAACCAGGGCCTGAGGAACCAAGCCAGCGCCCGAGGAACAAAACCACCCGTCGAGGTAAAGAAACAGGGTCCGTGGAAGAAAACCAGAGCCCGAGGAACAAAACTAGAGCCTGAGGAACAAAACCAGAGCCCGAGGAAGAAAACAAGCCCTCGATGAACAAAACCAGAGCCCGAGGAACAAAACCAGAGCCCGAGGAACACAACCAGAGCCCGAGGAAGAAAACCAGACCTCGATGAACAAAACCAGAGCCCGAGGAATAAAACCAGAGCTCAAGGAACAAAACCAGAACCCGAGGAACAAAACAAGAGTTCGAGGAAGAAAACCAGAGCCCGAGGAACAAAACCAGTGCCAAAGGAAGAAAACCAGAGCCCGAGGAAGAAAACCAGAGCCCGAGGAAGAAAACTAGAGCTCTTGGA
The DNA here is from genome assembly GCF_964195595.1 of Calonectris borealis. Taxonomy (NCBI): domain Eukaryota; kingdom Metazoa; phylum Chordata; class Aves; order Procellariiformes; family Procellariidae; genus Calonectris; species Calonectris borealis. The sequence goes on along the minus strand of NW_027441452.1, from coordinate 854,721 downwards.
ACAAAACCAGGTGCCGAGGAAGAAAAGGAGAGCCCGAGGAACAAAACCAAAGCCCGAAGAACAATATCAGAGCCCAAGGAACAAAAGGAAACCCCGAGGAAGAAAACCAGGGCCTGAGGAACAAAACTAGAGCTCGAGGAACAAACCCGGAGCCCGAGGAACACAACCAGAGCCCGAGGAACACAACCAGAGCCCGAGGAACAAAAACAGAGCCCGAGGAAAAAAACTAGGGTCCGAAGAAGAAAAGGAGAGCTCGAGGAAGAAATCCAGAGCCCGAGCAACAAAACCAGAGCCTGAGGAAGAAAACCAGAGCCCGAGGAAGAAAACCAGAGCCCGAGGAAGAAAACTAGAGCTCTTGGAACAAAACCAGGTGAAGAGGAAGAAAAGGAGAGCCCGAGGAACAAAAACAGAGCCCGAGGAACAAAACCAAAGCCCGAAGAACAATATCAGAGCCCAAGGAACAAAAGGAAACCCCGAGGAAGAAAACCAGGGCCTGAGGAACAAAACTAGAGCTCGAGGAACAAACCCGGAGCCCGAGGAACACAACCAGAGCCCGAGGAACACAACCAGAGCCCGAGGAACAAAAACAGAGCCCGAGGAACAAAACTAGGGTCCGAGGAAGAAAGCGAGAGCCCGAGGAACATAACCAGTGCCCAAGGAATAAAACCAGAGCTCGAGGAACAAAACCAGAACCCAAGGACAAAAAGGAGGGCCTGAAGAACAAAACGAGGGCCATAGTAATAAAACCAGAGCCCGTGGAATAAAACCAGGGCCCGAGGAACCGAACCAGAAACCGAGGAACAAATCCAGAGCCCGAGGAATAAAACTAGCCCTCGAGGAACAAAACCAGAGCCCGAGGAACAAAACCAGAGCCCGAGGAAAACAACCAGGGCCTGAGGAACCAAGCCAGCGCCCGAGGAACAAAACCACCCCTCGAGGTAAAGAAACAGGGTCCGTGGAAGAAAACCAGAGCCCGAGGAACAAAACTAGAGCCTGAGGAACAAAACCAGAGCCCGAGGAAGAAAACAAGCCCTCGATGAACAAAACCAGAGCCCGAGGAACAAAACCAGAGCCCGAGGAACACAACCAGAGCCCGAGGAAGAAAACCAGACCTCGATGAACAAAACCAGAGCCCGAGGAATAAAACCAGAGCTCAAGGAACAAAACCAGAACCCGAGGAACAAAACAAGAGTTCGAGGAAGAAAACCAGAGCCCGAGGAACAAAACCAGTGCCAAAGGAAGAAAACCAGAGCCCGAGGAAGAAAACCAGAGCCCGAGGAAGAAAACTAGAGCTCTTGGAACAAAACCAGGTGCCGAGGAAGAAAAGGAGAGCCCGAGGAACAAAAACAGAGCCCGAGGAACAAAACCAAAGCCCGAAGAACAATATCAGAGCCCAAGGAACAAAAGGAAATCCCGAGGAAGAAAACCAGGGCCTGAGGAACAAAACTAGAGCTCGAGGAACAAACCCGGAGCCCGAGGAACACAACCAGAGCCCGAGGAACACAACCAGAGCCCGAGGAAAAAAAACAGAGCCCGAGGAACAAAACTAGGGCCCGAAGAAGAAAAGGAGAGCTCGAGGAAGAAATCCAGAGCCTGAGCAAAAAAACCAGAGCCTGAGGAAGAAAACCAGAGCCCGAGGAACAAAACAAGAGTCCGAGGAGGAAAACGAGAGCCCGACGAACATAACCAGTGCCCAAGGCATAAAACCAGAGCTCGAGGAACAAAACCAGAGCCCAAGGACAAAAAGGAGGGCCTGAAGAACAAAACGAGGGCCATAGGAAGAAAACCAGAGCCCGTGGAATAAAACCAGGGCCCGAGGAACCGAACCAGAAACTGAGGAACAAATCCACAGCCCGAGGAACAAAACTAGCCCTCGAGGAACAAAACCAGAGCCCGAGGAACAAAACCAGAGCCCGAGGAAAACAACCAGGGCCTGAGGAACCAAGCCAGAGCCCGAGGAACAAAACTAGGGCCCGAAGAAGAAAAGGAGAGCTCGAGGAAGAAATCCAGAGCCCGAGCAACAAAACCAGAGCCTGAGGAAGAAAACCAGAGCCCGAGGAAGAAAACCAGAGCCCGAGGAAGAAAACCAGAGCCCGGGAACAAAACCGGAACCCAAGGAAGAAAACAAGACCTCAAGGAAGAAAACCAGAACCCGAGGAACAAAACGAGAGTTCGAGGAAGAAAACGAGAGCCCAAGGAACAAAACCAGTGCCAAAGGAAGAAAACCAGAGCCCGAGGAAGAAAACCAGAGCCCGAGGAAGAAAACTAGAGCTCTTGGAACAAAACCAGGTGCCGAGGAAGAAAAGGAGAGCCCGAGGAACAAAAACAGAGCCCGAGGAACAAAACCAAAGCCCGAAGAACAATATCAGAGCCCAAGGAAAAAAAGGAAACCCCGAGGAAGAAAACCAGGGCCTGAGGAACAAAACTAGAGCTTGAGGAACAAACCTGGAGCCCGAGGAACACAACCAGGGCCCGAGGAACACAACCAGAGCCCGTGGAAGAAATCCAGAGCCCGAGCAACAAAACCAGAGCCTGAGGAAGAGAACCAGAGCCCGAGGAAGAAAACCAGAGCCCGAGGAAGAAAACCAGACCCCAAGGAAGAAAACCAGAGCTCAAGGAACAAAACCAGAACCCGAGGAACAAAACGAGAGTCCGAGGAAGAAAACGAGAGCCCGAGGAACATAACCAGTGCCCAAGGAATAAAACCAGAGCTCGAGGAAGAAAACCAGAGCCCAAGGACAAAACGGAATGCCTGAAGTATAAAACGAGGGCCATAGGAAGAAAACCAGAGCCCGTGGAATAAAACCAGGGCCCGAGGAACCGAACCAGAAACCGAGGAACAAGTCCAGAGCCCGAGGAACAAAACTAGCCCTCGAGGAACAAAACCAGAGCCCGAGGAACAAAACCAGAGCCCGAGGAAAACAACCAGGGCCTGAGGAACCAAGCCAGAGCCCGAGGAACAAAACCACCCCTCGAGGTAAAGAAACAGGGTCCGAGGAAGAAAACCAGAGCCCGAGGAAGAAAACCAGAGCCTGAGGAACAAAACCAGAGCCCGAGGAATAAAACCAGAGCTCAAGGAAAAAAACCAGAACCCGAGGAACAAAACGAGAGTTCGAGGAAGAAAACGAGATCCTGAGGAATAAAACCAGTGCCAAAGGAAGAAAACCAGAGCCCGAGGAAGAAAACTAGAGCTCTTGGAACAAAACCAGGTGAAGAGGAAGAAAAGGAGAGCCCGAGGAACAAAAACAGAGCCCGAGGAACAAAACCAAAGCCCGAAGAACAATATCAGAGCCCAAGGAACAAAAGGAAACCCCGAGGAAGAAAACCAGGGCCTGAGGAACAAAACTAGAACTCGAGGAACAAACCCGGAGCCCGAGGAACACAACCAGAGCCCGAGGAACAAAAACAGAGCCCGAGGAACAAATCTAGGGCCCGAAGAAGAAAAGGAGAGCTCGAGGAAGAAATCCAGAGCCCAAGGAACAAAACCAGAGCCTGAGGAAGAAAACCAGAGCCCGAGGAAGAAAACCAGAGCCTGAGGAAGAAAACCAGAGCCCGTGGAAGAATACCAGAGCCCAAGGAAGAAAACCAGACCTCAAGGAACAAAACCAGAACCCGAGGAACAAAACGAGAGTTCAAGGAAGAAAACGAGAGCCCGAGGAACAAAACCAGTGCCAAAGGAAGAAAACCAGAGCCCGAGGAAGAAAACCAGAGCCCGAGGAAGAAAACTAGAGCTCTTGGAACAAAACCAGGTGAAGAGGAAGAAAAGGAGAGCCCGAGGAACAAAAACAGAGCACGAGGAACAAAACCAAAGCCCGAAGAACAATATCAGAGCCCAAGGAACAAAAGGAAACCCCGAGGAAGAAAACCAGGGCCTGAGGAACAAAACTAGAGCTCGAGGAACAAACCCGGAGCCCGAGGAACACAACCAGAGCCCGAGGAACACAACCAGAGCCCGAGGAACAAAAACAGAGCCCGAGGAACAAAACTAGGGCCCGAAGAAGAAAAGGAGAGCTCGAGGAAGAAATCCAGAGCCTGAGCAAAAAAAACAGAGCCAGAGGAAGAAAACCAGAGCCCGAGGAAGAAAACCAGACCCCAAGGAAGAAAACCAGAGCCCAAGGAAGAAAACCAGAGCTCAAGGAACAAAACCAGAACCCGAGGAACAAAACGAGAGTTCGAGGAAGAAAACGAGAGCCCGACGAACATAACCAGTGCCCAAGGAATAAAACCAGAGCTCGAGGAACAAAACCAGAGCCCAAGGACAAAAAGGAAGGCCTGAAGAACAAAACGAGGGCCATAGGAAGAAAACCAGAGCCCGTGGAATAAAACCAGGGCCCGAGGAACCGAACCAGAAACCAAGGAACGAATCCAGAGCCCGAGAAACAAAACTAGCCCTCGAGGAACAAAACCAGAGCCCGAGGAACAAAACCAGAGCCCGAGGAAAACAACCAGGGCCTGAGGAACCAAGCCAGAGCCCGAGGAACAAAACCACCCCTCGATGTAAAGAAACAGGGTCCGAGGAAGAAAACCAGAGCCCGAGGAAGAAAACCAGAGCCTGAGGAACAAAACCAGAGCCCGAGGAAGAAAACAAGCCCGCGATGAACAAAACCAGAGCCCGAGGAACAGACCCAGAGCCCGAGGAAAACAACCAGGGCCTGAGGAACCAAGCCACAGCCCGAGGAACAAAACCACCCCTCGAGGTAAAGAAACAGGGTCCGAGGAAGAAAACCAGAGCCCGAGGAATAAAACCAGAGCTCGAGGAACAAAACCAGAACCCGAGGAACAAAACGAGAGTTCGAGGAAGAAAACGAGAGCCCGAGGAACAAAACCAGTGCCAAAGGAAGAAAACCAGAGCCCGAGGAAGAAAACCAGAGCCCGAGGAAGAAAACTAAAGCTCTTGGAACAAAACCAGGTGCCGAGGAAGAAAAGGAGAGCCTGAGGAACAAAAACAGAGCCCGAGGATCAAAACCAAAGCCCAAAGAACAATATCAGAGCCCAAGGAACAAAAGGAAAACCCGAGGAAGAAAACCAGGGCCTGAGGAACAAAACTAGAGCTCGAGGAACAAACCCGGAGCCCGAGGAACACAACCAGAGCCCGAGGAACAAAAACAGAGCCCGAGGAAAAAAACTAGGGTCCGAAGAAGAAAAGGAGAGCTCGAGGAAGAAATCCAGAGCCCGAGCAACAAAACCAGAGCCTGAGGAAGAAAACCAGAGCCCGAGGACAAAACTAGAGCCCGAGGAAGAAAACTAGAGCTCTTGGAACAAAACCAGGTGCCAAGGAAGAAAAGGAGAGCCCGAGGAACAAATACAGAGCCCGAGGAACAAAACCAAAGCCCGAAGAACAATATCAGAGCCCAAGGAACAAAAGGAAACCCCGAGGAAGAAAACCAGGGCCTGAGGAACAAAACTAGAGCTCGAGGAACAATCCCGGAGCCCGAGGAACACAACCAGGGCCCGAGGAAAACAACCAGAGCCCGAGGAACAAAAACAGAGCCCGAGGAACAAAACTAGGGTCCGAGGAAGAAAGCGAGAGCCCGAGGAACATAACCAGTGCCCAAGGAATAAAACCAGAGCTCGAGGAACAAAACCAGAACCCAAGGACAAAAAGGAGGGCCTGAAGAACAAAACGAGGGCCATAGGAATAAAACCAGAGCCCGTGGAATAAAACCAGGGCCCGAGGAACCGAACCAGAAACCGAGGAACAAATCCAGAGCCCGAGGAACAAACCTAGCCCTCGAGGAACAAAACCAGAGCCCGAGGAACAAAACCAGAGCCCGAGGAAAACAACCAGGGCCTGAGGAACCAAGCCAGAGCCCGAGGAAGAAAACCACCCCTCGAGGTAAAGAAACAGGGTCCGAGGAAGAAAACCAGAGCCCGAGGAACAAAACTAGAGCCTGAGGAACAAAACCAGAGCCCGAGGAAGAAAACAAGCCCTCGATGAACAAAACCAGAGCCCGAGGAACAGAACCAGAGCCCGAGGAACACAACCAGAGCCCGAGGAAGAAAACCAGACCTCGATGAACAAAACCAGAGCCCGAGGAATAAAACCAGAGCTCAAGGAACAAAACCAGAACCCGAGGAACAAAACAAGAGTTCGAGGAAGAAAACGAGAGCCCGAGGAACAAAACCAGTGCCAAAGGAAGAAAACCAGAGCCTGAGGAAGAAAACCAGAGCCCGAGGAAGAAAACTAGAGCTCTTGGAACAAAACCAGGTGCCGAGGAAGAAAAGGAGAGCCCGAGGAACAAAAACAGAGCCCGAGGAACAAAACCAAAGCCCGAAGAACAATATCAGAGCCCAAGGAACAAAAGGAAACCCCGAGGAAGAAAACAAGGGCCTGAGGAACAAAACTAGAGCTCGAGGAACAAACCCGGAACCCGAGGAACACAACCAGAGCCCGAGGAACACAACCAGAGCCCGAGGAACAAAACCAGAGCCCGAGGAAGAAAACTAGGGCCCGAAGAAGAAAAGGAGAGCTCGAGGAAGAAATCCAGAGCCCGAGGAACAAAACGAGAGTCCGAGGAAGAAAGCGAGAGCCCGAGGAACATAACCAGTGCCCAAGGAATAAAACCAGAGCTCGAGGAACAAAACCAGAGCCCAAGGACAAAAAGGAAGGCCTGAAGTACAAAACGAGGGCCATAGGAAGAAAACCAGAGCCCGTGGAATAAAACCAGGGCCCGAGGAACCGAACCAGAAACCGAGGAACAAGTCCAGAGCCCGAGGAACAAAACTAGCCCTCGAGGAACAAAACCAGAGCCCGAGGAACAAAACCAGAGCCCGAGGAAGAAAACCAGACCTTGATGAACAAAACCAGAGCCCGAGGAATAAAACCAGAGCTCAAGGAACAAAACCAGAACCCGAGGAACAAAACGAGAGTTCTAGGAAGAAAACGAGATCCTGAGGAACAAAACCAGTGCCAAAGGAAGAAAACCAGAGCCCGAGGAACAAAACCAGAGCCCGAGGAAAACAACCAGGGCCTGAGGAACCAAGCCAGAGCCCGAGGAAGAAAACCACCCCTCGAGGTAAAGAAACAGGGTCCGTGGAAGAAAACCAGAGCCCGAGGAACAAAACTAGAGCCTGAGGAACAAAACCAGAGCCCGAGGAAGAAAACAAGCCCTCGATGAACAAAACCAGAGCCCGAGGAACAGAACCAGAGCCCGAGGAACACAACCAGAGCCCGAGGAAGAAAACCAGACCTCGATGAACAAAACCAGAGCCCGAGGAATAAAACCAGAGCTCAAGGAACAAAACCAGAACCCGAGGAACAAAACAAGAGTTCGAGGAAGAAAACGAGAGCCCGAGGAACAAAACCAGTGCCAAAGGAAGAAAACCAGAGCCTGAGGAAGAAAACCAGAGCCCGAGGAAGAAAACTAGAGCTCTTGGAACAAAACCAGGTGCCGAGGAAGAAAAGGAGAGCCCGAGGAACAAAAACAGAGCCCGAGGAACAAAACCAAAGCCCGAAGAACAATATCAGAGCCCAAGGAACAAAAGGAAACCCCGAGGAAGAAAACAAGGGCCTGAGGAACAAAACTAGAGCTCGAGGAACAAACCCGGAGCCCGAGGAACACAACCAGAGCCCGAGGAACACAACCAGAGCCCGAGGAACAAAACCAGAGCCCGAGGAAGAAAACTAGGGCCCGAAGAAGAAAAGGAGAGCTCGAGGAAGAAATCCAGAGCCCGAGGAACAAAACGAGAGTCCGAGGAAGAAAGCGAGAGCCCGAGGAACATAACCAGTGCCCAAGGAATAAAACCAGAGCTCGAGGAACAAAACCAGAGCCCAAGGACAAAAAGGAAGGCCTGAAGTACAAAACGAGGGCCATAGGAAGAAAACCAGAGCCCGTGGAATAAAACCAGGGCCCGAGGAACCGAACCAGAAACCGAGGAACAAGTCCAGAGCCCGAGGAACAAAACTAGCCCTCGAGGAACAAAACCAGAGCCCGAGGAACAAAACCAGAGCCCGAGGAAGAAAACCAGACCTTGATGAACAAAACCAGAGCCCGAGGAATAAAACCAGAGCTCAAGGAACAAAACCAGAACCCGAGGAACAAAACGAGAGTTCTAGGAAGAAAACGAGATCCTGAGGAACAAAACCAGTGCCAAAGGAAGAAAACCAGAGCCCGAGGAACAAAACCAGAGCCCGAGGAAAACAACCAGGGCCTGAGGAACCAAGCCAGAGCCCGAGGAAGAAAACCACCCCTCGAGGTAAAGAAACAGGGTCCGTGGAAGAAAACCAGAGCCCGAGGAACAAAACTAGAGCCTGAGGAACAAAACCAGAGCCCGAGGAAGAAAACAAGCCCTCGATGAACAAAACCAGAGCCCGAGGAACAGAACCAGAGCCCGAGGAACACAACCAGAGCCCGAGGAAGAAAACCAGACCTCGATGAACAAAACCAGAGCCCGAGGAATAAAACCAGAGCTCAAGGAACAAAACCAGAACCCGAGGAACAAAACAAGAGTTCGAGGAAGAAAACGAGAGCCCGAGGAACAAAACCAGTGCCAAAGGAAGAAAACCAGAGCCTGAGGAAGAAAACCAGAGCCCGAGGAAGAAAACTAGAGCTCTTGGAACAAAACCAGGTGCCGAGGAAGAAAAGGAGAGCCCGAGGAACAAAAACAGAGCCCGAGGAACAAAACCAAAGCCCGAAGAACAATATCAGAGCCCAAGGAACAAAAGGAAACCCCGAGGAAGAAAACAAGGGCCTGAGGAACAAAACTAGAGCTCGAGGAACAAACCCGGAGCCCGAGGAACACAACCAGAGCCCGAGGAACACAACCAGAGCCCGAGGAACAAAACCAGAGCCCGAGGAAGAAAACTAGGGCCCGAAGAAGAAAAGGAGAGCTCGAGGAAGAAATCCAGAGCCCGAGGAACAAAACGAGAGTCCGAGGAAGAAAGCGAGAGCCCGAGGAACATAACCAGTGCCCAAGGAATAAAACCAGAGCTCGAGGAACAAAACCAGAGCCCAAGGACAAAAAGGAAGGCCTGAAGTACAAAACGAGGGCCATAGGAAGAAAACCAGAGCCCGTGGAATAAAACCAGGGCCCGAGGAACCGAACCAGAAACCGAGGAACAAGTCCAGAGCCCGAGGAACAAAACTAGCCCTCGAGGAACAAAACCAGAGCCCGAGGAACAAAACCAGAGCCCGAGGAAGAAAACCAGACCTTGATGAACAAAACCAGAGCCCGAGGAATAAAACCAGAGCTCAAGGAACAAAACCAGAACCCGAGGAACAAAACGAGAGTTCTAGGAAGAAAACGAGATCCTGAGGAACAAAACCAGAGCCCGAGGAACAAAACCAGAGCCCGAGGAACAAAACCAGAGCCCGAGGAAAACAACCAGGGCCTGAGGAACCAAGCAAGAGCCCGAGGAAGAAAACCACCCCTCGAGGTAAAGAAACAGGGTCCGTGGAAGAAAACCAGAGCCCGAGGAACAAAACTAGAGCCTGAGGAACAAAACCAGAGCCCGAGGAAGAAAACAAGCCCTCGATGAACAAAACCAGAGCCCGAGGAACAGAACCAGAGCCCGAGGAACACAACCAGAGCCCGAGGAAGAAAACCAGACCTCGATGAACAAAACCAGAGCCCGAGGAATAAAACCAGAGCTCAAGGAACAAAACCAGAACCCGAGGAACAAAACAAGAGTTCGAGGAAGAAAACGAGAGCCCGAGGAACAAAACCAGTGCCAAAGGAAGAAAACCAGAGCCCGAGGAACAAAACCAGAGCCCGAGGAAAACAACCAGGGCCTGAGGAACCAAGCCAGAGCCCGAGGAAGAAAACCACCCCTCGAGGTAAAGAAACAGGGTCCGTGGAAGAAAACCAGAGCCCGAGGAACAAAACTAGAGCCTGAGGAACAAAACCAGAGCCCGAGGAAGAAAACAAGCCCTCGATGAACAAAACCAGAGCCCGAGGAACAGAACCAGAGCCCGAGGAACACAACCAGAGCCCGAGGAAGAAAACCAGACCTCGATGAACAAAACCAGAGCCCGAGGAATAAAACCAGAGCTCAAGGAACAAAACCAGAACCCGAGGAACAAAACAAGAGTTCGAGGAAGAAAACGAGAGCCCGAGGAACAAAACCAGTGCCAAAGGAAGAAAACCAGAGCCCGAGGAACAAAACCAGAGCCCGAGGAAAACAACCAGGGCCTGAGGAACCAAGCCAGAGCCCGAGGAAGAAAACCACCCCTCGAGGTAAAGAAACAGGGTCCGTGGAAGAAAACCAGAGCCCGAGGAACAAAACTAGAGCCTGAGGAACAAAACCAGAGCCCGAGGAAGAAAACAAGCCCTCGATGAACAAAACCAGAGCCCGAGGAACAGAACCAGAGCCCGAGGAACACAACCAGAGCCCGAGGAAGAAAACCAGACCTCGATGAACAAAACCAGAGCCCGAGGAATAAAACCAGAGCTCAAGGAACAAAACCAGAACCCGAGGAACAAAACAAGAGTTCGAGGAAGAAAACGAGAGCCCGAGGAACAAAACCAGTGCCAAAGGAAGAAAACCAGAGCCTGAGGAAGAAAACCAGAGCCCGAGGAAGAAAACTAGAGCTCTTGGAACAAAACCAGGTGCCGAGGAAGAAAAGGAGAGCCCGAGGAACAAAAACAGAGCCCGAGGAACAAAACCAAAGCCCGAAGAACAATATCAGAGCCCAAGGAACAAAAGGAAACCCCGAGGAAGAAAACAAGGGCCTGAGGAACAAAACTAGAGCTCGAGGAACAAACCCGGAGCCCGAGGAACACAACCAGAGCCCGAGGAACACAACCAGAGCCCGAGGAACAAAACCAGAGCCCGAGGAAGAAAACTAGGGCCCGAAGAAGAAAAGGAGAGCTCGAGGAAGAAATCCAGAGCCCGAGGAACAAAACGAGAGTCCGAGGAAGAAAGCGAGAGCCCGAGGAACATAACCAGTGCCCAAGGAATAAAACCAGAGCTCGAGGAACAAAACCAGAGCCCAAGGACAAAAAGGAAGGCCTGAAGTACAAAACGAGGGCCATAGGAAGAAAACCAGAGCCCGTGGAATAAAACCAGGGCCCGAGGAACCGAACCAGAAACCGAGGAACAAGTCCAGAGCCCGAGGAACAAAACTAGCCCTCGAGGAACAAAACCAGAGCCCGAGGAACAAAACCAGAGCCCGAGGAAGAAAACCAGACCTTGATGAACAAAACCAGAGCCCGAGGAATAAAACCAGAGCTCAAGGAACAAAACCAGAACCCGAGGAACAAAACGAGAGTTCTAGGAAGAAAACGAGATCCTGAGGAACAAAACCAGTGCCAAAGGAAGAAAACCAGAGCCCGAGGAACAAAACCAGAGCCCGAGGAAAACAACCAGGGCCTGAGGAACCAAGCCAGAGCCCGAGGAAGAAAACCACCCCTCGAGGTAAAGAAACAGGGTCCGTGGAAGAAAACCAGAGCCCGAGGAACAAAACTAGAGCCTGAGGAACAAAACCAGAGCCCGAGGAAGAAAACAAGCCCTCGATGAACAAAACCAGAGCCCGAGGAACAGAACCAGAGCCCGAGGAACACAACCAGAGCCCGAGGAAGAAAACCAGACCTCGATGAACAAAACCAGAGCCCGAGGAATAAAACCAGAGCTCAAGGAACAAAACCAGAACCCGAGGAACAAAACAAGAGTTCGAGGAAGAAAACGAGAGCCCGAGGAACAAAACCAGTGCCAAAGGAAGAAAACCAGAGCCTGAGGAAGAAAACCAGAGCCCGAGGAAGAAAACTAGAGCTCTTGGAACAAAACCAGGTGCCGAGGAAGAAAAGGAGAGCCCGAGGAACAAAAACAGAGCCCGAGGAACAAAACCAAAGCCCGAAGAACAATATCAGAGCCCAAGGAACAAAAGGAAACCCCGAGGAAGAAAACAAGGGCCTGAGGAACAAAACTAGAGCTCGAGGAACAAACCCGGAGCCCGAGGAACACAACCAGAGCCCGAGGAACACAACCAGAGCCCGAGGAACAAAACCAGAGCCCGAGGAAGAAAACTAGGGCCCGAAGAAGAAAAGGAGAGCTCGAGGAAGAAATCCAGAGCCCGAGGAACAAAACGAGAGTCCGAGGAAGAAAGCGAGAGCCCGAGGAACATAACCAGTGCCCAAGGAATAAAACCAGAGCTCGAGGAACAAAACCAGAGCCCAAGGACAAAAAGGAAGGCCTGAAGTACAAAACGAGGGCCATAGGAAGAAAACCAGAGCCCGTGGAATAAAACCAGGGCCCGAGGAACCGAACCAGAAACCGAGGAACAAGTCCAGAGCCCGAGGAACAAAACTAGCCCTCGAGGAACAAAACCAGAGCCCGAGGAACAAAACCAGAGCCCGAGGAAGAAAACCAGACCTTGATGAACAAAACCAGAGCCCGAGGAATAAAACCAGAGCTCAAGGAACAAAACCAGAACCCGAGGAACAAAACGAGAGTTCTAGGAAGAAAACGAGATCCTGAGGAACAAAACCAGAGCCCGAGGAACAAAACCAGAGCCCGAGGAACAAAACCAGAGCCCGAGGAAAACAACCAGGGCCTGAGGAACCAAGCAAGAGCCCGAGGAAGAAAACCACCCCTCGAGGTAAAGAAACAGGGTCCGTGGAAGAAAACCAGAGCCCGAGGAACAAAACTAGAGCCTGAGGAACAAAACCAGAGCCCGAGGAAGAAAACAAGCCCTCGATGAACAAAACCAGAGCCCGAGGAACAGAACCAGAGCCCGAGGAACACAACCAGAGCCCGAGGAAGAAAACCAGACCTCGATGAACAAAACCAGAGCCCGAGGAATAAAACCAGAGCTCAAGGAACAAAACCAGAACCCGAGGAACAAAACAAGAGTTCGAGGAAGAAAACGAGAGCCCGAGGAACAAAACCAGTGCCAAAGGAAGAAAACCAGAGCCTGAGGAAGAAAACCAGAGCCCGAGGAAGAAAACTAGAGCTCTTGGAACAAAACCAGGTGCCGAGGAAGAAAAGGAGAGCCCGAGGAACAAAAACAGAGCCCGAGGAACAAAACCAAAGCCCGAAGAACAATATCAGAGCCCAAGGAACAAAAGGAAACCCCGAGGAAGAAAACAAGGGCCTGAGGAACAAAACTAGAGCTCGAGGAACAAACCCGGAGCCCGAGGAACACAACCAGAGCCCGAGGAACACAACCAGAGCCCGAGGAACAAAACCAGAGCCCGAGGAAGAAAACTAGGGCCCGAAGAAGAAAAGGAGAGCTCGAGGAAGAAATCCAGAGCCCGAGGAACAAAACGAGAGTCCGAGGAAGAAAGCGAGAGCCCGAGGAACATAACCAGTGCCCAAGGAATAAAACCAGAGCTCGAGGAACAAAACCAGAGCCCAAGGACAAAAAGGAAGGCCTGAAGTACAAAACGAGGGCCATAGGAAGAAAACCAGAGCCCGTGGAATAAAACCAGGGCCCGAGGAACCGAACCAGAAACCGAGGAACAAGTCCAGAGCCCGAGGAACAAAACTAGCCCTCGAGGAACAAAACCAGAGCCCGAGGAACAAAACCAGAGCCCGAGGAAAACAACCAGGGCCTGAGGAACCAAGCCAGAGCCCGAGGAAGAAAACCACCCCTCGAGGTAAAGAAACAGGGTCCGAGGAAGAAAACCAGAGCCCGAGGAAGAAAACCAGAGCCTGAGGAACAAAACCAGAGCCCGAGGAAGAAAACCAGACCTTGATGAACAAAACCAGAGCCCGAGGAATAAAACCAGAGCTCAAGGAACAAAACCAGAACCCGAGGAACAAAACGAGAGTTCGAGGAAGAAAACGAGAGCCCGAGGAACAAAACCAGTGCCCAAGGAAGAAAACCAGAGCCCGAGGAAGAAAACCAGAGCCCGAGGAAGAAAACTAGAGCTCTTGGAACAAAACCAGGTGCCGAGGAAGAAAAGGAGAGCCCGAGGAACAAAAACAGAGCCCGAGGAACAAAACCAAAGCCCGAAGAACAATATCAGAGCCCAAGGAACAAAAGGAAACCCCGAGGAAGAAAACAAGGGCCTGAGGAACAAAACTAGAGCTCGAGGAACAAACCCGGAGCCCGAGGAACACAACCAGAGCCCGAGGAACACAACCAGAGCCCGAGGAACAAAACCAGAGCCCGAGGAAGAAAACTAGGGCCCGAAGAAGAAAAGGAGAGCTCGAGGAAGAAATCCAGAGCCCGAGGAACAAAACGAGAGTCCGAGGAAGAAAGCGAGAGCCCGAGGAACATAACCAGTGCCCAAGGAATAAAACCAGAGCTCGAGGAACAAAACCAGAGCCCAAGGACAAAAAGGAAGGCCTGAAGTACAAAACGAGGGCCATAGGAAGAAAACCAGAGCCCGTGGAATAAAACCAGGGCCCGAGGAACCGAACCAGAAACCGAGGAACAAGTCCAGAGCCCGAGGAACAAAACTAGCCCTCGAGGAACAAAACCAGAGCCCGAGGAACAAAACCAGAGCCCGAGGAAAACAACCAGGGCCTGAGGAACCAAGCCAGAGCCCGAGGAACAAAACCACCCCTCGAGGTAAAGAAACAGGGTCCGAGGAAGAAAACCAGAGCCCGAGGAAGAAAACCAGAGCCTGAGGAACAAAACCAGAGCCCGAGGAAGAAAACCAGACCTTGATGAACAAAACCAGAGCCCGAGGAATAAAACCAGAGCTCAAGGAACAAAACCAGAACCCGAGGAACAAAACGAGAGTTCGAGGAAGAAAACGAGATCCTGAGGAACAAAACCAGTGCCAAAGGAAGAAAACCAGAGCCCGAGGAAGAAAACCAGAGCCCGAGGAAGAAAACTAGAGCTCTTGGAACAAAACCAGGTGCCAAGGAAGAAAAGGAGAGCCCGAGGAACAAAAACAGAGCCCGAGGAACAAAACCAAAGCCCGAAGAACAATATCAGAGCCCAAGGAACAAAAGGAAACCCCGAGGAAGAAAACCAGGGCCTGAGGAACAAAACTAGAGCTCGAGGAACAAAACCAAAGCCCGAAGAACAATATCAGAGCCCGAGGAACACAACCAGAGCCCGAGGAACAAAACTAGGGCCCGAAGAAGAAAAGGAGAGCCCGAGGAAGAAATCCAGTGCCCGAGCAACAAAACCAGAGCCTGAGGAAGAAAACCAGAGCCCGAGGAAGAAAACCAGAGCCCGAGGAAGAAAACCAGACCTCAAGGAACAAAACCAGAACCCGAGGAACAAAACGAGAGTCCGAGGAAGAAAACGAGAGCCCGAGGAACATAACCAGTGCCCAAGGAATAAAACCAGAGCTCGAGCAACAAAACCAGAGCCCAAGGACAAAAAGGAAGGCCTGAAGTACAAAACGAGGGCCATAGGAAGAAAACCAGAGCCCGTGGAATAAAACCAGGGCCCGAGGAACCGAACCAGAAACCGAGGAACAAGTCCAGAGCCCGAGGAACAAAACTAGCCCTCGAGGAACAAAACCAGAGCCCGAGGAACAAAACCAGAGCCCGAGGAAAACAACCAGGGCCTGAGGAACCAAGCCAGAGCCCGAGGAAGAAAACCACCCCTCGAGGTAAAGAAACAGGGTCCGTGGAAGAAAACCAGAGCCCGAGGAACAAAACTAGAGCCTGAGGAACAAAACCAGAGCCCGAGGAAGAAAACAAGCCCTCGATGAACAAAACCAGAGCCCGAGGAAAAGAACCAGAGCCCGAGGAACACAACCAGAGCCCGAGGAAGAAAACCAGACCTCGATGAACAAAACCAGAGCCCGAGGAATAAAACCAGAGCTCAAGGAACAAAACCAGAACCCGAGGAACAAAACGAGAGTTCGATGAAGAAAACGAGAGCCCGAGGAACAAAACCAGTGCCAAAGGAAGAAAACCAGAGCCTGAGGAAGAAAACCAGAGCCCGAGGAAGAAAACTAGAGCTCTTGGAACAAAACCAGGTGCCGAGGAAGAAAAGGAGAGCCCGAGGAACAAAAACAGAGCCCGAGGAACAAAACCAAAGCCCGAAGAACAATATCAGAGCCCAAGGAACAAAAGGAAACCCCGAGGAAGAAAACCAGGGCCTGAGGAACAAAACTAGAGCTCGAGGAACAAACCCGGAGCCCGAGGAACACAACCAGAGCCCGAGGAACACAACCAGAGCCCGAGGAACAAAACCAGAGCCCGAGGAAGAAAACTAGGGCCCGAAGAAGAAAAGGAGAGCTCGAGGAAGAAATCCAGAGCCCGAGGAACAAAACGAGAGTCCGAGGAAGAAAGCGAGAGCCCGAGGAACATAACCAGTGCCCAAGGAATAAAACCAGAGCTCGAGGAACAAAACCAGAGCCCAAGGACAAAAAGGAAGGCCTGAAGTACAAAACGAGGGCCATAGGAAGAAAACCAGAGCCCGTGGAATAAAACCAGGGCCCGAGGAACCGAACCAGAAACCGAGGAACAAGTCCAGAGCCCGAGGAACAAAACTAGCCCTCGAGGAACAAAACCAGAGCCCGAGGAACAAAACCAGAGCCCGAGGAAAACAACCAGGGCCTGAGGAACCAAGCCAGAGCCCGAGGAAGAAAACCACCCCTCGAGGTAAAGAAACAGGGTCCGTGGAAGAAAACCAGAGCCCGAGGAACAAAACTAGAGCCTGAGGAACAAAACCAGAGCCCGAGGAAGAAAACAAGCCCTCGATGAACAAAACCAGAGCCCGAGGAAAAGAACCAGAGCCCGAGGAACACAACCAGAGCCCGAGGAAGAAAACCAGACCTCGATGAACAAAACCAGAGCCCGAGGAATAAAACCAGAGCTCAAGGAACAAAACCAGAACCCGAGGAACAAAACGAGAGTTCGATGAAGAAAACGAGAGCCCGAGGAACAAAACCAGTGCCAAAGGAAGAAAACCAGAGCCTGAGGAAGAAAACCAGAGCCCGAGGAAGAAAACTAGAGCTCTTGGAACAAAACCAGGTGCCGAGGAAGAAAAGGAGAGCCCGAGGAACAAAAACAGAGCCCGAGGAACAAAACCAAAGCCCGAAGAACAATATCAGAGCCCAAGGAACAAAAGGAAACCCCGAGGAAGAAAACCAGGGCCTGAGGAACAAAACTAGAGCTCGAGGAACAAACCCGGAGCCCGAGGAACACAACCAGAGCCCGAGGAACACAACCAGAGCCCGAGGAACAAAACCAGAGCCCGAGGAAGAAAACTAGGGCCCGAAGAAGAAAAGGAGAGCTCGAGGAAGAAATCCAGAGCCCGAGGAACAAAACGAGAGTCCGAGGAAGAAAGCGAGAGCCCGAGGAACATAACCAGTGCCCAAGGAATAAAACCAGAGCTCGAGGAACAAAACCAGAGCCCAAGGACAAAAAGGAAGGCCTGAAGTACAAAACGAGGGCCATAGGAAGAAAACCAGAGCCCGTGGAATAAAACCAGGGCCCGAGGAACCGAACCAGAAACCGAGGAACAAGTCCAGAGCCCGAGGAACAAAACTAGCCCTCGAGGAACAAAACCAGAGCCCGAGGAACAAAACCAGAGCCCGAGGAAAACAACCAGGGCCTGAGGAACCAAGCCAGAGCCCGAGGAACAAAACCACCCCTCGAGGTAAAGAAACAGGGTCCGAGGAAGAAAACCAGAGCCCGAGGAAGAAAACGAGAGCCTGAGGAACAAAACCAGAGCCCGAGGAAGAAAACCAGACCTTGATGAACAAAACCAGAGCCCGAGGAATAAAACCAGAGCTCAAGGAACAAAACCAGAACCCGAGGAACAAAACGAGAGTTCGAGGAAGAAAACGAGATCCTGAGGAACAAAACCAGTGCCAAAGGAAGAAAACCAGAGCCCGAGGAAGAAAACCAGAGCCCGAGGAAGAAAACTAGAGCTCTTGGAACAAAACCAGGTGCCGAGGAAGAAAAGGAGAGCCCGAGGAACAAAAACAGAGCCCGAGGAACAAAACCAAAGCCCGAAGAACAATATCAGAGCCCAAGGAACAAAAGGAAACCCCAAGGAAGAAAACCAGGGCCTGAGGAACAAAACTAGAGCTCGAGGAACAAACCCGGAGCCCGAGGAACACAACCAGAGCCCGAGGAACACAACCAGAGCCCGAGGAACAAAACTACGGCCCGAAGAAGAAAAGGAGAGCTCGAGGAAGAAATCCAGAGCCCGAGGAACAAAACCAGAGCCTGAGGAAGAAAACCAGAGCCCGAGGAAGAAAACCAGAGCCTGAGGAAGAAAACCAGAGCCCGAGGAAGAAAACCAGAGCCCAAGGAAGAAAACCAGACCTCAAGGAACAAAACCAGAACCCGAGGAACAAAACGAGAGTTCAAGGAAGAAAACGAGAGCCCGAGGAACAAAACCAGTGCCAAAGGAAGAAAACCAGAGCCCGAGGAAGAAAACCAGAGCCCGAGGAACATAACCAGTGCCCAAGGAATAAAACCAGAGCTCGAGGAACAAAACCAGAGCCCAAGGACAAAAAGGAAGGCCTGAAGTACAAAACGAGGGCCATAGGAAGAAAACCAGAGCCCGTGGAATAAAACCAGGGCCCGAGGAACCGAACCAGAAACCGAGGAACAAGTCCAGAGCCCGAGGAACAAAACTAGCCCTCGAGGAACAAAACCAGAGCCCGAGGAACAAAACCAGAGCCCGAGGAAAACAACCAGGGCCTGAGGAACCAAGCCAGAGCCCGAGGAACAAAACCACCCCTCGAGGTAAAGAAACAGGGTCCGAGGAAGAAAACCAGAGCCCGAGGAAGAAAACCAGAGCCTGAGGAACAAAACCAGAGCCCGAGGAAGAAAACAAGCCCTCGACGAACAAAACCAGAGCCCGAGGAACAGAACCAGAGCCCGAGGAAAGCAACCAGGGCCTGAGGAACCAAGCCAGAGCCCGAGGAACAAAACCACCCCTCGAGGTAAAGAAACAGGGTCCGAGGAAGAAAACCAGAGCCCGAGGAACAAAACCAGAGCCTGAGGAACCAAGCCAGAGCCCGAGGAGCAAAACCACCCCTCGAGGTAAAGAAACAGGGTCCGAGGAAGAAAACCAGAGCCCGAGGAATAAAACCAGTGCCAAAGGAAGAAAACCAGAGCCCGAGGAAGAAAACCAGAGCCCGAGGAAGAAAACTAGAGCTCTTGGAACAAAACCAGGTGCCGAGGAAGAAAAGGAGAGCCCGAGGAACAAAAACAGAGCCCGAGGAACAAAACCAAAGCCCGAAGAACAATATCAGAGCCCAAGGAACAAAAGGAAATCCCGAGGAAGAAAACCAGGGCCTGAGGAACAAAACTAGATCTCGAGGAACAAACCCGGAGCCCGAGGAACACAACCAGAGCCCGAGGAACACAAGCAGAGCCCGAGGAACAAAACCAGAGCCCGAGGAAGAAAACTAAGGACCGAAGAAGAAAAGGAGAGCTCGAGGAAGAAATCCAGAGCCTGAGCAACAAAACCAGAGCCCGAGGAAGAAAACCAGAGCCCGAGGAAGAAAACCAGAGCCCGAGGAAGAAAACCAGACCTCAAGGAACAAAACCAGAACGCGAGGAACAAAACGAGAGTCCGAGGAAGAAAACGAGAGCCCGACGAACATAACCAGTGCCCAAGGAATAAAACCAGAGCTCGAGGAACAAAACCAGAGCCCAAGGACAAAAAGGAAGGCCTGAAGAACAAAACGAGGGCCATAGGAAGAAAACCAGAGCCCGTGGAATAAAACCAGGGCCCGAGGAACCGAACCAGAAACCGAGGAACAAATCCAGAGCCCGAGGAACAAAACTAGCCCTCGAGGAACAAAACCAGAGCCCGAGGAACAAAACCAGAGCCCGAGGAAAACAACCAGGGCCTGAGGAACCAAGCCAGAGCCCGAGGAACAAAACCACCCCTCGAGGTAAAGAAACAGGGTCCGAGGAAGAAAACCAGAGCCCGAGGAAGAAAACCAGAGCCCGAGGAACATAACCAGTGCCCAAGGAATAAAACCAGAGGTCGAGGAACAAAACCAGAGCCCAAGGACAAAAAGGAAGGCCTGAAGTACAAAACGAGGGCCATAGGAAGAAAACCAGAGCCCGTGGAATAAAACCAGGGCCCGAGGAACCGAACCAGAAACCGAGGAACAAGTCCAGAGCCCGAGGAACAAAACTAGCCCTCGAGGAACAAAACCAGAGCCCGAGGAACAAAACCAGAGCCCGAGGAAAACAACCAGGGCCTGAGGAACCAAGCCAGAGCCCGAGGAACAAAACCACCCCTCGAGGTAAAGAAACAGGGTCCGAGGAAGAAAACCAGAGCCCGAGGAACAAAACCAGAGCCTGAGGAACAAAACCAGAGCCCGAGGAAGAAAACAAGCCCTCGACGAAAAAAACCAGAGCCCGAGGAACAGAACCAGAGCCCGAGGAAAGCAACCAGGGCCTGAGGAACCAAGCCAGAGCCCGAGGAACAAAACCACCCCTCGAGGTAAAGAAACAGGGTCCGAGGAAGAAAACCAGAGCCCGAGGAACAAAACCAGAGCCTGAGGAACCAAGCCAGAGCCCGAGGAGCAAAACCACCCCTCGAGGTAAAGAAACAGGGTCCGAGGAAGAAAACCAGAGCCCGAGGAATAAAACCAGTGCCAAAGGAAGAAAACCAGAGCCCGAGGAAGAAAACCAGAGCCCGAGGAAGAAAACTAGAGCTCTTGGAACAAAACCAGGTGCCGAGGAAGAAAAGGAGAGCCCGAGGAACAAAAACAGAGCCCGAGGAACAAAACCAAAGCCCGAAGAACAATATCAGAGCCCAAGGAACAAAAGGAAATCCCGAGGAAGAAAACCAGGGCCTGAGGAACAAAACTAGATCTCGAGGAACAAACCCAGAGCCCGAGGAACACAACCAGAGCCCGAGGAACACAAGCAGAGCCCGAGGAACAAAACCAGAGCCCGAGGAAGAAAACTAAGGCCCGAAGAAGAAAAGGAGAGCTCGAGGAAGAAATCCAGAGCCTGAGCAACAAAACCAGAGCCCGAGGAAGAAAACCAGAGCCCGAGGAAGAAAACCAGAGCCCGAGGAAGAAAACCAGACCTCAAGGAACAAAACCAGAACGCGAGGAACAAAACGAGAGTCCGAGGAAGAAAACGAGAGCCCGACGAACATAACCAGTGCCCAAGGAATAAAACCAGAGCTCGAGGAACAAAACCAGAGCCCAAGGACAAAAAGGAAGGCCTGAAGAACAAAACGAGGGCCATAGGAAGAAAACCAGAGCCCGTGGAATAAAACCAGGGCCCGAGGAACCGAACCAGAAACCGAGGAACAAATCCAGAGCCCGAGGAACAAAACTAGCCCTCGAGGAACAAAACCAGAGCCCGAGGAACAAAACCAGAGCCCGAGGAAAACAACCAGGGCCTGAGGAACCAAGCCAGAGCCCGAGGAACAAAACCACCCCTCGAGGTAAAGAAACAGGGTCCGAGGAAGAAAACCAGAGCCCGAGGAAGAAAACCAGAGCCTGAGGAACAAAACCAGAGCCCGAGGAAGAAAACAAGCCCTCGATGAACAAAACCAGAGCCCGAGGAACAGAACCAGAGCCCGAGGAAAGCAACCAGGGCCTGAGGAACCAAGCCAGAGCCCGAGGAACAAAACCACCCCTCGAGGTAAAGAAACAGGGTCCGAGGAAGAAAACCAGAGCCCGAGGAAGAAAACGAGAGCCTGAGGAACAAAACCAGAGCCCGAGGAAGAAAACCAGACCTTGATGAACAAAACCAGAGCCCGAGGAATAAAACCAGAGCTCAAGGAACAAAACCAGAACCCGAGGAACAAAACGAGAGTTCGAGGAAGAAAACGAGATCCTGAGGAACAAAACCAGTGCCAAAGGAAGAAAACCAGAGCCCGAGGAAGAAAACCAGAGCCCGAGGAAGAAAACTAGAGCTCTTGGAACAAAACCAGGTGCCGAGGAAGAAAAGGAGAGCCCGAGGAACAAAAACAGAGCCCGAGGAACAAAACCAACCCAAGGAACAAAAGGAAACCCCAAGGAAGAAAACCAGGGCCTGAGGAACAAAACTAGAGCTCGAGGAACAAACCCGGAGCCCGAGGAACACAACCAGAGCCCGAGGAACACAACCAGAGCCCGAGGAACAAAACTACGGCCCGAAGAAGAAAAGGAGAGCTCGAGGAAGAAATCCAGAGCCCGAGGAACAAAACCAGAGCCTGAGGAAGAAAACCAGAGCC
The DNA here is from genome assembly GCF_964195595.1 of Calonectris borealis. NCBI lineage: Eukaryota > Metazoa > Chordata > Aves > Procellariiformes > Procellariidae > Calonectris > Calonectris borealis. Next base: position 832,711 of record NW_027441452.1, on the reverse strand, counting down.
CGAGGAAGAAAACCAGAGCCTGAGGAAGAAAACCAGAGCCCGAGGAAGAAAACCAGAGCCCAAGGAAGAAAACCAGACCTCAAGGAACAAAACCAGAACCCGAGGAACAAAACGAGAGTTCGAGGAAGAAAACGAGATCCCGAGGAACAAAACCAGTGCCAAAGGAAGAAAACCAGAGCCCGAGGAAGAAAACCAGAGCCCGAGGAACATAACCAGTGCCCAAGGAATAAAACCAGAGCTCGAGGAACAAAACCAGAGCCCAAGGACAAAAAGGAAGGCCTGAAGTACAAAACGAGGGCCATAGGAAGAAAACCAGAGCCCGTGGAATAAAACCAGGGCCCGAGGAACCGAACCAGAAACCGAGGAACAAGTCCAGAGCCCGAGGAACAAAACTAGCCCTCGAGGAACAAAACCAGAGCCCGAGGAACAAAACCAGAGCCCGAGGAAAACAACCAGGGCCTGAGGAACCAAGCCAGAGCCCGAGGAAGAAAACCACCCCTCGAGGTAAAGAAACAGGGTCCGAGGAAGAAAACCAGAGCCCGAGGAAGAAAACCAGAGCCTGAGGAACAAAACCAGAGCCCGAGGAAGAAAACAAGCCCTCGACGAACAAAACCAGAGCCCGAGGAACAGAACCAGAGCCCGAGGAAAGCAACCAGGGCCTGAGGAACCAAGCCAGAGCCCGAGGAACAAAACCACCCCTCGAGGTAAAGAAACAGGGTCCGAGGAAGAAAACCAGAGCCCGAGGAACAAAACCAGAGCCTGAGGAACCAAGCCAGAGCCCGAGGAGCAAAACCACCCCTCGAGGTAAAGAAACAGGGTCCGAGGAAGAAAACCAGAGCCCGAGGAATAAAACCAGTGCCAAAGGAAGAAAACCAGAGCCCGAGGAAGAAAACCAGAGCCCGAGGAAGAAAACCAGAGCTCTTGGAACAAAACCAGGTGCCGAGGAAGAAAAGGAGAGCCCGAGGAACAAAAACAGAGCCCGAGGAACAAAACCAAAGCCCGAAGAACAATATCAGAGCCCAAGGAACAAAAGGAAATCCCGAGGAAGAAAACCAGGGCCTGAGGAACAAAACTAGATCTCGAGGAACAAACCCGGAGCCCGAGGAACACAACCAGAGCCCGAGGAACACAAGCAGAGCCCGAGGAACAAAACCAGAGCCCGAGGAAGAAAACTAAGGCCCGAAGAAGAAAAGGAGAGCTCGAGGAAGAAATCCAGAGCCTGAGCAACAAAACCAGAGCCCGAGGAAGAAAACCAGAGCCCGAGGAAGAAAACCAGAGCCCGAGGAAGAAAACCAGACCTCAAGGAACAAAACCAGAACGCGAGGAACAAAACGAGAGTCCGAGGAAGAAAACGAGAGCCCGACGAACATAACCAGTGCCCAAGGAATAAAACCAGAGCTCGAGGAACAAAACCAGAGCCCAAGGACAAAAAGGAAGGCCTGAAGAACAAAACGAGGGCCATAGGAAGAAAACCAGAGCCCGTGGAATAAAACCAGGGCCCGAGGAACCGAACCAGAAACCGAGGAACAAATCCAGAGCCCGAGGAACAAAACTAGCCCTCGAGGAACAAAACCAGAGCCCGAGGAACAAAACCAGAGCCCGAGGAAAACAACCAGGGCCTGAGGAACCAAGCCAGAGCCCGAGGAACAAAACCACCCCTCGAGGTAAAGAAACAGGGTCCGAGGAAGAAAACCAGAGCCCGAGGAAGAAAACCAGAGCCTGAGGAACAAAACCAGAGCCCGAGGAAGAAAACAAGCCCTCGATGAACAAAACCAGAGCCCGAGGAACAGAACCAGAGCCCGAGGAAAGCAACCAGGGCCTGAGGAACCAAGCCAGAGCCCGAGGAACAAAACCACCCCTCGAGGTAAAGAAACAGGGTCCGAGGAAGAAAACCAGAGCCCGAGGAAGAAAACCAGAGCCTGAGGAACCAAGCCAGAGCCCGAGGAGCAAAACCAGCCCTCGAGGTAAAGAAACAGGGTCCGAGGAAGAAAACCAGAGCCCGAGGAATAAAACCAGTGCCAAAGGAAGAAAACCAGAGCCCGAGGAAGAAAACCAGAGCCCGAGGAAGAAAACTAGAGCTCTTGGAACAAAACCAGGTGCCGAGGAAGAAAAGGAGAGCCCGAGGAACAAAAACAGAGCCCGAGGAACAAAACCAAAGCCCGAAGAACAATATCAGAGCCCAAGGAACAAAAGGAAACCCCGAGGAAGAAAACAAGGGCCTGAGGAACAAAACTAGAGCTCGAGGAACAAACCCGGAGCCCGAGGAACAAAACCAGAGCCCGAGGAAGAAAACTAGGGCCCGAAGAAGAAAAGGAGAGCTCGAGGAAGAAATCCAGAGCCCGAGGAACAAAACGAGAGTCCGAGGAAGAAAGCGAGAGCCCGAGGAACATAACCAGTGCCCAAGGAATAAAACCAGAGCTCGAGGAACAAAACCAGAGCCCAAGGACAAAAAGGAAGGCCTGAAGTACAAAACGAGGGCCATAGGAAGAAAACCAGAGCCCGTGGAATAAAACCAGGGCCCGAGGAACCGAACCAGAAACCGAGGAACAAGTCCAGAGCCCGAGGAACAAAACTAGCCCTCGAGGAACAAAACCAGAGCCCGAGGAACAAAACCAGAGCCCGAGGAAGAAAACCAGACCTTGATGAACAAAACCAGAGCCCGAGGAATAAAACCAGAGCTCAAGGAACAAAACCAGAACCCGAGGAACAAAACGAGAGTTCTAGGAAGAAAACGAGATCCTGAGGAACAAAACCAGTGCCAAAGGAAGAAAACCGGAGCCCGAGGAACAAAACCAGAGCCCGAGGAAAACAACCAGGGCCTGAGGAACCAAGCCAGAGCCCGAGGAAGAAAACCACCCCTCGAGGTAAAGAAACAGGGTCCGTGGAAGAAAACCAGAGCCCGAGGAACAAAACTAGAGCCTGAGGAACAAAACCAGAGCCCGAGGAAGAAAACAAGCCCTCGATGAACAAAACCAGAGCCCGAGGAACAGAACCAGAGCCCGAGGAACACAACCAGAGCCCGAGGAAGAAAACCAGACCTCGATGAACAAAACCAGAGCCCGAGGAATAAAACCAGAGCTCAAGGAACAAAACCAGAACCCGAGGAACAAAACAAGAGTTTGAGGAAGAAAACGAGAGCCCGAGGAACAAAACCAGTGCCAAAGGAAGAAAACCAGAGCCTGAGGAAGAAAACCAGAGCCCGAGGAAGAAAACTAGAGCTCTTGGAACAAAACCAGGTGCCGAGGAAGAAAAGGAGAGCCCGAGGAACAAAAACAGAGCCCGAGGAACAAAACCAAAGCCCGAAGAACAATATCAGAGCCCAAGGAACAAAAGGAAACCCCGAGGAAGAAAACAAGGGCCTGAGGAACAAAACTAGAGCTCGAGGAACAAACCCGGAGCCCGAGGAACACAACCAGAGCCCGAGGAACACAACCAGAGCCCGAGGAACAAAACCAGAGCCCGAGGAAGAAAACTAGGGCCCGAAGAAGAAAAGGAGAGCTCGAGGAAGAAATCCAGAGCCCGAGGAACAAAACGAGAGTCCGAGGAAGAAAGCGAGAGCCCGAGGAACATAACCAGTGCCCAAGGAATAAAACCAGAGCTCGAGGAACAAAACCAGAGCCCAAGGACAAAAAGGAAGGCCTGAAGTACAAAACGAGGGCCATAGGAAGAAAACCAGAGCCCGTGGAATAAAACCAGGGCCCGAGGAACCGAACCAGAAACCGAGGAACAAGTCCAGAGCCCGAGGAACAAAACTAGCCCTCGAGGAACAAAACCAGAGCCCGAGGAACAAAACCAGAGCCCGAGGAAAACAACCAGGGCCTGAGGAACCAAGCCAGAGCCCGAGGAAGAAAACCACCCCTCGAGGTAAAGAAACAGGGTCCGAGGAAGAAATCCAGAGCCCGAGGAAGAAAACCAGAGCCTGAGGAACAAAACCAGAGCCCGAGGAAGAAAACCAGACCTTGATGAACAAAACCAGAGCCCGAGGAATAAAACCAGAGCTCAAGGAACAAAACCAGAACCCGAGGAACAAAACGAGAGTTCGAGGAAGAAAACGAGAGCCCGAGGAACAAAACCAGTGCCAAAGGAAGAAAACCAGAGCCCGAGGAAGAAAACCAGAGCCCGAGGAAGAAAACTAGAGCTCTTGGAACAAAACCAGGTGCCGAGGAAGAAAAGGAGAGCCCGAGGAACAAAAACAGAGCCCGAGGAACAAAACCAAAGCCCGAAGAACAATATCAGAGCCCAAGGAACAAAAGGAAACCCCGAGGAAGAAAACCAGGGCCTGAGGAACAAAACTAGAGCTCGAGGAACAAACCCGGAGCCCGAGGAACACAACCAGAGCCCGAGGAACACAACCAGAGCCCGAGGAACAAAACCAGAGCTCGAGGAAGAAAACTAGGGCCCGAAGAAGAAAAGGAGAGCTCGAGGAAGAAATCCAGAGCCCGAGGAACAAAACGAGAGTCCGAGGAAGAAAGCGAGAGCCCGAGGAACATAACCAGTGCCCAAGGAATAAAACCAGAGCTCGAGGAACAAAACCAGAGCCCAAGGACAAAAAGGAAGGCCTGAAGTACAAAACGAGGGCCATAGGAAGAAAACCAGAGCCCGTGGAATAAAACCAGGGCCCGAGGAACCGAACCAGAAACCGAGGAACAAGTCCAGAGCCCGAGGAACAAAACTAGCCCTCGAGGAACAAAACCAGAGCCCGAGGAACAAAACCAGAGCCCGAGGAAAACAACCAGGGCCTGAGGAACCAAGCCAGAGCCCGAGGAACAAAACCACCCCTCGAGGTAAAGAAACAGGGTCCGAGGAAGAAAACCAGAGCCCGAGGAAGAAAACCAGAGCCTGAGGAACAAAACCAGAGCCCGAGGAAGAAAACCAGACCTTGATGAACAAAACCAGAGCCCGAGGAATAAAACCAGAGCTCAAGGAACAAAACCAGAACCCGAGGAACAAAACGAGAGTTCGAGGAAGAAAACGAGATCCTGAGGAACAAAACCAGTGCCAAAGGAAGAAAACCAGAGCCCGAGGAAGAAAACCAGAGCCCGAGGAAGAAAACTAGAGCTCTTGGAACAAAACCAGGTGCCGAGGAAGAAAAGGAGAGCCCGAGGAACAAAAACAGAGCCCGAGGAACAAAACCAAAGCCCGAAGAACAATATCAGAGCCCAAGGAACAAAAGGAAACCCCGAGGAAGAAAACCAGGGCCTGAGGAACAAAACTAGAGCTCGAGGAACAAACCCGGAGCCCGAGGAACACAACCAGAGCCCGAGGAACACAACCAGAGCCCGAGGAACAAAACTACGGCCCGAAGAAGAAAAGGAGAGCTCGAGGAAGAAATCCAGAGCCCGAGGAACAAAACCAGAGCCTGAGGAAGAAAACCAGAGCCCGAGGAAGAAAACCAGAGCCTGAGGAAGAAAACCAGAGCCCGAGGAAGAAAACCAGAGCCCAAGGAAGAAAACCAGACCTCAAGGAACAAAACCAGAACCCGAGGAACAAAACGAGAGTCCGAGGAAGAAAACGAGAGCCCGAGGAACAAAACCAGTGCCAAAGGAAGAAAACCAGAGCCCGAGCAAGAAAACCAGAGCCCGAGGAACATAACCAGTGCCCAAGGAATAAAACCAGAGGTCGAGGAACAAAACCAGAGCCCAAGGACAAAAAGGAAGGCCTGAAGTACAAAACGAGGGCCATAGGAAGAAAACCAGAGCCCGTGGAATAAAACCAGGGCCCGAGGAACCGAACCAGAAACCGAGGAACAAGTCCAGAGCCCGAGGAACAAAACTAGCCCTCGAGGAACAAAACCAGAGCCCGAGGAACAAAACCAGAGCCCGAGGAAAACAACCAGGGCCTGAGGAACCAAGCCAGAGCCCGAGGAACAAAACCACCCCTCGAGGTAAAGAAACAGGGTCCGAGGAAGAAAACCAGAGCCCGAGGAACAAAACCAGAGCCTGAGGAACAAAACCAGAGCCCGAGGAAGAAAACAAGCCCTCGACGAAAAAAACCAGAGCCCGAGGAACAGAACCAGAGCCCGAGGAAAGCAACCAGGGCCTGAGGAACCAAGCCAGAGCCCGAGGAACAAAACCACCCCTCGAGGTAAAGAAACAGGGTCCGAGGAAGAAAACCAGAGCCCGAGGAACAAAACCAGAGCCTGAGGAACCAAGCCAGAGCCCGAGGAGCAAAACCACCCCTCGAGGTAAAGAAACAGGGTCCGAGGAAGAAAACCAGAGCCCGAGGAATAAAACCAGTGCCAAAGGAAGAAAACCAGAGCCCGAGGAAGAAAACCAGAGCCCGAGGAAGAAAACTAGAGCTCTTGGAACAAAACCAGGTGCCGAGGAAGAAAAGGAGAGCCCGAGGAACAAAAACAGAGCCCGAGGAACAAAACCAAAGCCCGAAGAACAATATCAGAGCCCAAGGAACAAAAGGAAATCCCGAGGAAGAAAACCAGGGCCTGAGGAACAAAACTAGATCTCGAGGAACAAACCCGGAGCCCGAGGAACACAACCAGAGCCCGAGGAACACAAGCAGAGCCCGAGGAACAAAACCAGAGCCCGAGGAAGAAAACTAAGGCCCGAAGAAGAAAAGGAGAGCTCGAGGAAGAAATCCAGAGCCTGAGCAACAAAACCAGAGCCCGAGGAAGAAAACCAGAGCCCGAGGAAGAAAACCAGAGCCCGAGGAAGAAAACCAGACCTCAAGGAACAAAACCAGAACGCGAGGAACAAAACGAGAGTCCGAGGAAGAAAACGAGAGCCCGACGAACATAACCAGTGCCCAAGGAATAAAACCAGAGCTCGAGGAACAAAACCAGAGCCCAAGGACAAAAAGGAAGGCCTGAAGAACAAAACGAGGGCCATAGGAAGAAAACCAGAGCCCGTGGAATAAAACCAGGGCCCGAGGAACCGAACCAGAAACCGAGGAACAAATCCAGAGCCCGAGGAACAAAACTAGCCCTCGAGGAACAAAACCAGAGCCCGAGGAAGAAAACCAGAGCCCGAGGAAAACAACCAGGGCCTGAGGAACCAAGCCAGAGCCCGAGGAACAAAACCACCCCTCGAGGTAAAGAAACAGGGTCCGAGGAAGAAAACCAGAGCCCGAGGAACAAAACCAGAGCCTGAGGAACAAAACCAGAGCCCGAGGAAGAAAACAAGCCCTCGATGAACAAAACCAGAGCCCGAGGAACAGAACCAGAGCCCGAGGAAAGCAACCAGGGCCTGAGGAACCAAGCCAGAGCCCGAGGAACAAAACCACCCCTCGAGGTAAAGAAACAGGGTCCGAGGAAGAAAACCAGAGCCCGAGGAAGAAAACCAGAGCCTGAGGAACCAAGCCAGAGCCCGAGGAGCAAAACCAGCCCTCGAGGTAAAGAAACAGGGTCCGAGGAAGAAAACCAGAGCCCGAGGAATAAAACCAGTGCCAAAGGAAGAAAACCAGAGCCCGAGGAAGAAAACCAGAGCCCGAGGAAGAAAACTAGAGCTCTTGGAACAAAACCAGGTGCCGAGGAAGAAAAGGAGAGCCCGAGGAACAAAAACAGAGCCCGAGGAACAAAACCAAAGCCCGAAGAACAATATCAGAGCCCAAGGAACAAAAGGAAACCCCGAGGAAGAAAACAAGGGCCTGAGGAACAAAACTAGAGCTCGAGGAACAAACCCGGAGCCCGAGGAACACAACCAGAGCCCGAGGAACACAAGCAGAGCCCGAGGAACAAAACCAGAGCCCGAGGAAGAAAACTAGGGCCCGAAGAAGAAAAGGAGAGCTCGAGGAAGAAATCCAGAGCCCGAGGAACAAAACGAGAGTCCGAGGAAGAAAGCGAGAGCCCGAGGAACATAACCAGTGCCCAAGGAATAAAACCAGAGCTCGAGGAACAAAACCAGAGCCCAAGGACAAAAAGGAAGGCCTGAAGTACAAAACGAGGGCCATAGGAAGAAAACCAGAGCCCGTGGAATAAAACCAGGGCCCGAGGAACCGAACCAGAAACCGAGGAACAAGTCCAGAGCCCGAGGAACAAAACTAGCCCTCGAGGAACAAAACCAGAGCCCGAGGAACAAAACCAGAGCCCGAGGAAGAAAACCAGACCTTGATGAACAAAACCAGAGCCCGAGGAATAAAACCAGAGCTCAAGGAACAAAACCAGAACCCGAGGAACAAAACGAGAGTTCTAGGAAGAAAACGAGATCCTGAGGAACAAAACCAGTGCCAAAGGAAGAAAACCGGAGCCCGAGGAACAAAACCAGAGCCCGAGGAAAACAACCAGGGCCTGAGGAACCAAGCCAGAGCCCGAGGAAGAAAACCACCCCTCGAGGTAAAGAAACAGGGTCCGTGGAAGAAAACCAGAGCCCGAGGAACAAAACTAGAGCCTGAGGAACAAAACCAGAGCCCGAGGAAGAAAACAAGCCCTCGATGAACAAAACCAGAGCCCGAGGAACAGAACCAGAGCCCGAGGAACACAACCAGAGCCCGAGGAAGAAAACCAGACCTCGATGAACAAAACCAGAGCCCGAGGAATAAAACCAGAGCTCAAGGAACAAAACCAGAACCCGAGGAACAAAACAAGAGTTCGAGGAAGAAAACGAGAGCCCGAGGAACAAAACCAGTGCCAAAGGAAGAAAACCAGAGCCTGAGGAAGAAAACCAGAGCCCGAGGAAGAAAACTAGAGCTCTTGGAACAAAACCAGGTGCCGAGGAAGAAAAGGAGAGCCCGAGGAACAAAAACAGAGCCCGAGGAACAAAACCAAAGCCCGAAGAACAATATCAGAGCCCAAGGAACAAAAGGAAACCCCGAGGAAGAAAACAAGGGCCTGAGGAACAAAACTAGAGCTCGAGGAACAAACCCGGAGCCCGAGGAACACAACCAGAGCCCGAGGAACACAACCAGAGCCCGAGGAACAAAACCAGAGCCCGAGGAAGAAAACTAGGGCCCGAAGAAGAAAAGGAGAGCTCGAGGAAGAAATCCAGAGCCCGAGGAACAAAACGAGAGTCCGAGGAAGAAAGCGAGAGCCCGAGGAACATAACCAGTGCCCAAGGAATAAAACCAGAGCTCGAGGAACAAAACCAGAGCCCAAGGACAAAAAGGAAGGCCTGAAGTACAAAACGAGGGCCATAGGAAGAAAACCAGAGCCCGTGGAATAAAACCAGGGCCCGAGGAACCGAACCAGAAACCGAGGAACAAGTCCAGAGCCCGAGGAACAAAACTAGCCCTCGAGGAACAAAACCAGAGCCCGAGGAACAAAACCAGAGCCCGAGGAAAACAACCAGGGCCTGAGGAACCAAGCCAGAGCCCGAGGAACAAAACCACCCCTCGAGGTAAAGAAACAGGGTCCGAGGAAGAAAACCAGAGCCCGAGGAAGAAAACCAGAGCCTGAGGAACAAAACCAGAGCCCGAGGAAGAAAACCAGACCTCGATGAACAAAACCAGAGCCCGAGGAATAAAACCAGAGCTCAAGGAACAAAACCAGAACCCGAGGAACAAAACAAGAGTTCTAGGAAGAAAACGAGATCCTGAGGAACAAAACCAGTGCCAAAGGAAGAAAACCAGAGCCCGAGGAAGAAAACCAGAGCCCGAGGAAGAAAACTAGAGCTCTTGGAACAAAACCAGGTGCCGAGGAAGAAAAGGAGAGCCCGAGGAACAAAAACAGAGCCCGAGGAACAAAACCAAAGCCCGAAGAACAATATCAGAGCCCAAGGAACAAAAGGAAACCCCGAGGAAGAAAACCAGGGCCTGAGGAACAAAACTAGAGCTCGAGGAACAAACCCGGAGCCCGAGGAACACAACCAGAGCCCGAGGAACACAACCAGAGCCCGAGGAACAAAACCAGAGCTCGAGGAAGAAAACTAGGGCCCGAAGAAGAAAAGGAGAGCTCGAGGAAGAAATCCAGAGCCCGAGGAACAAAACGAGAGTCCGAGGAAGAAAGCGAGAGCCCGAGGAACATAACCAGTGCCCAAGGAATAAAACCAGAGCTCGAGGAACAAAACCAGAGCCCAAGGACAAAAAGGAAGGCCTGAAGTACAAAACGAGGGCCATAGGAAGAAAACCAGAGCCCGTGGAATAAAACCAGGGCCCGAGGAACCGAACCAGAAACCGAGGAACAAGTCCAGAGCCCGAGGAACAAAACTAGCCCTCGAGGAACAAAACCAGAGCCCGAGGAACAAAACCAGAGCCCGAGGAAAACAACCAGGGCCTGAGGAACCAAGCCAGAGCCCGAGGAACAAAACCACCCCTCGAGGTAAAGAAACAGGGTCCGAGGAAGAAAACCAGAGCCCGAGGAAGAAAACCAGAGCCTGAGGAACAAAACCAGAGCCCGAGGAAGAAAACCAGACCTTGATGAACAAAACCAGAGCCCGAGGAATAAAACCAGAGCTCAAGGAACAAAACCAGAACCCGAGGAACAAAACGAGAGTTCGAGGAAGAAAACGAGATCCTGAGGAACAAAACCAGTGCCAAAGGAAGAAAACCAGAGCCCGAGGAAGAAAACCAGAGCCCGAGGAAGAAAACTAGAGCTCTTGGAACAAAACCAGGTGCCGAGGAAGAAAAGGAGAGCCCGAGGAACAAAAACAGAGCCCGAGGAACAAAACCAAAGCCCGAAGAACAATATCAGAGCCCAAGGAACAAAAGGAAACCCCGAGGAAGAAAACCAGGGCCTGAGGAACAAAACTAGAGCTCGAGGAACAAACCCGGAGCCCGAGGAACACAACCAGAGCCCGAGGAACACAACCAGAGCCCGAGGAACAAAACTAGGGCCCGAAGAAGAAAAGGAGAGCCCGAGGAAGAAATCCAGTGCCCGAGCAACAAAACCAGAGCCTGAGGAAGAAAACCAGAGCCCGAGGAAGAAAACCAGAGCCCGAGGAAGAAAACCAGACCCCAAGGAAGAAAACCAGACCTCAAGGAACAAAACCAGAACCCGAGGAACAAAACGAGAGTCCGAGGAAGAAAACGAGAGCCCGAGGAACATAACCAGTGCCCAAGGAATAAAACCAGAGCTCGAGCAACAAAACCAGAGCCCAAGGACAAAAAGGAAGGCCTGAAGTACAAAACGAGGGCCATAGGAAGAAAACCAGAGCCCGTGGAATAAAACCAGGGCCCGAGGAACCGAACCAGAAACCGAGGAACAAGTCCAGAGCCCGAGGAACAAAACTAGCCCTCGAGGAACAAAACCAGAGCCCGAGGAACAAAACCAGAGCCCGAGGAAAACAACCAGGGCCTGAGGAACCAAGCCAGAGCCCGAGGAACAAAACCACCCCTCGAGGTAAAGAAACAGGGTCCGAGGAAGAAAACCAGAGCCCGAGGAAGAAAACGAGAGCCTGAGGAACAAAACCAGAGCCCGAGGAAGAAAACCAGACCTTGATGAACAAAACCAGAGCCCGAGGAATAAAACCAGAGCTCAAGGAACAAAACCAGAACCCGAGGAACAAAACGAGAGTTCGAGGAAGAAAACGAGATCCTGAGGAACAAAACCAGTGCCAAAGGAAGAAAACCAGAGCCCGAGGAAGAAAACCAGAGCCCGAGGAAGAAAACTAGAGCTCTTGGAACAAAACCAGGTGCCGAGGAAGAAAAGGAGAGCCCGAGGAGCAAAAACAGAGCCCGAGGAACAAAACCAAAGCCCGAAGAACAATATCAGAGCCCAAGGAACAAAAGGAAACCCCGAGGAAGAAAACCAGGGCCTGAGGAACAAAACTAGAGCTCGAGGAACAAACCCGGAGCCCGAGGAACACAACCAGAGCCCGAGGAACACAACCAGAGCCCGAGGAACAAAACTAGGGCCCGAAGAAGAAAAGGAGAGCTCGAGGAAGAAATCCAGAGCCCGAGGAACAAAACCAGAGCCTGAGGAAGAAAACCAGAGCCCGAGGAAGAAAACCAGAGCCTGAGGAAGAAAACCAGAGCCCGAGGAAGAAAACCAGAGCCCAAGGAAGAAAACCAGACCTCAAGGAACAAAACCAGAACCCGAGGAACAAAACGAGAGTTCGAGGAAGAAAACGAGAGCCCGAGGAACAAAACCAGTGCCAAAGGAAGAAAACCAGAGCCCGAGGAAGAAAACCAGAGCCCGAGGAACATAACCAGTGCCCAAGGAATAAAACCAGAGCTCGAGGAACAAAACCAGAGCCCAAGGACAAAAAGGAAGGCCTGAAGTACAAAACGAGGGCCATAGGAAGAAAACCAGAGCCCGTGGAATAAAACCAGGGCCCGAGGAACCGAACCAGAAACCGAGGAAAAAGTCCAGAGCCCGAGGAACAAAACTAGCCCTCGAGGAACAAAACCAGAACCCGAGGAACAAAACCAGAGCCCGAGGAAAACAACCAGGGCCTGAGGAACCAAGCCAGAGCCCGAGGAACAAAACCACCCCTCGAGGTAAAGAAACAGGGTCCGAGGAAGAAAACCAGAGCCCGAGGAAGAAAACCAGAGCCTGAGGAACAAAACCAGAGCCCGAGGAAGAAAACCAGACCTTGATGAACAAAACCAGAGCCCGAGGAATAAAACCAGAGCTCAAGGAACAAAACCAGAACCCGAGGAAAAAAACGAGAGTTCGAGGAAGAAAACGAGATCCTGAGGAACAAAACCAGTGCCAAAGGAAGAAAACCAGAGCCCGAGGAAGAAAACCAGAGCCCAAGGAAGAAAACTAGAGCTCTTGGAACAAAACCAGGTGCCGAGGAAGAAAAGGAGAGCCCGAGGAACAAAAACAGAGCCCGAGGAACAAAACCAAAGCCCGAAGAACAATATCAGAGCCCAAGGAACAAAAGGAAACCCCGAGGAAGAAAACCAGGGCCTGAGGAACAAAACTAGAGCTCGAGGAACAAACCCGGAGCCCGAGGAACACAACCAGAGCCCGAGGAACACAACCAGAGCCCGAGGAACAAAAACAGAGCCCGAGGAACAAAACTAGGGCCCGAAGAAGAAAAGGAGAGCTCGAGGAAGAAATCCAGAGCCTGAGCAACAAAACCAGAGCCCGAGGAAGAAATCCAGACCCCGAGCAAAAAAACCAGAGCCAGAGGAAGAAAACCAGAGCCCGAGGAAGAAAACCAGACCCCAAGGAAGAAAACCAGAGCCCAAGGAAGAAAACCAGAGCTCAAGGAACAAAACCAGAACCCGAGGAACAAAACGAGAGTTCGAGGAAGAAAACGAGAGCCCGAGGAACAAAACCAGTGCCAAAGGAAGAAAACCAGAGCCTGAGGAAGAAAACCAGAGCCCGAGGAAGAAAACTAGAGCTCTTGGAACAAAACCAGGTGCCGAGGAAGAAAAGGAGAGCCCGAGGAACAAAAACAGAGCCCGAGGAACAAAACCAAAGCCCGAAGAACAATATCAGAGCCCAAGGAACAAAAGGAAACCCCGAGGAAGAAAACCAGGGCCTGAGGAACAAAACTAGAGCTCGAGGAACAAACCCGGAGCCCGAGGAACACAACCAGAGCCCGAGGAACACAACCAGAGCCCGAGGAACAAAAACAGAGCCCGAGGAACAAAACTAGGGTCCGAAGAAGAAAAGGAGAGCTCGAGGAAGAAATCCAGAGCCCGAGCAACAAAACCAGAGCCTGAGGAAGAAAACCACAGCCTGAGGAAGGAAACCAGACCCCAAGGAAGAAAACCAGACCTCAAGGAACAAAACCAGAACCCGAGGAACAAAACGAGAGTCCGAGGAAGAAAGCGAGAGCCCGACGAACATAACCAGTGCCCAAGGAATAAAACCAGAGCTCGAGGAACAAAACCAGAGCCCAAGGACAAAAAGGAAGGCCTGAAGAACAAAACGAGGGCCATAGGAAGAAAACCAGAGCCCGTGGAATAAAACCAGGGCCCGAGGAACCGAACCAGAAACCGAGGAACGAATCCAGAGCCCGAGAAACAAAACTAGCCCTCGAGGAACAAAACCAGAGCCCGAGGAACAAAACCAGAGCCCGAGGAAAACAACCAGGGCCTGAGGAACCAAGCCAGAGCCCGAGGAACAAAACCACCCCTCGATGTAAAGAAACAGGGTCCGAGGAAGAAAACCAGAGCCCGAGGAAGAAAACCAGAGCCTGAGGAACAAAACCAGAGCCCGAGGAAGAAAACAAGCCCTCGATGAACAAAACCAGAGCCCGAGGAACAGACCCAGAGCCCGAGGAAAACAACCAGGGCCTGAGGAACCAAGCCACAGCCCGAGGAACAAAACCACCCCTCGAGGTAAAGAAACAGGGTCCGAGGAAGAAAACCAGAGCCCGAGGAATAAAACCAGAGCTCGAGGAACAAAACCAGAACCCGAGGAACAAAACGAGAGTTCGAGGAAGAAAACGAGAGCCCGAGGAACAAAACCAGTGCCAAAGGAAGAAAACCAGAGCCCGAGGAAGAAAACCAGAGCCCGAGGAAGAAAACTAGAGCTCTTGGAACAAAACCAGGTGCCGAGGAAGAAAAGGAGAGCCCGAGGATCAAAACCAAAGCCCAAAGAACAATATCAGAGCCCAAGGAACAAAAGGAAACCCCGAGGAAGAAAACCAGGGCCTGAGGAACAAAACTAGAGCTCGAGGAACAAACCCGGAGCCCGAGGAACACAACCAGAGCCCGAGGAACAAAAACAGAGCCCGAGGAAAAAAACTAGGGTCCGAAGAAGAAAAGGAGAGCTCGAGGAAGAAATCCAGAGCCCGAGCAACAAAACCAGAGCCTGAGGAAGAAAACCAGAGCCCGAGGACAAAACTAGAGCCCGAGGAAGAAAACTAGAGCTCTTGGAACAAAACCAGGTGCCAAGGAAGAAAAGGAGAGCCCGAGGAACAAAAACAGAGCCCGAGGAACAAAACCAAAGCCCGAAGAACAATATCAGAGCCCAAGGAACAAAAGGAAACCCCGAGGAAGAAAACCAGGGCCTGAGGAACAAAACTAGAGCTCGAGGAACAATCCCGGAGCCCGAGGAACACAACCAGGGCCCAAGGAACACAACCAGAGCCCGAGGAACAAAAACAGAGCCCGAGGAACAAAACTAGGGTCCGAGGAAGAAAGCGAGAGCCCGAGGAACATAACCAGTGCCCAAGGAATAAAACCAGAGCTCGAGGAACAAAACCAGAACCCAAGGACAAAAAGGAGGGCCTGAAGAACAAAACGAGGGCCATAGGAATAAAACCAGAGCCCGTGGAATAAAACCAGGGCCCGAGGAACCGAACCAGAAACCGAGGAACAAATCCAGAGCCCGAGGAACAAAACTAGCCCTCGAGGAACAAAACCAGAGCCCGAGGAACAAAACCAGAGCCCGAAGAAAACAACCAGGGCCTGAGGAACCAAGCCAGAGCCCGAGGAAGAAAACCACCCCTCGAGGTAAAGAAACAGGGTCCGTGGAAGAAAACCAGAGCCCGAGGAACAAAACTAGAGCCTGAGGAACAAAACCAGAGCCCGAGGAAGAAAACAAGCCCTCGATGAACAAAACCAGAGCCCGAGGAACAGAACCAGAGCCCGAGGAACACAACCAGAGCCCGAGGAAGAAAACCAGACCTCGATGAACAAAACCAGAGCCCGAGGAATAAAACCAGAGCTCAAGGAACAAAACCAGAACCCGAGGAACAAAACGAGAGTTCGAGGAAGAAAACGAGAGCCCGAGGAACAAAACCAGTGCCAAAGGAAGAAAACCAGAGCCTGAGGAAGAAAACCAGAGCCCGAGGAAGAAAACTAGAGCTCTTGGAACAAAACCAGGTGCCGAGGAAGAAAAGGAGAGCCCGAGGAACAAAAACAGAGCCCGAGGAACAAAACCAAAGCCCGAAGAACAATATCAGAGCCCAAGGAACAAAAGGAAACCCCGAGGAAGAAAACCAGGGCCTGAGGAACAAAACTAGAGCTCGAGGAACAAACCCGGAGCCCGAGGAACACAACCAGAGCCCGAGGAACACAACCAGAGCCCGAGGAACAAAACCAGAGCCCGAGGAAGAAAACTAGGGCCCGAAGAAGAAAAGGAGAGATCGAGGAAGAAATCCAGAGCCCGAGGAACAAAACGAGAGTCCGAGGAAGAAAGCGAGAGCCCGAGGAACATAACCAGTGCCCAAGGAATAAAACCAGAGCTCGAGGAACAAAACCAGAGCCCAAGGACAAAAAGGAAGGCCTGAAGTACAAAACGAGGGCCATAGGAAGAAAACCAGAGCCCGTGGAATAAAACCAGGGCCCGAGGAACCGAACCAGAAACCGAGGAACAAGTCCAGAGCCCGAGGAACAAAACTAGCCCTCGAGGAACAAAACCAGAGCCCGAGGAACAAAACCAGAGCCCGAGGAAAACAACCAGGGCCTGAGGAACCAAGCCAGAGCCCGAGGAACAAAACCACCCCTCGAGGTAAAGAAACAGGGTCCGAGGAAGAAAACCAGAGCCCGAGGAAGAAAACCAGAGCCTGAGGAACAAAACCAGAGCCCGAGGAAGAAAACCAGACCTCGATGAACAAAACCAGAGCCCGAGGAATAAAACCAGAGCTCAAGGAACAAAACCAGAACCCGAGGAACAAAACAAGAGTTCTAGGAAGAAAACGAGATCCTGAGGAACAAAACCAGTGCCAAAGGAAGAAAACCAGAGCCCGAGGAAGAAAACCAGAGCCCGAGGAAGAAAACTAGAGCTCTTGGAACAAAACCAGGTGCCGAGGAAGAAAAGGAGAGCCCGAGGAACAAAAACAGAGCCCGAGGAACAAAACCAAAGCCCGAAGAACAATATCAGAGCCCAAGGAACAAAAGGAAACCCCGAGGAAGAAAACAAGGGCCTGAGGAACAAAACTAGAGCTCGAGGAACAAACCCGGAGCCCGAGGAACACAACCAGAGCCCGAGGAACACAACCAGAGCCCGAGGAACAAAACCAGAGCCCGAGGAAGAAAACTAGGGCCCGAAGAAGAAAAGGAGAGCTCGAGGAAGAAATCCAGAGCCCGAGGAACAAAACGAGAGTCCGAGGAAGAAAGCGAGAGCCCGAGGAACATAACCAGTGCCCAAGGAATAAAACCAGAGCTCGAGGAACAAAACCAGAGCCCAAGGACAAAAAGGAAGGCCTGAAGTACAAAACGAGGGCCATAGGAAGAAAACCAGAGCCCGTGGAATAAAACCAGGGCCCGAGGAACCGAACCAGAAACCGAGGAACAAGTCCAGAGCCCGAGGAACAAAACTAGCCCTCGAGGAACAAAACCAGAGCCCGAGGAACAAAACCAGAGCCCGAGGAAAACAACCAGGGCCTGAGGAACCAAGCCAGAGCCCGAGGAACAAAACCACCCCTCGAGGTAAAGAAACAGGGTCCGAGGAAGAAAACCAGAGCCCGAGGAAGAAAACCAGAGCCTGAGGAACAAAACCAGAGCCCGAGGAAGAAAACCAGACCTTGATGAACAAAACCAGAGCCCGAGGAATAAAACCAGAGCTCAAGGAACAAAACCAGAACCCGAGGAACAAAACGAGAGTTCGAGGAAGAAAACGAGAGCCCGAGGAACAAAACCAGTGCCAAAGGAAGAAAACCAGAGCCCGAGAAAGAAAACCAGAGCCCGAGGAAGAAAACTAGAGCTCTTGGAACAAAACCAGGTGCCGAGGAAGAAAAGGAGAGCCCGAGGATCAAAACCAAAGCCCAAAGAACAATATCAGAGCCCAAGGAACAAAAGGAAACCCCGAGGAAGAAAACCAGGGCCTGAGGAACAAAACTAGAGCTCGAGGAACAAACCCGGAGCCCGAGGAACACAACCAGAGCCCGAGGAACAAAAACAGAGCCCGAGGAAAAAAACTAGGGTCCGAAGAAGAAAAGGAGAGCTCGAGGAAGAAATCCAGAGCCCGAGCAACAAAACCAGAGCCTGAGGAAGAAAACCAGAGCCCGAGGACAAAACTAGAGCCCGAGGAAGAAAACTAGAGCTCTTGGAACAAAACCAGGTGCCAAGGAAGAAAAGGAGAGCCCGAGGAACAAAAACAGAGCCCGAGGAACAAAACCAAAGCCCGAAGAACAATATCAGAGCCCAAGGAACAAAAGGAAACCCCGAGGAAGAAAACCAGGGCCTGAGGAACAAAACTAGAGCTCGAGGAACAATCCCGGAGCCCGAGGAACACAACCAGGGCCCGAGGAACACAACCAGAGCCCGAGGAACAAAAACAGAGCCCGAGGAACAAAACTAGGGTCCGAGGAAGAAAGCGAGAGCCCGAGGAACATAACCAGTGCCCAAGGAATAAAACCAGAGCTCGAGGAACAAAACCAGAACCCAAGGACAAAAAGGAGGGCCCGAAGAACAAAACGAGGGCCATAGGAATAAAACCAGAGCCCGTGGAATAAAACCAGGGCCCGAGGAACCGAACCAGAAACCGAGGAACAAATCCAGAGCCCGAGGAACAAAACTAGCCCTCGAGGAACAAAACCAGAGCCCGAGGAACAAAACCAGAGCCCGAAGAAAACAACCAGGGCCTGAGGAACCAAGCCAGAGCCCGAGGAAGAAAACCACCCCTCGAGGTAAAGAAACAGGGTCCGTGGAAGAAAACCAGAGCCCGAGGAACAAAACTAGAGCCTGAGGAACAAAACCAGAGCCCGAGGAAGAAAACAAGCCCTCGATGAACAAAACCAGAGCCCGAGGAACAGAACCAGAGCCCGAGGAACACAACCAGAGCCCGAGGAAGAAAACCAGACCTCGATGAACAAAACCAGAGCCCGAGGAATAAAACCAGAGCTCAAGGAACAAAACCAGAACCCGAGGAACAAAACAAGAGTTCGAGGAAGAAAACGAGAGCCCGAGGAACAAAACCAGTGCCAAAGGAAGAAAACCAGAGCCTGAGGAAGAAAACCAGAGCCCGAGGAAGAAAACTAGAGCTCTTGGAACAAAACCAGGTGCCGAGGAAGAAAAGGAGAGCCCGAGGAACAAAAACAGAGCCTGAGGAACAAAACCAAAGCCCGAAGAACAATATCAGAGCCCAAGGAACAAAAGGAAACCCCGAGGAAGAAAACAAGGGCCTGAGGAACAAAACTAGAGCTCGAGGAACAAACCCGGAGCCCGAGGAACACAACCAGAGCCCGAGGAACACAACCAGAGCCCGAGGAACAAAACCAGAGCCCGAGGAAGAAAACTAGGGCCCGAAGAAGAAAAGGAGAGCTCGAGGAAGAAATCCAGAGCCCGAGGAACAAAACGAGAGTCCGAGGAAGAAAGCGAGAGCCCGACGAACATAACCAGTGCCCAAGGAATAAAACCAGAGCTCGAGGAACAAAACCAGAGCCCAAGGACAAAAAGGAAGGCCTGAAGTACAAAACGAGGGCCATAGGAAGAAAACCAGAGCCCGTGGAATAAAACCAGGGCCCGAGGAACCGAACCAGAAACCGAGGAACAAGTCCAGAGCCCGAGGAACAAAACTAGCCCTCGAGGAACAAAACCAGAGCCCGAGGAACAAAACCAGAGCCCGAGGAAAACAACCAGGGCCTGAGGAACCAAGCCAGAGCCCGAGGAACAAAACCACCCCTCGAGGTAAAGAAACAGGGTCCGAGGAAGAAAACCAGAGCCCGAGGAAGAAAACCAGAGCCTGAGGAACAAAACCAGAGCCCGAGGAAGAAAACCAGACCTTGATGAACAAAACCAGAGCCCGAGGAATAAAACCAGAGCTCAAGGAACAAAACCAGAACCCGAGGAACAAAACGAGAGTTCGAGGAAGAAAACGAGAGCCCGAGGAACAAAACCAGTGCCAAAGGAAAAAAACCAGAGCCCGAGGAAGAAAACCAGAGCCCGAGGAAGAAAACTAGAGCTCTTGGAACAAAACCAGGTGCCGAGGAAGAAAAGGAGAGCCCGAGGATCAAAACCAAAGCCCAAAGAACAATATCAGAGCCCAAGGAACAAAAGGAAACCCCGAGGAAGAAAACCAGGGCCTGAGGAACAAAACTAGAGCTCGAGGAACAAACCCGGAGCCCGAGGAACACAACCAGAGCCCGAGGAACAAAAACAGAGCCCGAGGAAAAAAACTAGGGCCCGAAGAAGAAAAGGAGAGCTCGAGGAAGAAATCCAGAGCCCGAGCAACAAAACCAGAGCCTGAGGAAGAAAACCAGAGCCCGAGGACAAAACTAGAGCCCGAGGAAGAAAACTAGAGCTCTTGGAACAAAACCAGGTGCCAAGGAAGAAAAGGAGAGCCCGAGGAACAAAAACAGAGCCCGAGGAACAAAACCAAAGCCCGAAGAACAATATCAGAGCCCAAGGAACAAAAGGAAACCCCGAGGAAGAAAACCAGGGCCTGAGGAACAAAACTAGAGCTCGAGGAACAATCCCGGAGCCCGAGGAACACAACCAGGGCCCGAGGAACACAACCAGAGCCCGAGGAACAAAAACAGAGCCCGAGGAACAAAACTAGGGTCCGAGGAAGAAAGCGAGAGCCCGAGGAACATAACCAGTGCCCAAGGAATAAAACCAGAGCTCGAGGAACAAAACCAGAACCCAAGGACAAAAAGGAGGGCCTGAAGAACAAAACGAGGGCCATAGGAATAAAACCAGAGCCCGTGGAATAAAACCAGGGCCCGAGGAACCGAACCAGAAACCGAGGAACAAATCCAGAGCCCGAGGAACAAAACTAGCCCTCGAGGAACAAAACCAGAGCCCGAGGAACAAAACCAGAGCCCGAAGAAAACAACCAGGGCCTGAGGAACCAAGCCAGAGCCCGAGGAAGAAAACCACCCCTCGAGGTAAAGAAACAGGGTCCGTGGAAGAAAACCAGAGCCCGAGGAACAAAACTAGAGCCTGAGGAACAAAACCAGAGCCCGAGGAAGAAAACAAGCCCTCGATGAACAAAACCAGAGCCCGAGGAACAGAACCAGAGCCCGAGGAACACAACCAGAGCCCGAGGAAGAAAACCAGACCTCGATGAACAAAACCAGAGCCCGAGGAATAAAACCAGAGCTCAAGGAACAAAACCAGAACCCGAGGAACAAAACAAGAGTTCGAGGAAGAAAACGAGAGCCCGAGGAACAAAACCAGTGCCAAAGGAAGAAAACCAGAGCCTGAGGAAGAAAACCAGAGCCCGAGGAAGAAAACTAGAGCTCTTGGAACAAAACCAGGTGCCGAGGAAGAAAAGGAGAGCCCGAGGAACAAAAACAGAGCCCGAGGAACAAAACCAAAGCCCGAAGAACAATATCAGAGCCCAAGGAACAAAAGGAAACCCCGAGGAAGAAAACAAGGGCCTGAGGAACAAAACTAGAGCTCGAGGAACAAACCCGGAGCCCGAGGAACACAACCAGAGCCCGAGGAACACAACCAGAGCCCGAGGAACAAAACCAGAGCCCGAGGAAGAAAACTAAGGCCCGAAGAAGAAAAGGAGAGCTCGAGGAAGAAATCCAGAGCCCGAGGAACAAAACGAGAGTCCGAGGAAGAAAGCGAGAGCCCGAGGAACATAACCAGTGCCCAAGGAATAAAACCAGAGCTCGAGGAACAAAACCAGAGCCCAAGGACAAAAAGGAAGGCCTGAAGTACAAAACGAGGGCCATAGGAAGAAAACCAGAGCCCGTGGAATAAAACCAGGGCCCGAGGAACCGAACCAGAAACCGAGGAACAAGTCCAGAGCCCGAGGAACAAAACTAGCCCTCGAGGAACAAAACCAGAGCCCGAGGAACAAAACCAGAGCCCGAGGAAAACAACCAGGGCCTGAGGAACCAAGCCAGAGCCCGAGGAACAAAACCACCCCTCGAGGTAAAGAAACAGGGTCCGAGGAAGAAAACCAGAGCCCGAGGAAGAAAACCAGAGCCTGAGGAACAAAACCAGAGCCCGAGGAAGAAAACCAGACCTTGATGAACAAAACCAGAGCCCGAGGAATAAAACCAGAGCTCAAGGAACAAAACCAGAACCCGAGGAACAAAACGAGAGTTCGAGGAAGAAAACGAGAGCCCGAGGAACAAAACCAGTGCCAAAGGAAGAAAACCAGAGCCCGAGGAAGAAAACCAGAGCCCGAGGAAGAAAACTAGAGCTCTTGGAACAAAACCAGGTGCCGAGGAAGAAAAGGAGAGCCCGAGGAACAAAAACAGAGCCCGAGGAACAAAACCAAAGCCCGAAGAACAATATCAGAGCCCAAGGAACAAAAGGAAACCCCGAGGAAGAAAACCAGGGCCTGAGGAACAAAACTAGAGCTCGAGGAACAAACCCGGAGCCCGAGGAACACAACCAGAGCCCGAGGAACACAACCAGAGCCCGAGGAACAAAACTAGGGCCCGAAGAAGAAAAGGAGAGCCCGAGGAAGAAATCCAGTGCCCGAGCAACAAAACCAGAGCCTGAGGAAGAAAACCAGAGCCCGAGGAAGAAAACCAGAGCCCGAGGAAGAAAACCAGACCCCAAGGAAGAAAACCAGACCTCAAGGAACAAAACCAGAACCCGAGGAACAAAACGAGAGTCCGAGGAAGAAAACGAGAGCCCGAGGAACATAACCAGTGCCCAAGGAATAAAACCAGAGCTCGAGCAACAAAACCAGAGCCCAAGGACAAAAAGGAAGGCCTGAAGTACAAAACGAGGGCCATAGGAAGAAAACCAGAGCCCGTGGAATAAAACCAGGGCCCGAGGAACCGAACCAGAAACCGAGGAACAAGTCCAGAGCCCGAGGAACAAAACTAGCCCTCGAGGAACAAAACCAGAGCCCGAGGAACAAAACCAGAGCCCGAGGAAAACAACCAGGGCCTGAGGAACCAAGCCAGAGCCCGAGGAACAAAACCACCCCTCGAGGTAAAGAAACAGGGTCCGAGGAAGAAAACCAGAGCCCGAGGAAGAAAACCAGAGCCTGAGGAACAAAACCAGAGCCCGAGGAAGAAAACCAGACCTTGATGAACAAAACCAGAGCCCGAGGAATAAAACCAGAGCTCAAGGAACAAAACCAGAACCCGAGGAACAAAACGAGAGTTCGAGGAAGAAAACGAGATCCTGAGGAACAAAACCAGTGCCAAAGGAAGAAAACCAGAGCCCGAGGAAGAAAACCAGAGCCCGAGGAAGAAAACTAGAGCTCTTGGAACAAAACCAGGTGCCGAGGAAGAAAAGGAGAGCCCGAGGAACAAAAAAAAAGCCCGAGGAACAAAACCAAAGCCCGAAGAACAATATCAGAGCCCAAGGAACAAAAGGAAACCCCGAGGAAGAAAACCAGGGCCTGAGGAACAAAACTAGAGCTCGAGGAACAAACCCGGAGCCCGAGGAACACAACCAGAGCCCGAGGAACACAACCAGAGCCCGAGGAACAAAACTAGGGCCCGAAGAAGAAAAGGAGAGCTCGAGGAAGAAATCCAGAGCCCGAGGAACAAAACCAGAGCCTGAGGAAGAAAACCAGAGCCCGAGGAAGAAAACCAGAGCCTGAGGAAGAAAACCAGAGCCCGAGGAAGAAAACCAGAGCCCAAGGAATAAAACCAGAGCTCAAGGAACAAAACCAGAACCCGAGGAACAAAACGAGAGTTCGAGGAAGAAAACGAGAGCCCGAGGAACAAAACCAGTGCCAAAGGAAGAAAACCAGAGCCCGAGGAAGAAAACCAGAGCCCGAGGAACATAACCAGTGCCCAAGGAATAAAACCAGAGCTCGAGGAACAAAACCAGAGCCCAAGGACAAAAAGGAAGGCCTGAAGTACAAAACGAGGGCCATAGGAAGAAAACCAGAGCCCGTGGAATAAAACCAGGGCCCGAGGAACCGAACCAGAAACCGAGGAACAAGTCCAGAGCCCGAGGAACAAAACTAGCCCTCGAGGAACAAAACCAGAGCCCGAGGAACAAAACCAGAGCCCGAGGAAAACAACCAGGGCCTGAGGAACCAAGCCAGAGCCCGAGGAACAAAACCACCCCTCGAGGTAAAGAAACAGGGTCCGAGGAAGAAAACCAGAGCCTGAGGAACAAAACCAGAGCCCGAGGAAGAAAACCAGACCTTGATGAACAAAACCAGAGCCCGAGGAATAAAACCAGAGCTCAAGGAACAAAACCAGAACCCGAGGAACAAAACGAGAGTTCGAGGAAGAAAACGAGATCCTGAGGAACAAAACCAGTGCCAAAGGAAGAAAACCAGAGCCCGAGGAAGAAAACCAGAGCCCGAGGAAGAAAACTAGAGCTCTTGGAACAAAACCAGGTGCCGAGGAAGAAAAGGAGAGCCCGAGGAACAAAAACAGAGCCCGAGGAACAAAACCAAAGCCCGAAGAACAATATCAGAGCCCAAGGAACAAAAGGAAACCCCGAGGAAGAAAACCAGGGCCTGAGGAACAAAACTAGAGCTCGAGGAACAAACCCGGAGCCCGAGGAACACAACCAGGGCCCGAGGAACAAAACTAGGGCCCGAAGAAGAAAAGGAGAGCTCGAGGAAGAAATCCAGAGCCCGAGGAACAAAACCAGAGCCTGAGGAAGAAAACCAGAGCCCGAGGAAGAAAACCAGACCCCAAAGAAGAAAACCAGACCTCAAGGAACAAAACCAGAACCCGAGGAACAAAACGAGAGTCCGAGGAAGAAAGCGAGAGCCCGACGAACATAACCAGTGCCCAAGGAATAAAACCAGAGCTCGAGGAACAAAACCAGAACCCAAGGACAAAAAGGAAGCCCTGAAGAACAAAACGAGGGCCATAGGAAGAAAACCAGAGCCCGTGGAATAAAACCAGGGCCCGAGGAACCGAACCAGAAACCGAGGAACAAATCCAGAGCCCGAGGAACAAAACTAGCCCTCGAGGAAGAAAACCAGAGCCCGAGGAACAAAACCAGAGCCCGAGGAAAACAACCAGGGCCTGAGGAACCAAGCCAGAGCCCGAGGAACAAAACCACCCCTCGAGGTAAAGAAACAGGATCCGAGGAAGAAAACCAGAGCCCGAGGAAGAAAACCAGAGCCTGAGGAACAAAACCAGAGCCCGAGGAAGAAAACAAGCCCTCGATGAACAAAACCAGAGCCCGAGGAACAGACCCAGAGCCCGAGGAAAACAACCAGGGCCTGAGGAACCAAGCCAGAGCCCGAGGAACAAAACCACCCCTCGAGGTAAAGAAACAGGGTCCGAGGAAGAAAACCAGAGCCCGAGGAACAAAACCAGAGCCTGAGGAACCAAGCCAGAGCCCGAGGAACAAAACCACCCCTCGAGGTAAAGAAACAGGGTCCGAGGAAGAAAACCAGAGCCCGAGGAATAAAACCAGAGCTCAAGGAACAAAACCAGAACCCGAGGAACAAAACGAGAGTTCGAGGAAGAAAACGAGAGCCCGAGGAACAAAACCAGTGCCAAAGGAAGAAAACCAGAGCCCGAGGAAGAAAACCAGAGCCCGAGGAAGAAAACTAGAGCTCTTGGAACAAAACCAGGTGCCGAGGAAGAAAAGGAGAGCCCGAGGAACAAAACCAAAGCCCGAAGAACAATATCAGAGCCCAAGGAACAAAAGGAAACCCCGAGGAAGAAAACCAGGGCCTGAGGAACAAAACTAGAGCTCGAGGAACAAACCCGGAGCCCGAGGAACACAACCAGAGCCCGAGGAAGAAAACCAGACCTCGATGAACAAAACCAGAGCCCGAGGAATAAAACCAGAGCTCAAGGAACAAAACCAGAACCCGAGGAACAAAACAAGAGTTCGAGGAAGAAAACCAGAGCCCGAGGAACAAAACCAGTGCCAAAGGAAGAAAACCAGAGCCCGAGGAAGAAAACCAGAGCCCGAGGAAGAAAACTAGAGCTCTTGGAACAAAACCAGGTGAAGAGGAAGAAAAGGAGAGCCCGAGGAACAAAAACAGAGCCCGAGGAACAAAACCAAAGCCCGAAGAACAATATCAGAGCCCAAGGAACAAAAGGAAACCCCGAGGAAGAAAACCAGGGCCTGAGGAACAAAACTAGAGCTCGAGGAACAAACCCGGAGCCCGAGGAACACAACCAGGGCCAGAGGAACACAACCAGAGCCCGTGGAAGAAATCCAGTGCCCGAGCAACAAAACCAGAGCCTGAGGAAGAAAACCAGAGCCCGAGGAAGAAAACCAGAGCCCGAGGAAGAAAACCAGACCCCAAGGAAGAAAACCAGACCTCAAGGAACAAAACCAGAACCCGAGGAACAAAACGAGAGTCCGAGGAAGAAAACGAGAGCCCGAGGAACATAACCAGTGCCCAAGGAATAAAACCAGAGCTCGAGGAACAAAACCAGAGCCCAAGGACAAAACGGAATGCCTTAAGTACAAAACGAGGGCCATAGGAAGAAAACCAGAGCCCGTGGAATAAAACCAGGGCCCGAGGAACCGAACCAGAAACCGAGGAACAAGTCCAGAGCCCGAGGAACAAAACTAGCCCTCGAGGAACAAAACCAGAGCCCGAGGAACAAAACCAGAGCCCGAGGAAAACAACCAGGGCCTGAGGAACCAAGCCAGAGCCCGAGGAACAAAACCACCCCTCGAGGTAAAGAAACAGGATCCGAGGAAGAAAACCAGAGCCCGAGGAAGAAAACCAGAGCCTGAGGAACAAAACCAGAGCCCGAGGAATAAAACCAGAGCTCAAGGAACAAAACCAGAACCCGAGGAACAAAACGAGAGTTCGAGGAAGAAAACGAGATCCTGAGGAACAAAACCAGTGCCAAAGGAAGAAAACCAGAGCCCGAGGAAGAAAACTAGAGCTCTTGGAACAAAACCAGGTGCCGAGGAAGAAAAGGAGAGCCCGAGGAACAAAAACAGAGCCCGAGGAACAAAACCAAAGCCCGAAGAACAATATCAGAGCCCAAGGAACAAAAGGAAACCCCGAGGAAGAAAACCAGGGCCTGAGGAACAAAACTAGAACTCGAGGAACAAACCCGGAGCCCGAGGAACACAACCAGAGCCCGAGGAACAAAAACAGAGCCCGAGGAACAAATCTAGGGCCCGAAGAAGAAAAGGAGAGCTCGAGGAAGAAATCCAGGGCCCAAGGAACAAAACCAGAGCCTGAGGAAGAAAACCAGAGCCCGAGGAAGAAAACTAGAGCCTGAGGAAGAAAACCAGAGCCCGAGGAAGAAAACCAGAGCCCAAGGAAGAAAACCAGACCTCAAGGAACAAAACCAGAACCCGAGGAACAAAACGAGAGTTCGAGGAAGAAAACGAGAGCCCGAGGAACAAAACCAGTGCCAAAGGAAGAAAACCAGAGCCCGAGGAAGAAAACCAGAGCCCGAGGAAGAAAACTAGAGCTCTTGGAACAAAACCAGGTGCCGAGGAAGAAAAGGAGAGCCCGAGGAACAAAAACAGAGCCCGAGGAACAAAACCAAAGCCCGAAGAACAATATCAGAGCCCAAGGAACAAAAGGAAACCCCGAGGAAGAAAACCAGGGCCTGAGGAACAAAACTAGAGCTCGAGGAACAAACCCGGAGCCCGAGGAACACAACCAGAGCCCGAGGAACACAACCAGAGCCCGAGGAACAAAAACAGAGCCCGAGGAACAAAACTAGGGCCCGAAGAAGAAAAGGAGAGCTCGAGGAAGAAATCCAGAGCCTGAGCAACAAAACCAGAGCCCGAGGAAGAAATCCAGACCCCGAGCAACAAAACCAGAGCCAGAGGAAGAAAACCAGAGCCCGAGGAAGAAAACCAGACCCCAAGGAAGAAAACCAGAGCCCAAGGAAGAAAACCAGAGCTCAAGGAACAAAACCAGAACCCGAGGAACAAAACGAGAGTTCGAGGAAGAAAACGAGAGCCCGAGGAACAAAACCAGTGCCAAAGGAAGAAAACCAGAGCCTGAGGAAGAAAACCACAGCCTGAGGAAGGAAACCAGAGCCCAAGGAAGAAAACCAGACCTCAAGGAACAAAACCAGAACCCGAGGAACAAAACGAGAGTCCGAGGAAGAAAGCGAGAGCCCGACGAACATAACCAGTGCCCAAGGAATAAAACCAGAGCTCGAGGAACAAAACCAGAGCCCAAGGACAAAAAGGAAGGCCTGAAGAACAAAACGAGGGCCATAGGAAGAAAACCAGAGCCCGTGGAATAAAACCAGGGCCCGAGGAACCGAACCAGAAACCGAGGAACGAATCCAGAGCCCGAGAAACAAAACTAGCCCTCGAGGAACAAAACCAGAGCCCGAGGAACAAAACCAGAGCCCGAGGAAAACAACCAGGGCCTGAGGAACCAAGCCAGAGCCCGAGGAACAAAACCACCCCTCGAGGTAAAGAAACAGGGTCCGAGGAAGAAAACCAGAGCCCGAGGAAGAAAACCAGAGCCTGAGGAACAAAACCAGAGCCCGAGGAAGAAAACAAGCCCTCGATGAACAAAACCAGAGCCCGAGGAACAGACCCAGAGCCCGAGGAAAACAACCAGGGCCTGAGGAACCAAGCCAGAGCCCGAGGAACAAAACCACCCCTCGAGGTATAGAAACAGGGTCCGAGGAAGAAAACCAGAGCCCGAGGAATAAAACCAGAGCTCGAGGAACAAAACCAGAACCCGAGGAACAAAACGAGAGTTCGAGGAAGAAAACGAGAGCCCGAGGAACAAAACCAGTGCCAAAGGAAGAAAACCAGAGCCTGAGGAAGAAAACCAGAGCCCGAGGAAGAAAACTAGAGCTCTTGGAACAAAACCAGGTGCCGAGGAAGAAAAGGAGAGCCCGAGGATCAAAACCAAAGCCTGAAGAACAATATCAGAGCCCAAGGAAAAAAAGGAAACCCCGAGGAAGAAAACCAGGGCCTGAGGAACAAAACTACAGCTCGAGGAACAAACCCGGAGCCCTAGGAACACAACCAGAGCCCGAGGAACAAAAACAGAGCCCGAGGAAAAAAACTAGGGTCCGAAGAAGAAAAGGAGAGCTCGAGGAAGAAATCCAGAGCCTGAGCAACAAAACCAGAGCCTGAGGAAGAAAACCAGAGCCCGAGGAAGAAAACTAGAGCCCGAGGAAGAAAACTAGAGCTCTTGGAAAAAAACCAGGTGCCAAGGAAGAAAAGGAGAGCCCGAGGAACAAAAACAGAGCCCGAGGAACAAAACCAAAGCCCGAAGAACAATATCAGAGCCCAAGGAACAAAAGGAAACCCCGAGGAAGAAAACCAGGGCCTGAGGAACAAAACTAGAGCTCGAGGAACAAACCCGGAGCCCGAGGAACACAACCAGGGCCCGAGGAACACAACCAGAGCCCGAGGAACAAAAACAGAGCCCGAGGAACAAAACTAGGGTCCGAGGAAGAAAGCGAGAGCCCGAGGAACATAACCAGTGCCCAAGGAATAAAACCAGAGCTCAAGGAACAAAACCAGAACCCAAGGACAAAAAGGAGGGCCTGAAGAACAAAACGAGGGCCATAGGAATAAAACCAGAGCCCGTGGAATAAAACCAGGGCCCGAGGAACCGAACCAGAAACCGAGGAACAAATCCAGAGCCCGAGGAACAAAACTAGCCCTCGAGGAACAAAACCAGAGCCCGAGGAACAAAACCAGAGCCCGAGGAAAACAACCAGGGCCTGAGGAACCAAGCCAGAGCCCGAGGAAGAAAACCACCCCTCGAGGTAAAGAAACAGGGTCCGTGGAAGAAAACCAGAGCCCGAGGAACAAAACTAGAGCCTGAGGAACAAAACCAGAGCCCGAGGAAGAAAACAAGCCCTCGATGAACAAAACCAGAGCCCGAGGAACAGAACCAGAGCCCGAGGAACACAACCAGAGCCCGAGGAAGAAAACAAGACCTCGATGAACAAAACCAGAGCCCGAGGAATAAAACCAGAGCTCAAGGAACAAAACCAGAACCCGAGGAACAAAACAAGAGTTCGAGGAAGAAAACGAGAGCCCGAGGAACAAAACCAGTGCCAAAGGAAGAAAACCAGAGCCTGAGGAAGAAAACCAGAGCCCGAGGAAGAAAACTAGAGCTCTTGGAACAAAACCAGGTGCCGAGGAAGAAAAGGAGAGCCCGAGGAACAAAAACAGAGCCCGAGGAACAAAACCAAAGCCCGAAGAACAATATCAGAGCCCAAGGAACAAAAGGAAACCCCGAGGAAGAAAACCAGGGCCTGAGGAACAAAACTAGAGCTCGAGGAACAAACCCGGAGCCCGAGGAACACAACCAGAGCCCGAGGAACACAACCAGAGCCCGAGGAACAAAAACAAAGCCCGAGGAACAAAACTAGGGCCCGAAGAAGAAAAGGAGAGCTCGAGGAAGAAATCCAGAGCCCGAGCAACAAAACCAGAGCCTGAGGAAGAAAACCAGAGCCTGAGGAAGGAAACCAGACCCCAAGGAAGAAAACCAGACCTCAAGGAACAAAACCAGAACCCGAGGAACAAAACGAGAGTCCGAGGAAGAAAGCGAGAGCCCGACGAACATAACCAGTGCCCAAGGAATAAAACCAGAGCTCGAGGAACAAAACCAGAACCCAAGGACAAAAAGGAAGGCCTGAAGAACAAAACGAGGGCCATAGGAAGAAAACCAGAGCCCGTGGAATAAAACCAGGGCCCGAGGAACCGAACCAGAAACCGAGGAACAAATCCAGAGCCCGAGGAACAAAACTAGCCCTCGAGGAAGAAAACCAGAGCCCGAGGAACAAAACCAGAGCCCGAGGAAAACAACCAGGGCCTGAGGAACCAAGCCAGAGCCCGAGGAAGAAAACCAGAGCCTGAGGAACAAAACCAGAGCCCGAGGAAGAAAACAAGCCCTCGATGAACAAAACCAGAGCCCGAGGAACAGAACCAGAGCCCGAGGAAAACAACCAGGGCCTGAGGAACCAAGCCAGAGCCCGAGGAACAAAACCACCCCTCGAGGTAAAGAAACAGGGTCCGAGGAAGAAAACCAGAGCCCGAGGAAGAAAACCAGAGTTCGAGGAACAAAACCAGAACCCGAGGAACAAAACGAGAGTTCGAGGAAGAAAACGAGAGCCCGAGGAACAAAACCAGTGCCAAAGGAAGAAAACCAGAGCCCGAGGAAGAAAACTAGAGCTCTTGGAAGAAAACCAGGTGCCGAGGAAGAAAAGGAGAGCCCGAGGAACAAAAACAGAGCCCGAGGAACAAAACCAAAGCCCGAAGAACAATATCAGAGCCCAAGGAACAAAAGGAAACCCCGAGGAAGAAAACCAGGGCCTGAGGAACAAAACTAGAGCTCGAGGAACAAACCCGGAGCCCGAGGAACACAACCAGAGCCCGAGGAACACAACCAGAGCCCGAGGAACAAAAACAGAGCCCAAGGAACAAAACTAGGGCCTGAAGAAGAAAAGGAGAGCTCGAGGAAGAAATCCAGATCCCGAGCAACAAAACCAGAGCCTGAGGAAGAAAACCAGAGCCCGAGGAAGAAAACCAGAGCCCGAGGAAGAAAACCAGACCTCAAGGAACAAAACCAGAACCCGAGGAACAAAACGAGAGTCCGAGGAAGAAAACGAGAGCCCGAGGAACATAACCAGTGCCCAAGGAATAAAACCAGAGCTCGAGGAACAAAACCAGAGCCCAAGGACAAAAAGGAAGGCCTGAAGAACAAAACGAGGGCCATAGGAAGAAAACCAGAGCCCGTGGAATAAAACCAGGGCCCGAGGAACCGAACCAGAAACCGAGGAACAAATCCAGAGCCCGAGGAATAAAACTAGCCCTCGAGGAACAAAACCAGAGCCCGAGGAACAGAGCCAGAGCCCGAGGAAAACAACCAGGGCCTGAGGAACCAAGCCAGAGCCCGAGGAACAAAACCACCCCTCGAGGTAAAGAAACAGGGTCCGAGGAAGAAAACCAGAGCCCGAGGAAGAAAACCAGAGCCTGAGGAACAAAACCAGAGCCCGAGGAAGAAAACAAGCCCTCGATGAACAAAACCAGAGCCCGAGGAACAGACCCAGAGCCCGAGGAAAACAACCAGGGCCTGAGGAACCAAGCCAGAGCCCGAGGAACAAAACCACCCCTCGAGGTAAAGAAACAGGGTCCGAGGAAGAAAACCAGAGCCCGAGGAACAAAACCAGAGCCTGAGGAACAGAACCAGAGCCCGAGGAACAAAACCACCTCTCGAGGTAAAGAAACAGTGTCCGAGGAAGAAAACCAGAGCCCGAGGAAGAAAACCAGAGCCCGAGGAAGAAAACCAGAGCTCGAGGAACAAAACCAGAACCCGAGGAAGAAAACGAGAGTTCGAGGAAGAAAACGAGAGCCCGAGGAACAAAACCAGTGCCAAAGGAAGAAAACCAGAGCCCGAGGAAGAAAACCAGAGCCCGAGGAAGAAAACTAGAGCTCTTGGAACAAAACCAGGTGAAGAGGAAGGAAAGGAGAGCCCGAGGAACAAAAACAGAGCCCGAGGAACAATATCAGAGCCCAAGGAACAAAAGGAAACCCCGAGGAAGAAAACCAGGGCCTGAGGAACAAAACTAGAGCTCGAGGAACAAACCCGGAGCCCGAGGAACACAACCAGAGCCCGAGGAACAAAAACAGAGCCCGAGGAAAAAAACTAGGGTCCGAAGAAGAAAAGGAGAGCTCGAGGAAGAAATCCAGAGCCCGAGCAACAAAACCAGAGCCTGAGGAAGAAAACGAGAGCCCGAGGAAGAAAACCAGAGCCCGAGGAAGAAAACTAGAGCTCTTGGAACAAAACCAGGTGCCAAGGAAGAAAAGGAGAGCCCGAGGAACAAAAACAGAGCCCGAGGAACAAAACCAAAGCCCAAAGAACAATATCAGAGCCCAAGGAACAAAAGGAAACCCCGAGGAAGAAAACCAGGGCCTGCGGAACAAAACTAGAGCTCGAGGAACAAACCCGGAGCCCGAGGAACACAACCAGGGCCCGAGGAACACAACCAGAGCCCGAGGAACAAAAACAGAGCCCGAGGAACAAAACTAGGGTCCGAGGAAGAAAGCGAGAGCCCGAGGAACATAACCAGTGCCCAAGGAATAAAACCAGAGCTCAAGGAACAAAACCAGAACCCAAGGACAAAAAGGAGGGCCTGAAGAACAAAACGAGGGCCATAGGAATAAAACCAGAGCCCGTGGAATAAAACCAGGGCCCGAGGAACCGAACCAGAAACCGAGGAACAAATCCAGAGCCCGAGGAACAAAACTAGCCCTCGAGGAACAAAACCAGAGCCCGAGGAACAAAACCAGAGCCCGAGGAAAACAACCAGGGCCTGAGGAACCAAGCCAGAGCCCGAGGAAGAAAACCACCCCTCGAGGTAAAGAAACAGGGTCCGTGGAAGAAAACCAGAGCCCGAGGAACAAAACTAGAGCCTGAGGAACAAAACCAGAGCCCGAGGAAGAAAACAAGCCCTCGATGAACAAAACCAGAGCCCGAGGAACAGAACCAGAGCCCGAGGAACACAACCAGAGCCCGAGGAAGAAAACAAGACCTCGATGAACAAAACCAGAGCCCGAGGAAGAAAACCAGAGTTCGAGGAACAAAACCAGAACCCGAGGAACAAAACGAGAGTTCGAGGAAGAAAACGAGAGCCCGAGGAACAAAACCAGTGCCAAAGGAAGAAAACCAGAGCCCGAGGAAGAAAACTAGAGCTCTTGGAACAAAACCAGGTGCCGAGGAAGAAAAGGAGAGCCCGAGGAACAAAAACAGAGCCCGAGGAACAAAACCAAAGCCCGAAGAACAATATCAGAGCCCAAGGAACAAAAGGAAACCCCGAGGAAGAAAACCAGGGCCTGAGGAACAAAACTAGAGCTCGAGGAACAAACCCGGAGCCCGAGGAACACAACCAGAGCCCGAGGAACACAACCAGAGCCCGAGGAACAAAAACAGAGCCCAAGGAACAAAACTAGGGCCTGAAGAAGAAAAGGAGAGCTCGAGGAAGAAATCCAGATCCCGAGCAACAAAACCAGAGCCTGAGGAAGAAAACCAGAGCCCGAGGAAGAAAACCAGAGCCCGAGGAAGAAAACCAGACCTCAAGGAACAAAACCAGAACCCGAGGAACAAAACGAGAGTCCGAGGAAGAAAACGAGAGCCCGAGGAACATAACCAGTGCCCAAGGAATAAAACCAGAGCTCGAGGAACAAAACCAGAGCCCAAGGACAAAAAGGAAGGCCTGAAGAACAAAACGAGGGCCATAGGAAGAAAACCAGAGCCCGTGGAATAAAACCAGGGCCCGAGGAACCGAACCAGAAACCGAGGAACAAATCCAGAGCCCGAGGAATAAAACTAGCCCTCGAGGAACAAAACCAGAGCCCGAGGAACAGAGCCAGAGCCCGAGGAAAACAACCAGGGCCTGAGGAACCAAGCCAGAGCCCGAGGAACAAAACCACCCCTCGAGGTAAAGAAACAGGGTCCGAGGATGAAAACCAGAGCCCGAGGAAGAAAACCAGAGCCTGAGGAACAAAACCAGAGCCCGAGGAAGAAAACAAGCCCTCGATGAACAAAACCAGAGCCCGAGGAACAGACCCAGAGCCCGAGGAAAACAACCAGGGCCTGAGGAACCAAGCCAGAGCCCGAGGAACAAAACCACCCCTCGAGGTAAAGAAACAGGGTCCGAGGAAGAAAACCAGAGCCCGAGGAACAAAACCAGAGCCTGAGGAACAGAACCAGAGCCCGAGGAACAAAACCACCTCTCGAGGTAAAGAAACAGTGTCCGAGGAAGAAAACCAGAGCCCGAGGAAGAAAACCAGAGCCCGAGGAAGAAAACCAGAGCTCGAGGAACAAAACCAGAACCCGAGGAAGAAAACGAGAGTTCGAGGAAGAAAACGAGAGCCCGAGGAACAAAACCAGTGCCAAAGGAAGAAAACCAGAGCCCGAGGAAGAAAACCAGAGCCCGAGGAAGAAAACTAGAGCTCTTGGAACAAAACCAGGTGAAGAGGAAGGAAAGGAGAGCCCGAGGAACAAAAACAGAGCCCGAGGAACAATATCAGAGCCCAAGGAACAAAAGGAAACCCCGAGGAAGAAAACCAGGGCCTGAGGAACAAAACTAGAGCTCGAGGAACAAACCCGGAGCCCGAGGAACACAACCAGAGCCCGAGGAACAAAAACAGAGCCCGAGGAAAAAAACTAGGGTCCGAAGAAGAAAAGGAGAGCTCGAGGAAGAAATCCAGAGCCCGAGCAACAAAACCAGAGCCTGAGGAAGAAAACGAGAGCCCGAGGAAGAAAACCAGAGCCCGAGGAAGAAAACTAGAGCTCTTGGAACAAAACCAGGTGCCAAGGAAGAAAAGGAGAGCCCGAGGAACAAAAACAGAGCCCGAGGAACAAAACCAAAGCCCAAAGAACAATATCAGAGCCCAAGGAACAAAAGGAAACCCCGAGGAAGAAAACCAGGGCCTGCGGAACAAAACTAGAGCTCGAGGAACAAACCCGGAGCCCGAGGAACACAACCAGGGCCCGAGGAACACAACCAGAGCCCGAGGAACAAAAACAGAGCCCGAGGAACAAAACTAGGGTCCGAGGAAGAAAGCGAGAGCCCGAGGAACATAACCAGTGCCCAAGGAATAAAACCAGAGCTCAAGGAACAAAACCAGAACCCAAGGACAAAAAGGAGGGCCTGAAGAACAAAACGAGGGCCATAGGAATAAAACCAGAGCCCGTGGAATAAAACCAGGGCCCGAGGAACCGAACCAGAAACCGAGGAACAAATCCAGAGCCCGAGGAACAAAACTAGCCCTCGAGGAACAAAACCAGAGCCCGAGGAACAAAACCAGAGCCCGAGGAAAACAACCAGGGCCTGAGGAACCAAGCCAGAGCCCGAGGAAGAAAACCACCCCTCGAGGTAAAGAAACAGGGTCCGTGGAAGAAAACCAGAGCACGAGGAACAAAACTAGAGCCTGAGGAACAAAACCAGAGCCCGAGGAAGAAAACAAGCCCTCGATGAACAAAACCAGAGCCCGAGGAACAGAACCAGAGCCCGAGGAACACAACCAGAGCCCGAGGAAGAAAACAAGACCTCGATGAACAAAACCAGAGCCCGAGGAATAAAACCAGAGCTCAAGGAACAAAACCAGAACCCGAGGAACAAAACAAGAGTTCGAGGAAGAAAACGAGAGCCCGAGGAACAAAACCAGTGCCAAAGGAAGAAAACCAGAGCCTGAGGAAGAAAACCAGAGCCCGAGGAAGAAAACTAGAGCTCTTGGAACAAAACCAGGTGACGAGGAAGAAAAGGAGAGCCCGAGGAACAAAAACAGAGCCCGAGGAACAAAACCAAAGCCCGAAGAACAATATCAGAGCCCAAGGAACAAAAGGAAACCCCGAGGAAGAAAACCAGGGCCTGAGGAACAAAACTAGAGCTCGAGGAACAAACCCGGAGCCCGAGGAACACAACCAGAGCCCGAGGAACACAACCAGAGCCCGAGGAACAAAAACAAAGCCCGAGGAACAAAACTAGGGCCCGAAGAAGAAAAGGAGAGCTCGAGGAAGAAATCCAGAGCCCGAGCAACAAAACCAGAGCCTGAGGAAGAAAACCAGAGCCTGAGGAAGGAAACCAGACCCCAAGGAAGAAAACCAGACCTCAAGGAACAAAACCAGAACCCGAGGAACAAAACGAGAGTCCGAGGAAGAAAGCGAGAGCCCGACGAACATAACCAGTGCCCAAGGAATAAAACCAGAGCTCGAGGAACAAAACCAGAACCCAAGGACAAAAAGGAAGGCCTGAAGAACAAAACGAGGGCCATAGGAAGAAAACCAGAGCCCGTGGAATAAAACCAGGGCCCGAGGAACCGAACCAGAAACCGAGGAACAAATCCAGAGCCCGAGGAACAAAACTAGCCCTCGAGGAAGAAAACCAGAGCCCGAGGAACAAAACCAGAGCCCGAGGAAAACAACCAGGGCCTGAGGAACCAAGCCAGAGCCCGAGGAAGAAAACCAGAGCCTGAGGAACAAAACCAGAGCCCGAGGAAGAAAACAAGCCCTCGATGAACAAAACCAGAGCCCGAGGAACAGAACCAGAGCCCGAGGAAAACAACCAGGGCCTGAGGAACCAAGCCAGAGCCCGAGGAACAAAA
This sequence comes from Calonectris borealis, assembly GCF_964195595.1. Taxonomy (NCBI): domain Eukaryota; kingdom Metazoa; phylum Chordata; class Aves; order Procellariiformes; family Procellariidae; genus Calonectris; species Calonectris borealis. The sequence goes on along the minus strand of NW_027441452.1, from coordinate 796,102 downwards.
CCACCCCTCGAGGTAAAGAAACAGGGTCCGAGGAAGAAAACCAGAGCCCGAGGAAGAAAACCAGAGTTCGAGGAACAAAACCAGAACCCGAGGAACAAAACGAGAGTTCGAGGAAGAAAACGAGAGCCCGAGGAACAAAACCAGTGCCAAAGGAAGAAAACCAGAGCCCGAGGAAGAAAACCAGAGCCCGAGGAAGAAAACTAGAGCTCTTGGAACAAAACCAGGTGCCGAGGAAGAAAAGGAGAGCCCGAGGAACAAAAACAGAGCCCGAGGAACAAAACCAAAGCCCGAAGAACAATATCAGAGCCCAAGGAACAAAAGGAAACCCCGAGGAAGAAAACCAGGGCCTGAGGAACAAAACTAGAGCTCGAGGAACAAACCCGGAGCCCGAGGAACACAACTAGAGCCCGAGGAACACAACCAGAGCCCGAGGAACAAAAACAGAGCCCGAGGAACAAAACTAGGGCCTGAAGAAGAAAAGGAGAGCTCGAGGAAGAAATCCAGATCCCGAGCAACAAAACCAGAGCCTGAGGAAGAAAACCAGAGCCCGAGGAAGAAAACCAGAGCCCGAGGAAGAAAACCAGACCTCAAGGAACAAAACCAGAACCCGAGGAACAAAACGAGAGTCCGAGGAAGAAAACGAGAGCCCGAGGAACATAACCAGTGCCCAAGGAATAAAACCAGAGCTCGAGGAACAAAACCAGAGCCCAAGGACAAAAAGGAAGGCCTGAAGAACAAAACGAGGGCCATAGGAAGAAAACCAGAGCCCGTGGAATAAAACCAGGGCCCGAGGAACCGAACCAGAAACCGAGGAACAAATCCAGAGCCCGAGGAATAAAACTAGCCCTCGAGGAACAAAACCAGAGCCCGAGGAACAGAACCAGAGCCCGAGGAAAACAACCAGGGCCTGAGGAACCAAGCCAGAGCCCGAGGAACAAAACCACCCCTCGAGGTAAAGAAACAGGGTCCGTGGAAGAAAACCAGAGCCCGAGGAACAAAACTAGAGCCTGAGGAACAAAACCAGAGCCCGAGGAAGAAAACAAGCCCTCGATGAACAAAACCAGAACCCGAGGAACAAAACAAGAGTTCGAGGAAGAAAACGAGAGCCCGAGGAACAAAACCAGTGCCAAAGGAAGAAAACCAGAGCCCGAGGAAGAAAACCAGAGCCCGAGGAAGAAAACTAGAGCTCTTGGAACAAAACCAGGTGCCGAGGAAGAAAAGGAGAGCCCGAGGAACAAAAACAGAGCCCGAGGAACAAAACCAAAGCCCAAAGAACAATATCAGAGCCCAAGGAACAAAAGGAAACCCCGAGGAAGAAAACCAGGGCCTGCGGAAGAAAACTAGAGCTCGAGGAACAAACCCGGAGCCCGAGGAACACAACCAGAGCCCGAGGAACACAACCAGAGCCCGAGGAACAAAAACAGAGCCCGAGGAACAAAACTAGGGTCCGAGGAAGAAAGCGAGAGCCCGAGGAACATAACCAGTGCCCAAGGAATAAAACCAGAGCTCGAGGAACAAAACCAGAACCCAAGGACAAAAAGGAGGGCCTGAAGAACAAAACGAGGGCCATAGGAATAAAACCAGAGCCCGTGGAATAAAACCAGGGCCCGAGGAACCGAACCAGAAACCGAGGAACAAATCCAGAGCCCGAGGAACAAAACTAGCGCTCGAGGAACAAAACCAGAGCCCGAGGAACAAAACCAGAGCCCGAGGAAAACAACCAGGGCCTGAGGAACCAAGCCAGAGCCCGAGGAACAAAACCACCCCTCGAGGTAAAGAAACAGGGTCCGTGGAAGAAAACCAGAGCCCGAGGAACAAAACTAGAGCCTGAGGAACAAAACCAGAGCCCGAGGAAGAAAACAAGCCCTCGATGAACAAAACCAGAACCCGAGGAACAAAACAAGAGTTCGAGGAAGAAAACGAGAGCCCGAGGAACAAAACCAGTGCCAAAGGAAGAAAACCAGAGCCCGAGGAAGAAAACCAGAGCCCGAGGAAGAAAACTAGAGCTCTTGGAACAAAACCAGGTGCCGAGGAAGAAAAGGAGAGCCCGAGGAACAAAAACAGAGCCCGAGGAACAAAACCAAAGCCCGAAGAACAATATCAGAGCCCAAGGAACAAAAGGAAATCCCGAGGAAGAAAACCAGGGCCTGAGGAACAAAACTAGAGCTCGAGGAACAAACCCGGAGCCCGAGGAACACAACCAGAGCCCGAGGAACAAAAACAGAGCCCGAGGAACAAAACTAGGGCCTGAAGAAGAAAAGGAGAGCTCGAGGAAGAAATCCAGAGCCCGAGCAACAAAACCAGAGCCCGAGGAACAAAAACAGAGCCCGAGGAACAAAACCAGAGCCCGAGGAAGAAAACCAGAGCCCAAGGTAGAAAACCAGACCTCAAGGAACAAAACCAGAACCCGAGGAACAAAACGAGAGTTCGAGGAAGAAAACGAGAGCCCGAGGAACAAAACCAGTGCCAAAGGAAGAAAACCAAAGCCCGAGGAAGAAAACCAGAGCCCGAGGAAGAAAACTAGAGCTCTTGGAACAAAACCAGGTGCCGAGGAAGAAAAGGAGAGCCCGAGGAACAAAACCAAAACCCAAAGAACAATATCAGAGCCCAAGGAACAAAAGGAAACCCCGAGGAAGAAAACCAGGGCCTGAGGAACAAAACTAGAGCCTGAGGAAGAAAACCAGAGCCCGAGGAAGAAAACCAGAGCCCGAGGAAGAAAACAAGCCCTCGATGAACAAAACCAGAGCCCGTGGAACAGAACCAGAGCCCGAGGAAAACAACCAGGGCCTGAGGAACCAAGCCAGTGCCCGAGGAACAAAACCACCCCTCGAGGTAAAGAAACAGGGTCCGAGGAAGAAAACCAGAGACCGAGGAAGAAAACCAGAGCCTGAGGAACAAAACCAGAGCCCGAGGAAGAAAACCAGACCTCAAGGAACAAAACCAGAACCCGAGGAACAAAACGAGAGTCCGAGGAAGAAAACGAGAGCCCGAGGAACATAACCAGTGCCCAAGGAATAAAGCCAGAGCTCGAGGAACAAAACCAGAGCCCAAGGACAAAAAGGAAGGCCTGAAGAACAAAACGAGGGCCATAGGAAGAAAACCAGAGCCCGTGGAATAAAACCAGGGCCCGAGGAACCGAACCAGAAACCGAGGAACAAATCCAGAGGCCGAGGAACAAAACTAGCCCTCGAGGAACAAAACCAGAACCCGAGGAAAACAACCAGGGCCTGAGGAACAAAGCCAGAGCCCGAGGAACAAAACCACCCCTCGAGGTAAAGAAACAGGGTCCGAGGAAGAAAACCAGAGCCCGAGGAACAAAACCAGAGCCCGAGGAAGAAAACCAGACCTCGATGAACAAAACCAGAGCCCGAGGAACAGAACCAGAGCCCGAGGAACAGAACCAGAGCCCGAGGAAGAAAACCAGACCTCGATGAACAAAACCAGAGCCCGAGGAATAAAACCAGAGCTTGAGGAAGAAAACCAGAGCCCGAGGAAGAAAACTAGAGCTCTTGGAACAAAACCAGGTGAAGAGGAAGAAAAGGAGAGCCCGAGGAACAAAAACAGAGCCCGAGGAACAAAACCAAAGCCCGAAGAACAATATCAGAGCGCAAGGAACAAAAGGAAACCCCGAGGAAGAAAACCAGGGCCTGAGGAACAAAACTAGAGCTCGAGGAACAAACCCGGAGCCCGAGGAACACAACCAGAGCCCGAGGAACACAACCAGAGCCCGAGGAACAAAAACAGAGCCCGAGGAACAAAACTAGGGTCCGAAGAAGAAAAGGAGAGCTCGAGGAAGAAATCCAGAGCCTGAGCAACAAAACCAGAGCCCGAGGAAGAAATCCAGACCCCGAGCAACAAAACCAGAGCCTGAGGAAGAAAACCAGAGCCCGAGGAAGAAAACCAGACCTCAAGGAACAAAACCAGAACCCGAGGAACAAAACGAGAGTTCGAGGAAGAAAACGAGAGCCCGAGGAACAAAACCAGTGCCAAAGGAAGAAAACCAGAGCCCGAGGAAGAAAACCAGAGCCCGAGGAAGAAAACTAGAGCTCTTGGAACAAAACCAGGTGAAGAGGAAGAAAAGGAGAGCCCGAGGAACAAAAACAGAGCCCGAGGAACAAAACCAAAGCCCGAAGAACAATATCAGAGCCCAAGGAACAAAAGGAAACCCCGAGGAAGAAAACCAGGGCCTGAGGAACAAAACTAGAGCTCGAGGAACAAACCCGGAGCCCGAGGAACACAACCAGAGCCCGAGGAACACAACCAGAGCCCGAGGAACAAAAACAGAGCCCGAGGAACAAAACTAGGGCCCGAAGAAGAAAAGGAGAGCTCGAGGAAGAAATCCAGAGCCTGAGCAACAAAACCAGAGCCCGAGGAAGAAATCCAGACCCCGAGCAACAAAACCAGAGCCTGAGGAACAAAACCAGAGCCCGAGGAAGAAAACAAGACCCCAAGGAAGAAAACCAGAGCCCAAGGAAGAAAACCAGAGCTCAAGGAACAAAACCAGAACCCGAGGAACAAAACGAGAGTTCGAGGAAGAAAACGAGAGCCCGAGGAACAAAACCAGTGCCAAAGGAAGAAAACCAGAGCCCGAGGAAGAAAACCAGAGCCCGAGGAAGAAAACTAGAGCTCTTGGAACAAAACCAGGTGCCGAGGAAGAAAAGGAGAGCCCGAGGAACAAAAACAGAGCCCGAGGAAAAAAACCAAAGCCCGAAGAACAATATCAGAGCCCAAGGAACAAAAGGAAACCCTGAGGAAGAAAACCAGGGTCTGAGGAACAAAACTAGAGCCTGAGGAAGAAAACCAGAGCCCGAGGAAGAAAACCAGAGCCCGAGGAAGAAAACTAGAGCCTGAGGAAGAAAACCAGAGCCCGAGGAAGAAAACCAGAGCCCGAGGAAGAAAACTAGAGCTCTTCGAACAAAACAAGGTGCCAAGGAAGAAAAGGAGAGCCCGAGGAACAAAAACAGAGCCCGAGGAACAAAACCAAAGCCCGAAGAACAATATCAGAGCCCAAGGAACAAAAGGAAACCCCGAGGAAGAAAACCAGGGCCTGAGGAACAAAACTAGAGCTCGAGGAACAAACCCGGAGCCCGAGGAACACAACCAGAGCCCGAGGAACACAACCAGAGCCCGAGGAACAAAAACAGAGCCCGAGGAACAAAACTAGGGTCCGAAGAAGAAAAGGAGAGCTCGAGGAAGAAATCCAGAGCCCGAGCAACAAAACCAGAGCCTGAGGAAGAAAACCAGAGCCCGAGGAAGAAAACCAGAGCCCGAGGAACAAAACAAGAGTCCGAGGAGGAAAACGAGAGCCCGACGAACATTACCAGTGCCCAAGGCATAAAACCAGAGCTCGAGGAACAAAACCAGAGCCCAAGGACAAAAAGGAGGGCCTGAAGAACAAAACGAGGGCCATAGGAAGAAAACCAGAGCCCGTGGAATAAAACCAGGGCCCGAGGAACCGAACCAGAAACCGAGGAACAAATCCAGAGCCCGAGGAACAAAACTAGCCCTCGAGGAACAAAACCAGAGCCCGAGGAACAAAACCAGAGCCCGAGGAAAACAACCAGGGCCTGAGGAACCAAGCCAGAGCCCGAGGAACAAAACTAGGGCCCGAAGAAGAAAAGGAGAGCTCGAGGAAGAAATCCAGAGCCCGAGCAACAAAACCAGAGCCTGAGGAAGAAAACCAGAGCCCGAGGAAGAAAACCAGAGCCCGAGGAAGAAAACCAGAGCCCGAGGAACAAAACCGGAACCCAAGGAAGAAAACAAGACCTCAAGGAAGAAAACCAGAACCCGAGGAACAAAACGAGAGTTCGAGGAAGAAAACGAGAGCCCGAGGAACAAAACCAGTGCCAAAGGAAGAAAACCAGAGCCCGAGGAAGAAAACCAGAGCCCGAGGAAGAAAACTAGAGCTCTTGGAACAAAACCAGGTGCCGAGGAAGAAAAGGAGAGCCCGAGGAACAAAAACAGAGCCCGAGGAACAAAACCAAAGCCCGAAGAACAATATCAGAGCCCAAGGAACAAAAGGAAACCCCGAGGAAGAAAACCAGGGCCTGAGGAACAAAACTAGAGCTCGAGGAACAAACCCGGAGCCCGAGGAACACAACCAGGGCCCGAGGAACACAACCAGAGCCCGAGGAAGAAATCCAGTGCCCGAGCAACAAAACCAGAGCCTGAGGAAGAAAACCAGAGCCCGAGGAAGAAAACCAGAGCCCGAGGAAGAAAACCAGACCCCAAGGAAGAAAACCAGACCTCAAGGAACAAAACCAGAACCCGAGGAACAAAACGAGAGTCCGAGGAAGAAAACGAGAGCCCGACGAACATAACCAGTGCCCAAGGAATAAAACCAGAGCTCGAGGAACAAAACCAGAACCCAAGGACAAAAAGGAAGGCCTGAAGTACAAAACGAGGGCCATAGGAAGAAAACCAGAGCCCGTGGAATAAAACCAGGGCCCGAGGAACCGAACCAGAAACCGAGGAACAAGTCCAGAGCCCGAGGAACAAAACTAGCCCTCGAGGAACAAAACCAGAGCCCGAGGAACAAAACCAGAGCCCGAGGAAAACAACCAGGGCCTGAGGAACCAAGCCAGAGCCCGAGGAACAAAACCACCCCTCGAGGTAAAGAAACAGGGTCCGAGGAAGAAAACCAGAGCCCGAGGAAGAAAACCAGAGCCTGAGGAACAAAACCAGAGCCCGAGGAAGAAAACCAGACCTCGATGAACAAAACCAGAGCCCGAGGAATAAAACCAGAGCTCAAGGAACAAAACCAGAACCCGAGGAACAAAACGAGAGTTCGAGGAAGAAAACGAGATCCTGAGGAACAAAACCAGTGCCAAAGGAAGAAAACCAGAGCCCGAGGAAGAAAACCAGAGCCCGAGGAAGAAAACTAGAGCTCTTGGAACAAAACCAGGTGCCGAGGAAGAAAAGGAGAGCCCGAGGAACAAAAACAGAGCCCGAGGAACAAAACCAAAGCCCGAAGAACAATATCAGAGCCCAAGGAACAAAAGGAAACCCCGAGGAAGAAAACCAGGGCCTGAGGAACAAAACTAGAGCTCGAGGAACAAACCCGGAGCCCGAGGAACACAACCAGAGCCCGAGGAACACAACCAGAGCCCGAGGAAGAAATCCAGAGCCCGAGCAACAAAACCAGAGCCTGAGGAAGAAAACCAGAGCCCGAGGAAGAAAACCAGAGCCTGAGGAAGAAAACCAGAGCCCGAGGAAGAAATCCAGACCCCGAGCAACAAAACCAGAGCCTGAGGAAGAAAACCAGAGCCCGAGGAAGAAAACCAGACCTCAAGGAACAAAACCAGAACCCGAGGAACAAAACGAGAGTTCGAGGAAGAAAACGAGAGCCCGAGGAACAAAACCAGTGCCAAAGGAAGAAAACCAGAGCCCGAGGAAGAAAACCAGAGCCCGAGGAAGAAAACTAGAGCTCTTGGAACAAAACCAGGTGCCGAGGAAGAAAAGGAGAGCCCGAGGAACAAAAACAGAGCCCGAGGAACAAAACCAAAGCCCGAAGAACAATATCAGAGCGCAAGGAACAAAAGGAAACCCCGAGGAAGAAAACCAGGGCCTGAGGAACAAAACTAGAGCTCGAGGAACAAACCCGGAGCCCGAGGAACACAACCAGAGCCCGAGGAACACAACCAGAGCCCGAGGAACAAAAACAGAGCCCGAGGAACAAAACTAGGGCCCGAAGAAGAAAAGGAGAGCTCGAGGAAGAAATCCAGAGCCTGAGCAACAAAACCAGAGCCCGAGGAAGAAATCCAGACCCCGAGCAACAAAACCAGAGCCTGAGGAACAAAACCAGAGCCCGAGGAAGAAAACAAGACCCCAAGGAAGAAAACCAGAGCCCAAGGAAGAAAACCAGAGCTCAAGGAACAAAACCAGAACCCGAGGAACAAAACGAGAGTTCGAGGAAGAAAACGAGATCCTGAGGAACAAAACCAGTGCCAAAGGAAGAAAACCAGAGCCTGAGGAAGAAAACCAGAGCCCGAGGAAGAAAACCAGAGCTCTTGGAACAAAACCAGGTGCCAAGGAAGAAAAGGAGAGCCCGAGGAACAAAAACAGAGCCCGAGGAACAAAACCAAAGCCCGAAGAACAATATCAGAGCCCAAGGAACAAAAGGAAACCCCGAGGAAGAAAACCAGGGCCTGAGGAACAAAACTAGAGCTCGAGGAACAAACCCGGAGCCCGAGGAACACAACCAGGGCCCGAGGAACACAACCAGAGCCTGAGGAACAAAAAGAGAGCCCGAGGAACAAAACTAGGGCCCGAAGAAGAAAAGGAGAGCTCGAGGAAGAAATCTAGAGCCCGAGCAACAAAACCAGAGCCTGAGGAAGAAAACCAGAGCCCGAGGAAGAAAACCAGACCCCAAGGAAGAAAACCAGACCTCAAGGAACAAAACCAGAACCCGAGGAACAAAACAAGAGTCCGAGGAAGAAAGCGAGAGCCCGACGAACATAACCAGTGCCCAAGGAATAAAACCAGAGCTCGAGGAACAAAACCAGAACCCAAGGACAAAAAGGAAGGCCTGAAGAACAAAACGAGGGCCATAGGAAGAAAACCAGAGCCCGTGGAATAAAACCAGGGCCCGAGGAACCGAACCAGAAACCGAGGAACAAATCCAGAGCCCGAGGAACAAAACTAGCCCTCGAGGAACAAAACCAGAACCCGAGGAAAACAACCAGGGCCTGAGGAACCAAGCCAGAGCCCGAGGAACAAAACCACCCCTCGAGGTAAAGAAACAGGGTCCGAGGAAGAAAACCAGAGCCCGAGGAACAAAACCAGAGCCCGAGGAAGAAAACCAGACCTCGATGAACAAAACCAGAGCCCGAGGAACAGAACCAGAGCCCGAGGAACACAACCAGAGCCCGAGGAAGAAAACCAGACCTCGATGAACAAAACCAGAGCCCGAGGAATAAAACCAGAGCTTGAGGAAGAAAACCAGAACCCGAGGAACAAAACGAGAGTTCGAGGAAGAAAACGAGAGCCCGAGGAACAAAACCAGTGCCAAAGGAAGAAAACCAGAGCCCGAGGAAGAAAACCAGAGCCCGAGGAAGAAAACTAGAGCTCTTGGAACAAAACCAGGTGCCGAGGAAGAAAAGGAGAGCCCGAGGAACAAAAACAGAGCCCGAGGAACAAAACCAAAGCCCGAAGAACAATATCAGAGCCCAAGGAACAAAAGGAAACCCTGAGGAAGAAAACCAGGGTCTGAAGAACAAAACTAGAGCCTGAGGAAGAAAACCAGAGCCCGAGGAAGAAAACCAGAGCCCGAGGAAGAAAACGAGAGCCTGAGGAAGAAAACCAGAGCCCGAGGAAGAAAACCAGAGCCCGAGGAAGAAAACTAGAGCTCTTGGAACAAAACCAGGTGCCAAGGAAGAAAAGGAGAGCCCGAGGAACAAAAACAGAGCCCGAGGAACAAAACCAAAGCCCGAAGAACAATATCAGAGCCCAAGGAACAAAAGGAAACCCCGAGGAAGAAAACCAGGGCCTGAGGAACAAAACTAGAGCTCGAGGAACAAACCCGGAGCCCGAGGAACACAACCAGAGCCCGAGGAACACAACCAGAGCCCGAGGAACAAAAACAGAGCCCGAGGAACAAAACTAGGGTCCGAAGAAGAAAAGGAGAGCTCGAGGAAGAAATCCAGAGCCCGAGCAACAAAACCAGAGCCTGAGGAAGAAAACCAGAGCCCGAGGAAGAAAACCAGACCCCAAGGAACAAAACAAGAGTCCGAGGAGGAAAACAAGAGCCCGACGAACATAACCAGTGCCCAAGGCATAAAACCAGAGCTCGAGGAACAAAACCAGAGCCCAAGGACAAAAAGGAGGGCCTGAAGAACAAAACGAGGGCCATAGGAAGAAAACCAGAGCCCGTGGAATAAAACCAGGGCCCGAGGAACCGAACCAGAAACCGAGGAACAAATCCACAGCCCGAGGAACAAAACTAGCCCTCGAGGAACAAAACCAGAGCCCGAGGAACAAAACCAGAGCCCGAGGAAAACAACCAGGGCCTGAGGAACCAAGCCAGAGCCCGAGGAACAAAACTAGGGCCCGAAGAAGAAAAGGAGAGCTCGAGGAAGAAATCCAGAGCCCGAGCAACAAAACCAGAGCCTGAGGAAGAAAACCAGAGCCCGAGGAAGAAAACCAGAGCCCGAGGAAGAAAACTAGAGCTCTTGGAACAAAACCAGGTGCCGAGGAAGAAAAGGAGAGCCCGAGGAACAAAAACAGAGCCCGAGGAACAAAACCAAAGCCCGAAGAACAATATCAGAGCCCAAGGAACAAAAGGAAACCCCGAGGAAGAAAACCAGGGCCTGAGGAACAAAACTAGAGCTCGAGGAACAAACCCGGAGCCCGAGGAACACAACCAGAGCCCGAGGAACACAACCAGAGCCCGAGGAAGAAATCCAGAGCCCGAGCAACAAAACCAGAGCCTGAGGAAGAAAACCAGAGCCCGAGGAAGAAAACCAGAGCCTGAGGAAGAAAACCAGAGCCCGAGGAAGAAATCCAGACCCCGAGCAACAAAACCAGAGCCTGAGGAAGAAAACCAGAGCCCGAGGAAGAAAACCAGACCTCAAGGAACAAAACCAGAACCCGAGGAACAAAACGAGAGTTCGAGGAAGAAAACGAGAGCCCGAGGAACAAAACCAGTGCCAAAGGAAGAAAACCAGAGCCCGAGGAAGAAAACCAGAGCCCGAGGAAGAAAACTAGAGCTCTTGGAACAAAACCAGGTGCCGAGGAAGAAAAGGAGAGCCCGAGGAACAAAAACAGAGCCCGAGGAACAAAACCAAAGCCTGAAGAACAATATCAGAGCGCAAGGAACAAAAGGAAACCCCGAGGAAGAAAACCAGGGCCTGAGGAACAAAACTAGAGCTCGAGGAACAAACCCGGAGCCCGAGGAACACAACCAGAGCCCGAGGAACACAACCAGAGCCCGAGGAACAAAAACAGAGCCCGAGGAACAAAACTAGGGCCCGAAGAAGAAAAGGAGAGCTCGAGGAAGAAATCCAGAGCCTGAGCAACAAAACCAGAGCCCGAGGAAGAAATCCAGACCCCGAGCAACAAAACCAGAGCCTGAGGAACAAAACCAGAGCCCGAGGAAGAAAACAAGACCCCAAGGAAGAAAACCAGAGCCCAAGGAAGAAAACCAGAGCTCAAGGAACAAAACCAGAACCCGAGGAACAAAACGAGAGTTCGAGGAAGAAAACGAGATCCTGAGGAACAAAACCAGTGCCAAAGGAAGAAAACCAGAGCCTGAGGAAGAAAACCAGAGCCCGAGGAAGAAAACCAGAGCTCTTGGAACAAAACCAGGTGCCAAGGAAGAAAAGGAGAGCCCGAGGAACAAAAACAGAGCCCGAGGAACAAAACCAAAGCCCGAAGAACAATATCAGAGCCCAAGGAACAAAAGGAAACCCCGAGGAAGAAAACCAGGGCCTGAGGAACAAAACTAGAGCTCGAGGAACAAACCCGGAGCCCGAGGAACACAACCAGAGCCCGAGGAACACAACCAGAGCCTGAGGAACAAAAAGAGAGCCCGAGGAACAAAACTAGGGCCCGAAGAAGAAAAGGAGAGCTCGAGGAAGAAATCTAGAGCCCGAGCAACAAAACCAGAGCCTGAGGAAGAAAACCAGAGCCCGAGGAAGAAAACCAGACCCCAAGGAAGAAAACCAGACCTCAAGGAACAAAACCAGAACCCGAGGAACAAAACAAGAGTCCGAGGAAGAAAGCGAGAGCCCGACGAACATAACCAGTGCCCAAGGAATAAAACCAGAGCTCGAGGAACAAAACCAGAACCCAAGGACAAAAAGGAAGGCCTGAAGAACAAAACGAGGGCCATAGGAAGAAAACCAGAGCCCGTGGAATAAAACCAGGGCCCGAGGAACCGAACCAGAAACCGAGGAACAAATCCAGAGCCCGAGGAACAAAACTAGCCCTCGAGGAACAAAACCAGAACCCGAGGAAAACAACCAGGGCCTGAGGAACCAAGCCAGAGCCCGAGGAACAAAACCACCCCTCGAGGTAAAGAAACAGGGTCCGAGGAAGAAAACCAGAGCCCGAGGAACAAAACCAGAGCCCGAGGAAGAAAACCAGACCTCGATGAACAAAACCAGAGCCCGAGGAACAGAACCAGAGCCCGAGGAACAGAACCAGAGCCCGAGGAAGAAAACCAGACCTCGATGAACAAAACCAGAGCCCGAGGAATAAAACCAGAGCTTGAGGAAGAAAACCAGAACCCGAGGAACAAAACGAGAGTTCGAGGAAGAAAACGAGAGCCCGAGGAACAAAACCAGTGCCAAAGGAAGAAAACCAGAGCCCGAGGAAGAAAACCAGAGCCCGAGGAAGAAAACTAGAGCTCTTGGAACAAAACCAGGTGCCGAGGAAGAAAAGGAGAGCCCGAGGAACAAAAACAGAGCCCGAGGAACAAAACCAAAGCCCGAAGAACAATATCAGAGCCCAAGGAACAAAAGGAAACCCTGAGGAAGAAAACCAGGGTCTGAAGAACAAAACTAGAGCCTGAGGAAGAAAACCAGAGCCCGAGGAAGAAAACCAGAGCCCGAGGAAGAAAACGAGAGCCTGAGGAAGAAAACCAGAGCCCGAGGAAGAAAACCAGAGCCCGAGGAAGAAAACTAGAGCTCTTGGAACAAAACCAGGTGCCAAGGAAGAAAAGGAGAGCCCGAGGAACAAAAACAGAGCCCGAGGAACAAAACCAAAGCCCGAAGAACAATATCAGAGCCCAAGGAACAAAAGGAAACCCCGAGGAAGAAAACCAGGGCCTGAGGAACAAAACTAGAGCTCGAGGAACAAACCCGGAGCCCGAGGAACACAACCAGAGCCCGAGGAACACAACCAGAGCCCGAGGAACAAAAACAGAGCCCGAGGAACAAAACTAGGGTCCGAAGAAGAAAAGGAGAGCTCGAGGAAGAAATCCAGAGCCCGAGCAACAAAACCAGAGCCTGAGGAAGAAAACCAGAGCCCGAGGAAGAAAACCAGACCCCAAGGAACAAAACAAGAGTCCGAGGAGGAAAACAAGAGCCCGACGAACATAACCAGTGCCCAAGGCATAAAACCAGAGCTCGAGGAACAAAACCAGAGCCCAAGGACAAAAAGGAGGGCCTGAAGAACAAAACGAGGGCCATAGGAAGAAAACCAGAGCCCGTGGAATAAAACCAGGGCCCGAGGAACCGAACCAGAAACCGAGGAACAAATCCAGAGCCCGAGGAACAAAACTAGCCCTCGAGGAACAAAACCAGAGCCCGAGGAACAAAACCAGAGCCCGAGGAAAACAACCAGGGCCTGAGGAACCAAGCCAGAGCCCGAGGAACAAAACTAGGGCCCGAAGAAGAAAAGGAGAGCTCGAGGAAGAAATCCAGAGCCCGAGCAACAAAACCAGAGCCTGAGGAAGAAAACCAGAGCCCGAGGAAGAAAACCAGAGCCCGAGGAAGAAAACCAGAGCCCGAGGAACAAAACCGGAACCCAAGGAAGAAAACAAGACCTCAAGGAAGAAAACCAGAACCCGAGGAACAAAACGAGAGTTCGAGGAAGAAAACGAGAGCCCGAGGAACAAAACCAGTGCCAAAGGAAGAAAACCAGAGCCCGAGGAAGAAAACCAGAGCCCGAGGAAGAAAACTAGAGCTCTTGGAACAAAACCAGGTGCCGAGGAAGAAAAGGAGAGCCCGAGGAACAAAAACAGAGCCCGAGGAACAAAACCAAAGCCCGAAGAACAATATCAGAGCCCAAGGAACAAAAGGAAACCCCGAGGAAGAAAACCAGGGCCTGAGGAACAAAACTAGAGCTCGAGGAACAAACCCGGAGCCCGAGGAACACAACCAGGGCCCGAGGAACACAACCAGAGCCCGAGGAAGAAATCCAGTGCCCGAGCAACAAAACCAGAGCCTGAGGAAGAAAACCAGAGCCCGAGGAAGAAAACCAGAGCCCGAGGAAGAAAACCAGACCCCAAGGAAGAAAACCAGACCTCAAGGAACAAAACCAGAACCCGAGGAACAAAACGAGAGTCCGAGGAAGAAAACGAGAGCCCGACGAACATAACCAGTGCCCAAGGAATAAAACCAGAGCTCGAGGAACAAAACCAGAACCCAAGGACAAAAAGGAAGGCCTGAAGTACAAAACGAGGGCCATAGGAAGAAAACCAGAGCCCGTGGAATAAAACCAGGGCCCGAGGAACCGAACCAGAAACCGAGGAACAAGTCCAGAGCCCGAGGAACAAAACTAGCCCTCGAGGAACAAAACCAGAGCCCGAGGAACAAAACCAGAGCCCGAGGAAAACAACCAGGGCCTGAGGAACCAAGCCAGAGCCCGAGGAACAAAACCACCCCTCGAGGTAAAGAAACAGGGTCCGAGGAAGAAAACCAGAGCCCGAGGAAGAAAACCAGAGCCTGAGGAACAAAACCAGAGCCCGAGGAAGAAAACCAGACCTTGATGAACAAAACCAGAGCCCGAGGAATAAAACCAGAGCTCAAGGAACAAAACCAGAACCCGAGGAACAAAACGAGAGTTCGAGGAAGAAAACGAGATCCTGAGGAACAAAACCAGTGCCAAAGGAAGAAAACCAGAGCCCGAGGAAGAAAACCAGAGCCCGAGGAAGAAAACTAGAGCTCTTGGAACAAAACCAGGTGCCGAGGAAGAAAAGGAGAGCCCGAGGAACAAAAACAGAGCCCGAGGAACAAAACCAAAGCCCGAAGAACAATATCAGAGCCCAAGGAACAAAAGGAAACCACGAGGAAGAAAACCAGGGCCTGAGGAACAAAACTAGAGCTCGAGGAACAAACCCGGAGCCCGAGGAACACAACCAGAGCCCGAGGAACACAACCAGAGCCCGAGGAAGAAATCCAGAGCCCGAGCAACAAAACCAGAGCCTGAGGAAGAAAACCAGAGCCCGAGGAAGAAAACCAGAGCCTGAGGAAGAAAACCAGAGCCCGAGGAAGAAAACCAGAGCCCAAGGAAGAAAACCAGACCTCAAGGAACAAAACCAGAACCCGAGGAACAAAACGAGAGTTCGAGGAAGAAAACGAGAGCCCGAGGAACAAAACCAGTGCCAAAGGACGAAAACCAGAGCCCGAGGAAGAAAACCAGAGCCCGAGGAAGAAAACTAGAGCTCTTGGAACAAAACCAGGTGAAGAGGAAGAAAAGGAGAGCCCGAGGAACAAAAACAGAGCCCGAGGAACAAAACCAAAGCCCGAAGAACAATATCAGAGCGCAAGGAACAAAAGGAAACCCCGAGGAAGAAAACCAGGGCCTGAGGAACAAAACTAGAGCTCGAGGAACAAACCCGGAGCCCGAGGAACACAACCAGAGCCCGAGGAACACAACCAGAGCCCGAGGAACAAAAACAGAGCCCGAGGAACAAAACTAGGGCCCGAAGAAGAAAAGGAGAGCTCGAGGAAGA
The DNA here is from genome assembly GCF_964195595.1 of Calonectris borealis. Classification (NCBI taxonomy): domain Eukaryota; kingdom Metazoa; phylum Chordata; class Aves; order Procellariiformes; family Procellariidae; genus Calonectris; species Calonectris borealis. The sequence continues at coordinate 780,705 of NW_027441452.1, read as the reverse complement.
AATCCAGAGCCTGAGCAACAAAACCAGAGCCCGAGGAAGAAATCCAGACCCCGAGCAACAAAACCAGAGCCTGAGGAAGAAAACCAGAGCCCGAGGAAGAAAACCAGACCTCAAGGAACAAAACCAGAACCCGAGGAACAAAACGAGAGTTCGAGGAAGAAAACGAGAGCCCGAGGAACAAAACCAGTGCCAAAGGAAGAAAACCAGAGCCCGAGGAAGAAAACCAGAGCCCGAGGAAGAAAACTAGAGCTCTTGGAACAAAACCAGGTGCCGAGGAAGAAAAGGAGAGCCCGAGGAACAAAAACAGAGCCCGAGGAACAAAACCAAAGCCCGAAGAACAATATCAGAGCGCAAGGAACAAAAGGAAACCCCGAGGAAGAAAACCAGGGCCTGAGGAACAAAACTAGAGCTCGAGGAACAAACCCGGAGCCCGAGGAACACAACCAGAGCCCGAGGAACACAACCAGAGCCCGAGGAACAAAAACAGAGCCCGAGGAACAAAACTAGGGCCCGAAGAAGAAAAGGAGAGCTCGAGGAAGAAATCCAGAGCCTGAGCAACAAAACCAGAGCCCGAGGAAGAAATCCAGACCCCGAGCAACAAAACCAGAGCCTGAGGAACAAAACCAGAGCCCGAGGAAGAAAACAAGACCCCAAGGAAGAAAACCAGAGCCCAAGGAAGAAAACCAGAGCTCAAGGAACAAAACGAGAGCCCGAGGAACAAAACGAGAGTTTGAGGAAGAAAACGAGAGCCCGAGGAACAAAACCAGTGCCAAAGGAAGAAAACCAGAGCCTGAGGAAGAAAACCAGAGCCCGAGGAAGAAAACTAGAGCTCTTGGAACAAAACCAGGTGCCAAGGAAGAAAAGGAGAGCCCGAGGAACAAAAACAGAGCCCGAGGAACAAAACCAAAGCCCGAAGAACAATATCAGAGCCCAAGGAACAAAAGGAAACCCCGAGGAAGAAAACAAGGGCCTGAGGAACAAAACTAGAGCTCGAGGAACAAACCCGGAGCCCGAGGAACACAACCAGGGCCCGAGGAACACAACCAGAGCCTGAGGAACAAAAAGAGAGCCCGAGGAACAAAACTAGGGCCCGAAGAAGAAAAGGAGAGCTCGAGGAAGAAATCCAGAGCCCGAGCAACAAAACCAGAGCCTGAGGAAGAAAACCAGAGCCCGAGGAAGAAAACCAGACCCCAAGGAAGAAAACCAGACCTCAAGGAACAAAACCAGAACCCGAGGAACAAAACAAGAGTCCGAGGAAGAAAGCGAGAGCCCGACGAACATAACCAGTGGCAAAGGAATAAAACCAGAGCTCGAGGAACAAAACCAGAACCCAAGGACAAAAAGGAAGGCCTGAAGAACAAAACGAGGGCCATAGGAAGAAAACCAGAGCCCGTGGAATAAAACCAGGGCCCGAGGAACCAAACCAGAAACCGAGGAACAAATCCAGAGACCGAGGAACAAAACTAGCCCTCGAGGAAGAAAACCAGAGCCCGAGGAACAAAACCAGAGCCCGAGGAAAACAACCAGGGCCTGAGGAACCAAGCCAGAGCCCGAGGAACAAAACCACCCCTCGAGGTAAAGAAACAGGGTCCGAGGAAGAAAACCAGAGCCCGAGGAAGAAAACCAGAGCCTGAGGAACAAAACCAGAGCCCGAGGAAGAAAACAAGCCCTCGATGAACAAAACCAGAGCCCGAGGAACAGACCCAGAGCCCGAGGAAAACAACCAGGGCCTGAGGAACCAAGCCAGAGCCCGAGGAACAAAACCACCCCTCGAGGTAAAGAAACAGGGTCCGAGGAAGAAAACCAGAGCCCGAGGAACAAAACCAGAGCCTGAGGAACCAAGCCAGAGCCCGAGGAACAAAACCACCCCTCGAGGTAAAGAAACAGGGTCCGAGGAAGAAAACCAGAGCCCGAGGAATAAAACCAGAGCTCAAGGAACAAAACCAGAACCCGAGGAACAAAACGAGAGTTCGAGGAAGAAAACGAGAGCCCGCGGAACAAAACCAGTGCCAAAGGAAGAAAACCAGAGCCCGAGGAAGAAAACCAGAGCCCGAGGAAGAAAACTAGAGCTCTTGGAACAAAACCAGGTGCCGAGGAAGAAAAGGAGAGCCCGAGGAACAAAACCAAAGCCCGAAGAACAATATCAGAGCCCAAGGAACAAAAGGAAACCCCGAGGAAGAAAACCAGGGCCTGAGGAACAAAACTAGAGCTCGAGGAACAAACCCGGAGCCCGAGGAACACAACCAGAGCCCGAGGAACACAACCAGAGCCCGAGGAACAAAAACAGAGCCCGAGGAAAAAAACTAGGGTCCGAAGAAGAAAAGGAGAGCTCGAGGAAGAAATCCAGAGCCCGAGCAACAAAACCAGAGCCTGAGGAAGAAAACCAGAGCCCGAGGAAGAAAACCAGAGCCCGAGGAAGAAAACTAGAGCTCTTGGAACAAAACCAGGTGAAGAGGAAGAAAAGGAGAGCCCGAGGAACAAAAACAGAGCCCGAGGAACAAAACCAAAGCCCGAAGAACAATATCAGAGCCCAAGGAACAAAAGGAAACCCCGAGGAAGAAAACCAGGGCCTGAGGAACAAAACTAGAGCTCGAGGAACAAACCCGGAGCCCGAGGAACACAACCAGGGCCCGAGGAGCACAACCAGAGCCCGAGGAACAAAAACAGAGCCCGAGGAACAAAACTAGGGTCCGAGGAAGAAAGCGAGAGCCCGACGAACATAACCAGTGCCCAAGGAATAAAACCAGAGCTCGAGGAACAAAACCAGAACCCAAGGACAAAAAGGAGGGCCTGAAGAACAAAACGAGGGCCATAGGAATAAAACCAGAGCCCGTGGAATAAAACCAGGGCCCGAGGAACCGAACCAGAAACCGAGGAACAAATCCAGAGCCCGAGGAATAAAACTAGCCCTCGAGGAACAAAACCAGAGCCCGAGGAACAAAACCAGAGCCCGAGGAAAACAACCAGGGCCTGAGGAACCAAGCCAGAGCCCGAGGAACAAAACCACCCCTCGAGGTAAAGAAACAGGGTCCGTGGAAGAAAACCAGAGCCCGAGGAACAAAACTAGAGCCTGAGGAACAAAACCAGAGCCCGAGGAAGAAAACAAGCCCTCGATGAACAAAACCAGAGCCCGAGGAACAGAACCAGAGCCCGAGGAACACAACCAGAGCCCGAGGAAGAAAACCAGACCTCGATGAACAAAACCAGAGCCCGAGGAATAAAACCAGAGCTCAAGGAACAAAACCAGAACCCGAGGAACAAAACAAGAGTTCGAGGAAGAAAACCAGAGCCCGAGGAACAAAACCAGTGCCAAAGGAAGAAAACCAGAGCCCGAGGAAGAAAACCAGAGCCCGAGGAAGAAAACTAGAGCTCTTGGAACAAAACCAGGTGCCGAGGAAGAAAAGGAGAGCCCGAGGAACAAAAACAGAGCCCGAGGAACAAAACCAAAGCCCGAAGAACAATATCAGAGCCCAAGGAACAAAAGGAAATCCCGAGGAAGAAAACCAGGGCCTGAGGAACAAAACTAGAGCTCGAGGAACAAACCCGGAGCCCGAGGAACACAACCAGAGCCCGAGGAACACAACCAGAGCCCGAGGAAAAAAAACAGAGCCCGAGGAACAAAACTAGGGTCCGAAGAAGAAAAGGAGAGCTCGAGGAAGAAATCCAGAGCCCGAGCAACAAAACCAGAGCCTGAGGAATAAAACCAGAGCCCGAGGAACAAAACAAGAGTCCGAGGAGGAAAACGAGAGCCCGACGAACATAACCAGTGCCCAAGGCATAAAACCAGAGCTCGAGGAACAAAACCAGAGCCCAAGGACAAAAAGGAGGGCCTGAAGAACAAAACGAGGGCCATAGGAAGAAAACCAGAGCCCGTGGAATAAAACCAGGGCCCGAGGAACCGAACCAGAAACTGAGGAACAAATCCACAGCCCGAGGAACAAAACTAGCCCTCGAGGAACAAAACCAGAGCCCGAGGAACAAAACCAGAGCCCGAGGAAAACAACCAGGGCCTGAGGAACCAAGCCAGAGCCAGAGGAACAAAAGTAGGGCCCGAAGAAGAAAAGGAGAGCTCGAGGAAGAAATCCAGAGCCCGAGCAACAAAACCAGAGCCTGAGGAAGAAAACCAGAGCCCGAGGAAGAAAACCAGAGCCCGAGGAAGAAAACCAGAGCCCGAGGAACAAAACCGGAACCCAAGGAAGAAAACAAGACCTCAAGGAAGAAAACCAGAACCCGAGGAACAAAACGAGAGTTCGAGGAAGAAAACGAGAGCCCGAGGAACAAAACCAGTGCCAAAGGAAGAAAACCAGAGCCCGAGGAAGAAAACCAGAGCCCGAGGAAGAAAACTAGAGCTCTTGGAACAAAACCAGGTGCCGAGGAAGAAAAGGAGAGCCCGAGGAACAAAAACAGAGCCCGAGGAACAAAACCAAAGCCCGAAGAACAATATCAGAGCCCAAGGAACAAAAGGAAACCCCGAGGAAGAAAACCAGGGCCTGAGGAACAAAACTAGAGCTCGAGGAACAAACCCGGAGCCCGAGGAACACAACCAGGGCCCGAGGAACACAACCAGAGCCCGAGGAAGAAATCCAGAGCCCGAGCAACAAAACCAGAGCCTGAGGAAGAAAACCAGAGCCCGAGGAAGAAAACCAGAGCCCGAGGAAGAAAACCAGAGCCCAAGGAAGAAAACCAGACCTCAAGGAACAAAACCAGAACCCGAGGAACAAAACGAGAGTCCGAGGAAGAAAACGAGAGCCCGAGGAACATAACCAGTGCCCAAGGACAAAAAGGAAGGCCTGAAGAACAAAACGAGGGTCATAGGAAGAAAACCAGAGCCCGTGGAATAAAACCAGGGCCCGAGGAACCGAACCAGAAACCGAGGAACAATTCCAGAGCCCGAGGAACAAAACTAGCCCTCGAGGAACAAAACCAGAGCCCGAGGAACAAAACCAGAGCCCGAGGAAAACAACCAGGGCCTGAGGAACCAAGCCAGAGCCCGAGGAACAAAACCACCCCTCGAGGTAAAGAAACAGGGTCCGAGGAAGAAAACCAGAGCCCGAGGAACAAAACCAGAGCCTGAGGAACCAAGCCAGAGCCCGAGGAACAAAACCACCCCTCGAGGTAAAGAAACAGGGTCCGAGGAAGAAAACCAGAGCCCGAGGAATAAAACCAGAGCTCAAGGAACAAAACCAGAACCCGAGGAACAAAACGAGAGTTCGAGGAAGAAAACGAGAGCCCGCGGAACAAAACCAGTGCCAAAGGAAGAAAACCAGAGCCCGAGGAAGAAAACCAGAGCCCGAGGAAGAAAACTAGAGCTCTTGGAACAAAACCAGGTGCCAAGGAAGAAAAGGAGAGCCCGAGGAACAAAACCAAAGCCCAAAGAACAATATCAGAGCCCAAGGAACAAAAGGAAATCCCGAGGAAGAAAACCAGGGCCTGAGGAACAAAACTAGAGCCTGAGGAAGAAAACCAGAGCCCGAGGAAGAAAACCAGAGCCCGAGGAAGAAAACAAGCCCTCGATGAACAAAACCAGAGCCCGTGGAACAGAACCAGAGCCCGAGGAAAACAACCAGGGCCTGAGGAACCAAGCCAGTGCCCGAGGAACAAAACCACCCCTCGAGGTAAATAAACAGGGTCCGAGGAAGAAAACCGGAGCCCGAGGAAGAAAACCAGAGCCTGAGGAACAAAACCAGAGCCCGAGGAAGAAAACCAGACCTCAAGGATCAAAACCAGAACCCGAGGAACAAAACGAGAGTCCGAGGAAGAAAACGAGAGCCCGAGGAACATAACCAGTGCCCAAGGAATAAAGCCAGAGCTCGAGGAACAAAACCAGAGCCCAAGGACAAAAAGGAAGGCCTGAAGAACAAAACGAGGGCCATAGGAAGAAAACCAGAGCCCGTGGAATAAAACCAGGGCCCGAGGAACCGAACCAGAAACCGAGGAACAAATCCAGAGGCCGAGGAACAAAACTAGCCCTCGAGGAACAAAACCAGAGCCCGAGGAAAACAACCAGGGCCTGAGGAACCAAGCCAGAGCCCGAGGAACAAAACCACCCCTCGAGGTAAAGAAACAGGGTCCGAGGAAGAAAACCAGAGCCCGAGGAAAAAAACTAGAGCCTGAGGAACAAAACCAGAGCCCGAGGAAGAAAACAAGCCCTCGATGAACAAAACCAGAGCCCGAGGAATAAAACCAGAGCTCAAGGAACAAAAAAACAGAACCCGAGGAACAAAACAAGAGTTCGAGGAAGAAAACGAGAGCCCGAGGAACAAAACCAGTGCCAAAGGAAGAAAACCAGAGCCCGAGGAAGAAAACCAGGGCCTGAGGAACAAAACTAGAGCTCGAGGAACAAACCCGGAGCCCGAGGAACACAACCAGAGCCCGAGGAACACAACCAGAGCCCGAGGAAAAAAAACAGAGCCCGAGGAACAAAACTAGGGTCCGAAGAAGAAAAGGAGAGCTCGAGGAAGAAATCCAGAGCCCGAGCAACAAAACCAGAGCCTGAGGAAGAAAACCAGAGCCCGAGGAAAAAAACAAGAGTCCGAGGAGGAAAACGAGAGCCCGACGAACATAACCAGTGCCCAAGGCATAAAACCAGAGCTCGAGGAACAAAACCAGAGCCCAAGGACAAAAAGGAGGGCCTGAAGAACAAAACGAGGGCCATAGGAAGAAAACCAGAGCCCGTGGAATAAAACCAGGGCCCGAGGAACCGAACCAGAAACTGAGGAACAAATCCACAGCCCGAGGAACAAAACTAGCCCTCGAGGAACAAAACCAGAGCCCGAGGAACAAAACCAGAGCCCGAGGAAAACAACCAGGGCCTGAGGAACCAAGCCAGAGCCCGAGGAACAAAACTAGGGCCCGAAGAAGAAAAGGAGAGCTCGAGGAAGAAATCCAGAGCCCGAGCAACAAAACCAGAGCCTGAGGAAGAAAACCAGAGCCCGAGGAAGAAAACCAGAGCCCGAGGAAGAAAACCAGAGCCCGAGGAACAAAACCGGAACCCAAGGAAGAAAACAAGACCTCAAGGAAGAAAACCAGAACCCGAGGAACAAAACGAGAGTTCGAGGAAGAAAACGAGAGCCCGAGGAACAAAACCAGTGCCAAAGGAAGAAAACCAGAGCCCGAGGAAGAAAACCAGAGCCCGAGGAAGAAAACTAGAGCTCTTGGAACAAAACCAGGTGCCGAGGAAGAAAAGGAGAGCCCGAGGAACAAAAACAGAGCCCGAGGAACAAAACCAAAGCCCGAAGAACAATATCAGAGCCCAAGGAACAAAAGGAAACCCCGAGGAAGAAAACCAGGGCCTGAGGAACAAAACTAGAGCTCGAGGAACAAACCCGGAGCCCGAGGAACACAACCAGGGCCCGAGGAACACAACCAGAGCCCGTGGAAGAAATCCAGAGCCCGAGCAACAAAACCAGAGCCTGAGGAAGAAAACCAGAGCCCGAGGAAGAAAACCAGAGCCCGAGGAAGAAAACCAGAGCCCAAGGAAGAAAACCAGACCTCAAGGAACAAAACCAGAACCCGAGGAACAAAACGAGAGTCCGAGGAAGAAAGCGAGAGCCCGAGGAACATAACCAGTGCCCAAGGACAAAAAGGAAGGCCTGAAGAACAAAACGAGGGTCATAGGAAGAAAACCAGAGCCCGTGGAATAAAACCAGGGCCCGAGGAACCGAACCAGAAACCGAGGAACAAGTCCAGAGCCCGAGGAACAAAACTAGCCCTCGAGGAACAAAACCAGAGCCCGAGGAACAAAACCAGAGCCCGAGGAAAACAACCAGGGCCTGAGGAACCAAGCCAGAGCCCGAGGAACAAAACCACCCCTCGAGGTAAAGAAACAGGGTCCGAGGAAGAAAACCAGAGCCCGAGGAACAAAACCAGAGCCTGAGGAACCAAGCCAGAGCCCGAGGAACAAAACCACCCCTCGAGGTAAAGAAACAGGGTCCGAGGAAGAAAACCAGAGCCCGAGGAATAAAACCAGAGCTCAAGGAACAAAACCAGAACCCGAGGAACAAAACGAGAGTTCGAGGAAGAAAACGAGAGCCCGCGGAACAAAACCAGTGCCAAAGGAAGAAAACCAGAGCCCGAGGAAGAAAACCAGAGCCCGAGGAAGAAAACTAGAGCTCTTGGAACAAAACCAGGTGCCGAGGAAGAAAAGGAGAGCCCGAGGAACAAAACCAAAGCCCAAAGAACAATATCAGAGCCCAAGGAACAAAAGGAAATCCCGAGGAAGAAAACCAGGGCCTGAGGAACAAAACTAGAGCCTGAGGAAGAAAACCAGAGCCCGAGGAAGAAAACCAGAGCCCGAGGAAGAAAACAAGCCCTCGATGAACAAAACCAGAGCCCGTGGAACAGAACCAGAGCCCGAGGAAAACAACCAGGGCCTGAGGAACCAAGCCAGTGCCCGAGGAACAAAACCACCCCTCGAGGTAAATAAACAGGGTCCGAGGAAGAAAACCGGAGCCCGAGGAAGAAAACCAGAGCCTGAGGAACAAAACCAGAGCCCGAGGAAGAAAACCAGACCTCAAGGATCAAAACCAGAACCCGAGGAACAAAACGAGAGTCCGAGGAAGAAAACGAGAGCCCGAGGAACATAACCAGTGCCCAAGGAATAAAGCCAGAGCTCGAGGAACAAAACCAGAGCCCAAGGACAAAAAGGAAGGCCTGAAGAACAAAACGAGGGCCATAGGAAGAAAACCAGAGCCCGTGGAATAAAACCAGGGCCCGAGGAACCGAACCAGAAACCGAGGAACAAATCCAGAGGCCGAGGAACAAAACTAGCCCTCGAGGAACAAAACCAGAGCCCGAGGAAAACAACCAGGGCCTGAGGAACCAAGCCAGAGCCTGAGGAACAAAACCACCCCTCGAGGTAAAGAAACAGGGTCCGAGGAAGAAAACCAGAGCCCGAGGAACAAAACCAGAGCCCGAGGAAGAAAACCAGACCTCGATGAACAAAACCAGAGCCCGAGGAACAGAACCAGAGCCCGAGGAACAGAACCAGAGCCCGAGGAAGAAAACCAGACCTCGATGAACAAAACCAGAGCCCGAGGAATAAAACCAGAGCTTGAGGAAGAAAACCAGAACCCGAGGAACAAAACGAGAGTTCGAGGAAGAAAACGAGATCCCGAGGAACAAAACCAGTGCCAAAGGAAGAAAACCAGAGCCCGAGGAAGAAAACCAGAGCCCGAGGAAGAAAACTAGAGCTCTTGGAACAAAACCAGGTGCCGAGGAAGAAAAGGAGAGCCCGAGGAACAAAAACAGAGCCCGAGGAAAAAAACCAAAGCCCGAAGAACAATATCAGAGCCCAAGGAACAAAAGGAAACCCCGAGGAAGAAAACCAGGGCCTGAGGAACAAAACTAGAGCTCGAGGAACAAACCCGGAGCCCGAGGAACACAACCAGGGCCCGAGGAACACAACCAGAGCCCGAGGAAGAAATCCAGAGCCCAAGGACAAAAAGGAAGGCCTGAAGAACAAAACGAGGGCCATAGGAAGAAAACCAGAGCCCGTGGAATAAAACCAGGGCCCGAGGAACCGAACCAGAAACCGAGGAACAAATCCAGAGCCCGAGGAACAAAACTAGCCCTCGAGGAACAAAACCAGAGCCCGAGGAAAACAACCAGGGCCTGAGGAACCAAGCCAGAGCCCGAGGAACAAAACCACCCCTCGAGGTAAAGAAACAGGGTCCGAGGAAGAAAACCAGAGCCCGAGGAAAAAAACTAGAGCCTGAGGAACAAAACCAGAGCCCGAGGAAGAAAACAAGCCCTCGATGAACAAAACCAGAGCCCGAGGAATAAAACCAGAGCTCAAGGAACAAAAAAACAGAACCCGAGGAACAAAACAAGAGTTCGAGGAAGAAAACGAGAGCCCGAGGAACAAAACCAGTGCCAAAGGAAGAAAACCAGAGCCCGAGGAAGAAAACCAGAGCCCGAGGAAGAAAACTAGAGCTCTTGGAACAAAACCAGGTGCCGAGGAAGAAAAGGAGAGCCCGAGGAACAAAAACAGAGCCCGAGGAACAAAACCAAAGCCCGAAGAACAATATCAGAGCCCAAGGAACAAAAAGAAATCCCGAGGAAGAAAACCAGGGCCTGAGGAACAAAACTAGAGCTCGAGGAACAAACCCGGAGCCCGAGGAACACAACCAGAGCCCGAGGAACAAAAACAGAGCCCGAGGAACAAAACTAGGGCCTGAAGAAGACAAGGAGAGCTCGAGGAAGAAATCCAGAGCCCGAGCAACAAAACCAGAGCCTGAGGAACCAAGCCAGAGCCCGAGGAAGAAAACCAGAGCCCAAGGAAGAAAACCAGACCTCAAGGAACAAAACCAGAACCCGAGGAACAAAACGAGAGTCCGAGGAAGAAAACGAGAGCCCGAGGAACAAAACCAGTGCCAAAGGAAGAAAACCAGAGCCCGAGGAAGAAAACCAGAGTCCGAGGAAGAAAACTAGAGCTCTTGGAACAAAACCAGGTGCCGAGGAAGAAAAGGAGAGCCCGAGGAACAAAACCAAAGCCCAAAGAACAATATCAGAGCCCAAGGAACAAAAGGAAACCCTGAGGAAGAAAACCAGGGTCTGAGGAACAAAACTAGAGCCTGAGGAAGAAAACCAGAGCCCGAGGAAGAAAACCAGAGCCCGAGGAAGAAAACTAGAGCCTGAGGAAGAAAACCAGAGCCCGAGGAAGAAAACCAGAGCCCGAGGAAGAAAACTAGAGCTCTTCGAACAAAACAAGGTGCCAAGGAAGAAAAGGAGAGCCCGAGGAACAAAAACAGAGCCCGAGGAACAAAACCAAAGCCCGAAGAACAATATCAGAGCCCAAGGAACAAAAGGAAACCCCGAGGAAGAAAACCAGGGCCTGAGGAACAAAACTAGAGCTCGAGGAACAAACCCGGAGCCCGAGGAACACAACCAGAGCCCGAGGAACACAACCAGAGCCCGAGGAACAAAAACAGAGCCCGAGGAACAAAACTAGGGTCCGAAGAAGAAAAGGAGAGCTCGAGGAAGAAATCCAGAGCCCGAGCAACAAAACCAGAGCCTGAGGAAGAAAACCAGAGCCCGAGGAAGAAAACCAGAGCCCGAGGAACAAAACAAGAGTCCGAGGAGGAAAACGAGAGCCCGACGAACATTACCAGTGCCCAAGGCATAAAACCAGAGCTCGAGGAACAAAACCAGAGCCCAAGGACAAAAAGGAGGGCCTGAAGAACAAAACGAGGGCCATAGGAAGAAAACCAGAGCCCGTGGAATAAAACCAGGGCCCGAGGAACCGAACCAGAAACCGAGGAACAAATCCAGAGCCCGAGGAACAAAACTAGCCCTCGAGGAACAAAACCAGAGCCCGAGGAACAAAACCAGAGCCCGAGGAAAACAACCAGGGCCTGAGGAACCAAGCCAGAGCCCGAGGAACAAAACTAGGGCCCGAAGAAGAAAAGGAGAGCTCGAGGAAGAAATCCAGAGCCCGAGCAACAAAACCAGAGCCTGAGGAAGAAAACCAGAGCCCGAGGAAGAAAACCAGAGCCCGAGGAAGAAAACCAGAGCCCGAGGAACAAAACCGGAACCCAAGGAAGAAAACAAGACCTCAAGGAAGAAAACCAGAACCCGAGGAACAAAACGAGAGCCCGAGGAAGAAAACCAGAGCCCGAGGAAGAAAACTAGAGCTCTTGGAACAAAACCAGGTGCCGAGGAAGAAAAGGAGAGCCCGAGGAACAAAAACAGAGCCCGAGGAACAAAACCAAAGCCCGAAGAACAATATCAGAGCCCAAGGAACAAAAGGAAACCCCGAGGAAGAAAACCAGGGCCTGAGGAACAAAACTAGAGCTCGAGGAACAAACCCGGAGCCCGAGGAACACAACCAGGGCCCGAGGAACACAACCAGAGCCCGAGGAAGAAATCCAGTGCCCGAGCAACAAAACCAGAGCCTGAGGAAGAAAACCAGAGCCCGAGGAAGAAAACCAGAGCCCGAGGAAGAAAACCAGACCCCAAGGAAGAAAACCAGACCTCAAGGAACAAAACCAGAACCCGAGGAACAAAACGAGAGTCCGAGGAAGAAAACGAGAGCCCGACGAACATAACCAGTGCCCAAGGAATAAAACCAGAGCTCGAGGAACAAAACCAGAACCCAAGGACAAAAAGGAAGGCCTGAAGTACAAAACGAGGGCCATAGGAAGAAAACCAGAGCCCGTGGAATAAAACCAGGGCCCGAGGAACCGAACCAGAAACCGAGGAACAAGTCCAGAGCCCGAGGAACAAAACTAGCCCTCGAGGAACAAAACCAGAGCCCGAGGAACAAAACCAGAGCCCGAGGAAAACAACCAGGGCCTGAGGAACCAAGCCAGAGCCCGAGGAACAAAACCACCCCTCGAGGTAAAGAAACAGGGTCCGAGGAAGAAAACCAGAGCCCGAGGAAGAAAACCAGAGCCTGAGGAACAAAACCAGAGCCCGAGGAAGAAAACCAGACCTTGATGAACAAAACCAGAGCCCGAGGAATAAAACCAGAGCTCAAGGAACAAAACCAGAACCCGAGGAAAAAAACGAGAGTTCGAGGAAGAAAACGAGATCCTGAGGAACAAAACCAGTGCCAAAGGAAGAAAACCAGAGCCCGAGGAAGAAAACCAGAGCCCGAGGAAGAAAACTAGAGCTCTTGGAACAAAACCAGGTGCCGAGGAAGAAAAGGAGAGCCCGAGGAACAAAAACAGAGCCCGAGGAACAAAACCAAAGCCCGAAGAACAATATCAGAGCCCAAGGAACAAAAGGAAACCCCGAGGAAGAAAACCAGGGCCTGAGGAACAAAACTAGAGCTCGAGGAACAAACCCGGAGCCCGAGGAACACAACCAGAGCCCGAGGAACACAACCAGAGCCCGAGGAAGAAATCCAGAGCCCGAGCAACAAAACCAGAGCCTGAGGAAGAAAACCAGAGCCCGAGGAAGAAAACCAGAGCCTGAGGAAGAAAACCAGAGCCCGAGGAAGAAAACCAGAGCCCAAGGAAGAAAACCAGACCTCAAGGAACAAAACCAGAGCCCGAGGAACAAAACGAGAGTTCGAGGAAGAAAAGGAGAGCCCGAGGAACAAAACCAGTGCCAAAGGACGAAAACCAGAGCCCGAGGAAGAAAACCAGAGCCCGAGGAAGAAAACTAGAGCTCTTGGAACAAAACCAGGTGAAGAGGAAGAAAAGGAGAGCCCGAGGAACAAAAACAGAGCCCGAGGAACAAAACCAAAGCCCGAAGAACAATATAAGAGCGCAAGGAACAAAAGGAAACCCCGAGGAAGAAAACCAGGGCCTGAGGAACATAACTAGAGCTCGAGGAACAAACCCGGAGCCCGAGGAACACAACCAGAGCCCGAGGAACACAACCAGAGCCCGAGGAACAAAAACAGAGCCCGAGGAACAAAACTAGGGCCCGAAGAAGAAAAGGAGAGCTCGAGGAAGAAATCCAGAGCCTGAGCAACAAAACCAGAGCCCGAGGAAGAAATCCAGACCCCGAGCAACAAAACCAGAGCCTGAGGAAGAAAACCAGAGCCCGAGGAAGAAAACCAGACCTCAAGGAACAAAACCAGAACCCGAGGAACAAAACGAGAGTTCGAGGAAGAAAACGAGAGCCCGAGGAACAAAACCAGTGCCAAAGGAAGAAAACCAGAGCCCGAGGAAGAAAACCAGAGCCCGAGGAAGAAAACTAGAGCTCTTGGAACAAAACCAGGTGAAGAGGAAGAAAAGGAGAGCCCGACGAACAAAAACAGAGCCCGAGGAACAAAACCAAAGCCCGAAGAACAATATCAGAGCCCAAGGAACAAAAGGAAACCCCGAGGAAGAAAACCAGGGCCTGAGGAACAAAACTAGAGCTCGAGGAACAAACCCGGAGCCCGAGGAACACAACCAGAGCCCGAGGAACACAACCAGAGCCCGAGGAAAAAAAACAGAGCCCGAGGAACAAAACTAGGGCCCGAAGAAGAAAAGGAGAGCTCGAGGAAGAAATCCAGAGCCTGAGCAACAAAACCAGAGCCCGAGGAAGAAATCCAGACCCCGAGCAACAAAACCAGAGCCTGAGGAACAAAACCAGAGCCCGAGGAAGAAAACAAGACCCCAAGGAAGAAAACCAGAGCCCAAGGAAGAAAACCAGACCTCAAGGAACAAAACCAGAACCCGAGGAACAAAACGAGAGTTCGAGGAAGAAAACGAGAGCCCGAGGAACAAAACCAGTGCCAAAGGACGAAAACCAGAGCCCGAGGAAGAAAACCAGAGCCCGAGGAAGAAAACTAGAGCTCTTGGAACAAAACCAGGTGCCAAGGAAGAAAAGGAGAGCCCGAGGAACAAAAACAGAGCCCGAGGAACAAAACCAAAGCCCGAAGAACAATATCAGAGCCCAAGGAACAAAAGGAAACCCCGAGGAAGAAAACAAGGGCCTGAGGAACAAAACTAGAGCTCGAGGAACAAACCCGGAGCCCGAGGAACACAACCAGGGTCCGAGGAACACAACCAGAGCCTGAGGAACAAAAAGAGAGCCCGAGGAACAAAACTAGGGCCCGAAGAAGAAAAGGAGAGCTCGAGGAAGAAATCCAGAGCCCGAGCAACAAAACCAGAGCCTGAGGAAGAAAACCAGAGCCCGAGGAAGAAAACCAGACCCCAAGGAAGAAAACCAGACCTCAAGGAACAAAACCAGAACCCGAGGAACAAAACGAGAGTCCGAGGAAGAAAGCGAGAGCCCGACGAACATAACCAGTGCCCAAGGAATAAAACCAGAGCTCGAGGAACAAAACCAGAACCCAAGGACAAAAAGGAAGGCCTGAAGAACAAAACGAGGGCCATAGGAAGAAAACCAGAGCCCGTGGAATAAAACCAGGGCCCGAGGAACCGAACCAGAAACCGAGGAACAAATCCAGAGCCCGAGGAACAAAACTAGCCCTCGAGGAAGAAAACCAGAGCCCGAGGAACAAAACCAGAGCCCGAGGAAAACAACCAGGGCCTGAGGAACCAAGCCAGAGCCCGAGGAACAAAACCACCCCTCGAGGTAAAGAAACAGGGTCCGAGGAAGAAAACCAGAGCCCGAGGAAGAAAACCAGAGCCTGAGGAACAAAACCAGAGCCCGAGGAAGAAAACAAGCCCTCGATGAACAAAACCAGAGCCCGAGGAACAGACCCAGAGCCCGAGGAAAACAACCAGGGCCTGAGGAACCAAGCCAGAGCCCGAGGAACAAAACCACCCCTCGAGGTAAAGAAACAGGGTCCGAGGAAGAAAACCAGAGCCCGAGGAACAAAACCAGAGCCTGAGGAACCAAGCCAGAGCCCGAGGAACAAAACCACCCCTCGAGGTAAAGAAACAGGGTCCGAGGAAGAAAACCAGAGCCCGAGGAATAAAACCAGAGCTCAAGGAACAAAACCAGAACCCGAGGAACAAAACGAGAGTTCGAGGAAGAAAACGAGAGCCCGCGGAACAAAACCAGTGCCAAAGGAAGAAAACCAGAGCCCGAGGAAGAAAACCAGAGCCCGAGGAAGAAAACTAGAGCTCTTGGAACAAAACCAGGTGCCGAGGAAGAAAAGGAGAGCCCGAGGAACAAAACCAAAGCCCAAAGAACAATATCAGAGCCCAAGGAACAAAAGGAAACCCCGAGGAAGAAAACCAGGGCCTGAGGAACAAAACTAGAGCTCGAGGAACAAACCCGGAGCCCGAGGAACACAACCAGAGCCCGAGGAACACAACCAGAGCCCGAGGAACAAAAACAGAGCCCGAGGAAAAAAACTAGGGTCCGAAGAAGAAAAGGAGAGCTCGAGGAAGAAAACCAGAGCCCGAGGAACAAAACCAGTGCCAAAGGAAGAAAACCAGAGCCCGAGGAAGAAAACCAGAGCCCGAGGAAGAAAACTAGAGCTCTTGGAACAAAACCAGGTGCCGAGGAAGAAAAGGAGAGCCCGAGGAACAAAAACAGAGCCCGAGGAACAAAACCAAAGCCCGAAGAACAATATCAGAGCCCAAGGAACAAAAGGAAATCCCGAGGAAGAAAACCAGGGCCTGAGGAACAAAACTAGAGCTCGAGGAACAAACCCGGAGCCCGAGGAACACAACCAGAGCCCGAGGAACACAACCAGAGCCCGAGGAAAAAAAACAGAGCCCGAGGAACAAAACTAGGGTCCGAAGAAGAAAAGGAGAGCTCGAGGAAGAAATCCAGAGCCCGAGCAACAAAACCAGAGCCTGAGGAAGAAAACCAGAGCCCGAGGAACAAAACAAGAGTCCGAGGAGGAAAACGAGAGCCCGACGAACATAACCAGTGCCCAAGGCATAAAACCAGAGCTCGAGGAACAAAACCAGAGCCCAAGGACAAAAAGGAGGGCCTGAAGAACAAAACGAGGGCCATAGGAAGAAAACCACAGCCCGTGGAATAAAACCAGGGCCCGAGGAATCGAACCAGAAACTGAGGAACAAATCCACAGCCCGAGGAACAAAACTAGCCCTCGAGGAACAAAACCAGAGCCCGAGGAACAAAACCAGAGCCCGAGGAAAACAACCAGGGCCTGAGGAACCAAGCCAGAGCCCGAGGAACAAAACTAGGGCCCGAAGAAGAAAAGGAGAGCTCGAGGAAGAAATCCAGAGCCCGAGCAACAAAACCAGAGCCTGAGGAAGAAAACCAGAGCCCGAGGAAGAAAACCAGAGCCCGAGGAAGAAAACCAGAGCCCGAGGAACAAAACCGGAACCCAAGGAAGAAAACAAGACCTCAAGGAAGAAAACCAGAACCCGAGGAACAAAACGAGAGTTCGAGGAAGAAAACGAGAGCCCGAGGAACAAAACCAGTGCCAAAGGAAGAAAACCAGAGCCCGAGGAAGAAAACCAGAGCCCGAGGAAGAAAACTAGAGCTCGTGGAACAAAACCAGGTGCCGAGGAAGAAAAGGAGAGCCCGAGGAACAAAACCAAAGCCCGAAGAACAATATCAGAGCCCAAGGAACAAAAGGAAACCCCGAGGAAGAAAACCAGGGCCTGAGGAACAAAACTAGAGCTCGAGGAACAAACCCGGAGCCCGAGGAACACAACCAGGGCCCGAGGAACACAACCAGAGCCCGTGGAAGAAATCCAGAGCCCGAGCAACAAAACCAGAGCCTGAGGAAGAAAACCAGAGCCCGAGGAAGAAAACCAGAGCCCGAGGAAGAAAACCAGACCCCAAGGAAGAAAACCAGACCTCAAGGAACAAAACCAGAACCCGAGGAACAAAACGAGAGTCCGAGGAAGAAAACGAGAGCCCGAGGAACATAACCAGTGCCCAAGGAATAAAACCAGAGCTCGAGGAACAAAACCAGAGCCCAAGGACAAAACGGAATGCCTGAAGTACAAAACGAGGGCCATAGGAAGAAAACCAGAGCCCGTGGAATAAAACCAGGGCCCGAGGAACCGAACCAGAAACCGAGGAACAAGTCCAGAGCCCGAGGAACAAAACTAGCCCTCGAGGAACAAAACCAGAGCCCGAGGAACAAAACCAGAGCGCGAGGAAAACAACCAGGGCCTGAGGAACCAAGCCAGAGCCCGAGGAACAAAACCACCCCTCGAGGTAAAGAAACAGGGTCCGAGGAAGAAAACCAGAGCCCGAGGAACAAAACCAGAGCCTGAGGAACCAAGCCAGAGCCCGAGGAACAAAACCACCCCTCGAGGTAAAGAAACAGGGTCCGAGGAAGAAAACCAGAGCCCGAGGAATAAAACCAGAGCTCAAGGAACAAAACCAGAACCCGAGGAACAAAACGAGAGTTCGAGGAAGAAAACGAGAGCCCGCGGAACAAAACCAGTGCCAAAGGAAGAAAACCAGAGCCCGAGGAAGAAAACCAGAGCCCGAGGAAGAAAACTAGAGCTCTTGGAACAAAACCAGGTGCCGAGGAAGAAAAGGAGAGCCCGAGGAACAAAACCAAAGCCCGAAGAACAATATCAGAGCCCAAGGAACAAAAGGAAACCCCGAGGAAGAAAACAAGGGCCTGAGGAACAAAACTAGAGCCCGAGGAACAAACCCGGAGCCCGAGGAACACAACCAGGGCCCGAGGAACACAACCAGAGCCTGAGGAACAAAAAGAGAGCCCGAGGAACAAAACTAGGGCCCGAAGAAGAAAAGGAGAGCTCGAGGAAGAAATCCAGAGCCCGAGCAACAAAACCAGAGCCTGAGGAAGAAAACCAGAGCCTGAGGAAGGAAACCAGACCCCAAGGAAGAAAACCAGACCTCAAGGAACAAAACCAGAACCCGAGGAACAAAACGAGAGTCCGAGGAAGAAAGCGAGAGCCCGACGAACATAACCAGTGCCCAAGGAATAAAACCAGAGCTCGAGGAACAAAACCAGAACCCAAGGACAAAAAGGAAGGCCTGAAGAACAAAACGAGGGCCATAGGAAGAAAACCAGAGCCCGTGGAATAAAACCAGGGCCCGAGGAACCGAACCAGAAACCGAGGAACAAGTCCAGAGCCCGAGGAACAAAACTAGCCCTCGAGGAACAAAACCAGAGCCCGAGGAACAAAACCAGAGCCCGAGGAAAACAACCAGGGCCTGAGGAACCAAGCCAGAGCCCGAGGAACAAAACCACCCCTCGAGGTAAAGAAACAGGGTCCGAGGAAGAAAACCAGAGACCGAGGAAGAAAACCAGAGCCTGAGGAACAAAACCAGAGCCCGAGGAAGAAAACAAGCCCTCGATGAACAAAACCAGAGCCCGAGGAACAGACCCAGAGCCCGAGGAAAACAACCAGGGCCTGAGGAACCAAGCCAGAGCCCGAGGAACAAAACCACCCCTCGAGGTAAAGAAACAGGGTCCGAGGAAGAAAACCAGAGCCCGAGGAACAAAACCAGAGCCTGAGGAACCAAGCCAGAGCCCGAGGAACAAAACCACCCCTCGAGGTAAAGAAACAGGGTCCGAGGAAGAAAACCAGAGCCCGAGGAAGAAAACCAGAGCCTGAGGAACAAAACCAGAGCCCGAGGAAGAAAACAAGCCCTCGATGAACAAAACCAGAGCCCGAGGAACAGACCCAGAGCCCGAGGAAAACAACCAGGGCCTGAGGAACCAAGCCAGAGCCCGAGGAACAAAACCACCCCTCGAGGTAAAGAAACAGGGTCCGAGGAAGAAAACCAGAGCCCGAGGAACAAAACCAGAGCCTGAGGAACCAAGCCAGAGCCCGAGGAACAAAACCACCCCTCGAGGTAAAGAAACAGGGTCCGAGGAAGAAAACCAGAGCCCGAGGAATAAAACCAGAGCTCAAGGAACAAAACCAGAACCCGAGGAACAAAACGAGAGTCCAAGGAAGAAAACGAGAGCCCGCGGAACAAAACCAGTGCCAAAGGAAGAAAACCAGAGCCCGAGGAAGAAAACCAGAGCCCGAGGAAGAAAACTAGAGCTCTTGGAACAAAACCAGGTGCCGAGGAAGAAAAGGAGAGCCCGAGGAACAAAACCAAAGCCCGAAGAACAATATCAGAGCCCAAGGAACAAAAGGAAACCCCGAGGAAGAAAACCAGGGCCTGAGGAACAAAACTAGAGCTCGAGGAACAAACCCGGAGCCCGAGGAACACAACCAGGGCCCGAGGAACACAACCAGAGCCCGAGGAACAAAAACAGAGCCCGAGGAACAAAACTAGGGTCCGAGGAAGAAAGCGAGAGCCCGACGAACATAACCAGTGCCCAAGGAATAAAACCAGAGCTCGAGGAACAAAACCAGAACCCAAGGACAAAAAGGAGGGCCTGAAGAACAAAACGAGGGCCATAGGAATAAAACCAGAGCCCGTGGAATAAAACCAGGGCCCGAGGAACCGAACCAGAAACCGAGGAACAAATCCAGAGCCCGAGGAATAAAACTAGCCCTCGAGGAACAAAACCAGAGCCCGAGGAACAAAACCAGAGCCCGAGGAAAACAACCAGGGCCTGAGGAACCAAGCCAGCGCCCGAGGAACAAAACCACCCCTCGAGGTAAAGAAACAGGGTCCGTGGAAGAAAACCAGAGCCCGAGGAACAAAACTAGAGCCTGAGGAACAAAACCAGAGCCCGAGGAAGAAAACAAGCCCTCGATGAACAAAACCAGAGCCCGAGGAACAGAACCAGAGCCCGAGGAACACAACCAGAGCCCGAGGAAGAAAACCAGACCTCGATGAACAAAACCAGAGCCCGAGGAATAAAACCAGAGCTCAAGGAACAAAACCAGAACCCGAGGAACAAAACGAGAGTTCGAGGAAGAAAACCAGAGCCCGAGGAACAAAACCAGTGCCAAAGGAAGAAAACCAGAGCCCGAGGAAGAAAACCAGAGCCCGAGGAAGAAAACTAGAGCTCTTGGAACAAAACCAGGTGCCGAGGAAGAAAAGGAGAGCCCGAGGAACAAAAACAGAGCCCGAGGAACAAAACCAAAGCCCGAAGAACAATATCAGAGCCCAAGGAACAAAAGGAAACCCCGAGGAAGAAAACCAGGGCCTGAGGAACAAAACTAGAACTCGAGGAACAAACCCGGAGCCCGAGGAACACAACCAGAGCCCGAGGAACAAAAACAGAGCCCGAGGAACAAATCTAGGGCCCGAAGAAGAAAAGGAGAGCTCGAGGAAGAAATCCAGAGCCCAAGGAACAAAACCAGAGCCTGAGGAAGAAAACCAGAGCCCGAGGAAGAAAACCAGAGCCCGAGGAACAAAACCAGAGCCCAAGGAAGAAAACCAGACCTCAAGGAACAAAACCAGAACCCGAGGAACAAAACGAGAGTCCAAGGAAGAAAACGAGAGCCCGAGGAACAAAACCAGTGCCAAAGGAAGAAAACCAGAGCCCGAGGAAGAAAACCAGAGCCCGAGGAAGAAAACTAGAGCTCTTGGAACAAAACCAGGTGCCGAGGAAGAAAAGGAGAGCCCGAGGAACAAAAACAGAGCCCGAGGAACAAAACCAAAGCCCGAAGAACAATATCAGAGCCCAAGGAACAAAAGGAAACCCCGAGGAAGAAAACCAGGGCCTGAGGAACAAAACTAGAGCTCGAGGAACAAACCCGGAGCCCGAGGAACACAACCAGAGCCCGAGGACCACAACCAGAGCCCGAGGAACAAAAACAGAGCCCGAGGAACAAAACTAGGGCCCGAAGAAGAAAAGGAGAGCTCGAGGAAGAAATCCAGAGCCTGAGCAACAAAACCAGAGCCCGAGGAAGAAATCCAGACCCCGAGCAACAAAACCAGAGCCAGAGGAAGAAAACCAGAGCCCGAGGAAGAAAACCAGACTCCAAGGAAGAAAACCAGAGCCCAAGGAAGAAAACCAGAGCTCAAGGAACAAAACCAGAACCCGAGGAACAAAACGAGAGTTCGAGGAAGAAAACGAGAGCCCGAGGAACAAAACCAGTGCCAAAGGAAGAAAACCAGAGCCTGAGGAACAAAACCAGAGCCCGAGGAAAACAACCAGGGCCTATGGAACCAAGCCAGAGCCCGAGGAACAAAACCACCCCTCGAGGTAAAGAAACAGGGTCCGAGGAAGAAAACCAGAGCCCGATGAAGAAAACCAGAGCCTGAGGAACAAAACCAGAGCCCGAGGAAGAAAACAAGCCCTCGATGAACAAAACCAGAGCCCGAGGAACAGAACCAGAGCCCGAGGAAAACAACCAGGGCCTGAGGAACCAAGCCAGAGCCCGAGGAACAAAACCACCCCTCGAGGTAAAGAAACAGGGTCTGAGGAAGAAAACCAGAGCCCGAGGAAGAAAACCAGAGTTCGAGGAACAAAACCAGAACCCGAGGAACAAAACGAGAGTTCGAGGAAGAAAACAAGAGCCCGAGGAACAAAACCAGTGCCAAAGGAAGAAAACCAGAGCCCGAGGAAGAAAACCAGAGCCCGAGGAAGAAAACTAGAGCTCTTGGAACAAAACCAGGTGCCGAGGAACAAAAACAGAGCCCGAGGAACAAAAACAGAGCCCGAGGAACAAAACCAAAGCCCGAAGAACAATATCAGAGCCCAAGGAACAAAAGGAAACCCCGAGGAAGAAAACCAGGGCCTGAGGAACAAAACTAGAGCTCGAGGAACAAACCCGGAGCCCGAGGAACACAACCAGAGCCCGAGGAACACAACCAGAGCCCGAGGAACAAAAACAGAGCCCGAGGAACAAAACTAGGGCCCGAAGAAGAAAAGGAGAGCTCGAGGAAGAAATCCAGAGCCCGAGCAACAAAACCAGAGCCTGAGGAAGAAAACCAGAGCCCGAGGAAGAAAACCAGAGCCCGAGGAAGAAAACCAGACCTCAAGGAACAAAACCAGAACCCGAGGAACAAAACGAGAGTCCGAGGAAGAAAACGAGAGCCCGAGGAACATAACCAGTGCCCAAGGAATAAAACCAGAGCTCGAGGAACAAAACCAGAGCCCAAGGACAAAAAGGAAGGCCTGAAGAACAAAACGAGGGTCATAGGAAGAAAACCAGAGCCCGTGGAATAAAACCAGGGCCCGAGGAACCGAACCAGAAACCGAGGAACAAATCCAGAGCCCGAGGAATAAAACTAGCCCTCGAGGAACAAAACCAGAGCCCGAGGAACAGAACCAGAGCCCGAGGAAAACAACCAGGGCCTGAGGAACCAAGCCAGAGCCCGAGGAACAAAACCACCCCTCGAGGTAAAGAAACAGGGTCCGAGGAAGAAAACCAGAGCCCGAGGAAGAAAACCAGAGCCTGAGGAACAAAACCAGAGCCCGAGGAAGAAAACAAGCCCTCGATGAACAAAACCAGAGCCCGAGGAACAGACCCAGAGCCCGAGGAAAACAACCAGGGCCTGAGGAACCAAGCCAGAGCCCGAGGAACAAAACCACCCCTCGAGGTGAAGAAACAGGGTCCGAGGAAGAAAACCAGAGCCCGAGGAACAAAACCAGAGCCTGAGGAACAGAACCAGAGCCCGAGGAACAAAACCACCCCTCGAGGTAAAGAAACAGTGTCCGAGGAAGAAAACCAGAGCCCGAGGAATAAAACCAGAGCTCGAGGAACAAAACCAGAACCCGAGGAACAAAACGAGGGTTCGAGGAAGAAAACGAGAGCCCGAGGAACAAAACAGTGCCAAAGGAACACAACCAGAGCCCGAGGAAGAAAACTAGAGCCCGAGGAAGAAAACTAGAGCTCTTGGAACAAAACCAGGTGCCGAGGAAGAAAAGGAGAGCCCGAGGAACAAAACCAAAGCCCGAAGAACAATATCAGAGCCCAAGGAACAAAAGGAAACCCCGAGGAAGAAAACCAGGGCCTGAGGAACAAAACTAGAGCTCGAGGAACAAACCCGGAGCCCGAGGAACACAACCAGAGCCCGAGGAACAAAAACAGAGCCCGACGAAAAAAACTAGGGTCCGAAGAAGAAAAGGAGAGCTCGAGGAAGAAATCCAGAGCCCGAGCAACAAAACCAGAGCCTGAGGAAGAAAACGAGAGCCCGAGGAAGAAAACCAGAGCCCGAGGAAGAAAACTAGAGCTCTTGGAACAAATCCAGGTGCCAAGGAAGAAAAGGAGAGCCCGAGGAACAAAAACAGAGCCCGAGGAACAAAGCCAAAGCCCGAAGAACAATATCAGAGCCCAAGGAACAAAAGGAAACCCCGAGGAAGAAAACCAGGGCCTGAGGAACAAAACTAGAGCTCGAGGAACAAACCCGGAGCCCGAGGAACACAACCAGGGCCCGAGGAACACAACCAGAGCCCGAGGAACAAAAACAGAGCCCGAGGAACAAAACTAGGGTCCGAGGAAGAAAGCGAGAGCCCGAGGAACATAACCAGTGCCCAAGGAATAAAACCAGAGCTCGAGGAACAAAACCAGAACCCAAGGACAAAAAGGAGGGCCTGAAGAACAAAACGAGGGCCATAGGAATAAAACCAGAGCCCGTGGAATAAAACCAGGGCCCGAGGAACCGAACCAGAAACCGAGGAACAAATCCAGAGCCCGAGGAACAAAACTAGCCCTCGAGGAACAAAACCAGAGCCCGAGGAACAAAACCAGAGCCCGAGGAAAACAACCAGGGCCTGAGGAACCAAGCCAGAGACGGAGGACCAAAACCACCCCTCGAGGTAAAGAAACAGGGTCCGTGGAAGAAAACCAGAGCCCGAGGAACAAAACCAGAGCCTGAGGAACAAAACCAGAGCCCGAGGAAGAAAACAAGCCCTCGATGAACAAAACCAGAGCCCGAGGAACAGAACCAGAGCCCGAGGAACACAACCAGAGCCCGAGGAAGAAAACCAGACCTCGATGAACAAAACCAGAGCCCGAGGAATAAAACCAGAGCTCAAGGAACAAAACCAGAACCCGAGGAACAAAACAAGAGTTCGAGGAAGAAAACCAGAGCCCGAGGAACAAAACCAGTGCCAAAGGAAGAAAACCAGAGCCCGAGGAAGAAAACCAGAGCCCGAGGAAGAAAACTAGAGCTCTTGGAACAAAACCAGGTGCCGAGGAACAAAAACAGAGCCCGAGGAACAAAAACAGAGCCCGAGGACCAAAACCAAAGCCCGAAGAACAATATCAGAGCCCAAGGAACAAAAGGAAATCCCGAGGAAGAAAACCAGGGCCTGAGGAACAAAACTAGAGCTCGAGGAACAAACCCGGAGCCCGAGGAACACAACCAGAGCCCGAGGAACAAAAACAGAGCCCGAGGAACAAAACTAGGGCCTGAAGAAGAAAAGGAGAGCTCGAGGAAGAAATCCAGAGCCCGAGCAACAAAACCAGAGCCCGAGGAACAAAAACAGAGCCCGAGGAAGAAAACCAGAGCCCGAGGAAGAAAACCAGAGCCCAAGGTAGAAAACCAGACCTCAAGGAACAAAACCAGAACCCGAGGAACAAAACGAGAGTTCGAGGAAGAAAACGAGAGCCCGAGGAACAAAACCAGTGCCAAAGGAAGAAAACCAGAGCCCGAGGAAGAAAACCAGAGCCCGAGGAAGAAAACTAGAGCTCTTGGAACAAAACCAGGTGCCGAGGAAGAAAAGGAGAGCCCGAGGAACAAAACCAAAGCCCAAAGAACAATATCAGAGCCCAAGGAACAAAAGGAAACCCCGAGGAAGAAAACCAGAGCCCGAGGAAGAAAACTAGAGCCTGAGGAAGAAAACCAGAGCCCGAGGAAGAAAACCAGAGCCCGAGGAAGAAAACTAGAGCTCTTGGAACAAAACCAGGTGCCAAGGAAGAAAAGGAGAGCCCGAGGAACAAAAACAGAGCCCAAGGAACAAAACCAAAGCCCGAAGAACAATATCAGAGCCCAAGGAACAAAAGGAAACCCCGAGGAAGAAAACCAGGGCCTGAGGAACAAAACTAGAGCTCGAGGAACAAACCCGGAGCCCGAGGAACACAACCAGGGCCCGAGGAACACAACCAGAGCCCGAGGAAGAAAACCAGAGCCCGAGGAACAAAACAAGAGTCCGAGGAGGAAAACGAGAGCCCGACGAACATAACCAGTGCCCAAGGCATAAAACCAGAGCTCGAGGAACAAAACCAGAGCCCAAGGACAAAAAGGAGGGCCTGAAGAACAAAACGAGGGCCATAGGAAGAAAACCAGAGCCCGTGGAATAAAACCAGGGTCCGAGGAACTGAACCAGAAACCGAGGAACAAATCCAGAGCCTGAGGAACAAAACTAGCCCTCGAGGAACAAAACCAGAGCCCGAGGAACAAAACCAGAGCCCGAGGAAAACAACCAGGGCCTGAGGAACCAAGCCAGAGCCCGAGGAACAAAACTAGGGCCCGAAGAAGAAAAGGAGAGGTCGAGGAAGAAATCCAGAGCCCGAGCAACAAAACCAGAGCCTGAGGAAGAAAACCAGAGCCCGAGGAAGAAAACCAGAGCCCGAGGAAGAAAACCAGAGCCCGAGGAACAAAACCAGAACCCAAGGAAGAAAACAAGACCTCAAGGAAGAAAACCAGAACCCGAGGAACAAAACGAGAGTTCGAGGAAGAAAACGAGAGCCCGAGGAACAAAACCAGTGCCAAAGGAAGAAAACCAGAGCCCGAGGAAGAAAACCAGAGCCCGAGGAAGAAAACTAGAGCTCTTGGAACAAAACCAGGTGCCGAGGAAGAAAAGGAGAGCCCGAGGAACAAAAACAGAGCCCGAGGAACAAAACCAAAGCCCGAAGAACAATATCAGAGCCCAAGGAACAAAAGGAAACCCCGAGGAAGAAAACCAGGGCCTGAGGAACAAAACTAGAGCTCGAGGAACAAACCCGGAGCCCGAGGAACACAACCAGAGCCCGAGGAACACAACCAGAGCCCGAGGAACAAAAACAGAGCCCGAGGAACAAAACTAGGGCCCGAAGAAGAAAAGGAGAGCTCGAGGAAGAAATCCAGAGCCCGAGCAACAAAATCAGAGCCTGAGGAAGAAAACCAGAGCCCGAGGAAGAAAACCAGAGCCCGAGGAAGAAAACTAGAGCTCTTGGAACAAAACCAGGTGCCGAGGAAGAAAAGGAGAGCCCGAGGAACAAAAACAGAGCCCGAGGAACAAAGCCAAAGCCCGAAGAACAATATCAGAGCCCAAGGAACAAAAGGAAACCCCGAGGAAGAAAACCAGGGCCTGAGGAACAAAACTAGAGCTCGAGGAACAAACCCGGAGCCCGAGGAACACAACCAGAGCCTGAGGAACACAACCAGAGCCCGAGGAACAAAAACAGAGCCCGAGGAACAAAACTAGGGCCCGAAGAAGAAAAGGAGAGCTCGAGGAAGAAATCCAGAGCCCGAGCAACAAAACCAGAGCCTGAGGAAGAAAACCAGAGCCCAAGGAAGAAAACCAGAGCCCGAGGAAGAGAACTAGAGCTCTTGGAACAAAACCAGGTGCCAAGGAAGAAAAGGAGAGCCCGAGGAACAAAACCAGAGCCCGAGGAACAAAACCAAAGCCCGAAGAACAATATCAGAGCCCAAGGAACAAAAGGAAACCCCGAGGAAGAAAACCAGGGCCTGAGGAACAAAACTAGAGCTCGAGGAACAAACCCGGAGCCCGAGGAACACAACCAGGGCCGAGGAACACAACCAGAGCCCGAGGAACAAAAACAGAGCCCGAGGAACAAAACTAGGGTCCGAAGAAGAAAAGGAGAGCTCGAGGAAGAAATCCAGAGCCCGAGCAACAAAACCAGAGCCTGAGGAAGAAAACCAGAGCCCGAGGAAGAAAACCAGAGCCCGAGGAAGAAAACCAGACCTCAAGGAACAAAACCAGAACCCGAGGAACAAAACGAGAGTCCGAGGAAGAAAGCGAGAGCCCGACGAACATAACCAGTGCCCAAGGAATAAAACCAGAGCTCGAGGAACAAAACCAGAACCCAAGGACAAAAAGGAAGGCCTGAAGAACAAAACGAGGGCCATAGGAAGAAAACCAGAGCCCGTGGAATAAAACCAGGGCCCGAGAACCGAACCAGAAACCGAGGAACAAATCCAGAGCCCGAGGAACAAAACTAGCCCTCGAGGAACAAAACCAGAGCCCGAGGAACAAAACCAGAGCCCGAGGAACAAAACCAGGGCCTGAGGAACCAAGCCAGAGCCCGAGGAACAAAACCACCCCTCGAGGTAAAGAAACAGGGTCCGAGGAAGAAAACCAGAGCCCGAGGAAGAAAACCAGAGCCTGAGGAACAAAACCAGAGCCCGAGGAAGAAAACAAGCCCTCGATGAACAAAACCAGAGCCCGAGGAACAGAACCAGAGCCCGAGGAAAACAACCAGGGCCTGAGGAACCAAGCCAGAGCCCGAGGAACAAAACCACCCCTCGAGGTAAAGAAACAGGGTCCGAGGAAGAAAACCAGAGCCCGAGGAATAAAACCAGAGCTCAAGGAACAAAACCAGAACCCGAGGAACAAAACGAGAGTTCGAGGAAGAAAACGAGAGCCCGAGGAACAAAACCAGTGCCAAAGGAAGAAAACCAGAGCCCGAGGAAGAAAACCAGAGCCCGAGGAAGAAAACTAGAGCTCTTGGAACAAAACCAGGTGCCGAGGAAGAAAAGGAGAGCCCGAGGAACAAAACCAAAGCCCGAAGAACAATATCAGAGCCCAAGGAACAAAAGGAAACCCCGAGGAAGAAAACCAGGGCCTGAGGAACAAAACTAGAGCTCGAGGAACAAACCCGGAGCCCGAGGAACACAACCAGAGCCCGAGGAACACAACCAGAGCCCGAGGAACAAAAACAGAGCCCGAGGAACAAAACTAGGGCCCGAAGAAGAAAAGGAGAGCTCGAGGAAGAAATCCAGAGCCTGAGCAACAAAACCAGAGCCCGAGGAAGAAATCCAGACCCCGAGCAACAAAACCAGAGCCAGAGGAAGAAAACCAGAGCCGGAGGAAGAAAACCAGACTCCAAGGAAGAAAACCAGAGCCCAAGGAAGAAAACCAGAGCTCAAGGAACAAAACCAGAACCCGAGGAACAAAACGAGAGTTCGAGGAAGAAAACGAGAGCCCGCGGAACAAAACCAGTGCCAAAGGAAGAAAACCAGAGCCCGAGGAAGAAAACCAGAGCCCGAGGAAGAAAACTAGAGCTCTTGGAACAAAACCAGGTGCCGAGGAAGAAATGGAGAGCCCGAGGAACAAAACCAAAGCCCGAAGAACAATATCAGAGCCCAAGGAACAAAAGGAAACCCCGAGGAAGAAAACCAGGGCCTGAGGAACAAAACTAGAGCTCGAGGAACAAACCCGGAGCCCGAGGAACACAACCAGAGCCCGAGGAACACAACCAGAGCCCGAGGAACAAAAACAGAGCCCGAGGAAAAAAACTAGGGTCCGAAGAAGAAAAGGAGAGCTCGAGGAAGAAATCCAGAGCCCGAGCAACAAAACCAGAGCCTGAGGAAGAAAACCAGAGCCCGAGGAAGAAAACCAGAGCCCGAGGAAGAAAACTAGAGCTCTTGGAACAAAACCAGGTGAAGAGGAAGAAAAGGAGAGCCCGAGGAACAAAAACAGAGCCCGAGGAACAAAACCAAAGCCCGAAGAACAATATCAGAGCCCAAGGAACAAAAGGAAACCCCGAGGAAGAAAACCAGGGCCTGAGGAACAAAACTAGAGCTCGAGGAACAAACCCGGAGCCCGAGGAACACAACCAGGGCCCGAGGAACACAACCAGAGCCCGAGGAACAAAAACAGAGCCCGAGGAACAAAACTAGGGTCCGAGGAAGAAAGCGAGAGCCCGACGAACATAACCAGTGCCCAAGGAATAAAACCAGAGCTCGAGGAACAAAACCAGAACCCAAGGACAAAAAGGAGGGCCCGAAGAACAAAACGAGGGCCATAGGAATAAAACCAGAGCCCGTGGAATAAAACCAGGGCCCGAGGAATCGAACCAGAAACCGAGGAACAAATCCAGAGCCCGAGGAAGAAAACTAGCCCTCGAGGAACAAAACCAGAGCCCGAGGAACAAAACCAGAGCCCGAGGAAAACAACCAGGGCCTGAGGAACCAAGCCAGCGCCCGAGGAACAAAACCACCCCTCGAGGTAAAGAAACAGGGTCCGTGGAAGAAAACCAGAGCCCGAGGAACAAAACTAGAGCCTGAGGAACAAAACCAGAGCCCGAGGAAGAAAACAAGCCCTCGATGAACAAAACCAGAGCCCGAGGAACAGAACCAGAGCCCGAGGAACACAACCAGAGCCCGAGGAAGAAAACCAGACCTCGATGAACAAAACCAGAGCCCGAGGAATAAAACCAGAGCTCAAGGAACAAAACCAGAACCCGAGGAACAAAACAAGAGTTCGAGGAAGAAAACCAGAGCCCGAGGAACAAAACCAGTGCCAAAGGAAGAAAACCAGAGCCCGAGGAAGAAAACCAGAGCCCGAGGAAGAAAACTAGAGCTCTTGGAACAAAACCAGGTGCCGAGGAAGAAAAGGAGAGCCCGAGGAACAAAAACAGAGCCCGAGGAACAAAACCAAAGCCCGAAGAACAATATCAGAGCCCAAGGAACAAAAGGAAATCCCGAGGAAGAAAACCAGGGCCTGAGGAACAAAACTAGAGCTCGAGGAACAAACCCGGAGCCCGAGGAACACAACCAGAGCCCGAGGAACACAAACAGAGCCCGAGGAAAAAAAACAGAGCCCGAGGAACAAAACTAGGGTCCGAAGAAGAAAAGGAGAGCTCGAGGAAGAAATCCAGAGCCCGAGCAACAAAACCAGAGCCTGAGGAAGAAAACCAGAGCCCGAGGAACAAAACAAGAGTCCGAGGAGGAAAACGAGAGCCCGACGAACATAACCAGTGCCCAAGGCATAAAACCAGAGCTCGAGGAACAAAACCAGAGCCCAAGGACAAAAAGGAGGGCCTGAAGAACAAAACGAGGGCCATAGGAAGAAAACCAGAGCCCGTGGAATAAAACCAGGGCCCGAGGAACCGAACCAGAAACTGAGGAACAAATCCACAGCCCGAGGAACAAAACTAGCCCTCGAGGAACAAAACCAGAGCCCGAGGAACAAAACCAGAGCCCGAGGAAAACAACCAGGGCCTGAGGAACCAAGCCAGAGCCCGAGGAACAAAACTAGGGCCCGAAGAAGAAAAGGAGAGCTCGAGGAAGAAATCCAGAGCCCGAGCAACAAAACCAGAGCCTGAGGTAGAAAACCAGAGCCCGAGGAAGAAAACCAGAGCCCGAGGAAGAAAACCAGAGCCCGAGGAACAAAACCGGAACCCAAGGAAGAAAACAAGACCTCAAGGAATAAAACCAGAACCCGAGGAACAAAACGAGAGTTCGAGGAAGAAAACGAGAGCCCGAGGAACAAAACCAGTGCCAAAGGAAGAAAACCAGAGCCCGAGGAAGAAAACCAGAGCCCGAGGAAGAAAACTAGAGCTCTTGGAACAAAACCAGGTGCCGAGGAAGAAAAGGAGAGCCCGAGGAACAAAACCAAAGCCCGAAGAACAATATCAGAGCCCAAGGAACAAAAGGAAAGCCTGAGGAAGAAAACCAGGGCCTGAGGAACAAAACTAGAGCTCGAGGAACAAACCCGGAGCCCGAGGAACACAACCAGGGCCCAAGGAACACAACCAGAGCCCGTGGAAGAAATCCAGAGCCCGAGCAACAAAACCAGAGCCTGAGGAAGAAAACCAGAGCCCGAGGAAGAAAACCAGAGCCCGAGGAAGAAAACCAGACCCCAAGGAAGAAAACCAGACCTCAAGGAACAAAACCAGAACCCGAGGAACAAAACGAGAGTCCGAGGAAGAAAACGAGAGCCCGAGGAACATAACCAGTGCCCAAGGAATAAAACCAGAGCTCGAGGAACAAAACCAGAGCCCAAGGACAAAACGGAATGCCTGAAGTACAAAACGAGGGCCATAGGAAGAAAACCAGAGCCCGTGGAATAAAACCAGGGCCCGAGGAACCGAACCAGAAACCGAGGAACAAGTCCAGAGCCCGAGGAACAAAACTAGCCCTCGAGGAACAAAACCAGAGCCCGAGGAACAAAACCAGAGCCCGAGGAAAACAACCAGGGCCTGAGGAACCAAGCCAGAGCCCGAGGAACAAAACCACCCCTCGAGGTAAAGAAACAGGGTCCGAGGAAGAAAACCAGAGCCCGAGGAAGAAAACCAGAGCCTGAGGAACAAAACCAGAGCCCGAGGAATAAAACCAGAGCTCAAGGAACAAAACCAGAACCCGAGGAACAAAACGAGAGTTCGAGGAAGAAAACGAGATCCTGAGGAACAAAACCAGTGCCAAAGGAAGAAAACCAGAGCCCGAGGAAGAAAACTAGAGCTCTTGGAACAAAACCAGGTGCCGAGGAAGAAAAGGAGAGCCCGAGGAACACAACCAGAGCCCGAGGAACACAACCAGAGCCCGAGGAAAAAAAACAGAGCCCGAGGAACAAAACTAGGGTCCGAAGAAGAAAAGGAGAGCTCGAGGAAGAAATCCAGAGCCCGAGCAACAAAACCAGAGCCTGAGGAAGAAAACCAGAGCCCGAGGAACAAAACAAGAGTCCGAGGAGGAAAACGAGAGCCCGACGAACATAACCAGTGCCCAAGGCATAAAACCAGAGCTCGAGGAACAAAACCAGAGCCCAAGGACAAAAAGGAGGGCCTGAAGAACAAAACGAGGGCCATAGGAAGAAAACCAGAGCCCGTGGAATAAAACCAGGGCCCGAGGAACCGAACCAGAAACTGAGGAACAAATCCACAGCCCGAGGAACAAAACTAGCCCTCGAGGAACAAAACCAGAGCCCGAGGAACAAAACCAGAGCCCGAGGAAAACAACCAGGGCCTGAGGAACCAAGCCAGAGCCCGAGGAACAAAACTAGGGCCCGAAGAAGAAAAGGAGAGCTCGAGGAAGAAATCCAGAGCCCGAGCAACAAAACCAGAGCCTGAGGAAGAAAACCAGAGCCCGAGGAAGAAAACCAGAGCCCGAGGAAGAAAACCAGAGCCCGAGGAACAAAACCGGAACCCAAGGAAGAAAACAAGACCTCAAGGAAGAAAACCAGAACCCGAGGAACAAAACTAGAGTTCGAGGAAGAAAACGAGAGCCCGAGGAACAAAACCAGTGCCAAAGGAAGAAAACCAGAGCCCGAGGAAGAAAACCAGAGCCCGAGGAAGAAAACTAGAGCTCTTGGAACAAAACCAGGTGCCGAGGAAGAAAAGGAGAGCCCGAGGAACAAAAACAGAGCCCGAGGAACAAAACCAAAGCCCGAAGAACAATATCAGAGCCCAAGGAACAAAAGGAAACCCCAAGGAAGAAAACCAGGGCCTGAGGAACAAAACTAGAGCTCGAGGAACAAACCCGGAGCCCGAGGAACACAACCAGGGCCCAAGGAACACAACCAGAGCCCGTGGAAGAAATCCAGAGCCCGAGCAACAAAACCAGAGCCTGAGGAAGAAAACCAGAGCCCGAGGAAGAAAACCAGAGCCCGAGGAAGAAAACCAGACCCCAAGGAAGAAAACCAGACCTCAAGGAACAAAACCAGAACCCGAGGAACAAAACGAGAGTCCGAGGAAGAAAACGAGAGCCCGAGGAACATAACCAGTGCCCAAGGAATAAAACCAGAGCTCGAGGAACAAAACCAGAGCCCAAGGACAAAACGGAATGCCTGAAGTACAAAACGAGGGCCATAGGAAGAAAACCAGAGCCCGTGGAATAAAACCAGGGCCCGAGGAACCGAACCAGAAACCGAGGAACAAGTCCAGAGCCCGAGGAACAAAACTAGCCCTAGAGGAACAAAACCAGAGCCCGAGGAACAAAACCAGAGCCCGAGGAAAACAACCAGGGCCTGAGGAACCAAGCCAGAGCCCGAGGAACAAAACCACCCCTCGAGGTAAAGAAACAGGGTCCGAGGAAGAAAACCAGAGCCCGAGGAAGAAAACCAGAGCCTGAGGAACAAAACCAGAGCCCGAGGAATAAAACCAGAGCTCAAGGAACAAAACCAGAACCCGAGGAACAAAACGAGAGTTCGAGGAAGAAAACGAGATCCTGAGGAACAAAACCAGTGCCAAAGGAAGAAAACCAGAGCCCGAGGAAGAAAACTAGAGCTCTTGGAACAAAACCAGGTGCCGAGGAAGAAAAGGAGAGCCCGAGGAACAAAAACAGAGCCCGAGGAACAAAACCAAAGCCCGAAGAACAATATCAGAGCCCAAGGAACAAAAGGAAACCCCGAGGAAGAAAACCAGGGCCTGAGGAACAAAACTAGAACTCGAGGAACAAACCCGGAGCCCGAGGAACACAACCAGAGCCCGAGGAACAAAAACAGAGCCCGAGGAACAAATCTAGGGCCCGAAGAAGAAAAGGAGAGCTCGAGGAAGAAATCCAGAGCCCAAGGAACAAAACCAGAGCCTGAGGAAGAAAACCAGAGCCCGAGGAAGAAAACCAGAGCCCGAGGAAGAAAACCAGAGCCCAAGGAAGAAAACCAGACCTCAAGGAACAAAACCAGAACCCGAGGAACAAAACGAGAGTCCAAGGAAGAAAACGAGAGCCCGAGGAACAAAACCAGTGCCAAAGGAAGAAAACCAGAGCCCGAGGAAGAAAACCAGAGCCCGAGGAAGAAAACTAGACCTCTTGGAACAAAACCAGGTGAAGAGGAAGAAAAGGAGAGCCCGAGGAACAAAAACAGAGCCCGAGGAACAAAACCAAAGCCCGAAGAACAATATCAGAGCCCAAGGAACAAAAGGAAACCCCGAGGAAGAAAACCAGGGCCTGAGGAACAAAACTAGATCTCGAGGAACAAACCCGGAGCCCGAGGAACACAACCAGAGCCCGAGGAACACAACCAGAGCGCGAGGAACAAAAACAGAGCCCGAGGAACAAAACTAGGGCCCGAAGAAGAAAAGGAGAGCTCGAGGAAGAAATCCAGAGCCTGAGCAACAAAACCACAGCCCGAGGAAGAAATCCAGACCCCGAGCAACAAAACCAGAGCCAGAGGAAGAAAACCAGAGCCCGAGGAAGAAAACCAGACTCCAAGGAAGAAAACCAGAGCCCAAGGAAGAAAACCAGAGCTCAAGGAACAAAACCAGAACCCGAGGAACAAAACGAGAGTTCGAGGAAGAAAACGAGAGCCCGAGGAACAAAACCAGTGCCAAAGGAAGAAAACCAGAGCCTGAGGAAGAAAACCAGAGCCCGAGGAAGAAAACTAGAGCTCTTGGAACAAAACCAGGTGCCGAGGAAGAAAAGGAGAGCCCGAGGAACAAAAACAGAGCCCGAGGAACAAAACCAAAGCCCGAAGAACAATATCAGAGCCCAAGGAACAAAAGGAAACCCCGAGGAAGAAAACAAGGGCCTGAGGAACAAAACTAGAGCTCGAGGAACAAACCCGGAGCCCGAGGAACACAACCAGAGCCCGAGGAACACAACCAGAGCCCGAGGAACAAAACCAGAGCCCGAGGAACAAAACTAGGGCCCGAAGAAGAAAAGGAGAGCTCGAGGAAGAAATCCAGAGCCCGAGCAACAAAACCAGAGCCTGAGGAAGAAAACCAGAGCCTGAGGAAGGAAACCAGACCCCAAGGAAGAAAACCAGACCTCAAGGAACAAAACCAGAACCCGAGGAACAAAACGAGAGTCCGAGGAAGAAAGCGAGAGCCCGACGAACATAACCAGTGCCCAAGGAATAAAACCAGAGCTCGAGGAACAAAACCAGAACCCAAGGACAAAAAGGAAGGCCTGAAGAACAAAACGAGGGCCATAGGAAGAAAACCAGAGCCCGTGGAATAAAACCAGGGCCCGAGGAACCGAACCAGAAACCGAGGAACAAGTCCAGAGCCCGAGGAACAAAACTAGCCCTCGAGGAACAAAACCAGAGCCCGAGGAACAAAACCAGAGCCCGAGGAAAACAACCAGGGCCTGAGGAACCAAGCCAGAGCCCGAGGAACAAAACCACCCCTCGAGGTAAAGAAACAGGGTCCGAGGAAGAAAACCAGAGCCCGAGGAAGAAAACCAGAGCCTGAGGAACAAAACCAGAGCCCGAGGAAGAAAACAAGCCCTCGATGAACAAAACCAGAGCCCGAGGAACAGAACCAGAGCCCGAGGAAAACAACCAGGGCCTGAGGAACCAAGCCAGAGCCCGAGGAACAAAACCACCCCTCGAGGTAAAGAAACAGGGTCTGAGGAAGAAAACCAGAGCCCGAGGAAGAAAACCAGAGTTCGAGGAACAAAACCAGAACCCGAGGAACAAAACGAGAGTTCGAGGAAGAAAACAAGAGCCCGAGGAACAAAACCAGTGCCAAAGGAAGAAAACCAGAGCCCGAGGAAGAAAACCAGAGCCCGAGGAAGAAAACTAGAGCTCTTGGAACAAAACCAGGTGCCGAGGAAGAAAACCAGAGCCCGAGGAAGAAAACTAGAGCTCTTGGAACAAAACCAGGTGCCGAGGAAGAAAAGGAGAGCCCGAGGAACAAAAACAGAGCCCGAGGAACAAAACCAAAGCCCGAAGAACAATATCAGAGCCCAAGGAACAAAAGGAAACCCCGAGGAAGAAAACCAGGGCCTGAGGAACAAAACTAGAGCTCGAGGAACAAACCCGGAGCCCGAGGAACACAACCAGAGCCCGAGGAACACAACCAGAGCCCGAGGAACAAAAACAGAGCCCGAGGAACAAAACTAGGGCCCGAAGAAGAAAAGGAGAGCTCGAGGAAGAAATCCAGAGCCCGAGCAACAAAACCAGAGCCTGAGGAAGAAAACCAGAGCCCGAGGAAGAAAACCAGAGCCCGAGGAAGAAAACCAGACCTCAAGGAACAAAACCAGAACCCGAGGAACAAAACGAGAGTCCGAGGAAGAAAACGAGAGCCCGAGGAACATAACCAGTGCCCAAGGAATAAAACCAGAGCTCGAGGAACAAAACCAGAGCCCAAGGACAAAAAGGAAGGCCTGAAGAACAAAACGAGGGTCATAGGAAGAAAACCAGAGCCCGTGGAATAAAACCAGGGCCCGAGGAACCGAACCAGAAACCGAGGAACAAATCCAGAGCCCGAGGAATAAAACTAGCCCTCGAGGAACAAAACCAGAGCCCGAGGAACAGAACCAGAGCCCGAGGAAAACAACCAGGGCCTGAGGAACCAAGCCAGAGCCCGAGGAACAAAACCACCCCTCGAGGTAAAGAAACAGGGTCCGAGGAAGAAAACCAGAGCCCGAGGAAGAAAACCAGAGCCTGAGGAACAAAACCAGAGCCCGAGGAAGAAAACAAGCCCTCGATGAACAAAACCAGAGCCCGAGGAACAGACCCAGAGCCCGAGGAAAACAACCAGGGCCTGAGGAACCAAGCCAGAGCCCGAGGAACAAAACCACCCCTCGAGGTAAAGAAACAGGGTCCGAGGAAGAAAACCAGAGCCCGAGGAACAAAACCAGAGCCTGAGGAACAGAACCAGAGCCCGAGGAACAAAACCACCCCTCGAGGTAAAGAAACAGTGTCCGAGGAAGAAAACCAGAGCCCGAGGAATAAAACCAGAGCTCGAGGAACAAAACCAGAACCCGAGGAACAAAACGAGGGTTCGAGGAAGAAAACGAGAGCCCGAGGAACAAAACAGTGCCAAAGGAACACAACCAGAGCCCGAGGAAGAAAACTAGAGCCCGAGGAAGAAAACTAGAGCTCTTGGAACAAAACCAGGTGCCGAGGAAGAAAAGGAGAGCCCGAGGAACAAAACCAAAGCCCGAAGAACAATATCAGAGCCCAAGGAACAAAAGGAAACCCCGAGGAAGAAAACCAGGGCCTGAGGAACAAAACTAGAGCTCGAGGAACAAACCCGGAGCCCGAGGAACACAACCAGAGCCCGAGGAACAAAAACAGAGCCCGAGGAAAAAAACTAGGGTCCGAAGAAGAAAAGGAGAGCTCGAGGAAGAAATCCAGAGCCCGAGCAACAAAACCAGAGCCTGAGGAAGAAAACGAGAGCCCGAGGAAGAAAACCAGAGCCCGAGGAAGAAAACTAGAGCTCTTGGAACAAATCCAGGTGCCAAGGAAGAAAAGGAGAGCCCGAGGAACAAAAACAGAGCCCGAGGAACAAAGCCAAAGCCCGAAGAACAATATCAGAGCCCAAGGAACAAAAGGAAACCCCGAGGAAGAAAACCAGGGCCTGAGGAACAAAACTAGAGCTCGAGGAACAAACCCGGAGCCCGAGGAACACAACCAGGGCCCGAGGAACACAACCAGAGCCCGAGGAACAAAAACAGAGCCCGAGGAACAAAACTAGGGTCCGAGGAAGAAAGCGAGAGCCCGAGGAACATAACCAGTGCCCAAGGAATAAAACCAGAGCTCGAGGAACAAAACCAGAACCCAAGGACAAAAAGGAGGGCCTGAAGAACAAAACGAGGGCCATAGGAATAAAACCAGAGCCCGTGGAATAAAACCAGGGCCCGAGGAACCGAACCAGAAACCGAGGAACAAATCCAGAGCCCGAGGAACAAAACTAGCCCTCGAGGAACAAAACCAGAGCCCGAGGAACAAAACCAGAGCCCGAGGAAAACAACCAGGGCCTGAGGAACCAAGCCAGAGACGGAGGACCAAAACCACCCCTCGAGGTAAAGAAACAGGGTCCGTGGAAGAAAACCAGAGCCCGAGGAACAAAACTAGAGCCTGAGGAACAAAACCAGAGCCCGAGGAAGAAAACAAGCCCTCGATGAACAAAACCAGAGCCCGAGGAACAGAACCAGAGCCCGAGGAACACAACCAGAGCCCGAGGAAGAAAACCAGACCTCGATGAACAAAACCAGAGCCCGAGGAATAAAACCAGAGCTCAAGGAACAAAACCAGAACCCGAGGAACAAAACAAGAGTTCGAGGAAGAAAACGAGAGCCCGAGGAACAAAACCAGTGCCAAAGGAAGAAAACCAGAGCCCGAGGAAGAAAACCAGAGCCCGAGGAAGAAAACTAGAGCTCTTGGAACAAAACCAGGTGCCGAGGAACAAAAACAGAGCCCGAGGAACAAAAACAGAGCCCGAGGACCAAAACCAAAGCCCAAAGAACAATATCAGAGCCCAAGGAACAAAAGGAAATCCCGAGGAAGAAAACCAGGGCCTGAGGAACAAAACTAGAGCTCGAGGAACAAACCCGGAGCCCGAGGAACACAACCAGAGCCCGAGGAACAAAAACAGAGCCCGAGGAACAAAACTAGGGCCTGAAGAAGAAAAGGAGAGCTCAAGGAAGAAAACCAGAGCCCGAGCAACAAAACCAGAGCCCGAGGAACAAAAACAGAGCCCGAGGAAGAAAACCAGAGCCCGAGGAAGAAAACCAGAGCCCAAGGTAGAAAACCAGACCTCAAGGAACAAAACCAGAACCCGAGGAACAAAACGAGAGTTCGAGGAAGAAAACGAGAGCCCGAGGAACAAAACCAGTGCCAAAGGAAGAAAACCAGAGCCCGAGGAAGAAAACCAGAGCCCGAGGAAGAAAACTAGAGCTCTTGGAACAAAACCAGGTGCCGAGGAAGAAAAGGAGAGCCCGAGGAACAAAACCAAAGCCCAAAGAACAATATCAGAGCCCAAGGAACAAAAGGAAACCCCGAGGAAGAAAACCAGAGCCCGAGGAAGAAAACTAGAGCCTGAGGAAGAAAACCAGAGCCCGAGGAAGAAAACCAGAGCCCGAGGAAGAAAACTAGAGCTCTTGGAACAAAACCAGGTGCCAAGGAAGAAAAGGAGAGCCCGAGGAACAAAAACAGAGCCCAAGGAACAAAACCAAAGCCCGAAGAACAATATCAGAGCCCAAGGAACAAAAGGAAACCCCGAGGAAGAAAACCAGGGCCTGAGGAACAAAACTAGAGCTCGAGGAACAAACCCGGAGCCCGAGGAACACAACCAGGGCCCGAGGAACACAACCAGAGCCCGAGGAAGAAAACCAGAGCCCGAGGAACAAAACAAGAGTCCGAGGAGGAAAACGAGAGCCCGACGAACATAACCAGTGCCCAAGGCATAAAACCAGAGCTCGAGGAACAAAACCAGAGCCCAAGGACAAAAAGGAGGGCCTGAAGAACAAAACGAGGGCCATAGGAAGAAAACCAGAGCCCGTGGAATAAAACCAGGGTCCGAGGAACTGAACCAGAAACCGAGGAACAAATCCAGAGCCTGAGGAACAAAACTAGCCCTCGAGGAACAAAACCAGAGCCCGAGGAACAAAACCAGAGCCCGAGGAAAACAACCAGGGCCTGAGGAACCAAGCCAGAGCCCGAGGAACAAAACTAGGGCCCGAAGAAGAAAAGGAGAGCTCGAGGAAGAAATCCAGAGCCCGAGCAACAAAACCAGAGCCTGAGGAAGAAAACCAGAGCCCGAGGAAGAAAACCAGAGCCCGAGGAAGAAAACCAGAGCCCGAGGAACAAAACCAGAACCCAAGGAAGAAAACAAGACCTCAAGGAAGAAAACCAGAACCCGAGGAACAAAACGAGAGTTCGAGGAAGAAAACGAGAGCCCGAGGAACAAAACCAGTGCCAAAGGAAGAAAACCAGAGCCCGAGGAAGAAAACCAGAGCCCGAGGAAGAAAACTAGAGCTCTTGGAACAAAACCAGGTGCCGAGGAAGAAAAGGAGAGCCCGAGGAACAAAAACAGAGCCCGAGGAACAAAACCAAAGCCCGAAGAACAATATCAGAGCCCAAGGAACAAAAGGAAACCCCGAGGAAGAAAACCAGGGCCTGAGGAACAAAACTAGAGCTCGAGGAACAAACCCGGAGCCCGAGGAACACAACCAGAGCCCGAGGAACACAACCAGAGCCCGAGGAACAAAAACAGAGCCCGAGGAACAAAACTAGGGCCCGAAGAAGAAAAGGAGAGCTCGAGGAAGAAATCCAGAGCCCGAGCAACAAAATCAGAGCCTGAGGAAGAAAACCAGAGCCCGAGGAAGAAAACCAGAGCCCGAGGAAGAAAACTAGAGCTCTTGGAACAAAACCAGGTGCCGAGGAAGAAAAGGAGAGCCCGAGGAACAAAAACAGAGCCCGAGGAACAAAGCCAAAGCCCGAAGAACAATATCAGAGCCCAAGGAACAAAAGGAAACCCCGAGGAAGAAAACCAGGGCCTGAGGAACAAAACTAGAGCTCGAGGAACAAACCCGGAGCCCGAGGAACACAACCAGGGCCCGAGGAACACAACCAGAGCCCGAGGAAAAAAAACAGAGCCCGAGGAACAAAACTAGGGTCCGAGGAAGAAAGCGAGAGCCCGAGGAACATAACCAGTGCCCAAGGAATAAAACCAGAGCTCGAGGAACAAAACCAGAACCCAAGGACAAAAAGGAGGGCCTGAAGAACAAAACGAGGGCCATAGGAATAAAACCAGAGCCCGTGGAATAAAACCAGGGCCCGAGGAACCGAACCAGAAACCGAGGAACAAATCCAGAGCCCGAGGAACAAAACTAGCCCTCGAGGAACAAAACCAGAGCCCGAGGAACAAAACCAGAGCCCGAGGAAAACAACCAGGGCCTGAGGAACCAAGCCAGAGACGGAGGACCAAAACCACCCCTCGAGGTAAAGAAACAGGGTCCGTGGAAGAAAACCAGAGCCCGAGGAACAAAACTAGAGCCTGAGGAACAAAACCAGAGCCCGAGGAAGAAAACAAGCCCTCGATGAACAAAACCAGAGCCCGAGGAACAGAACCAGAGCCCGAGGAACACAACCAGAGCCCGAGGAAGAAAACCAGACCTCGATGAACAAAACCAGAGCCCGAGGAATAAAACCAGAGCTCAAGGAACAAAACCAGAACCCGAGGAACAAAACAAGAGTTCGAGGAAGAAAACGAGAGCCCGAGGAACAAAACCAGTGCCAAAGGAAGAAAACCAGAGCCCGAGGAAGAAAACCAGAGCCCGAGGAAGAAAACTAGAGCTCTTGGAACAAAACCAGGTGCCGAGGAACAAAAACAGAGCCCGAGGAACAAAAACAGAGCCCGAGGACCAAAACCAAAGCCCGAAGAACAATATCAGAGCCCAAGGAACAAAAGGAAATCCCGAGGAAGAAAACCAGGGCCTGAGGAACAAAACTAGAGCTCGAGGAACAAACCCGGAGCCCGAGGAACACAACCAGAGCCCGAGGAACAAAAACAGAGCCCGAGGAACAAAACTAGGGCCTGAAGAAGAAAAGGAGAGCTCGAGGAAGAAATCCAGAGCCCGAGCAACAAAACCAGAGCCCGAGGAACAAAAACAGAGCCCGAGGAAGAAAACCAGAGCCCAAGGTAGAAAACCAGACCTCAAGGAACAAAACCAGAACCCGAGGAACAAAACGAGAGTTCGAGGAAGAAAACGAGAGCCCGAGGAACAAAACCAGTGCCAAAGGAAGAAAACCAGAGCCCGAGGAAGAAAACTAGAGCTCTTGGAACAAAACCAGGTGCCGAGGAAGAAAAGGAGAGCCCGAGGAACAAAACCAAAGC
Source organism: Calonectris borealis (assembly GCF_964195595.1). Lineage (NCBI taxonomy): Eukaryota > Metazoa > Chordata > Aves > Procellariiformes > Procellariidae > Calonectris > Calonectris borealis. The sequence continues at coordinate 739,135 of NW_027441452.1, read as the reverse complement.
CCAAAGAACAATATCAGAGCCCAAGGAACAAAAGGAAACCCCGAGGAAGAAAACCAGAGCCCGAGGAAGAAAACTAGAGCCTGAGGAAGAAAACCAGAGCCCGAGGAAGAAAACCAGAGCCCGAGGAAGAAAACTAGAGCTCTTGGAACAAAACCAGGTGCCAAGGAAGAAAAGGAGAGCCCGAGGAACAAAAACAGAGCCCAAGGAACAAAACCAAAGCCCGAAGAACAATATCAGAGCCCAAGGAACAAAAGGAAACCCCGAGGAAGAAAACCAGGGCCTGAGGAACAAAACTAGAGCTCGAGGAACAAACCCGGAGCCCGAGGAACACAACCAGGGCCCGAGGAACACAACCAGAGCCCGAGGAAGAAAACCAGAGCCCGAGGAACAAAACAAGAGTCCGAGGAGGAAAACGAGAGCCCGACGAACATAACCAGTGCCCAAGGCATAAAACCAGAGCTCGAGGAACAAAACCAGAGCCCAAGGACAAAAAGGAGGGCCTGAAGAACAAAACGAGGGCCATAGGAAGAAAACCAGAGCCCGTGGAATAAAACCAGGGTCCGAGGAACTGAACCAGAAACCGAGGAACAAATCCAGAGCCTGAGGAACAAAACTAGCCCTCGAGGAACAAAACCAGAGCCCGAGGAACAAAACCAGAGCCCGAGGAAAACAACCAGGGCCTGAGGAACCAAGCCAGAGCCCGAGGAACAAAACTAGGGCCCGAAGAAGAAAAGGAGAGGTCGAGGAAGAAATCCAGAGCCCGAGCAACAAAACCAGAGCCTGAGGAAGAAAACCAGAGCCCGAGGAAGAAAACCAGAGCCCGAGGAAGAAAACCAGAGCCCGAGGAACAAAACCAGAACCCAAGGAAGAAAACAAGACCTCAAGGAAGAAAACCAGAACCCGAGGAACAAAACGAGAGTTCGAGGAAGAAAACGAGAGCCCGAGGAACAAAACCAGTGCCAAAGGAAGAAAACCAGAGCCCGAGGAAGAAAACCAGAGCCCGAGGAAGAAAACTAGAGCTCTTGGAACAAAACCAGGTGCCGAGGAAGAAAAGGAGAGCCCGAGGAACAAAAACAGAGCCCGAGGAACAAAACCAAAGCCCGAAGAACAATATCAGAGCCCAAGGAACAAAAGGAAACCCCGAGGAAGAAAACCAGGGCCTGAGGAACAAAACTAGAGCTCGAGGAACAAACCCGGAGCCCGAGGAACACAACCAGAGCCCGAGGAACACAACCAGAGCCCGAGGAACAAAAACAGAGCCCGAGGAACAAAACTAGGGCCCGAAGAAGAAAAGGAGAGCTCGAGGAAGAAATCCAGAGCCCGAGCAACAAAATCAGAGCCTGAGGAAGAAAACCAGAGCCCGAGGAAGAAAACCAGAGCCCGAGGAAGAAAACTAGAGCTCTTGGAACAAAACCAGGTGCCGAGGAAGAAAAGGAGAGCCCGAGGAACAAAAACAGAGCCCGAGGAACAAAGCCAAAGCCCGAAGAACAATATCAGAGCCCAAGGAACAAAAGGAAACCCCGAGGAAGAAAACCAGGGCCTGAGGAACAAAACTAGAGCTCGAGGAACAAACCCGGAGCCCGAGGAACACAACCAGAGCCCGAGGAACACAACCAGAGCCCGAGGAACAAAAACAGAGCCCGAGGAACAAAACTAGGGCCCGAAGAAGAAAAGGAGAGCTCGAGGAAGAAATCCAGAGCCCGAGCAACAAAACCAGAGCCTGAGGAAGAAAACCAGAGCCCAAGGAAGAAAACCAGAGCCCGAGGAAGAGAACTAGAGCTCTTGGAACAAAACCAGGTGCCAAGGAAGAAAAGGAGAGCCCGAGGAACAAAACCAGAGCCCGAGGAACAAAACCAAAGCCCGAAGAACAATATCAGAGCCCAAGGAACAAAAGGAAACCCCGAGGAAGAAAACCAGGGCCTGAGGAACAAAACTAGAGCTCGAGGAACAAACCCGGAGCCCGAGGAACACAACCAGGGCCGAGGAACACAACCAGAGCCCGAGGAACAAAAACAGAGCCCGAGGAACAAAACTAGGGTCCGAAGAAGAAAAGGAGAGCTCGAGGAAGAAATCCAGAGCCCGAGCAACAAAACCAGAGCCTGAGGAAGAAAACCAGAGCCCGAGGAAGAAAACCAGAGCCCGAGGAAGAAAACCAGACCTCAAGGAACAAAACCAGAACCCGAGGAACAAAACGAGAGTCCGAGGAAGAAAGCGAGAGCCCGACGAACATAACCAGTGCCCAAGGAATAAAACCAGAGCTCGAGGAACAAAACCAGAACCCAAGGACAAAAAGGAAGGCCTGAAGAACAAAACGAGGGCCATAGGAAGAAAACCAGAGCCCGTGGAATAAAACCAGGGCCCGAGAACCGAACCAGAAACCGAGGAACAAATCCAGAGCCCGAGGAACAAAACTAGCCCTCGAGGAACAAAACCAGAGCCCGAGGAACAAAACCAGAGCCCGAGGAACAAAACCAGGGCCTGAGGAACCAAGCCAGAGCCCGAGGAACAAAACCACCCCTCGAGGTAAAGAAACAGGGTCCGAGGAAGAAAACCAGAGCCCGAGGAAGAAAACCAGAGCCTGAGGAACAAAACCAGAGCCCGAGGAAGAAAACAAGCCCTCGATGAACAAAACCAGAGCCCGAGGAACAGAACCAGAGCCCGAGGAAAACAACCAGGGCCTGAGGAACCAAGCCAGAGCCCGAGGAACAAAACCACCCCTCGAGGTAAAGAAACAGGGTCCGAGGAAGAAAACCAGAGCCCGAGGAATAAAACCAGAGCTCAAGGAACAAAACCAGAACCCGAGGAACAAAACGAGAGTTCGAGGAAGAAAACGAGAGCCCGAGGAAGAAAACCAGTGCCAAAGGAAGAAAACCAGAGCCCGAGGAAGAAAACCAGAGCCCGAGGAAGAAAACTAGAGCTCTTGGAACAAAACCAGGTGCCGAGGAAGAAAAGGAGAGCCCGAGGAACAAAACCAAAGCCCGAAGAACAATATCAGAGCCCAAGGAACAAAAGGAAACCCCGAGGAAGAAAACCAGGGCCTGAGGAACAAAACTAGAGCTTGAGGAACAAACCCGGAGCCCGAGGAACACAACCAGAGCCCGAGGAACACAACCAGAGCCCGAGGAACAAAAACAGAGCCCGAGGAACAAAACTAGGGCCCGAAGAAGAAAAGGAGAGCTCGAGGAAGAAATCCAGAGCCTGAGCAACAAAACCAGAGCCCGAGGAAGAAATCCAGACCCCGAGCAACAAAACCAGAGCCAGAGGAAGAAAACCAGAGCCGGAGGAAGAAAACCAGACTCCAAGGAAGAAAACCAGAGCCCAAGGAAGAAAACCAGAGCTCAAGGAACAAAACCAGAACCCGAGGAACAAAACGAGAGTTCGAGGAAGAAAACGAGAGCCCGAGGAACAAAACCAGTGCCAAAGGAAGAAAACCAGAGCCTGAGGAAGAAAACCAGAGCCCGAGGAAGAAAACTAGAGCTCTTGGAACAAAACCAGGTGCCGAGGAAGAAAAGGAGAGCCCGAGGAACAAAAACAGAGCCCGAGGAACAAAACCAAAGCCCGAAGAACAATATCAGAGCCCAAGGAACAAAAGGAAACCCCGAGGAAGAAAACCAGAGCCTGAGGAACAAAACTAGAGCTCGAGGAACAAACCCGGAGCCCGAGGAACACAACCAGAGCCCGAGGAACAAAAACAGAGCCCGAGGAAAAAAACTAGGGTCCGAAGAAGAAAAGGAGAGCTCGAGGAAGAACTCCAGAGCCCGAGCAACAAAACCAGAGCCTGAGGAAGAAAACCAGAGCCCGAGGAAGAAAACTAGAGCCCGAGGAAGAAAACTAGAGCTCTTGGAACAAAACCAGGTGCCAAGGAAGAAAAGGAGAGCCCGAGGAACAAAAACAGAGCTCGAGGAACAAAACCAGAACCCAAGGACAAAAAGGAGGGCCTGAAGAACAAAACGAGGGCCATAGGAATAAAACCAGAGCCCGTGGAATAAAACCAGGGCCCGAGGAACCGAACCAGAAACCGAGGAACAAATCCAGAGCCCGAGGAACAAAACTAGCCCTCGAGGAACAAAACCAGAGCCCGAGGAACAAAACCAGAGCCCGAAGAAAACAACCAGGGCCTGAGGAACCAAGCCAGAGCCCGAGGAAGAAAACCACCCCTCGAGGTAAAGAAACAGGGTCCGTGGAAGAAAACCAGAGCCCGAGGAACAAAACTAGAGCCTGAGGAACAAAACCAGAGCCCGAGGAAGAAAACAAGCCCTCGATGAACAAAACCAGAGCCCGAGGAACAGAACCAGAGCCCGAGGAACACAACCAGAGCCCGAGGAAGAAAACCAGACCTCGATGAACAAAACCAGAGCCCGAGGAATAAAACCAGAGCTCAAGGAACAAAACCAGAACCCGAGGAACAAAACAAGAGTTCGAGGAAGAAAACGAGAGCCCGAGGAACAAAACCAGTGCCAAAGGAAGAAAACCAGAGCCTGAGGAAGAAAACCAGAGCCCGAGGAAGAAAACTAGAGCTCTTGGAACAAAACCAGGTGCCGAGGAAGAAAAGGAGAGCCCGAGGAACAAAAACAGAGCCCGAGGAACAAAACCAAAGCCCGAAGAACAATATCAGAGCCCAAGGAACAAAAGGAAACCCCGAGGAAGAAAACCAGGGCCTGAGGAACAAAACTAGAGCTCGAGGAACAAACCCGGAGCCCGAGGAACACAACCAGAGCCCGAGGAACACAACCAGAGCCCGAGGAACAAAAACAGAGCCTGAGGAACAAAACTAGGGCCCGAAGAAGAAAAGGAGAGCTCGAGGAAGAAATCCAGAGCCCGAGCAACAAAACCAGAGCCTGAGGAAGAAAACCAGAGCCCGAGGAAGAAAACCAGAGCCCGAGGAAGAAAACCAGACCTCAAGGAACAAAACCAGAACCCGAGGAACAAAACGAGAGTCCGAGGAAGAAAACGAGAGCCCGAGGAACATAACCAGTGCCCAAGGAATAAAACCAGAGCTCAAGGAACAAAACCAGAGCCCAAGGACAAAAAGGAAGGCCTGAAGAACAAAACGAGGGTCATAGGAAGAAAACCAGAGCCCGTGGAATAAAACCAGGGCCGGAGGAACCGAACCAGAAACCGAGGAACAAATCCAGAGCCCGAGGAATAAAACTAGCCCTCGAGGAACAAAACCAGAGCCCGAGGAACAGAACCAGAGCCCGAGGAAAACAACCAGGGCCTGAGGAACCAAGCCAGAGCCCGAGGAACAAAACCACCCCTCGAGGTAAAGAAACAGGGTCCGAGGAAGAAAACCAGAGCCCGAGGAAGAAAACCAGAGCCTGAGGAACAAAACCAGAGCCCGAGGAAGAAAACAAGCCCTCGATGAACAAAACCAGAGCCCGAGGAACAGACCCAGAGCCCGAGGAAAACAACCAGGGCCTGAGGAACCAAGCCAGAGCCCGAGGAACAAAACCACCCCTCGAGGTAAAGAAACAGGGTCCGAGGAAGAAAACCAGAGCCCGAGGAACAAAACCAGAGCCTGAGGAACAGAACCAGAGCCCGAGGAACAAAACCACCCCTCGAGGTAAAGAAACAGTGTCCGAGGAAGAAAACCAGAGCCCGAGGAATAAAACCAGAGCTCGAGGAACAAAACCAGAACCCGAGGAACAAAACGAGAGTTCGAGGAAGAAAACGAGAGCCCGAGGAACAAAACCAGTGCCAAAGGAAGAAAACCAGAGCCCGAGGAAGAAAACTAGAGCCCGAGGAAGAAAACTAGAGCTCTTGGAACAAAACCAGGTGCCGAGGAAGAAAAGGAGAGCCCGAGGAACAAAACCAAAGCCCGAAGAACAATATCAGAGCCCAAGGAACAAAAGGAAACCCCGAGGAAGAAAACCAGGGCCTGAGGAACAAAACTAGAGCTCGAGGAACAAACCCGGAGCCCGAGGAACACAACCAGGGCCCAAGGAACACAACCAGAGCCCGTGGAAGAAATCCAGAGCCCGAGCAACAAAACCAGAGCCTGAGGAAGAAAACCAGAGCCCGAGGAAGAAAACCAGAGCCCGAGGAAGAAAACCAGACCCCAAGGAAGAAAACCAGACCTCAAGGAACAAAACCAGAACCCGAGGAACAAAACGAGAGTCCGAGGAAGAAAACGAGAGCCCGAGGAACATAACCAGTGCCCAAGGAATAAAACCAGAGCTCGAGGAACAAAACCAGAGCCCAAGGACAAAATGGAATGCCTGAAGTACAAAACGAGGGCCATAGGAAGAAAACCAGAGCCCGTGGAATAAAACCAGGGCCCGAGGAACCGAACCAGAAACCGAGGAACAAGTCCAGAGCCCGAGAAACAAAACTAGCCCTCGAGGAACAAAACCAGAGCCCGAGGAACAAAACCAGAGCCCGAGGAAAACAACCAGGGCCTGAGGAACCAAGCCAGAGCCCGAGGAACAAAACCACCCCTCGAGGTAAAGAAACAGGGTCCGAGGAAGAAAACCAGAGCCCGAGGAAGAAAACCAGAGCCTGAGGAACAAAACCAGAGCCCGAGGAATAAAACCAGAGCTCAAGGAACAAAACCAGAACCCGAGGAACAAAACGAGAGTTCGAGGAAGAAAACGAGATCCTGAGGAACAAAACCAGTGCCAAAGGAAGAAAACCAGAGCCCGAGGAAGAAAACTAGAGCTCTTGGAACAAAACCAGGTGCCGAGGAAGAAAAGGAGAGCCCGAGGAACAAAAACAGAGCCCGAGGAACAAAACCAAAGCCCGAAGAATAATATCAGAGCCCAAGGAACAAAAGGAAACCCCGAGGAAGAAAACCAGGGCCTGAGGAACAAAACTAGAGCTCGAGGAACAAACCCGGAGCCCGAGGAACACAACCAGGGCCCGAGGAACACAACCAGAGCCCGAGGAAGAAATCCAGTGCCCGAGCAACAAAACCAGAGCCTGAGGAAGAAAACCAGAGCCCGAGGAAGAAAACCAGAGCCCGAGGAAGAAAACCAGAGCCTGAGGAAGAAAACCAGACCTCAAGGAACAAAACCAGAACCCGAGGAACAAAACGAGAGTCCGAGGAAGAAAACGAGAGCCCGAGGAACATAACCAGTGCCCAAGGAATAAAACCAGAGCTCGAGGAACAAAACCAGAGCCCAAGGACAAAAAGGAAGGCCTGAAGTACAAAACGAGGGCCATAGGAAGAAAACCAGAGCCCGTGGAATAAAACCAGGGCCCGAGGAACCGAACCAGAAACCGAGGAACAAGTCCAGAGCCCGAGGAACAAAACTAGCCCTCGAGGAACAAAACCAGAGCCCGAGGAACAAAACCAGAGCCCGAGGAAAACAACCAGGGCCTGAGGAACCAAGCCAGAGCCCGAGGAACAAAACCACCCCTCGAGGTAAAGAAACAGGGTCCGAGGAAGAAAACCAGAGCCCGAGGAAGAAAACGAGAGCCTGAGGAAGAAAACCAGAGCCCGAGGAAGAAAACCAGAGCCTGAGGAAGAAAACCAGAGCCCGAGGAAGAAAACCAGAGCCCAAGGAAGAAAACCAGACCTCAAGGAACAAAACCAGAACCCGAGGAACAAAACGAGAGTTCGAGGAAGAAAACGAGAGCCCGAGGAACAAAACCAGTGCCAAAGGAAGAAAACCAGAGCCCGAGGAAGAAAACCAGAGCCCGAGGAAGAAAACTAGAGCTCTTGGAACAAAACCAGGTGAAGAGGAAGAAAAGGAGAGCCCGAGGAACAAAAACAGAGCCCGAGGAACAAAACCAAAGCCCGAAGAACAATATCAGAGCGCAAGGAACAAAAGGAAACCCCGAGGAAGAAAACCAGGGCCTGAGGAACAAAACTAGAGCTCGAGGAACAAACCCGGAGCCCGAGGAACACAACCAGAGCCCGAGGAACACAACCAGAGCCCGAGGAACAAAAACAGAGCCCGAGGAACAAAACTAGGGCCCAAAGAAGAAAAGGAGAGCTCGAGGAAGAAATCCAGAGCCTGAGCAACAAAACCAGAGCCCGAGGAAGAAATCCAGACCCCGAGCAACAAAGCCAGAGCCTGAGGAAGAAAACCAGAGCCCGAGGAAGAAAACAAGACCCCAAGGAAGAAAACCAGAGCCCAAGGAAGAAAACCAGAGCTCAAGGAACAAAACCAGAACCCGAGGAACAAAACGAGAGTTCGAGGAAGAAAACGAGAGCCCGAGGAACAAAACCAGTGCCAAAGGAAGAAAACCAGAGCCTGAGGAAGAAAACCAGAGCCCGAGGAAGAAAACTAGAGCTCTTGGAACAAAACCAGGTGCCAAGGAAGAAAAGGAGAGCCCGAGGAACAAAAACAGAGCCCGAGGAACAAAACCAAAGCCCGAAGAACAATATCAGAGCCCAAGGAACAAAAGGAAACCCCGAGGAAGAAAACAAGGGCCTGAGGAACAAAACTAGAGCTCGAGGAACAAACCCGGAGCCCGAGGAACACAACCAGGGCCCGAGGAACACAACCAGAGCCTGAGGAACAAAAACAGAGCCCGAGGAACAAAACTAGGGCCCGAAGAAGAAAAGGAGAGCTCGAGGAAGAAATCCAGAGCCCGAGCAACAAAACCAGAGCCTGAGGAAGAAAACCAGAGCCCGAGGAAGAAAACCAGACCCCAAGGAAGAAAACCAGACCTCAAGGAACAAAACCAGAACCCGAGGAACAAAACGAGAGTCCGAGGAAGAAAGCGAGAGCCCGACGAACATAACCAGTGCCCAAGGAATAAAACCAGAGCTCGAGGAACAAAACCAGAACCCAAGGACAAAAAGGAAGGCCTGAAGAACAAAACGAGGGCCATAGGAAGAAAACCAGAGCCCGTGGAATAAAACCAGGGCCCGAGGAACCGAACCAGAAACCGAGGAACAAAGCCAGAGCCCGAGGAACAAAACCACCCCTCGAGGTAAAGAAACAGGGTCCGAAGAAGAAAACCAGAGACCGAGGAAGAAAACCAGAGCCTGAGGAACAAAACCAGAGCCCGAGGAAGAAAACAAGCCCTCGATGAACAAAACCAGAGCCCGAGGAACAGACCCAGAGCCCGAGGAAAACAACCAGGGCCTGAGGAACCAAGCCAGAGCCCGAGGAACAAAACCACCCCTCGAGGTAAAGAAACAGGGTCCGAGGAAGAAAACCAGAGCCCGAGGAATAAAACCAGAGCTCAAGGAACAAAACCAGAACCCGAGGAACAAAACGAGAGTTCGAGGAAGAAAACGAGAGCCCGAGGAAGAAAACTAGAGCTCTTGGAACAAAACCAGGTGCCGAGGAAGAAAAGGAGAGCCCGAGGAACAAAACCAAAGCCCGAAGAACAATATCAGAGCCCAAGGAACAAAAGGAAACCCCGAGGAAGAAAACCAGGGCCTGAGGAACAAAACTAGAGCTCGAGGAACAAACCCGGAGCCCGAGGAACACAACCAGAGCCCGAGGAACACAACCAGAGCCCGAGGAACAAAAACAGAGCCCGAGGAAAAAAACTAGGGTCCGAAGAAGAAAAGGAGAGCTCGAGGAAGAAATCCAGAGCCCGAGCAACAAAACCAGAGCCTGAGGAAGAAAACCAGAGCCCGAGGAAGAAAACCAGAGCCCGAGGAAGAAAACTAGAGCTCTTGGAACAAAACCAGGTGAAGAGGAAGAAAAGGAGAGCCCGAGGAACAAAAACAGAGCCCGAGGACCAAAACCAAAGCCCGAAGAACAATATCAGAGCCCAAGGAACAAAAGGAAACCCCGAGGAAGAAAACCAGGGCCTGAGGAACAAAACTAGAGCTCGAGGAACAAACCCGGAGCCCGAGGAACACAACCAGGGCCCGAGGAACACAACCAGAGCCCGAGGAACAAAAACAGAGCCCGAGGAACAAAACTAGGGTCCGAGGAAGAAAGCGAGAGCCCGACGAACATAACCAGTGCCCAAGGAATAAAACCAGAGCTCGAGGAACAAAACCGGAACCCAAGGACAAAAAGGAGGGCCTGAAGAACAAAACGAGGGCCATAGGAATAAAACCAGAGCCCGTGGAATAAAACCAGGGCCCGAGGAACCGAACCAGAAAACGAGGAACAAATCCAGAGCCCGAGGAATAAAACTAGCCCTCGAGGAACAAAACCAGAGCCCGAGGAACAAAACCAGAGCCCGAGGAAAACAACCAGGGCCTGAGGAACCAAGCCAGCGCCCGAGGAACAAAACCACCCCTCGAGGTAAAGAAACAGGGTCCGTGGAAGAAAACCAGAGCCCGAGGAACAAAACTAGAGCCTGAGGAACAAAACCAGAGCCCGAGGAAGAAAACAAGCCCTCGATGAACAAAACCAGAGCCCGAGGAACAGAACCAGAGCCCGAGGAACACAACCAGAGCCCGAGGAAGAAAACCAGACCTCGATGAACAAAACCAGAGCCCGAGGAATAAAACCAGAGCTCAAGGAACAAAACCAGAACCCGAGGAACAAAACAAGAGTTCGAGGAAGAAAACCAGAGCCCGAGGAACAAAACCAGTGCCAAAGGAAGAAAACCAGAGCCCGAGGAAGAAAACCAGAGCCCGAGGAAGAAAACTAGAGCTCTTGGAACAAAACCAGGTTCCGAGGAAGAAAAGGAGAGCCCGAGGAACAAAAACAGAGCCCGAGGACCAAAACCAAAGCCCGAAGAACAATATCAGAGCCCAAGGAACAAAAGGAAACCCCGAGGAAGAAAACCAGGGCCTGAGGAACAAAACTAGAGCTCGAGGAACAAACCCGGAGCCCGAGGAACACAACCAGAGCCCGAGGAACACAACCAGAGCCCGAGGAAAAAAAACAGAGCCCGAGGAACAAAACTAGGGTCCGAAGAAGAAAAGGAGAGCTCGAGGAAGAAATCCAGAGCCCGAGCAACAAAACCAGAGCCTGAGGAAGAAAACCAGAGCCCGAGGAACAAAACAAGAGTCCGAGGAGGAAAACGAGAGCCCGACGAACATAACCAGTGCCCAAGGCATAAAACCAGAGCTCGAGGAACAAAACCAGAGCCCAAGGACAAAAAGGAGGGCCTGAAGAACAAAACGAGGGCCATAGGAAGAAAACCAGAGCCCGTGGAATAAAACCAGGGCCCGAGGAACCGAACCAGAAACTGAGGAACAAATCCACAGCCCGAGGAACAAAACTAGCCCTCGAGGAACAAAACCAGAGCCCGAGGCACAAAACCAGAGCCCGAGGAAAACAACCAGGGCCTGAGGAACCAAGCCAGAGCCCGAGGAACAAAACTAGGGCCCGAAGAAGAAAAGGAGAGCTCGAGGAAGAAATCCAGAGCCCGAGCAACAAAACCAGAGCCTGAGGAAGAAAACCAGAGCCCGAGGAAGAAAACCAGAGCCTGAGGAAGAAAACTAGAGCTCTTGGAACAAAACCAGGTGCCGAGGAAGAAAAGGAGAGCCCGAGGAACAAAAACAGAGCCCGAGGAACAAAACCAAAGCCCGAAGAACAATATCAGAGCCCAAGGAACAAAAGGAAACCCCGAGGAAGAAAACCAGGGCCTGAGGAACAAAACTAGAGCTCGAGGAACAAACCCGGAGCCCGAGGAACACAACCAGAGCCCGAGGAACACAAAAAGAGCCCGAGGAAGAAATCCAGAGCCCGAGCAACAAAACCAGAGCCTGAGGAAGAAAACCAGAGCCCGAGGAAGAAAACCAGAGCCTGAGGAAGAAAACCAGAGCCCGAGGAAGAAAACCAGAGCCCAAGGAAGAAAACCAGACCTCAAGGAACAAAACCAGAACCCGAGGAACAAAACGAGAGTTCGAGGAAGAAAACGAGAGCCCGAGGAACAAAACCAGTGCCAAAGGAAGAAAACCAGAGCCCGAGGAAGAAAACCAGAGCCCGAGGAAGAAAACTAGAGCTCTTGGAACAAAACCAGGTGAAGAGGAAGAAAAGGAGAGCCCGAGGAACAAAAACAGAGCCCGAGGAACAAAACCAAAGCCCGAAGAACAATATCAGAGCGCAAGGAACAAAAGGAAACCCCGAGGAAGAAAACCAGGGCCTGAGGAACAAAACTAGAGCTCGAGGAACAAACCCGGAGCCCGAGGAACACAACCAGAGCCCGAGGAACACAACCAGAGCCCGAGGAACAAAAACAGAGCCCGAGGAACAAAACTAGGGCCCAAAGAAGAAAAGGAGAGCTCGAGGAAGAAATCCAGAGCCTGAGCAACAAAACCAGAGCCCGAGGAAGAAATCCAGACCCCGAGCAACAAAGCCAGAGCCTGAGGAAGAAAACCAGAGCCCGAGGAAGAAAACAAGACCCCAAGGAAGAAAACCAGAGCCCAAGGAAGAAAACCAGAGCTCAAGGAACAAAACCAGAACCCGAGGAACAAAACGAGAGTTCGAGGAAGAAAACGAGAGCCCGAGGAACAAAACCAGTGCCAAAGGAAGAAAACCAGAGCCTGAGGAAGAAAACCAGAGCCCGAGGAAGAAAACTAGAGCTCTTGGAACAAAACCAGGTGCCAAGGAAGAAAAGGAGAGCCCGAGGAACAAAAACAGAGCCCGAGGAACAAAACCAAAGCCCGAAGAACAATATCAGAGCCCAAGGAACAAAAGGAAACCCCGAGGAAGAAAACAAGGGCCTGAGGAACAAAACTAGAGCTCGAGGAACAAACCCGGAGCCCGAGGAACACAACCAGGGCCCGAGGAACACAACCAGAGCCTGAGGAACAAAAACAGAGCCCGAGGAACAAAACTAGGGCCCGAAGAAGAAAAGGAGAGCTCGAGGAAGAAATCCAGAGCCCGAGCAACAAAACCAGAGCCTGAGGAAGAAAACCAGAGCCCGAGGAAGAAAACCAGACCCCAAGGAAGAAAACCAGACCTCAAGGAACAAAACCAGAACCCGAGGAACAAAACGAGAGTCCGAGGAAGAAAGCGAGAGCCCGACGAACATAACCAGTGCCCAAGGAATAAAACCAGAGCTCGAGGAACAAAACCAGAACCCAAGGACAAAAAGGAAGGCCTGAAGAACAAAACGAGGGCCATAGGAAGAAAACCAGAGCCCGTGGAATAAAACCAGGGCCCGAGGAACCGAACCAGAAACCGAGGAACAAAGCCAGAGCCCGAGGAACAAAACCACCCCTCGAGGTAAAGAAACAGGGTCCGAAGAAGAAAACCAGAGACCGAGGAAGAAAACCAGAGCCTGAGGAACAAAACCAGAGCCCGAGGAAGAAAACAAGCCCTCGATGAACAAAACCAGAGCCCGAGGAACAGACCCAGAGCCCGAGGAAAACAACCAGGGCCTGAGGAACCAAGCCAGAGCCCGAGGAACAAAACCACCCCTCGAGGTAAAGAAACAGGGTCCGAGGAAGAAAACCAGAGCCCGAGGAATAAAACCAGAGCTCAAGGAACAAAACCAGAACCCGAGGAACAAAACGAGAGTTCGAGGAAGAAAACGAGAGCCCGAGGAAGAAAACTAGAGCTCTTGGAACAAAACCAGGTGCCGAGGAAGAAAAGGAGAGCCCGAGGAACAAAACCAAAGCCCGAAGAACAATATCAGAGCCCAAGGAACAAAAGGAAACCCCGAGGAAGAAAACCAGGGCCTGAGGAACAAAACTAGAGCTCGAGGAACAAACCCGGAGCCCGAGGAACACAACCAGAGCCCGAGGAACACAACCAGAGCCCGAGGAACAAAAACAGAGCCCGAGGAAAAAAACTAGGGTCCGAAGAAGAAAAGGAGAGCTCGAGGAAGAAATCCAGAGCCCGAGCAACAAAACCAGAGCCTGAGGAAGAAAACCAGAGCCCGAGGAAGAAAACCAGAGCCCGAGGAAGAAAACTAGAGCTCTTGGAACAAAACCAGGTGAAGAGGAAGAAAAGGAGAGCCCGAGGAACAAAAACAGAGCCCGAGGACCAAAACCAAAGCCCGAAGAACAATATCAGAGCCCAAGGAACAAAAGGAAACCCCGAGGAAGAAAACCAGGGCCTGAGGAACAAAACTAGAGCTCGAGGAACAAACCCGGAGCCCGAGGAACACAACCAGGGCCCGAGGAACACAACCAGAGCCCGAGGAACAAAAACAGAGCCCGAGGAACAAAACTAGGGTCCGAGGAAGAAAGCGAGAGCCCGACGAACATAACCAGTGCCCAAGGAATAAAACCAGAGCTCGAGGAACAAAACCGGAACCCAAGGACAAAAAGGAGGGCCTGAAGAACAAAACGAGGGCCATAGGAATAAAACCAGAGCCCGTGGAATAAAACCAGGGCCCGAGGAACCGAACCAGAAAACGAGGAACAAATCCAGAGCCCGAGGAATAAAACTAGCCCTCGAGGAACAAAACCAGAGCCCGAGGAACAAAACCAGAGCCCGAGGAAAACAACCAGGGCCTGAGGAACCAAGCCAGCGCCCGAGGAACAAAACCACCCCTCGAGGTAAAGAAACAGGGTCCGTGGAAGAAAACCAGAGCCCGAGGAACAAAACTAGAGCCTGAGGAACAAAACCAGAGCCCGAGGAAGAAAACAAGCCCTCGATGAACAAAACCAGAGCCCGAGGAACAGAACCAGAGCCCGAGGAACACAACCAGAGCCCGAGGAAGAAAACCAGACCTCGATGAACAAAACCAGAGCCCGAGGAATAAAACCAGAGCTCAAGGAACAAAACCAGAACCCGAGGAACAAAACAAGAGTTCGAGGAAGAAAACCAGAGCCCGAGGAACAAAACCAGTGCCAAAGGAAGAAAACCAGAGCCCGAGGAAGAAAACCAGAGCCCGAGGAAGAAAACTAGAGCTCTTGGAACAAAACCAGGTTCCGAGGAAGAAAAGGAGAGCCCGAGGAACAAAAACAGAGCCCGAGGACCAAAACCAAAGCCCGAAGAACAATATCAGAGCCCAAGGAACAAAAGGAAACCCCGAGGAAGAAAACCAGGGCCTGAGGAACAAAACTAGAGCTCGAGGAACAAACCCGGAGCCCGAGGAACACAACCAGAGCCCGAGGAACACAACCAGAGCCCGAGGAAAAAAAACAGAGCCCGAGGAACAAAACTAGGGTCCGAAGAAGAAAAGGAGAGCTCGAGGAAGAAATCCAGAGCCCGAGCAACAAAACCAGAGCCTGAGGAAGAAAACCAGAGCCCGAGGAACAAAACAAGAGTCCGAGGAGGAAAACGAGAGCCCGACGAACATAACCAGTGCCCAAGGCATAAAACCAGAGCTCGAGGAACAAAACCAGAGCCCAAGGACAAAAAGGAGGGCCTGAAGAACAAAACGAGGGCCATAGGAAGAAAACCAGAGCCCGTGGAATAAAACCAGGGCCCGAGGAACCGAACCAGAAACTGAGGAACAAATCCACAGCCCGAGGAACAAAACTAGCCCTCGAGGAACAAAACCAGAGCCCGAGGCACAAAACCAGAGCCCGAGGAAAACAACCAGGGCCTGAGGAACCAAGCCAGAGCCCGAGGAACAAAACTAGGGCCCGAAGAAGAAAAGGAGAGCTCGAGGAAGAAATCCAGAGCCCGAGCAACAAAACCAGAGCCTGAGGAAGAAAACCAGAGCCCGAGGAAGAAAACCAGAGCCCGAGGAAGAAAACCAGAGCCCGAGGAACAAAACCGGAACCCAAGGAAGAAAACAAGACCTCAAGGAAGAAAACCAGAACCCGAGGAACAAAACGAGAGTTCGAGGAAGAAAACGAGAGCCCGAGGAACAAAACCAGTGCCAAAGGAAGAAAACCAGAGCCCGAGGAAGAAAACCAGAGCCCGAGGAAGAAAACTAGAGCTCTTGGAACAAAACCAGGTGCCGAGGAAGAAAAGGAGAGCCCGAGGAACAAAAACAGAGCCCGAGGAACAAAACCAAAGCCCGAAGAACAATATCAGAGCCCAAGGAACAAAAGGAAACCCCGAGGAAGAAAACCAGGGCCTGAGGAACAAAACTAGAGCTCGAGGAACAAACCCGGAGCCCGAGGAACACAACCAGGGCCCGAGGAACACAACCAGAGCCCGTGGAAGAAATCCAGAGCCCGAGCAACAAAACCAGAGCCTGAGGAAGAAAACCAGAGCCCGAGGAAGAAAACCAGAGCCCGAGGAAGAAAACCAGACCCCAAGGAAGAAAACCAGACCTCAAGGAACAAAACCAGAACCCGAGGAACAAAACGAGAGTCCGAGGAAGAAAACGAGAGCCCGAGGAACATAACCAGTGCCCAAGGAATAAAACCAGAGCTCGAGGAACAAAACCAGAGCCCAAGGACAAAACGGAATGCCTGAAGTACAAAACGAGGGCCATAGGAAGAAAACCAGAGCCCGTGGAATAAAACCAGGGCCCGAGGAACCGAACCAGAAACCGAGGAACAAGTCCAGAGCCCGAGGAACAAAACTAGCCCTCGAGGAACAAAACCAGAGCCCGAGGAACAAAACCAGAGCCCGAGGAAAACAACCAGGGCCGGAGGAACCAAGCCAGAGCCCGAGGAACAAAACCACCCCTCGAGGTAAAGAAACAGGGTCCGAGGAAGAAAACCAGAGCCCGAGGAAGAAAACCAGAGCCTGAGGAACAAAACCAGAGCCCGAGGAATAAAACCAGAGCTCAAGGAACAAAACCAGAACCCGAGGAACAAAACGAGAGTTCGAGGAAGAAAACGAGATCCTGAGGAACAAAACCAGTGCCAAAGGAAGAAAACCAGAGCCCGAGGAAGAAAACCAGAGCTCTTGGAACAAAACCAGGTGCCGAGGAAGAAAAGGAGAGCCCGAGGAACAAAAACAGAGCCCGAGGAACAAAACCAAAGCCCGAAGAACAATATCAGAGCCCAAGGAACAAAAGGAAACCCCGAGGAAGAAAACCAGGGCCTGAGGAACAAAACTAGAGCTCGAGGAACAAACCCGGAGCCCGAGGAACACAACCAGAGCCCGAGGAACAAAAACAGAGCCCGAGGAACAAATCTAGGGCCCGAAGAAGAAAAGGAGAGCTCGAGGAAGAAATCCAGAGCCCAAGGAACAAAACCAGAGCCTGAGGAAGAAAACCAGAGCCCGAGGAAGAAAACCAGAGCCTGAGGAAGAAAACCAGAGGCCAAGGAAGAAAACCAGACCTCAAGGAACAAAACCAGAACCCGAGGAACAAAACGAGAGTTCGAGTAAGAAAACGAGAGCCCGAGGAACAAAACCAGTGCCAAAGGAAGAAAACCAGAGCCCGAGGAAGAAAACCAGAGCCCGAGGAAGAAAACTAGAGCTCTTGGAACAAAACCAGGTGAAGAGGAAGAAAAGGAGAGCCCGAGGAACAAAAACAGAGCCCGAGGAACAAAACCAAAGCCCGAAGAACAATATCAGAGTGCAAGGAACAAAAGGAAACCCCGAGGAAGAAAACCAGGGCCTGAGGAACAAAACTATAGCTCGAGGAACAAACCCGGAGCCCGAGGAACACAACCAGAGCCCGAGGAACACAACCAGAGCGCGAGGAACAAAAACAGAGCCCGAGGAACAAAACTAGGGCCCGAAGAAGAAAAGGAGAGCTCGAGGAAGAAATCCAGAGCCTGAGCAACAAAACCAGAGCCCGAGGAAGAAATCCAGACCCCGAGAAACAAAACCGGAGCCGGAGGAAGAAAACCAGAGCCCGAGGAAGAAAACCAGACTCCAAGGAAAAAAACCAGAGCCCAAGGAAGAAAACCAGAGCTCAAGGAACAAAACCAGAACCCGAGGAACAAAACGAGAGTTCGAGGAAGAAAACGAGAGCCCGAGGAACAAAACCAGTGCCAAAGGAAGAAAACCAGAGCCTGAGGAAGAAAACCAGAGCCCGAGGAAGAAAACTAGAGCTCTTGGAACAAAACCAGGTGCCGAGGAAGAAAAGGAGAGCCCGAGGAACAAAACCAGAGCCCGAGGAACAAAACCAAAGCCCGAAGAACAATATCAGAGCCCAAGGAACAAAAGGAAACCCCAAGGAAGAAAACCAGGGCCTGAGGAACAAAACTAGAGCTCGAGGAACAAACCCGGAGCCCGAGGAACACAACCAGAGCCCGAGGAACACAACCAGAGCCCGAGGAACAAAAACAGAGCCCGAGGAACAAAACTAGGGCCCGAAGAAGAAAAGGAGAGCTCGAGGAAGAAATCCAGAGCCCGAGCAACAAAACCAGAGCCTGAGGAAGAAAACCAGAGCCCGAGGAAGAAAACCAGAGCCCGAGGAAGAAAACCAGACCTCAAGGAACAAAACCAGAACCCGAGGAACAAAACGAGAGTCCGAGGAAGAAAGCGAGAGCCCGAGGAACATAACCAGTGCCAAAGGAATAAAACCAGAGCTCGAGGAACAAAACCAGAGCCCAAGGACAAAACGGAATGCCTGAAGTACAAAACGAGGGCCATAGGAAGAAAACCAGAGCCCGTGGAATAAAACCAGGGCCCGAGGAACCGAACCAGAAACCGAGGAACAAGTCCAGAGCCCGAGGAACAAAACTAGCCCTCGAGGAACAAAACCAGAGCCCGAGGAACAGAACCAGAGCCCGAGGAAAACAACCAGGGCCTGAGGAACCAAGCCAGAGCCCGAGGAACAAAACCACCCCTCGAGGTAAAGAAACAGGGTCCGAGGAAGAAAACCAGAGCCCGAGGAAGAAAACCAGAGCCTGAGGAACAAAACCAGAGCCCGAGGAAGAAAACAAGCCCTCGACGAACAAAACCAGAGCCCGAGGAACAGACCCAGAGCCCGAGGAAAACAACCAGGGCCTGAGGAACCAAGCCAGAGCCCGAGGAACAAAACCACCCCTCGAGGTAAAGAAACAGGGTCCGAGGAAGAAAACCAGAGCCCGAGGAACAAAACCAGAGCCTGAGGAACAGAACCAGAGCCCGAGGAACAAAACCACCCCTCGAGGTAAAGAAACAGTGTCCGAGGAAGAAAACCAGAGCCCGAAGAACAATATCAGAGCCCAAGGAACAAAAGGAAACCCCGAGGAAAAAAAACAGGGCCTGCGGAACAAAACTAGAGCTCGAGGAACAAACCCGGAGCCCGAGGAACACAACCAGGGCCCGAGGAACACAACCAGAGCCCGAGGAACAAAAACAGAGCCCGAGGAACAAAACTAGGGTCCGAGGAAGAAAGCGAGAGCCCGACGAACATAACCAGTGCCCAAGGAATAAAACCAGAGCTCGAGGAACAAAACCAGAACCCAAGGACAAAAAGGAGGGCCTGAAGAACAAAACGAGGGCCATAGGAATAAAACCAGAGCCCGTGGAATAAAACCAGGGCCCGAGGAACCGAACCAGAAACCGAGGAACAAATCCAGAGCCCGAGGAACAAAACTAGCCCTCGAGGAACAAAACCAGAGCCCGAGGAACAAAACCAGAGCCCGAGGAAAACAACCAGGGCCTGAGGAACCAAGCCAGAGCCCGAGGACCAAAACCACCCCTCGAGGTAAAGAAACAGGGTCCGTGGAAGAAAACCAGAGCCCGAGGAACAAAACTAGAGCCTGAGGAACAAAACCAGAGCCCGAGGAAGAAAACAAGCCCTCGATGAACAAAACCAGAGCCCGAGGAACAGAACCAGAGCCCGAGGAACACAACCAGAGCCCGAGGAAGAAAACCAGACCTCGATGAACAAAACCAGAGCCCGAGGAATAAAACCAGAGCTCAAGGAACAAAACCAGAACCCGAGGAACAAAACAAGAGTTCGAGGAAGAAAACGAGAGCCCGAGGAACAAAACCAGTGCCAAAGGAAGAAAACCAGAGCCCGAGGAAGAAAACCAGAGCCCGAGGAAGAAAACTAGAGCTCTTGGAACAAAACCAGGTGCCGAGGAAGAAAAGGAGAGCCCGAGGAACAAAACCAAAGCCCAAAGAACAATATCAGAGCCCAAGGAACAAAAGGAAACCCCGAGGAAGAAAACCAGGGCCTGAGGAACAAAACTAGAGCCTGAGGAAGAAAACCAGAGCCCGAGGAAGAAAACCAGAGCCCGAGGAAGAAAACTAGAGCCTGAGGAAGAAAACCAGAGCCCGAGGAAGAAAACCAGAGCCCGAGGAAGAAAACTAGAGCTCTTGGAACAAAACCAGGTGCCGAGGAAGAAAAGGAGAGCCCGAGGAACAAAAACAGAGCCCGAGGAACAAAACCAAAGCCCGAAGAACAATATCAGAGCGCAAGGAACAAAAGGAAACCCCGAGGAAGAAAACCAGGGCCTGAGGAACAAAACTAGAGCTCGAGGAACAAACCCGGAGCCCGAGGAACACAACCAGAGCCCGAGGAACACAACCAGAGCCCGAGGAAAAAAACCAGAGCCCGAGGAACAAAACAAGAGTCCGAGGAGGAAAACGAGAGCCCGACGAACATAACCAGTGCCCAAGGCATAAAACCAGAGCTCGAGGAACAAAACCAGAGCCCAAGGACAAAAAGGAGGGCCTGAAGAACAAAACGAGGGCCATAGGAAGAAAACCAGAGCCCATGGAATAAAACCAGGGTCCGAGGAACTGAACCAGAAACCGAGGAACAAATCCAGAGCCCGAGGAACAAAACTAGCCCTCGAGGAACAAAACCAGAGCCCGAGGAACAAAACCAGAGCCCGAGGAAAACAACCAGGGCCTGAGGAACCAAGCCAGAGCCCGAGGAACAAAACTAGGGCCCGAAGAAGAAAAGGAGAGGTCGAGGAAGAAATCCAGAGCCCGAGCAACAAAACCAGAGCCTGAGGAAGAAAACCAGAGCCCGAGGAAGAAAACCAGAGCCCGAGGAAGAAAACCAGAGCCCGAGGAACAAAACCAGAACCCAAGGAAGAAAACAAGACCTCAAGGAAGAAAACCAGAACCCGAGGAACAAAACGAGAGTTCGAGGAAGAAAACGAGAGCCCGAGGAACAAAACCAGTGCCAAAGGAAGAAAACCAGAGCCCGAGGAAGAAAACCAGAGCCCGAGGAAGAAAACTAGAGCTCTTGGAACAAAACCAGGTGCCGAGGAAGAAAAGGAGAGCCCGAGGAACAAAAACAGAGCCCGAGGAACAAAACCAAAGCCCGAAGAACAATATCAGAGCCCAAGGAACAAAAGGAAACCCCGAGGAAGAAAACCAGGGCCTGAGGAACAAAACTAGAGCTCGAGGAACAAACCCGGAGCCCGAGGAACACAACCAGAGCCCGAGGAACAAAAACAGAGCCCGAGGAACAAAACTAGGGCCCGAAGAAGAAAAGGAGAGCTCGAGGAAGAAATCCAGAGCCCAAGCAACAAAACCAGAGCCTGAGGAAGAAAACCAGAGCCCGAGGAAGAAAACAAGAGCCCGAGGAAGAAAACTAGAGCTCTTGGAACAAAACCAGGTGCCAAGGAAGAAAAGGAGAGCCCGAGGAACAAAAACAGAGCCCGAGGAACAAAACCAAAGCCCGAAGAACTATATCAGAGCCCAAGGAACAAAAGGAAACCCCGAGGAAGAAAACCAGGGCCTGAGGAACAAAACTAGAGCTCGAGGAACAAACCCGGAGCCCGAGGAACACAACCAGAGCCCGAGGAACACAACCAGAGCCCGAGGAACAAAAACAGAGCCCGAGGAACAAAACTAGGGCCCGAAGAAGAAAAGGAGAGCTCGAGGAAGAAATCCAGAGCCCGAGCAACAAAACCAGAGCCTGAGGAAGAAAACCAGAGCCCAAGGAAGAAAACCAGAGCCCGAGGAAGAGAACTAGAGCTCTTGGAACAAAACCAGAACCCGAGGCACAAAACGAGAGTCCGAGGAAGAAAGCGAGAGCCCGACGAACATAACCAGTGCCCAAGGAATAAAACCAGAGCTCGAGGAACAAAACCAGAACCCAAGGACAAAAAGGAAGGCCTGAAGAACAAAACGAGGGCCATAGGAAGAAAACCAGAGCCCGTGGAATAAAACCAGGGCCCGAGAACCGAACCAGAAACCGAGGAACAAATCCAGAGCCCGAGGAACAAAACTAGCCCTCGAGGAACAAAACCAGAGCCCGAGGAACAAAACCAGAGCCCGAGGAACAAAACCAGGGCCTGAGGAACCAAGCCAGAGCCCGAGGAACAAAACCACCCCTCGAGGTAAAGAAACAGGGTCCGAGGAAGAAAACCAGAGCCCGAGGAACAAAACCAGAGCCTGAGGAACGAAGCCAGAGCCCGAGGAACAAAACCACCCCTCGAGGTAAAGAAACAGGGTCCGAGGAAGAAAACCAGAGCCCGAGGAAGAAAACCAGAGCTCGAGGAACAAAACCAGAACCCGAGGAAAAAAACGAGAGTTCGAGGAAGAAAACTAGAGCTCTTGGAACAAAACCAGGTGCCAAGGAAGAAAAGGAGAGCCCGAGGAACAAAAAAAGAGCCCGAGGAACAAAACCAAAGCCCGAAGAACAATATCAGAGCCCAAGGAACAAAATGAAACCCCGAGGAAGAAAACCAGGGCCTGAAGAACAAAACTAGAGCTCGAGGAACAAACCCGGAGCCCGAGGAACACAACCAGAGCCCGAGGAACACAACCAGAGCCTGAGGAACAAAAACAGAGCCCGAGGAACAAAACTAGGGCCCGAAGAAGAAAAGGAGAGCTCGAGGAAGAAATCCAGAGCCCGAGCAACAAAACCAGAGCCTGAGGAAGAAAACCAGAGCCCGAGGAAGAAAACCAGAGCCCGAGGAAGAAAACCAGAGCCCAAGGAAGAAAACCAGACCTCAAGGAACAAAACCAGAACCCGAGGAACAAAACGAGAGTTCGAGGAAGAAAACGAGAGCCCGAGGAACAAAACCAGTGCCAAAGGAATAAAACCAGAGCCCGAGGAAGAAAACCATAGCCCGAGGAACAAAACTAGAGCTCTTGGAACAAAACCAGGTGCCGTGGAAGAAAAGGAGAGCCCGAGGAACAAAACCAAAGCCCGAAGAACAATATCAGAGCCCAAGGAACAAAAGGAAACCCCGAGGAAGAAAACCAGGGCCTGAGGAACAAAACTAGAGCTCGAGGAACAAACCCGGAGCCCGAGGAACACAACCAGAGCCCGAGGAACACAACCAGAGCCCGAGGAACAAAAACAGAGCCCGAGGAACAAAACTAGGGCCCGAAGAAGAAAAGGAGAGCTCGAGGAAGAAATCCAGAGCCCGAGCAACAAAACCAGAGCCTGAGGAAGAAAACCAGAGCCCGAGGAAGAAAACCAGAGCCCGAGGAAGAGAACTAGAGCTCTTGGAACAAAACCAGGTGCCAAGGAAGAAAAGGAGAGCCCTAGGAACAAAAACAGAGCCCGAGGAACAAAACCAAAGCCCGAAGAACAATATCAGAGCCCAAGGAACAAAAGGAAACCCCGAGGAAGAAAACCAGGGCCTGAGGAACAAAACTAGAGCTCGAGGAACAAACCCGGAGCCCGAGGAACACAACCAGGGCCCGAGGAACACAACCAGAGTCCGAGGAACAAAACCAGAGCCCGAGGAAGAAAACTAGGGCCCGAAGAAGAATAGGAGTGCTCGAGGAAGAAATCCAGAGCCCGAGCAACAAAACCAGAGCCTGAGGAAGAAAACCAGAGCCCGCGGAAGAAAACCAGACCCCAAGGAAGAAAACCAGACCTCAAGGAACAAAACCAGAACCCGAGGAACAAAACGAGAGTCCGAGGAAGAAAACGAGAGCCCGAGGAACATAACCAGTGCCCAAGGAATAAAACCAGAGCTCGAGGAACAAAACCAGAGCCCAAGGACAAAAAGGAATGCCTGAAGAACAAAACGAGGGCCATAGGAAGAAAATCAGAGCCCATGGAATAAAACCAGGGCCCGAGGAACTGAACCAGAAACCGAGGAACAAATCCAGAGCCCGAGAAACAAAACTAGCCCTCGAGGAACAAAACCAGAGCCCGAGGAACAAAACCAGAGCCCGAGGAAAACAACCAGGGCCTGAGGAACCAAGCCAGAGCCCGAGGAACAAAACCACCCCTCGAGGTAAAGAAACAGGGTCCGAGGAAGAAAACCAGAGCCCGAGGAACAAAACCAGAGCCTGAGGAACCAAGCCAGAGCCCGAGGAACAAAACCACCCCTCGAGGTAAAGAAACAGGGTCCGAGGAAGAAAACCAGAGCCCGAGGAATAAAACCAGAGCTCGAGGAACAAAACCAGAACCCGAGGAAAAAAACGAGAGTTCGAGGAAGAAAACTAGAGCTCTTGGAACAAAACCAGTGCCAAAGGAAGAAAACCAGAGCCCGAGGAAGAAAACCAGAGCCCGAGGAACAAAACTAGAGCTCTTGGAACAAAACCAGGTGCCGAGGAAGAAAAGGAGAGCCCGAGGAACAAAAAAAGAGCCCGATGAACAAAACCAAAGCCCGAAGAACAATATCAGAGCCCAAGGAACAAAAGGAAACCCCGAGGAAGAAAACCAGGGCCTGAGGAACAAAACTAGAGCTCGAGGAACAAACCCGGAGCCCGAGGAACACAACCAGGGCCGAGGAACACAACCAGAGCCCGAGGAACAAAAACAGAGCCCGAGGAACAAAACTAGGGTCCGAAGAAGAAAAGGAGAGCTCGAGGAAGAAATCCAGAGCCCGAGCAACAAAACCAGAGCCTGAGGAAGAAAACCAGAGCCCGAGGAAGAAAACCAGAGCCCGAGGAAGAAAACCAGAGCTCAAGGAACAAAACCAGAACCCGAGGCACAAAACGAGAGTCCGAGGAAGAAAGCGAGAGCCCGACGAACATAACCAGTGCCCAAGGAATAAAACCAGAGCTCGAGGAACAAAACCAGAACCCAAGGACAAAAAGGAAGGCCTGAAGAACAAAACGAGGGCCATAGGAAGAAAACCAGAGCCCGTGGAATAAAACCAGGGCCCGAGAACCGAACCAGAAACCGAGGAACAAATCCAGAGCCCGAGGAACAAAACTAGCCCTCGAGGAACAAAACCAGAGCCCGAGGAACAAAACCAGAGCCCGAGGAACAAAACCAGGGCCTGAGGAACCAAGCCAGAGCCCGAGGAACAAAACCACCCCTCGAGGTAAAGAAACAGGGTCCGAGGAAGAAAACCAGAGCCCGAGGAACAAAACCAGAGCCTGAGGAACGAAGCCAGAGCCCGAGGAACAAAACCACCCCTCGAGGTAAAGAAACAGGGTCCGAGGAAGAAAACCAGAGCCCGAGGAAGAAAACCAGAGCTCGAGGAACAAAACCAGAACCCGAGGAAAAAAACGAGAGTTCGAGGAAGAAAACTAGAGCTCTTGGAACAAAACCAGTGCCAAAGGAAGAAAACCAGAGCCCGAGGAAGAAAACCAGAGCCCGAGGAAGAAAACTAGAGCTCTTGGAACAAAACCAGGTGCCAAGGAAGAAAAGGAGAGCCCGAGGAACAAAAAAAGAGCCCGAGGAACAAAACCAAAGCCCGAAGAACAATATCAGAGCCCAAGGAACAAAATGAAACCCCGAGGAAGAAAACCAGGGCCTGAAGAACAAAACTAGAGCTCGAGGAACAAACCCGGAGCCCGAGGAACACAACCAGAGCCCGAGGAACACAACCAGAGCCTGAGGAACAAAAACAGAGCCCGAGGAACAAAACTAGGGCCCGAAGAAGAAAAGGAGAGCTCGAGGAAGAAATCCAGAGCCCGAGCAACAAAACCAGAGCCTGAGGAAGAAAACCAGAGCCCGAGGAAGAAAACCAGAGCCCGAGGAAGAAAACCAGAGCCCAAGGAAGAAAACCAGACCTCAAGGATCAAAACCAGAACCCGAGGAACAAAACGAGAGTTCGAGGAAGAAAACGAGAGCCCGAGGAACAAAACCAGTGCCAAAGGAATAAAACCAGAGCCCGAGGAAGAAAACCATAGCCCGAGGAACAAAACTAGAGCTCTTGGAACAAAACCAGGTGCCGTGGAAGAAAAGGAGAGCCCGAGGAACAAAACCAAAGCCCGAAGAACAATATCAGAGCCCAAGGAACAAAAGGAAACCCCGAGGAAGAAAACCAGGGCCTGAGGAACAAAACTAGAGCTCCAGGAACAAACCCGGAGCCCGAGGAACACAACCAGAGCCCGAGGAACACAACCAGAGCCCGAGGAACAAAAACAGAGCCCGAGGAACAAAACTAGGGCCCGAAGAAGAAAAGGAGAGCTCGAGGAAGAAATCCAGAGCCCGAGCAACAAAACCAGAGCCTGAGGAAGAAAACCAGAGCCCGAGGAAGAAAACCAGAGCCCGAGGAAGAGAACTAGAGCTCTTGGAACAAAACCAGGTGCCAAGGAAGAAAAGGAGAGCCCTAGGAACAAAAACAGAGCCCGAGGAACAAAACCAAAGCCCGAAGAACAATATCAGAGCCCAAGGAACAAAAGGAAACCCCGAGGAAGAAAACCAGGGCCTGAGGAACAAAACTAGAGCTCGAGGAACAAACCCGGAGCCCGAGGAACACAACCAGGGCCCGAGGAACACAACCAGAGTACGAGGAACAAAACCAGAGCCCGAGGAAGAAAACTAGGGCCCGAAGAAGAAAAGGAGTGCTCGAGGAAGAAATCCAGAGCCCGAGCAACAAAACCAGAGCCTGAGGAAGAAAACCAGAGCCCGCGGAAGAAAACCAGACCCCAAGGAAGAAAACCAGACCTCAAGGAACAAAACCAGAACCCGAGGAACAAAACGAGAGTCCGAGGAAGAAAACGAGAGCCCGAGGAACATAACCAGTGCCCAAGGAATAAAACCAGAGCTCGAGGAACAAAACCAGAGCCCAAGGACAAAAAGGAAGGCCTGAAGAACAAAACGAGGGCCATAGGAAGAAAATCAGAGCCCATGGAATAAAACCAGGGCCCGAGGAACCGAACCAGAAACCGAGGAACAAATCCAGAGCCCGAGGAACAAAACTAGCCCTCGAGGAACAAAACCAGAGCCCGAGGAACAAAACCAGAGCCCGAGGAAAACAACCAGGGCCTGAGGAACCAAGCCAGAGCCCGAGGAACAAAACCACCCCTCGAGGTAAAGAAACAGGGTCCGAGGAAGAAAACCAGAGCCCGAGGAAGAAAACCAGAGCCTGAGGAACCAAGCCAGAGCCCGAGGAACAAAACCACCCCTCGAGGTAAAGAAACAGGGTCCGAGGAAGAAAACCAGAGCCCGAGGAATAAAACCAGAGCTCGAGGAACAAAACCAGAACCCGAGGAAAAAAACGAGAGTTCGAGGAAGAAAACTAGAGCTCTTGGAACAAAACCAGGTGAAGAGGAAGAAAAGGAGAGCCCGAGGAACAAAAACAGAGCCCGAGGAACAAAACCAAAGCCCGAAGAACAATATCAGAGCCCAAGGAACAAAAGGAAACCCCGAGGAAGAAAACCAGGGCCTGAGGAACAAAACTATAGCTCGAGGAACAAACCCGGAGCCCGAGGAACACAACCAGAGCCCGAGGAACACAACCAGAGCGCGAGGAACAAAAACAGAGCCCGAGGAACAAAACTAGGGCCCGAAGAAGAAAAGGAGAGCTCGAGGAAGAAATCCAGAGCCTGAGCAACAAAACCACAGCCCGAGGAAGAAATCCAGACCCCGAGCAACAAAACCAGAGCCAGAGGAAGAAAACCAGAGCCCGAGGAAGAAAACCAGACTCCAAGGAAAAAAACCAGAGCCCAAGGAAGAAAACCAGAGCTCAAGGAACAAAACCAGAACCCGAGGAACAAAACGAGAGTTC
Source organism: Calonectris borealis (assembly GCF_964195595.1). Classification (NCBI taxonomy): domain Eukaryota; kingdom Metazoa; phylum Chordata; class Aves; order Procellariiformes; family Procellariidae; genus Calonectris; species Calonectris borealis. The sequence continues at coordinate 711,738 of NW_027441452.1, read as the reverse complement.
GAGGAAGAAAACGAGAGCCCGAGGAACAAAACCAGTGCCAAAGGAAGAAAACCAGAGCCTGAGGAAGAAAACCAGAGCCCGAGGAAGAAAACTAGAGCTCTTGGAACAAAACCAGGTGCCGAGGAAGAAAAGGAGAGCCCGAGGAACAAAACCAGAGCCCGAGGAACAAAACCAAAGCCCGAAGAACAATATCAGAGCCCAAGGAACAAAAGGAAACCCCGAGGAAGAAAACAAGGGCCTGAGGAACAAAACTAGAGCTCGAGGAACAAACCCGGAGCCCGAGGAACACAACCAGAGCCCGAGGAACACAACCAGAGCCCGAGGAACAAAAACAGAGCCCGAGGAACAAAACTAGGGTCCGAAGAAGAAAAGGAGAGCTCGAGGAAGAAATCCAGAGCCCGAGCAACAAAACCAGAGCCTGAGGAAGAAAACCACAGCCTGAGGAAAGAAACCAGACCCCAAGGAAGAAAACCAGACCTCAAGGAACAAAACCAGAACCCGAGGAACAAAACGAGAGTCCGAGGAAGAAAGCGAGAGCCCGACGAACATAACCAGTGCCCAAGGAATAAAACCAGAGCTCGAGGAACAAAACCAGAGCCCAAGGACAAAAAGGAAGGCCTGAAGAACAAAACGAGGGCCATAGGAAGAAAACCAGAGCCCGTGGAATAAAACCAGGGCCCGAGGAACCGAACCAGAAACCGAGGAACAAATCCAGAGCCCGAGAAACAAAACTAGCCCTCGAGGAACAAAACCAGAGCCCGAGGAACAAAACCAGAGCCCGAGGAAAACAACCAGGGCCTGAGGAACCAAGCCAGAGCCCGAGGAACAAAACCACCCCTCGAGGTAAAGAAACAGGGTCCGAGGAAGAAAACCAGAGCCCGAGGAATAAAACCAGAGCTCGAGGAACAAAACCAGAACCCGAGGAACAAAACGAGAGTTCGAGGAAGAAAACGAGAGCCCGAGGAACAAAACCAGTGCCAAAGGAAGAAAACCAGAGCCCGAGGAAGAAAACCAGAGCCCGAGGAAGAAAACTAGAGCTCTTGGAACAAAACCAGGTGCCGAGGAAGAAAAGGAGAGCCCGAGGATCAAAACCAAAGCCCGAAGAACAATATCAGAGGCCAAGGAACAAAAGGAAACCCCGAGGAAGAAAACCAGGGCCTGAGGAACAAAACTAGAGCTCGAGGAACAAACCCGGAGCCCGAGGAACACAACCAGAGCCCGAGGAACAAAAACAGAGCCCGAGGAAAAAAACTAGGGTCCGAAGAAGAAAAGGAGAGCTCGAGGAAGAAATCCAGAGCCCGAGCAACAAAACCAGAGCCTGAGGAAGAAAACCAGAGCCCGAGGAAGAAAACTAGAGCCCGAGGAAGAAAACTAGAGCTCTTGGAACAAAACCAGGTGCCAAGGAAGAAAAGGAGAGCCCGAGGAACAAAAACAGAGCTCGAGGAACAAAACCAGAACCCAAGGACAAAAAGGAGGGCCTGAAGAACAAAACGAGGGCCATAGGAATAAAACCAGAGCCCGTGGAATAAAACCAGGGCCCGAGGAACCGAACCAGAAACCGAGGAACAAATCCAGAGCCCGAGGAACAAAACTAGCCCTCGAGGAACAAAACCAGAGCCCGAGGAACAAAACCAGAGCCCGAGGAAAACAACCAGGGCCTGAGGAACCAAGCCAGAGCCCGAGGACCAAAACCACCCCTCGAGGTAAAGAAACAGGGTCCGTGGAAGAAAACCAGAGCCCGAGGAACAAAACTAGAGCCTGAGGAACAAAACCAGAGCCCGAGGAAGAAAACAAGCCCTCGATGAACAAAACCAGAGCCCGAGGAACAGAACCAGAGCCCGAGGAACACAACCAGAGCCCGAGGAAGAAAACCAGACCTCGATGAACAAAACCAGAGCCCGAGGAATAAAACCAGAGCTCAAGGAACAAAACCAGAACCCGAGGAACAGAACCAGAGCCCGAGGAAAACAACCAGGGCCTGAGGAACCAAGCCAGAGCCCGAGGAACAAAACCACCCCTCGAGGTAAAGAAACAGGGTCCGAGGAAGAAAACCAGAGCCCGAGGAAGAAAACCAGAGTTCGAGGAACAAAACCAGAACCCGAGGAACAAAACGAGAGTTCGAAGAAGAAAACAAGAGACCGAGGAACAAAACCAGTGCCAAAGGAAGAAAACCAGAGCCCGAGGAAGAAAACCAGAGCCCGAGGAAGAAAACTAGAGCTCTTGGAACAAAACCAGGTGCCGAGGAAGAAAAGGAGAGCCCGAGGAACAAAAACAGAGCCCGAGGAACAAAACCAAAGCCCGAAGAACAATATCAGAGCCCAAGGAACAAAAGGAAACCCCGAGGAAGAAAACCAGGGCCTGAGGAACAAAACTAGAGCTCGAGGAACAAACCCGGAGCCCGAGGAACACAACCAGAGCCCGAGGAACACAACCAGAGCCCGAGGAACAAAAACAGAGCCCGAGGAACAAAACTAGGGCCCGAAGAAGAAAAGGAGAGCTCGAGGAAGAAATCCAGAGCCCGAGCAACAAAACCAGAGCCTGAGGAAGAAAACCAGAGCCCGAGGAAGAAAACCAGAGCCCGAGGAAGAAAACCAGACCTCAAGGAACAAAACCAGAACCCGAGGAACAAAACGAGAGTCCGAGGAAGAAAACGAGAGCCCGAGGAACATAACCAGTGCCCAAGGAATAAAACCAGAGCTCGAGGAACAAAACCAGAGCCCAAGGACAAAAAGGAAGGCCTGAAGAACAAAACGAGGGTCATAGGAAGAAAACCAGAGCCCGTGGAATAAAACCAGGGCCCGAGGAACCGAACCAGAAACCGAGGAACAAATCCAGAGCCCGAGGAATAAAACTAGCCCTCGAGGAACAAAACCAGAGCCCGAGGAACAGAACCAGAGCCCGAGGAAAACAACCAGGGCCTGAGGAACCAAGCCAGAGCCCGAGGAACAAAACCACCCCTCGAGGTAAAGAAACAGGGTCCGAGGAAGAAAACCAGAGCCCGAGGAAGAAAACCAGAGCCTGAGGAACAAAACCAGAGCCCGAGGAAGAAAACAAGCCCTCGACGAACAAAACCAGAGCCCGAGGAACAGACCCAGAGCCCGAGGAAAACAACCAGGGCCTGAGGAACCAAGCCAGAGCCCGAGGAACAAAACCACCCCTCGAGGTAAAGAAACAGGGTCCGAGGAAGAAAACCAGAGCCCGAGGAACAAAACCAGAGCCTGAGGAACAGAACCAGAGCCCGAGGAACAAAACCACCCCTCGAGGTAAAGAAACAGTGTCCGAGGAAGAAAACCAGAGCCCGAAGAACAATATCAGAGCCCAAGGAACAAAAGGAAACCCCGAGGAAAAAAAACAGGGCCTGCGGAACAAAACTAGAGCTCGAGGAACAAACCCGGAGCCCGAGGAACACAACCAGGGCCCGAGGAACACAACCAGAGCCCGAGGAACAAAAACAGAGTCCGAGGAACAAAACTAGGGTCCGAGGAAGAAAGCGAGAGCCCGAGGAACATAACCAGTGCCCAAGGAATAAAACCAGAGCTCGAGGAACAAAACCAGAACCCAAGGACAAAAAGGAGGGCCTGAAGAACAAAACGAGGGCCATAGGAATAAAACCAGAGCCCGTGGAATAAAACCAGGGCCCGAGGAACCGAACCAGAAACCGAGGAACAAATCCAGAGCCCGAGGAACAAAACTAGCCCTCGAGGAACAAAACCAGAGCCCGAGGAACAAAACCAGAGCCCGAGGAAAACAACCAGGGCCTGAGGAACCAAGCCAGAGCCCGAGGACCAAAACCACCCCTCGAGGTAAAGAAACAGGGTCCGTGGAAGAAAACCAGAGCCCGAGGAACAAAACTAGAGCCTGAGGAACAAAACCAGAGCCCGAGGAAGAAAACAAGCCCTCGATGAACAAAACCAGAGCCCGAGGAACAGAACCAGAGCCCGAGGAACACAACCAGAGCCCGAGGAAGAAAACCAGACCTCGATGAACAAAACCAGAGCCCGAGGAATAAAACCAGAGCTCAAGGAACAAAACCAGAACCCGAGGAACAAAACAAGAGTTCGAGGAAGAAAACGAGAGCCCGAGGAACAAAACCAGTGCCAAAGGAAGAAAACCAGAGCCCGAGGAAGAAAACCAGAGCCCGAGGAAGAAAACTAGAGCTCTTGGAACAAAACCAGGTGCCGAGGAAGAAAAGGAGAGCCCGAGGAACAAAACCAAAGCCCAAAGAACAATATCAGAGCCCAAGGAACAAAAGGAAACCCCGAGGAAGAAAACCAGGGCCTGAGGAACAAAACTAGAGCCTGAGGAAGAAAACCAGAGCCCGAGGAAGAAAACCAGAGCCCGAGGAAGAAAACTAGAGCCTGAGGAAGAAAACCAGAGCCCGAGGAAGAAAACCAGAGCCCGAGGAAGAAAACTAGAGCTCTTGGAACAAAACCAGGTGCCGAGGAAGAAAAGGAGAGCCCGAGGAACAAAAACAGAGCCCGAAGAACAATATCAGAGCGCAAGGAACAAAAGGAAACCCCGAGGAAGAAAACCAGGGCCTGAGGAACAAAACTAGAGCTCGAGGAACAAACCCGGAGCCCGAGGAACACAACCAGAGCCCGAGGAACACAACCAGAGCCCGAGGAAGAAAACCAGAGCCCGAGGAACAAAACAAGAGTCCGAGGAGGAAAACGAGAGCCCGACGAACATAACCAGTGCCCAAGGCATAAAACCAGAGCTCGAGGAACAAAACCAGAGCCCAAGGACAAAAAGGAGGGCCTGAAGAACAAAACGAGGGCCATAGGAAGAAAACCAGAGCCCGTGGAATAAAACCAGGGTCCGAGGAACTGAACCAGAAACCGAGGAACAAATCCAGAGCCTGAGGAACAAAACTAGCCCTCGAGGAACAAAACCAGAGCCCGAGGAACAAAACCAGAGCCCGAGGAAAACAACCAGGGCCTGAGGAACCAAGCCAGAGCCCGAGGAACAAAACTAGGGCCCGAAGAAGAAAAGGAGAGGTCGAGGAAGAAATCCAGAGCCCGAGCAACAAAACCAGAGCCTGAGGAAGAAAACCAGAGCCCGAGGAAGAAAACCAGAGCCCGAGGAAGAAAACCAGAGCCCGAGGAACAAAACCAGAACCCAAGGAAGAAAACAAGACCTCAAGGAAGAAAACCAGAACCCGAGGAACAAAACGAGAGTTCGAGGAAGAAAACGAGAGCCCGAGGAACAAAACCAGTGCCAAAGGAAGAAAACCAGAGCCCGAGGAAGAAAACCAGAGCCCGAGGAAGAAAACTAGAGCTCTTGGAACAAAACCAGGTGCCGAGGAAGAAAAGGAGAGCCCGAGGAACAAAAACAGAGCCCGAGGAACAAAACCAAAGCCCGAAGAACAATATCAGAGCCCAAGGAACAAAAGGAAACCCCGAGGAAGAAAACCAGGGCCTGAGGAACAAAACTAGAGCTCGAGGAACAAACCCGGAGCCCGAGGAACACAACCAGAGCCCGAGGAACAAAAACAGAGCCCGAGGAACAAAACTAGGGCCCGAAGAAGAAAAGGAGAGCTCGAGGAAGAAATCCAGAGCCCAAGCAACAAAACCAGAGCCTGAGGAAGAAAACCAGAGCCCGAGGAAGAAAACAAGAGCCCGAGGAAGAAAACTAGAGCTCTTGGAACAAAACCAGGTGCCAAGGAAGAAAAGGAGAGCCCGAGGAACAAAAACAGAGCCCGAGGAACAAAACCAAAGCCCGAAGAACTATATCAGAGCCCAAGGAACAAAAGGAAACCCCGAGGAAGAAAACCAGGGCCTGAGGAACAAAACTAGAGCTCGAGGAACAAACCCGGAGCCCGAGGAACACAACCAGAGCCCGAGGAACACAACCAGAGCCCGAGGAACAAAAACAGAGCCCGAGGAACAAAACTAGGGCCCGAAGAAGAAAAGGAGAGCTCGAGGAAGAAATCCAGAGCCCGAGCAACAAAACCAGAGCCTGAGGAAGAAAACCAGAGCCCAAGGAAGAAAACCAGAGCCCGAGGAAGAGAACTAGAGCTCTTGGAACAAAACCAGAACCCGAGGCACAAAACGAGAGTCCGAGGAAGAAAGCGAGAGCCCGACGAACATAACCAGTGCCCAAGGAATAAAACCAGAGCTCGAGGAACAAAACCAGAACCCAAGGACAAAAAGGAAGGCCTGAAGAACAAAACGAGGGCCATAGGAAGAAAACCAGAGCCCGTGGAATAAAACCAGGGCCCGAGAACCGAACCAGAAACCGAGGAACAAATCCAGAGCCCGAGGAACAAAACTAGCCCTCGAGGAACAAAACCAGAGCCCGAGGAACAAAACCAGAGCCCGAGGAACAAAACCAGGGCCTGAGGAACCAAGCCAGAGCCCGAGGAACAAAACCACCCCTCGAGGTAAAGAAACAGGGTCCGAGGAAGAAAACCAGAGCCCGAGGAACAAAACCAGAGCCTGAGGAACGAAGCCAGAGCCCGAGGAACAAAACCACCCCTCGAGGTAAAGAAACAGGGTCCGAGGAAGAAAACCAGAGCCCGAGGAAGAAAACCAGAGCTCGAGGAACAAAACCAGAACCCGAGGAAAAAAACGAGAGTTCGAGGAAGAAAACTAGAGCTCTTGGAACAAAACCAGTGCCAAAGGAAGAAAACCAGAGCCCGAGGAAGAAAACCAGAGCCCGAGGAAGAAAACTAGAGCTCTTGGAACAAAACCAGGTGCCGAGGAAGAAAAGGAGAGCCCGAGGAACAAAAAAAGAGCCCGAGGAACAAAACCAAAGCCCGAAGAACAATATCAGAGCCCAAGGAACAAAAGGAAACCCCGAGGAAGAAAACCAGGGCCTGAGGAACAAAACTAGAGCTCGAGGAACAAACCCGGAGCCCGAGGAACACAACCAGGGCCGAGGAACACAACCAGAGCCCGAGGAACAAAAACAGAGCCCGAGGAACAAAACTAGGGTCCGAAGAAGAAAAGGAGAGCTCGAGGAAGAAATCCAGAGCCCGAGCAACAAAACCAGAGCCTGAGGAAGAAAACCAGAGCCCGAGGAAGAAAACCAGAGCCCGAGGAAGAAAACCAGAGCTCAAGGAACAAAACCAGAACCCGAGGCACAAAACGAGAGTCCGAGGAAGAAAGCGAGAGCCCGACGAACATAACCAGTGCCCAAGGAATAAAACCAAAGCTCGAGGAACAAAACCAGAACCCAAGGACAAAAAGGAAGGCCTGAAGAACAAAACGAGGGCCATAGGAAGAAAACCAGAGCCCGTGGAATAAAACCAGGGCCCGAGAACCAAACCAGAAACCGAGGAACAAATCCAGAGCCCGAGGAACAAAACTAGCCCTCGAGGAACAAAACCAGAGCCCGAGGAACAAAACCAGAGCCCGAGGAACAAAACCAGGGCCTGAGGAACCAAGCCAGAGCCCGAGGAACAAAACCACCCCTCGAGGTAAAGAAACAGGGTCCGAGGAAGAAAACCAGAGCCCGAGGAACAAAACCAGAGCCTGAGGAACGAAGCCAGAGCCCGAGGAACAAAACCACCCCTCGAGGTAAAGAAACAGGGTCCGAGGAAGAAAACCAGAGCCCGAGGAAGAAAACCAGAGCTCGAGGAACAAAACCAGAACCCGAGGAAAAAAACGAGAGTTCGAGGAAGAAAACTAGAGCTCTTGGAACAAAACCAGTGCCAAAGGAAGAAAACCAGAGCCCGAGGAAGAAAACCAGAGCCCGAGGAAGAAAACTAGAGCTCTTGGAACAAAACCAGGTGCCAAGGAAGAAAAGGAGAGCCCGAGGAACAAAAAAAGAGCCCGAGGAACAAAACCAAAGCCCGAAGAACAATATCAGAGCCCAAGGAACAAAATGAAACCCCGAGGAAGAAAACCAGGGCCTGAAGAACAAAACTAGAGCTCGAGGAACAAACCCGGAGCCCGAGGAACACAACCAGAGCCCGAGGAACACAACCAGAGCCTGAGGAACAAAAACAGAGCCCGAGGAACAAAACTAGGGCCCGAAGAAGAAAAGGAGAGCTCGAGGAAGAAATCCAGAGCCCGAGCAACAAAACCAGAGCCTGAGGAAGAAAACCAGAGCCCGAGGAAGAAAACCAGAGCCCAAGGAAGAAAACCAGACCTCAAGGAACAAAACCAGAACCCGAGGAACAAAACGAGAGTTCGAGGAAGAAAACGAGAGCCCGAGGAACAAAACCAGTGCCAAAGGAATAAAACCAGAGCCCGAGGAAGAAAACCAGAGCCCGAGGAACAAAACTAGAGCTCTTGGAACAAAACCAGGTGCCGTAGAAGAAAAGGAGAGCCCGAGGAACAAAACCAAAGCCCGAAGAACAATATCAGAGCCCAAGGAACAAAAGGAAACCCCGAGGAAGAAAACCAGGGCCTGAGGAACAAAAACTAGAGCTCGAGGAACAAACCCGGAGCCCGAGGAACACAACCAGGGCCCGAGGAACACAACCAGAGCCCGAGGAACAAAAACAGAGCCCGAGGAACAAAACTAGGGCCCGAAGAAGAAAAGGAGAGCTCAAGGAAGAAATCCAGAGCCCGAGCAACAAAACCAGAGCCTGAGGAAGAAAACCAGAGCCCGAGGAAGAAAACCAGAGCCCGAGGAAGAGAACTAGAGCTCTTGGAACAAAACCAGGTGCCAAGGAAGAAAAGGAGAGCCCGAGGAACAAAAACAGAGCCCGAGGAACAAAACCAAAGCCCGAAGAACAATATCAGAGCCCAAGGAACAAAAGGAAACCCCGAGGAAGAAAACAAGGGCCTGAGGAACAAAACTAGAGCTCGAGGAACAAACCCGGAGCCCGAGGAACACAACCAGGGCCCGAGGAACACAACCAGAGCCCAAGGAACAAAAACAGAGCCCGAGGAACAAAACTAGGGCCCGAAGAAGAAAAGGAGAGCTCAAGGAAGAAATCCAGAGCCCGAGCAACAAAACCAGAGCCTGAGGAAGAAAACCAGAGCCCGCGGAAGAAAACCAGACCCCAAGGAAGAAAACCAGACCTCAAGGAACAAAACCAGAACCCGAGGAACAAAACGAGAGTCCGAGGAAGAAAACGAGAGCCCGAGGAACATAACCAGTGCCCAAGGAATAAAACCAGAGCTCGAGGAACAAAACCAGAGCCCAAGGACAAAAAGGAAGGCCTGAAGAACAAAACGAGGGCCATAGGAAGAAAATCAGAGCCCATGGAATAAAACCAGGGCCCGAGGAACCGAACTAGAAACCGAGGAACAAATCCAGAGCCCGAGGAACAAAACTAGCCCTCGAGGAACAAAACCAGAGCCCGAGGAACAAAACCAGAGCCCGAGGAAAACAACCAGGGCCTGAGGAACCAAGCCAGAGCCCGAGGAACAAAACCACCCCTCGAGGTAAAGAAACAGGGTCCGAGGAAGAAAACCAGAGCCCGAGGAACAAAACCAGAGCCTGAGGAACCAAGCCAGAGCCCGAGGAACAAAACCACCCCTCGAGGTAAAGAAACAGGGTCCGAGGAAGAAAACCAGAGCCCGAGGAATAAAACCAGAGCTCGAGGAACAAAACCAGAACCCGAGGAAAAAAACGAGAGTTCGAGGAAGAAAACTAGAGCTCTTGGAACAAAACCAGTGCCAAAGGAAGAAAACCAGAGCCCGAGGAAGAAAACCAGAGCCCGAGGAAGAAAACTAGAGCTCTTGGAACAAAACCAGGTGCCGAGGAAGAAAAGGAGAGCCCGAGGAACAAAAAAAGAGCCCGAGGAACAAAACCAAAGCCCGAAGAACAATATCAGAGCCCAAGGAACAAAAGGAAACCCCGAGGAAGAAAACCAGGGCCTGAAGAACAAAACTAGAGCTCGAGGAACAAACCCGGAGCCCGAGGAACAAAAACAGAGCCCGAGGAACAAAACTAGGGCCCGAAGAAGAAAAGGAGAGCTCGAGGAAGAAATCCAGAGCCCGAGCAACAAAACCAGAGCCTGAGAAAAAAACCAAAGCCCGAGGAAGAAAACCAGACCCCAAGGAAGAAAACCAGAGCCCAAGGAAGAAAACCAGAGCTCAAGGAACAAAACCAGAACCCGAGGAACAAAACGAGAGTTCGAGGAAGAAAACGAGAGCCCGAGGAACAAAACCAGTGCCAAAGGAATAAAACCAGAGCCCGAGGAAGAAAACCATAGCCCGAGGAACAAAACTAGAGCTCTTGGAACAAAACCAGGTGCCGTGGAAGAAAAGGAGAGCCCGAGGAACAAAACCAAAGCCCGAAGAACAATATCAGAGCCCAAGGAACAAAAGGAAACCCCGAGGAAGAAAACCAGGGCCTGAGGAACAAAACTAGAGCTCGAGGAACAAACCCGGAGCCCGAGGAACACAACCAGAGCCCGAGGAACACAACCAGAGCCCGAGGAACAAAAACAGAGCCCGAGGAACAAAACTAGGGCCCGAAGAAGAAAAGGAGAGCTCGAGGAAGAAATCCAGAGCCCGAGCAACAAAACCAGAGCCTGAGGAAGAAAACCAGAGCCCGAGGAAGAAAACCAGAGCCCGAGGAAGAGAACTAGAGCTCTTGGAACAAAACCAGGTGCCAAGGAAGAAAAGGAGAGCCCGAGGAACAAAAACAGAGCCCGAGGAACAAAACCAAAGCCCGAAGAACAATATCAGAGCCCAAGGAACAAAAGGAAACCCCGAGGAAGAAAACCAGGGCCTGAGGAACAAAAACTAGAGCTCGAGGAACAAACCCGGAGCCCGAGGAACACAACCAGGTGCCGAGGAACACAACCAGAGCCCGAGGAACAAAAACAGAGCCCGAGGAACAAAACTAGGGCCCGAAGAAGAAAAGGAGAGCTCAAGGAAGAAATCCAGAGCCCGAGCAACAAAACCAGAGCCTGAGGAAGAAAACCAGAGCCCGAGGAATAAAAACAGAGCCCGAGAAGAAAACCAGACCTCAAGGAACAAAACCAGAACCCGAGGAACAAAACGAGAGTCCGAGGAAGAAAGCGAGAGCCCGACGAACATAACCAGTGCCCAAGGAATAAAACCAGAGCTCGAGGAACAAAACCAGAACCCAAGGACAAAAAGGAAGGCCTGAAGAACAAAACGAGGGCCATAGGAAGAAAACCAGATCCCGTGGAATAAAACCAGGGCCCGAGAACCGAACCAGAAACCGAGGAACAAATCCAGAGCCCGAGGAACAAAACCAGAGCCTGAGGAAGAAAACCAGAGCCCGAGGAAGAAAACCAGAGCCCGAGGAAGAAAACCAGAGCCCGAGGAACAAAACCAGAACCCAAGGAAGAAAACAAGACCTCAAGGAACAAAACCAGAACCCGAGGAACAAAACGAGAGTTCGAGGAAGAAAACGAGAGCCCGAGGAACAAAACCAGTGCCAAAGGAAGAAAACCAGAGCCCGAGGAAGAAAACCAGAGCCCGAGGAAGAAAACTAGAGCTCTTGGAACAAAACCAGGTGAAGAGGAAGAAAAGGAGAGCCCGAGGAACAAAAACAGAGCCCGAGGAACAAAACCAAAGCCCGAAGAACAATATCAGAGCCCAAGGAACAAAAGGAAACCCCGAGGAAGAAAACCAGGGCCTGAGGAACAAAACTAGAGCTCGAGGAACAAACCCGGAGCCTGAGGAACACAACCAGGGCCCGAGGAACACAACCAGAGCCCGAGGAAGAAATCCAGAGCCCGAGCAACAAAACTAGAGCCTGAGGAAGAAAACCAGAGCCCGAGGAAGAAAACCAGAGCCCGAGGAAGAAAACCAGACCTCAAGGAACAAAACCAGAACCCGAGGAACAAAACGAGAATCCGAGGAAGAAAACGAGAGCCCGAGGAACATAACCAGTGCCCAAGGAATAAAACCAGAGCTCGAGGAACAAAACCAGAGCCCAAGGACAAAAAGGAAGGCCTGAAGTACAAAACGAGGGCCATAGGAAGAAAACCAGAGCCCGTGGAATAAAACCAGGGCCCGAGGAACCGAACCAGAAACCGAGGAATAAGTCCAGAGCCCGAGGAACAAAACTAGCCCTCGAGGAACAAAACCAGAGCCCGAGGAACAAAACCAGAGCCCGATGAAAACAACCAGGGCCTGAGGAACCAAGCCAGAGCCCGAGGAACAAAACCACCCCTCGAGGTAAAGAAACAGGGTCCGAGGAAGAAAACCAGAGCCCGAGGAAGAAAACCAGAGCCCGAGGAAGAAAACCAGAGCCCGAGGAATAAAACCAGAGCTCAAGGAACAAAACCAGAACCCGAGGAACAAAACGAGAGTTCGAGGAAGAAAACGAGATCCTGAGGAACAAAACCAGTGCCAAAGGAAGAAAACCAGAGCCCGAGGAAGAAAACCAGAGCCCGAGGAAGAAAACTAGAGCTCTTGGAACAAAACCAGGTGCCGAGGAAGAAAAGGAGAGCCCGAGGAACACAACCAGAGCCCGAGGAACAAAAACAGAGCCCGAGGAACAAAACTAGGGCCCGAAGAAGAAAAGGAGAGCTCGAGGAAGAAATCCAGAGCCCGAGGAACAAAACCAGAGCCTGAGGAAGAAAACCAGAGCCCGAGGAAGAAAACCAGAGCCTGAGGAAGAAAACCAGAGCCCGAGGAAGAAAACCAGAGCCCAAGGAAGAAAACCAGAGCTCAAGGAACAAAACCAGAACCCGAGGAACAAAACGAGAGTTCGAGGAAGAAAACGAGAGCCCGAGGAACAAAACCAGTGCCAAAGGAAGAAAACCAGAGCCCGAGGAAGAAAACCAGAGCCCGAGGAAGAAAACTAGAGCTCTTGGAACAAAACCAGGTGCCGAGGAAGAAAAGGAGAGCCCGAGGAACAAAAACAGAGCCCGAAGAGCAAAACCAAAGCCCGAAGAACAATATCAGAGCCCAAGGAACAAAAGGAAACCCCGAGGAAGAAAACCAGGGCCTGAGGAACAAAACTAGAGCTCGAGGAACAAACCCGGAGCCCGAGGAACACAACCAGGGCCGAGGAACACAACCAGAGCCCGAGGAACAAAAACAGAGCCCGAGGAACAAAACTAGGGCCCGAAGAAGAAAAGGAGAGCTCGAGGAAGAAATCCAGAGCCCGAGCAACAAAACCAGAGCCTGAGGAAGAAAACCAGAGCCCGAGGAAGAAAACCAGAGCCCGAGGAAGAAAACCAGACCTCAAGGAACAAAACCAGAACCCGAGGAACAAAACGAGAGTCCGAGGAAGAAAGCGAGAGCCCGACGAACATAACCAGTGCCCAAGGAATAAAACCAGAGATCGAGGAACAAAACCAGAGCCCAAGGACAAAAAGGAAGGCCTGAAGAACAAAACGAGGGCCATAGGAAGAAAACCAGAGCCCGTGGAATAAAACCAGGGCCCGAGAACCGAACCAGAAACCGAGGAACAAATCCAGAGCCCGAGGAACAAAACTAGCCCTCGAGGAACAAAACCAGAGCCCGAGGAACAAAACCAGAGCCCGAGGAACAAAACCAGAGCCCGAGGAAAACAACCAGGGCCTGAGGAACCAAGCCAGAGCCCGAGGAACAAAACCACCCCTCGAGGTAAAGAAACAGGGTCCGAGGAAGAAAACCAGAGCCCGAGGAATAAAAACAGAGCTCAAGGAACAAAACCAGAACCCGAGGAACAAAACGAGAGTTCGAGGAAGAAAACGAGAGCCCGAGGAACAAAACCAGTGCCAAAGGTGAAAACCAGAGCCCGAGGAAGAAAACCAGAGCCTGAGGAAGAAAACTAGAGCTCTTGGAACAAAACCAGGTGCCGAGGAAGAAAAGGAGAGCCCGAGGAACAAAAACAGAGCCCGAGGAACAAAAGGAAACCCCGAGGAAGAAAACCAGGGCCTGAGGAACAAAACTAGAGCTCGAGGAACACACCCGGAGCCCGAGGAACAAACCCAGAGCCCGAGGAACACAACCAGAGCCCGAGGAACAAAAACAGAGCCCGAGGAACAAAACTAGGGCCCGAAGAAGAAAAGGAGAGCTCGAGGAAGAAATCCAGAGCCCGAGCAACAAAACCAGAGCCTGAGGAAGAAAACCAGAGCCCGAGGAAGAAAACCAGAGCCCGAGGAAGAAAACCAGACCTCGAGGAACAAAAACAGAGCCCGAGGAACAAAACCAAAGCCCGAAGAACAATATCAGAGCCCAAGGAACAAAAGGAAACCACGAGGAAGAAAACCAGGGCCTGAGGAACAAAACTAGAGCTCGAGGAACAAACCCGGAGCCCGAGGAACACAACCAGGGCCCGAGGAACACAACCAGAGCCCGAGGAACAAAAACAGAGCCCGAGGAACAAAACTAGGGCCCGAAGAAGAAAAGGAGAGCTCGAGGAAGAAATCCAGAGCCCGAGGAACAAAACCAGAGCCTGAGGAAGAAAACCAGAGCCCGAGGAAGAAAACCAGAGCCTGAGGAAGAAAACCAGAGCCCGAGGAAGAAAACCAGAGCCCAAGGAAGAAAACCAGAGCTCAAGGAACAAAACCAGAACCCGAGGAACAAAACGAGAGTTCGAGGAAGAAAACGAGAGCCCGAGGAACAAAACCAGTGCCAAAGGAAGAAAACCAGAGCCCGAGGAAGAAAACCAGAGCCCGAGGAAGAAAACTAGAGCTCTTGGAACAAAACCAGGTGCCGAGGAAGAAAAGGAGAGCCCGAGGAACAAAAACAGAGCCCGAAGAGCAAAACCAAAGCCCGAAGAACAATATCAGAGCCCAAGGAACAAAAGGAAACCCCGAGGAAGAAAACCAGGGCCTGAGGAACAAAACTAGAGCTCGAGGAACAAACCCGGAGCCCGAGGAACACAACCAGAGCCCGAGGAACACAACCAGAGCCCGAGGAACAAAAACAGAACCCGAGGAACAAAACTAGGGCCCGAAGAAGAAAAGGAGAGCTCGAGGAAGAAATCCAGAGCCCGAGCAACAAAACCAGAGCCTGAGGAAGAAAACCAGAGCCCGAGGAAGAAAACAAGAGCCCGAGGAAGAAAACCAGAGCCCGAGGAAGAAAACCAGACCTCAAGGAACAAAACCAGAACCCGAGGCACAAAACGAGAGTCCGAGGAAGAAAGCGAGAGCCCGACGAACATACCCAGTGCCCAAGGAATAAAACCAGAGCTCGAGGAACAAAACCAGAGCCCAAGGACAAAAAGGAAGGCCTGAAGAACAAAACGAGTGCCATAGGAAGAAAACCAGAGCCCGTGGAATAAAACCAGGGCCCGAGAACCGAACCAGAAACCGAGGAACAAATCCAGAGCCCGAGGAACAAAACTAGCCCTCGAGGAACAAAACCAGAGCCCGAGGAACAAAACCAGAGCCCGAGGAACAAAACCAGGGCCTGAGAAACCAAGCCAGAGCCCGAGGAACAAAATCACCCCTCGAGGTAAAGAAACAGGGTCCGAGGAAGAAAACCAGAGCCCGAGGAAGAAAACCAGAGCCTGAGGAACAAAACCAGAGCCCGAGGAAGAAAACAAGCCCTCGATGAACAAAACCAGAGCCCGAGGAACAGAACCAGAGCCCGAGGAAAACAACAAGGGCCTGAGGAACCAAGCCAGAGCCCGAGGAACAAAACCACCCCTCGAGGTAAAGAAACAGGGTCCGAGGAAGAAAACCAGAGCCCGAGGAATAAAAACAGAGCTCAAGGAACAAAACCAGAACCCGAGGAAGAAAACGAGAGTTCGAGGAAGAAAACGAGAGCCCGAGGAACAAAACCAGTGCCAAAGGAAGAAAACCAGAGCCCGAGGAAGAAAACCAGAGCCTGAGGAAGAAAACTAGAGCTCTTGGAACAAAACCAGGTGCCGAGGAAGAAAAGGAGAGCTCGAGGAACAAAAACAGAGCCCAAGGAACAAAAGGAAACCCCGAGGAAGAAAACCAGGGCCCGAGGAACAAAACTAGAGCTCGAGGAACACACCCGGAGCCCGAGGAACAAACCCAGAGCCCGAGGAACACAACCAGAGCCCGAGGAACAAAAACAGAGCCCGAGGAAAAAAACTAGGGCCCGAAGAAGAAAAGGAGAGCTCGAGGAAGAAATCCAGAGCCCGAGCAACAAAACCAGAGCCTGAGGGAGAAAACCAGAGCCCGAGGAAGAAAACCAGAGCCCGAGGAAGAAAACCAGACCTCGATGAACAAAACCAGAGCCCGAGGAACAGAACCAGAGCTCAAGGAACACAACCAGAGCCCGAGGAAGAAAACTAGAGCTCTTGGAACAAAACCAGGTGCCGAGGAAGAAAAGGAGAGCCCGAGGAACAAAAACAGAGCCCGAGGAACAAAACCAAAGCCCGAAGAACAATATCAGAGCCCAAGGAACAAAAGGAAACCCCGAGGAAGAAAACCAGGGCCTGAGGAACAAAACTAGAGCTCGAGGAACAAACCCGGAGCCCGAGGAACACAACCAGGGCCCGAGGAAAACAACCAGAGCCCGAGGAACAAAACCAGAGCCCGAGGAACAAAACTAGGGCCTGAAGAAGAAAAGGAGAGCTCGAGGAAGAAATCCAGAGCCTGAGCAAGAAAACCAGAGCCTGAGGAAGAAAACCAGAGCCCGAGGAAGAAAACCAGAGCCCGAGGAAGAAAACCAGACCTCAAGGAACAAAACCACAAACCGAGGAACAAAACGAGAGTCCGAGGAAGAAAACGAGAGCCCTAGGAACATAACCAGTGCCAAAGGAAGAAAACCAGAGCCCGAGGAAGAAAACCAGAGCCCGAGGAAGAAAACTAGAGCTCTTGGAACAAAACCAGGTGCCGAGGAAGAAAAGGAGAGCCCGAGGAACAAAAACAGAGCCCAAGGAACAAAAGGAAACCCCGACGAAGAAAACCAGGGCCTAAGGAACAAAACTAGAGCTCGAGGAACACACCCGGAGCCCGAGGAATACAATCAGAGCCCGAGGAACACAACCAGAGCCCGAGGAACAAAAACAGAGCCCGAGGAACAAAAACAGAGCCCGAGGAACAAAACCAAAGCCCGAAGAACAATATCAGAGCCCAAGGAACAAAAGGAAACCCCGAGGAAGAAAACCAGGGCCTGAGGAACAAAACTAGAGCTCGAGGAACAAACCCGGAGCCCGAGGAACACAACCAGGGCCCGAGGAACACAACCAGAGCGCGAGGAACAAAAACAGAGCCCGAGGAACAAAACTAGGGCACGAAGAAGAAAAGGAGAGCTCGAGGAAGAAATCCAGAGCCCGAGCAACAAAACCAGAGCCTGAGGAACAAAACCAGAGCCCGAGGAAGAAAACCAGAGCCCGAGGAAGAAAACCAGACCTCAAGGAACAAAACCAGAACCTGAGGAAAAAAACAAGAGTCCGAGGAAGAAAACGAGAGCCCGAGGAACATAACCAGTGCGCAAGGAATAAAACCAGAGCTCAAGGAACAAAACAAGAGCCCAAGGACAAAAAGGAAGGCCTGAAGAACAAAACGAGGGCCATAGGAAGAAAACCAGAGCCCATGGAATAAAACCAGGGCCCGAGGAACCGAACCAGAAACCGAGGAACAAGTCCAGAGCCCGAGGAACACAACCAGAGCCCGAGGAACACAACCAGAGCCCGAGGAACAAAAACAGAGCCCGAGGAAAAAAACTAGGGCCCGAAGAAGAAAAGGAGAGCTCAAGGAAGAAATCCAGAGCCCGAGCAACAAAACCAGAGCCTGAGGAAGAAAACCAGAGCCCGAGGAAGAAAACCAGACCCCAAGGAAGAAAACCAGAGCCCGAGGAAGAAAACCAGACCTCAAGGAACAAAACCAGAACCCGAGGAACAAAACGAGAGTTCGAGGAAGAAAACGAGAGCCCGAGGAACAAAACCAGAGCCCGTGGAATAAAACCAGAGCCCGAGGAAGAAAACCAGAGCCCGAGGAACAAAAGTAGAGCTCTTGGAACAAAACCAGGTGCCGAGGAAGAAAAGGAGAGCCTGAGGAACAAAACCAAAGCCCGAAGAACAATATCAGAGCCCAAGGAACAAAAGGAAACCCCGAGGAAGAAAACCAGGGCCTGAGGAACAAAACTAGAGCTCGAGGAACAAACCCGGAGCCCGAGGAACACAACCAGAGCCCGAGGAACACAACCAGAGCCCGAGGAACAAAAACAGAGCCCGAGGAACAAAACTAGGGCCCGAAGAAGAAAAGGAGAGCTCGAGGAAGAAATCCAGAGCCCGAGTAACAAAACCAGAGCCTGAGGAAGAAAACCAGAGCCCGAGGAAGAAAACCAGAGCCCGAGGAAGAAAACTAGAGCTCTTGGAACAAAACCAGATGCCAAGGAAGAAAAGGAGAGCCCGAGGAACAAAAACAGAGCCCGAGGAACAAAACCAAAGCCCAAAGAACAATATCAGAACCCAAGAAACAAAAGGAAACCCCGAGGAAGAAAACCAGGGCCTGAGGAACAAAACTAGAGCTCGAGGAACAAACCTGGAGCCCGAGGAACACAACCAGGGCCCGAGCAACAAAACCAGAGCCTGAGGAAGAAAATCAGAGCCCGAGGAAGAAAATCAGACCTCAAGGAACAAAACCAGAATCCGAGGAACAAAACGTGAGTCCGAGGAAGAAAGCGAGAGCCCGACAAACATAACCAGTGCCCAAGGAATAAAACCAGAGCTCGAGGAACAAAACCAGAACCCAAGGACAAAAAGGAAGGCCTGAAGAACAAAACGAGGGCCATAGGACCACAACCAGAGCCCGTGGAACAAAACCAGGGCAGAAACCGAGGAACAAATCCAGAGCCCGAGGAACAAAACTAGCCCTCGAGGAAGAAAACCAGAGCGGGAGGAACAAAACCAGAGCCCGAGGAAAACAACCAGGGCCTGAGGAACCAAGCCAGAGCCCGAGGAACAAAACCACCCCTCGAGGTAAAGAAACAGGGTCCGAGGAAGAAAACCAGAGCCCGAGGAAGAAAACCAGAGCCTGAGGAAGAAAACCAGAGCCCGAGGAAGAAAACAAGCCCTCGATGAACAAAACCAGAGCCCGAGGAACAGAACCAGAGCCCGAGGAAAACAACCAGGGCCTGAGGAACCAAGCCACAGCCCGAGGAACAAAACCACCCCTCGAGGTAAAGAAACAGGGTCCGAGGAAGAAAACCAGAGCCCGAGGAACAAAACCACCCCTCGAGGTAAAGAAACAGGGTCCGAGGAAGAAAACCAGAGCCCGAGGAAGAAAACCAGAGCTCGAGGAACAAAACCAGAACCCGAGGAACAAAATGAGAGTTCGAGGAAGAAAACGAGAGCCCGAGGAACAAAACCAGTGCCAAAGGAAGAAAACCAGAGCCCGAGGAAGAAAACCAGAGCCTGAGGAAGAAAACTAGAGCTCTTGGAACAAAACCAGGTGCCGAGGAAGAAAAGGAGAGCCCGAGGAACAAAAACAGAGCCCGAGGAACAAAACCAAAGCCCGAAGAACAATATCAGAGCCCAAGGAACAAAAGGAAACCCCAAGGAAGAAAACCAGGGCCTGAGGAACAAAACTAGAGCTCGAGGAACAAACCCGGAGCCCGAAGAACACAACCAGAGCCCGAGGAACACAACCAGAGCCCGAGGAACAAAAACAGAGCCCGAGGAACAAAACTAGGGTCCGAAGAAGAAAAGGAGAGCTCGAGGAAGAAATCCAGAGCCCGAGCAACAAAACCAGAGCCTGAGGAAGAAAACCAGAGCCCGAGGAAGAAAACCAGAGCCCGAGGAAGAAAACCAGAGCCCGAGGAAGAAAACCAGACCTCAAGGAACAAAACCAGAACCCGAGGAACAAAACGAGAGTCCGAGGAAGAAAGCGAGAGCCCGACAAACATAACCAGTGCCCAAGGAATAAAACCAGAGCTCGAGGAACAAAACCAGAACCCAAGGACAAAAAGGAAGGCCTGAAGAACAAAACGAGGGCCATAGGACCACAACCAGAGCCCGTGGAACAAAACCAGGGCAGAAACCGAGGAACAAATCCAGAGCCCGAGGAACAAAATTAGCCCTCGAGGAAGAAAACCAGAGCCCGAGGAACAAAACCAGAGCCCGAGGAAAACAACCAGGGCCTGAGGAACCAAGCCAGAGCCCGAGGAACAAAACCACCCCTCGAGGTAAAGAAACAGGGTCCGAGGAAGAAAACCAGAGCCCGAGGAAGAAAACCAGAGCCTGAGGAACAAAACCAGAGCCCGAGGAAGAAAACAAGCCCTCGATGAACAAAACCAGAGCCCGAGGAACAGAACCAGAGCCCGAGGAAAACAACCAGGGCCTGAGGAACCAAGCCACAGCCCGAGGAACAAAACCACCCCTCGAGTTAAAGAAACAGGGTCCGAGGAAGAAAACCAGAGCCCGAGGAACAAAACCACCCCTCGAGGTAAAGAAACAGGGTCCGAGGAAGAAAACCAGAGCCCGAGGAACAAAACGAGAGTTCGAGGAAGAAAACGAGAGCCCGAGGAACAAAACTAGTGCCAAAGGAAGAAAACCAGAGCTCAAGGAACAAAACCAGAGCCCAAGGACAAAAAGGAAGGCCTGAAGAACAAAACGAGGGCCATAGGAAGAAAACCAGAGCCCATGGAATAAAACCAGGGCCCGAGGAACCGAACCAGAAACCGAGGAACAAGTCCAGAGCCCGAGGAACAAAACTAGCCCTCGAGGAACAAAACCAGAGCCCGAGGAACAAAACCAGAGCCCGAGGAAAACAACCAGGGCCTGAGGAACCAAGCCAGAGCCCGAGGAACAAAACCACCCCTCGAGGTAAAGAAACAGAGCCCGAGGAACACAACCAGAGCCCGAGGAACACAACCAGAGCCCGAGGAACACAACCAGAGCCCGAGGAACAAAACTAGGGCCCGAAGAAGAAAAGGAGAGCTCAAGGAAGAAATCCAGAGCCCGAGCAACAAAACCAGAGCCTGAGGAAGAAAACCAGAGCCCGAGGAAGAAAACCAGACCCCAAGGAACAAAACCAGAGCCCGAGGAAGAAAACAAGCCCTCGATGAACGAAACCAGAGCCCGAGGAACAGAACCAGAGCCCGAGGAAAACAACCAGGGCCTGAGGAACCAAGCCACAGCCCGAGGAACAAAACCACCCCTCGAGGTAAAGAAACAGGGTCCGAGGAAGAAAACCAGAGCCCCAGGAATAAAACCAGAGCTCGAGGAACAAAACCAGAACCCGAGGAACAAAACAAGAGTTCGAGGAAGAAAACGAGAGCCCGAGGAACAAAACTAGTGCCAAAGGAAGAAAACCAGAGCTCAAGGAACAAAACCAGAGCCCAAGGACAAAAAGGAAGGCCTGAAGAACAAAACGAGGGCCACAGGAAGAAAACCAGAGCCCATGGAATAAAACCAGGGCCCGAGGAACCGAACCAGAAACCGAGGAACAAGTCCAGAGCCCGAGGAACAAAACTAGCCCTCGAGGAACAAAACCAGAGCCCGAGGAACAAAACCAGAGCCCGAGGAAAACAACCAGGGCCTGAGGAACCAAGCCAGAGCCCGAGGAACAAAACCACCCCTCGAGGTAAAGAAACAGAGCCCGAGGAACACAACCAGAGCCCGAGGAACACAACCAGAGCCCGAGGAACACAACCAGAGCCCGAGGAACAAAACTAGGGCCCGAAGAAGAAAAGGAGAGCTCAAGGAAGAAATCCAGAGCCCGAGCAACAAAACCAGAGCCTGAGGAAGAAAACCAGAGCCCGAGGAAGAAAACCAGACCCCAAGGAACAAAACCAGAGCCCGAGGAAGAAAACAAGCCCTCGATGAACGAAACCAGAGCCCGAGGAACAGAACCAGAGCCCGAGGAAAACAACCAGGGCCTGAGGAACCAAGCCAGAGCCCGAGGAACAAAACCACCCCTCGAGGTAAAGAAACAGGGTCCGAGGAAGAAAACCAGAGCCCGAGGAATAAAACCAGAGCCTGAGGAACAAAACCAGAACCCGAGGAACAAAACGAGAGTTCGAGGAAGAAAACGAGAGCCCGAGGAACAAAACCAGTGCCAAAGGAAGAAAACCAGAGCTCAAGGAACAAAACCAGAGCCCAAGGACAAAAAGGAAGGCCTGAAGAACAAAACGAGGGTCATAGGAAGAAAACCAGAGCCCATGGAATAAAACCAGGGGCCGAGGAACCGAACCAGAAACCGAGGAACAAGTCCAGAGCCCGAGGAACAAAACTAGCCCTCGAGGAACAAAACCAGAGCCCGAGGAACAAAACCAGAGCCCGAGGAAAACAACCAGGGCCTGAGGAACCAAGCCAGAGCCCGAGGAACAAAACCACCCCTCGAGGTAAAGAAACAGAGCCCGAGGAACACAACCAGAGCCCGAGGAACACAACCAGAGCCCGAGGAACACAACCAGAGCCCGAGGAACAAAACTAGGGCCCGAAGAAGAAAAGGAGAGCTCAAGGAAGAAATCCAGAGCCCGAGCAACAAAACCAGAGCCTGAGGAAGAAAACCAGAGCCCGAGGAAGAAAACCAGACCCCAAGGAAGAAAACCAGAGCCCAAGGAAGAAAACCAGACCTCAAGGAACAAAACCAGAATCCGAGGAACAAAACGAGAGTTCGAGGAAGAAAACGAGAGCCCGAGGAACAAAACCAGTGCCAAAGGAAGAAAACCAGAGACCGAGGAAGAAAACCAGAGCCCGAGGAACAAAAGTAGAGCTCTTGGAACAAAACCAGGTGCCGAGGAAGAAAAGGAGAGCCTGAGGAACAAAACCAGGGCCTGAGGAACCAAGCCAGAGCCCGAGGAACAAAACCACCCCTCGAGGTAAAGAAACAGGGTCCGAGGAAGAAAACCAGAGCCCGAGGAAGAAAACCAGAGCCTGAGGAACAAAACCAGAGCCCGAGGAAGAAAACCAGACCTCGATGAACAAAACCAGAGCCCGAGGAACAGAACCAGAGCCCGAGGAAAACAACCAGGGCCTGAGGAACCAAGCCACAGCCCAAGGAACAAAACCACCCCTCGAGGTAAAGAAACAGGGTCCGAGGAAGAAAACCAGAGCCCGAGGAACAAAACCACCCCTCGAGGTAAAGAAACAGGGTCCGAGGAAGAAAACCAGAGCCCGAGGAATAAAACCAGAGCTCGAGGAACAAAACCAGAACCCGAGGAACAAAACGAGAGTTCGAGGAAGAAAACGAGAGCCCGAGGAACAAAACCAGTGCCAAAGGAAGAAAACCAGAGCCCGAGGAAGAAAACCAGAGCCCGAGGAAGAAAACTAGAGCTCTTGGAACAAAACCAGGTGCCGAGGAAGAAAAGGAGAGCCCGAGGAACAAAAACAGAGCCCGAGGAACAAAACCAAAGCCCGAAGAACAATATCAGAGCCCAAGGAACAAAAGGAAACCCCAAGGAAGAAAACCAGGGCCTGAGGAACAAAACTAGAGCTCGAGGAACAAACCCGGAGCCCGAGGAACACAACCAGAGCCCGAGGAACACAACCAGAGCCCGAGGAACAAAAACAGAGCCCGAGGAACAAAACTAGGGCCAGAAGAAGAAAAGGAGAGCTCGAGGAAGAAATCCAGAGCCCGAGCAACAAAACCAGAGCCTGAGGAAGAAAACCAGAGCCCGAGGAAGAAAACCAGAGCCCGAGGAAGAAAACCAGAGCCCGAGGAAGAAAACCAGACCTCAAGGAACAAAATCAGAACCCGAGGAACAAAACGAGAGTCCGAGGAAGAAAACGAGAGCCCAAGGAACATAACCAGTGCCCAAGGAATAAAACCAGAGCTCGAGAAAAAAAAACAGAGCCCAAGGACAAAAAGGAAGGCCTGAAGAACAAAACGAGGGCCATAGGAAGAAAACCAGAGCCCATGGAATAAAACCAGGGCCCGAGGAACCGAACCAGAAACCGAGGAACAAATCCAGAGCCCGAGGAACAAAACTAGCCCTCGAGGAACAAAACCAGAGCCCGAGGAACAAAACCAGAGCCCGAGGAAAACAACCAGGGCCTGAGGAACCAAGCCAGAGCCCGAGGAACAAAACCACCCCTCGAGGTAAAGAAACAGGGTCCGAGGAAGAAAACCAGAGCCCGAGGAACAAAACCAGAGCCTGAGGAAGAAAACCAGAGCCCGAGGAAGAAAACCAGACCTCGATGAACAAAACCAGAGCCCGAGGAACAGAACCAGAGCCCGAGGAACACAACCAGAGCCCGAGGAAGAAAACCAGACCTCGATGAACAAAACCAGAGCCCGAGGAATAAAACCAGAGCTCAAGGAACAAAACCAGAACCCGAGGAACAAAACGAGAGTTCGAGGAAGAAAACGAGAACCCGAGGAACAAAACCAGTGCCAAAGGAAGAAAACCAGAGCCCGAGGAAGAAAACCAGAGCCCGAGGAAGAAAACTAGAGCTCGTGGAACAAAACCAGGTGCCGAGGAAGAAAAGGAGAGCCCGAGGAACAAAAACAGAGCCCGAGGAACAAAACCAAAGCCCGAAGAACAATATCAGAGCCCAAGGAACAAAAGGAAACCCCGAGGAAGAAAACCAGGGCCTGAGGAACAAAACCAGAGCTCGAGGAACAAACCCGGAGCCCGAGGAACACAACCAGAGCCCGAGGAACACAACCAGAGCCCGAGGAACAAAAACAGAGCCCGAGGAACAAAACTAGGGCCCGAAGAAGAAAAGGAGAGCTCGAGGAAGAAATCCAGAGCCCGAGCAACAAAACCAGAGCCTGAGGAAGAAAACCAGAGCCCGAGGAAGAAAACCAGAGCCCGAGGAAGAAAACCAGAGCCCAAGGAAGAAAACCAGAGCCCGAGGAAGAAAACTAGAGCTCTTGGAACAAAACCAGGTGCCGAGGAAGAAAAGGATAGCCCGAGGAACAAAACCAGTGCCAAAGGAAGAAAACCAGAGCCCGAGGAAGAAAACCAGAGCCCAAGGAAGAAAACTAGAGCTCTTGGAACAAAACCAGATGCCGAGGAAGAAAAGGAGAGCCCGAGGAACAAAAACAGAGCCCGAGGAACAAAAACAGAGCCCGAGGAACAAAACTAGGGTCCGAAGAAGAAAAGGAGAGCTCGAGGAAGAAATCCAGAGCCTGAGCAACAAAACCAGAGCCTGAGGAAGAAAACCAGAGCCCGAGGAAGAAAACCAGAGCCCGAGGAAGAAAACCAGACCTCAAGGAACAAAAGCAGAACCCGAGGAAGAAAACGAGAGTCTGAGGAAGAAAACGAGAGCCCGAGGAACATAACCAGTGCCCAAGGAATAAAACCAGAGCTCGAGGAACAAAACCAGAGCCCAAGGACAAAAAGGAAGGCCTGAAGAACAAAACGAGGGCCATAGGAAGAAAACCAGAGCCCCTGGAATAAAACCAGGGCCCGAGGAACCGAACCAGAAACCGAGGAACAAATCCAGAGCCCGAGGAACAAAACTAGCCCTCGAGGAAGAAAACCAGAGCCCGAGGAACAAAACCAGAGCCCAAGGAAAAAAACCAGGGCCTGAGGAACCAAGCCAGAGCCCGAGGAACAAAACCAGACCTCCATGAACAAAACCAGAGCCTGAGGAAGAAAACAAGAGCCCGAGGAACAAAAATAGGGCCCGAGGAACAAAACCAAAGCCCGAAGAACAATATCAGAGCCCAAGGAACAAAAGGAAACCCCGAGGAAGAAAACCAGGGCCTGAGGAACAAAACTAGAGCTCGAGGAACAAACCCGGAGCCCGAGGAACACAACCAGGGCCGGAGGAACACAACCAGAGCCCGAGGATCAAAAACAGAGCCCGAGGAACAAAACTAGGGTCCGAAGAAGAAAAGGAGAGCTCGAGGAAGAAATCCAGAGCCCGAGCAACAAAACCAGAGCCTGAGGAAGAAAACCAGAGCCCGAGGAAGAAAACCAGAGCCCGAGGAAGAAAACCAGACCTCAAGGAACAAAACCAGAACCCGAGGAACAAAACGTGAGTCCGAGGAAGAAAGCGAGAGCCCGACAAACATAACCAGTGCCCAAGGAATAAAACCAGAGCTCGAGGACAAAAAGGAAGGCCTGAAAAACAAAACGAGGGCCATAGGAAGAAAACCAGAGCCCGTGGAATAAAACCAGGGCCCGAGGAACCGAACCAGAAACCGAGGAACACATCCAGAGCCCGAGGAACAAAACTAGCCCTCGAGGAACAAAACCAGAGCCCGAGGAACAAAACCAGAGCCCGAGGAAAACAACCAGGGCCTGAGGAACCAAGCCAGAGCCCGAGGAACAAAACCACCCCTCGAAGTAAAGAAGCAGGGTCCGGGGAAGAAAACCAGAGCCGAAGGAACAAAACCAGAGATTGAGGAACAAAACCAGAGCCAGAGGAAGAAAACCAGACCTCGATGAAAAAAACCAGAGCCCGAGGAACAGAAACAGAGCCCGATGAACAAAACCAGATCCCGAGGAATAAAACCAGAGCTCAAGGAACAAAACCAGAACCCGAGGAACAAAACGAGAGTTCGAGGAAGAAAACGAGAGCCCGAGGAACAAAACCAGTGCCAAAGGAAGAAAACCAGAGCCCGAGGAAGAAAACCAGAGCCCGAGGAAGAAAACTAGAGCTCTTGGAACAAAACCAGGTGCCGAGGAAGAAAAGGAGAGCCCGAGGAACAAAAACAGAGCCCGAGGAACAAAACCAAAGCCCGAAGAACAATATCAGAGCCCAAGGAACAAAAGGAAACCCCGAGGAAGAAAACCAGGGCCTGAGGAACAAAAGTAGAGCTCGAGGAACAAACCCGGAGCCCAAGGAACACAACCAGAGCCCGAGGAACAAAAACAGAGCCCGAGGAACAAAACTAGGGCCTGAAGAAGAAAAGGAGAGCTCGAGGAAGAAATCCAGAGCCTGAGGAAGAAAACCAGAGCCCGAGGAAGAAAACCAGAGCCCGAGGAAGAAAACCAGAGCCCAAGGAAGAAAACCAGAGCTCAAGGAACAAAACCAGAACCCGAGGAACAAAACGAGAGTCCAAGGAAGAAAACGAGAGCCCGAGGAACGAAACCAGAGCCCGAGGAAGAAAACTAGAGCTCTTGGGAAAAAACCAGATGCCAAGGAAGAAAAGGAGAGCCCGAGGAACAAAAACAGAGCCCGAGGAACAAAACTAGGGCCAGAAGAAGAAAAGGAGAGCTCGAGGAAGAAATCCAGAGCCCGAGCAACAAAACCAGAGCCTGAGGAAGAAAACCAGTACCCGAGGAAGAAAACCAGAGCCCGAGGAAGAAAACTAGAGCTCTTGGAACAAAACCAGATGCCAAGGAAGAAAAGGAGAGCCCGAGGAACAAAAACAGAGCCCGAGGAACAAAACCAAAGGCCGAAGAACAATATCAGAGCCCAAGGAACAAAAGGAAACCCCAAGGAAGAAAACCAGGGCCTGAGGAACAAAACCAGAGCTCGAGGAACAATCCTGGATCCCGAGGAACACAACCAGAGCCCGAGGAACAAAAACAGAGCACGAGGAACAAAACTAGGGCCCGAAGAAGAAAAGGAGAGCTCGAGGAAGAAATCCAGAGCCCGAGCAACAAAACCAGAGCCTGAGGAAGAAAACCAGAGCCTGAGGAAGAAAACCAGAGCCCGAGGAAGAAAACCAGACCCCAAGGAACAAAACCAGAACCCGAGGAACAAAACGAGAGTCCGAGGAAGAAAACGAGAGCCCGAGGAACATAACCAGTGCCCAAGGAATAAAACCAGAGCTCGAGGAACAAAACCAGAGCCCAAGGACAAAAAGGAAGGCCTGAAGAACAAAACGAGGGCCATAGGAAGAAAACCAGAGCCCATGGAATAAAACCAGGGCCCGAGGAACCGAACCAGAAACCGAGGAACAAATCCAGAGCCCGAGGAACAAAACTAGCCCTCGAGGAACAAAACCAGAGCCCGAGGAACAAAACCAGAGCCCGAGGAAAACAACCAGGGCCTGAGGAACCAAGCCAGAGCCCGAGGAACAAAACCACCCCTCGAGGTAAAGAAACAGGGTCCGAGGAAGAAAACCAGAGCCCGAGGAACAAAACCAGAGCCTGAGGAAGAAAACCAGAGCCCGAGGAAGAAAACCAGACCTCGATGAACAAAACCAGAGCCCGAGGAATAAAACCAGAGCTCAAGGAACAAAACCAGAACCCGAGGAACAAAACGAGAGTTCGAGGAAGAAAACGAGAGCCCGAGGAACAAAACCAGTGCCAAAGGAAGAAAACCAGAGCCCGAGGAAGAAAACCAGAGCCCGAGGAAGAAAACTAGGGCCCGAAGAAGAAAAGGAGAGCTCGAGGAAGAAATCCAGAGCCCGAGCAACAAAACCAGAGCCTAAGGGAGAAAACCAGAGCCCGAGGAAGAAAACCAGAGCCCGAGGAAGAAAACTAGAGCTCTTGGAACAAAACCAGATGCCAAGGAAGAAAAGGAGAGCCCGAGGAACAAAAACAGAGCCCGAGGAACAAAACCAAAGCCCGAAGAACAATATCAGAGCCCAAGGAACAAAAGGAAACCCCGAGGAAGAAAACCAGGCCCTGAGGAACAAAACTAGAACTCGAGGAACAAACCCGGAGCCCGAGGAACACAACCAGGGCCCGAGGAACACAACCAGAGTCCGAGGAACAAAAACAGAGCCCGAGGAACAAAACTAGGGCCCGAAGAAGAAAAGGAGTGCTCGAGGAAGAAATCCAGAGCCCGAGCAACAAAACCAGAGCCTGAGGAAGAAAACCAGAGCCCGAGGAAGAAAACCAGAGCCCGAGGAAGAAAACCAGACCCCAATGAAGAAAACCAGAGCTCAAGGAACAAAACCAGAACCCGAGGAACAAAACGAGAGTTCGAGGAAGAAAACGAGAGCCCGAGGAACAAAACCAGTGCCAAAGGAAGAAAACCAGAGCCCGAGGAAGAAAACCAGAGCCCGAGGAAGAAAACTAGCGCTCGTGGAACAAAACCAGGTGCCGAGGAAGAAAAGGAGAGCCCGAGGAACAAAAACAGAGCCCGAGGAACAAAACCAAAGCCCGAAGAACAATATCAGAGCCCAAGGAACAAAAGGAAACCCCGAGGAAGAAAACCAGGGCCTGAGGAACAAATCTAGAGCTCGAGGAACAAACCCGGAGCCCGAGGAACACAACCAGAGCCCGAGGAACACAACCAGAGCCCGAGGAACAAAACTAGGGCCTGAAGAAGAAAAGGAGAGCTCGAGGAAGAAATTCAGAGCCTGAGGAAGAAAACCAGAGCCTGAGGAAGAAAACCAGAGCCCGAGGAAGAAAACCAGAGCCCGAGGAAGAAAACCAGAGCCCAAGGAAGAAAACCAGAGCTCAAGGAACAAAACCAGAACCCGAGGAACAAAACGAGAGTCCAAGGAAGAAAACGAGAGCCCGAGGAAAAA
The DNA here is from genome assembly GCF_964195595.1 of Calonectris borealis. Classification (NCBI taxonomy): domain Eukaryota; kingdom Metazoa; phylum Chordata; class Aves; order Procellariiformes; family Procellariidae; genus Calonectris; species Calonectris borealis. The sequence goes on along the minus strand of NW_027441452.1, from coordinate 682,667 downwards.
AACCAGTGCCAAAGGAAGAAAACCAGAGCCCGAGGAAGAAAACCAGAGCCCGAGGAAGAAAACCAGAGCCCGAGGAACAAAACTAGAGCTCTTGGAAAAAAAACAGGTGCCGAGGAAGAAAAGGAGAGCCCGAGGAACAAAAACAGAGCCCGAGGAACAAAACCAAAGCCCGAAGAACAATATCAGAGCCCAAGGAACAATAGGAAAATCCGAGGAAGAAAACCAGGGCCTAAGGAACAAAACTAGAGCTCGAGGAACAAACCCCGAGCCCGAGGAACACAACCAGAGCCCGAGCAACAAAACCAGAGCCCGAGGAACAAAACCAGAGCCCGAGGAAGAAAACTAGGGCCCGAAGAAGAAAAGGAGAGCTCGAGGAAGAAATCCAGAGCCCGAGTAACAAAACCAGAGCCTAAGGGAGAAAACCAGAGCCCGAGGAAGAAAACCAGAGCCCGAGGAAGAAAACCAGACCTCGATGAACAAAACCAGAGCCCGAGGAACAGAACCAGAGCCCAAGGAACACAAGCAGAGCCCGAGGAAGAAAACTAGAGCTCTTGGAACAAAACCAGATGCCAAGGAAGAAAAGGAGAGCCCGAGGAAAAAAAACAGAGCCCGAGGAACAAAACTAGGGCCCGAAGAAGAAAAGGAGAGCTCGAGGAAGAAATCCAGAGCCCGAGCAACAAAACCAGAGCCTGAGGAAGAAAACCAGAGCCCGAGGAAGAAAACCAGAGCCCGAGGAAGAAAACTAGAGCTCTTGGAACAAAACCAGATGCCAAGGAAGAAAAGGAGAGCCCGAGGAACAAAAACAGAGCCCGAGGAACAAAACCAAAGGCCGAAGAACAATATCAGAGCCCAAGGAACAAAAGGAAACCCCAAGGAAGAAAACCAGGGCCTGAGGAACAAAACCAGAGCTCGAGGAACAATCCTGGATCCCGAGGAACACAACCAGAGCCCGAGGAACAAAAACAGAGCCCGAGGAACAAAACTAGGGCCCGAAGAAGAAAAGGAGAGCTCGAGGAAGAAATCCAGAGCCCGAGCAACAAAACCAGAGCCTGAGGAAGAAAACCAGAGCCTGAGGAAGAAAACCAGAGCCCGAGGAAGAAAACCAGACCCCAAGGAACAAAACCAGAACCCGAGGAACAAAACGAGAGTCCGAGGAAGAAAACGAGAGCCCGAGGAACATAACCAGTGCCCAAGGAATAAAACCAGAGCTCGAGGAACAAAACCAGAGCCCAAGGACAAAAAGGAAGGCCTGAAGAACAAAACGAGGGCCATAGGAAGAAAACCAGAGCCCATGGAATAAAACCAGGGCCCGAGGAACCGAACCAGAAACCGAGGAACAAATCCAGAGCCCGAGGAACAAAACTAGCCCTCGAGGAACAAAACCAGAGCCCGAGGAACAAAACCAGAGCCCGAGGAAAACAACCAGGGCCTGAGGAACCAAGCCAGAGCCCGAGGAACAAAACCACCCCTCGAGGTAAAGAAACAGGGTCCGAGGAAGAAAACCAGAGCCCGAGGAACAAAACCAGAGCCTGAGGAAGAAAACCAGAGCCCGAGGAAGAAAACCAGACCTCGATGAACAAAACCAGAGCCCGAGGAATAAAACCAGAGCTCAAGGAACAAAACCAGAACCCGAGGAACAAAACGAGAGTTCGAGGAAGAAAACGAGAGCCCGAGGAACAAAACCAGTGCCAAAGGAAGAAAACCAGAGCCCGAGGAAGAAAACCAGAGCCCGAGGAAGAAAACTAGAGCTCGTGGAACAAAACCAGGTGCCGAGGAAGAAAAGGAGAGCCCGAGGAACAAAAACAGAGCCCGAGGAACAAAACCAAAGCCCGAAGAACAATATCAGAGCCCAAGGAACAAAAGGAAACCCCGAGGAAGAAAACCAGGGCCTGAGGAACAAATCTAGAGCTCGAGGAACAAACCCGGAGCCCGAGGAACACAACCAGAGCCCGAGGAACACAACCAGAGCCCGAGGAACAAAAACAGAGCCCGAGGAACAAAACTAGGGCCTGAAGAAGAAAAGGAGAGCTCGAGGAAGAAATCCAGAGCCTGAGGAAGAAAACCAGAGCCTGAGGAAGAAAACCAGAGCCCGAGGAACAAAACCAGAGCCCGAGGAAGAAAACCAGTGCCAAAGGAAGAAAACCAGAGCCCGAGGAAGAAAACCAGAGCCCGAGGAAGAAAACCAGAGCCCGAGGAACAAAACTAGAGCTCTTGGAAAAAAAACAGGTGCCGAGGAAGAAAAGGAGAACCCGAGGAACAAAACCAGAGCCCGAGGAACAAAACCAAAGCCCGAAGAACAATATCAGAGCCCAAGGAACAATAGGAAACTCCGAGGAAGAAAACCAGGGCCTAAGGAACAAAACTAGAGCTCGAGGAACAAACCCGGAGCCCGAGGAACACAACCAGAGCCCGAGGAAAACAACCAGAGCCCGAGGAACAAAAACAGAGCCCGAGGAACAAAACTAGGGCCCGAAGAAGAAAAGGAGAGCTCGAGGAAGAAATCCAGAGCCCGAGCAACAAAACCAGAGCCTAAGGGAGAAAACCAGAGCCCGAGGAAGAAAACCAGAGCCCGAGGAAGAAAACCAGACCTCGATGAACAAAACCAGAGCCCGAGGAACAGAACCAGAGCCCAAGGAACACAACCAGAGCCCGAGGAAGAAAACTAGAGCTCTTGGAACAAAACCAGATGCCAAGGAAGAAAAGGAGAGCCCGAGGAACAAAAACAGAGCCCGAGGAACAAAACTAGGGCCCGAAGAAGAAAAGGAGAGCTCGAGGAAGAAAACGAGAGCCCGAGGAACAAAACCAGAGCCTGAGGAAGAAAACCAGAGCCCGAGGAAGAAAACCAGAGCCCGAGGAAGAAAACTAGAGCTCTTTGAACAAAACCAGATGCCAAGGAAGAAAAGGAGAGCCCGAGGAACAAAAACAGAGCCCGAGGAACAAAACCAAAGCCCGAAGAACAATATCAGAGCCCAAGGAACAAAAGGAAACCCCGAGGAAGAAAACCAGGGCCTGAGGAACAAATCTAGAGCTCGAGGAACAAACCCGGAGCCCGAGGAACACAACCAGAGCCCGAGGAACACAACCAGAGCCCGAGGAACAAAACTAGGGCCTGAAGAAGAAAAGGAGAGCTCGAGGAAGAAATTCAGAGCCTGAGGAAGAAAACCAGAGCCTGAGGAAGAAAACCAGAGCCCGAGGAAGAAAACCAGAGCCCGAGGAAGAAAACCAGAGCCTGAGGAAGAAAACCAGAGCCCGAGGAAGAAAACCAGAGCCCGAGGAAGAAAACCAGAGCTCAAGGAACAAAACCAGAACCCGAGGAACAAAACGAGAGTCCAAGGAAGAAAACGAGAGCCCGAGGAAAAAAACCAGTGCCAAAGGAAGAAAACCAGAGCCCGAGGAAGAAAACCAGAGCCCGAGGAAGAAAACCAGAGACCGAGGAACAAAACTAGAGCTCTTGGAAAAAAACCAGGTGCCGAGGAAGAAATAGAGAGCCCGAGGAACAAAAACAGAGCCCGAGGAACAAAACCAAAGCCCGAAGAACAATATCAGAGCCCAAGGAACAATAGGAAAATCCGAGGAAGAAAACCAGGGCCTAAGGAACAAAACTAGAGCTCGAGGAACAAACCCGGAGCCCGAGGAACACAACCAGAGCCCGAGGAAAACAACCAGAGCCCGAGGAACAAAAACAGAGCCCGAGGAACAAAACTAGGGCCCGAAGAAGAAAAGGAGAGCTCGAGGAAGAAATCCAGAGCCCGAGCAACAAAACCAGAGCCTAAGGGAGAAAACCAGAGCCCGAGGAAGAAAACCAGAGCCCGAGGAAGAAAACCAGACCTCGATGAACAAAACCAGATCCCGAGGAACAGAACCAGAGCCCAAGGAACACAACCAGAGCCCGAGGAAGAAAACTAGAGCTCTTGGAACAAAACCAGATGCCAAGGAAGAAAAGGAGAGCCCGAGGAACAAAAACAGAGCCCGAGGAACAAAACCAAAGCCCGAAGAACAATATCAGAGCCCAAGGAACAAAAGGAAACCCCGAGGAAGAAAACCAGGCCCTGAGGAACAAAACTAGAGCTCGAGGAACAAACCCGGAGCCCGAGGAACACAACCAGGGCCCGAGGAACACAACCAGAGTCCGAGGAACAAAAACAGAGCCCGAGGAACAAAACTAGGGCCCGAAGAAGAAAAGGAGAGCTCGAGGAAGAAATCCAGAGCCCGAGCAAAAAAACCAGAGCCTGAGGAAGAAAACCAGAGCCCGAGGAAGAAAACCAGAGCCCGAGGAAGAAAACCAGACCCCAATGAAGAAAACCAGAGCTCAAGGAACAAAACCAGAACCCGAGGAACAAAACGAGAGTTCGAGGAAGAAAACGAGAGCCCGAGGAACAAAACCAGTGCCAAAGGAAGAAAACCAGAGCCCGAGGAAGAAAACGAGAGCCCGAGTAAGAAAACTAGAGCTCTTGGAACAAAACCAGATGCGAAGGAAGAAAAGGAGAGCCCGAGGAACAAAAACAGAGCCCGAGGAACAAAACCAAAGCCCAAAGAACAATATCAGAGCCCAAGGAACAAAAGGAAACCCCAAGGAAGAAAACCAGGGCTTGAGGAACATAACTAGAACTCGAGGAACAAACCCGGAGCCCGAGGAACACAACCAGAGGCCGAGGAACACAACCAGAGCCCGAGGAAGAAAAGGAGAGCCCGAGGAACAAAACTAGGGCCCGAAGAAGAAAAGGAGAGCTCGAGGAAGAAATCCAGAGCCCGAGCAACAAAACCAGAGCCTGAGGAAGAAAACCAGAGCCCGAGGAAGAAAACCAGAGCCCGAGGAACAAAACCAGAGCCTGAGGAACAAAACCAGAGCCTGAGGAAGAAAACAAGCCCTCGATGAACAAAACCAGAGCCTGAGGAACAGAACCAGAGCCCGAGGAACACAACCAGAGCCCGAGGAAGAAAACCAGACCTCGATGAACAAAACCAGAGCCCGAGGAATAAAACCAGAGCTCAAGGAACAAAACCAGAACCCGAGGAACAAAACGAGAGTTCGAGGAAGAAAACGAGAGCCCGAGGAACAAAACCAGTGCCAAAGGAAGAAAACCAGAGTCCGAGGAAGAAAACCGCCCCTCGAGGTAAAGAAACAGGGTCCGAGGAAGAAAACCAGAGCCCGAGGAATAAAACCAGAGCTCGAGGAACAAAACCAGAACCCGAGGAACAAAACGAGAGTTCGAGGAAGAAAACGAGAGCCCGAGGAACAAAACCAGTGCCAAAGGAAGAAAACCAGAGCCCGAGGAAGAAAACCAGAGCCCGAGGAAGAAAACCAGAGCCCGAGGAAGAAAACCAGACCCCAAGGAAGAAAACCAGACCTCAAGGAACAAAACCAGAACCCGCGGAACAAAACGAGAGTCCGAGGAAGAAAACGAGAGCCCGAGGAACATAACCAGTGCCCAAGGAATAAAACCAGAGCTCAAGGAACAAAACCAGAGCCCAAGGACAAAAAGGAAGGCCTGAAGAACAAAACGAGGGCCATAGGAAGAAAACCAGAGCCCATGGAATAAAACCAGGGCCCGAGGAACCGAACCAGAAACCGAGGAACAAGTCCAGAGCCCGAGGAACAAAACTAGCCCTCGAGGAACAAAACCAGAGCCCGAGGAACAAAACCAGAGCCCGAGGAAAACAACCAGGGCCTGAGGAACCAAGCCAGAGCCCGAGGAACAAAACCACCCCTCGAGGTAAAGAAACAGGGTCCGAGGAAGAAAACCAGAGCCCGAGGAACAGAACCAGAGCCCGAGGAACACAACCAGAGCCCGAGGAAGAAAACCAGACCTCGATGAACAAAACCAGAGCCCGAGGAATAAAACCAGAGCTCAAGGAACAAAACCAGAACCCGAGGAACAATACCAGTGCCAAAGGAATAAAACCAGAGCCCGAGGAAGAAAACCAGAACCCGAGGAAGAAAACTAGAGCTCTTGGAACAAAACCAGATGCCAAGGAAGAAAAGGAGAGCCCGAGGAACGAAAACAGAGCCCGAGGAACAAAACTAGGGCCCGAAGAAGAAAAGGAGAGCTCGAGGAAGAAATCCAGAGCCCGAGCAACAAAACCAGAGCCTGAGGAAGAAAACCAGCACCCGAGGAAGGAAACCAGAGCCCGAGGAAGAAAAACAGATCTCGATGAACAAAACCAGAAACCGAGGAACAGAACCAGAGCCCAAGGAACACAACCAGAGCCCGAGGAAGAAAACTAGAGCTCTTGGAAAAAAACCAGATGCCAAGGAAGAAAAGGAGAGCCCGAGGAACAAAAACAGAGCCCGAGGAACAAAACTAGGGCCCGAAGAAGAAAAGGAGAGCTCGAGGAAGAAATCCAGAGCCCGAGCAACAAAACCAGAGCCTGAGGAAGAAAACCAGAGCCCGAGGAAGAAAACCAGAGCCCGAGGAAGAAAACTAGAGCTCTTGGAACAAAACCAGATGCCAAGGAAGAAAAGGAGAGCCCGAGGAACAAAAACAGAGCCCGAGGAACAAAACCAAAGGCCGAAGAACAATATCAGAGCCCAAGGAACAAAAGGAAACCCCAAGGAAGAAAACCAGGGCCTGAGGAACAAAACTAGAGCTCGAGGAACAAACCTGGAGCCCGAGGAACACAACCAAGGCCCGAGGAACACAACCAGAGCCCGAGGAACAAAAACAGAGCCCGAGGAACAAAACTAGGGTCCGAAGAAGAAAAGGAGAGCTCGAGGAAGAAATCCAGAGCCCGAGCAACAAAACCAGAGCCTGAGGAAGAAAACCAGAGCCCGAGGAAGAAAACCAGAGCCCGAGGAAGAAAACCAGACCCCAAGGAAGAAAACCAGAACCCGAGGAACAAAACGAGAGCCCGAGGAAGAAAACGAGAGCCCGAGGAACATAACCAGTGCCCAAGGAATAAAACCAGAGCTCGAGGAACAAAACCAGAGCCCAAGGACAAAAAGGAAGGCCTGAAGAACAAAACGAGGGCCATAGGAAGAAAACCAGAGCCCATGGAATAAAACCAGGGCCCGAGGAACCGAACCAGAAACCGAGGAACAAATCCAGAGCCCGAGGAACAAAACTAGCCCTCGAGGAACAAAACCAGAGCCCGAGGAACAAAACCAGAGCCCGAGGAAAACAACCAGGGCCTGAGGAACCAAGCCAGAGCCCGAGGAACAAAACCACCCCTCGAGGTAAAGAAACAGGGTCCGAGGAAGAAAACCAGAGCCCGAGGAACAAAACCAGAGCCTGAGGAAGAAAACCAGAGCCCGAGGAAGAAAACCAGACCTCGATGAACAAAACCAGAGCCCGAGGAACAGAACCAGAGCCCGAGGAACACAACCAGAGCCCGAGGAAGAAAACCAGACCTCGATGAACAAAACCAGAGCCCGAGGAATAAAACCAGAGCTCAAGGAACAAAACCAGAACCCGAGGAACAAAACGAGAGTTCGAGGAAGAAAACGAGAGCCCGAGGAACAAAACCAGTGCCAAAGGAAGAAAACCAGAGCCCGAGGAAGAAATCCAGAGCCTGAGGAAGAAAACCAGAGCCTGAGGAAGAAAACCAGAGCCCGAGGAAGAAAACCAGAACTCAAGGAACAAAACCAGAACCCGAGGAACAAAACGAGAGTCCAAGGAAGAAAACGAGAGCCCGAGGAAAAAAACCAGTGCCAAAGGAAGAAAACCAGAGCCTGAGGAAGAAAACCAGAGCCCGAGGAAGAAAACCAGAGCCCGAGGAACAAAACTAGAGCTCTTGGAACAAAACCAGGTGCCGAGGAAGAAAAGGAGAGCCCGAGGAACAAAAACAGAGCCCGAGGAACAAAACCAAAGCCCGAAGAACAATATCAGAGCCCAAGGAACAATAGGAAACTCCGAGGAAGAAAACCAGGGCCTAAGGAACAAAACTAGAGCTCGAGGAACAAACCCGGAGCCCGAGGAACACAACCAGAGCCCGAGGAACACAACCAGAGCCCGAGGAACAAAAACAGAGCCTGAGGAACAAAACTAGGGCCCGAAGAAGAAAAGGAGAGCTCGAGGAAGAAATCCAGAGCCCGAGCAACAAAACCAGAGCCTGAGGAAGAAAACCAGAGCCCGAGGAAGAAAACCAGAGCCCGAGGAAGAAAACCAGACCTCGATGAACAAAACCAGAACCCGAGGAACAGAACCAGAGCCCAAGGAACACAACGAGAGCCCGAGGAAGAAAACTAGAGCTCTTGGAACAAAACCAGATGCCAAGGAAGAAAAGGAGAGCCCGAGGAACAAAAACAGAGCCCGAGGAACAAAACAAGGGCCCGAAGAAGAAAAGGAGAGCTCGAGGAAGAAATCCAGAGCCCGAGCAAGAAAACCAGAGCCTGAGGAAGAAAACCAGAGCCCGAGGAAGAAAACCAGAGCCCGAGGAAGAAAACTAGAGCTCTTGGAACAAAACCAATTGCCAAGGAAGAAAAGGAGAGCCCTAGGAACAAAAACAGAGCCCGAGGAACAAAACCAAAGCCTGAAGAACAATATCAGAGCCCAAGGAACAAAAGGAAACCCCGAGGAAGAAAACCAGGGCCTGAGGAACAAAACTAGAGCCCAAGGAAGAAAACCAGAACTCAAGGAAGAAAACCAGAATCCGAGGAACAAAACGAGAGTCCAAGGAAGAAAACGAGAGCCCGAAGAACAAAACCAGTGCCAAAGGAAGAAAACCAGAGCCCGAGGAAGAAAACGAGAGCCCGAGGAAGGAAACTAGAGCTCTTGGAACAAAACCAGATGCCAAGGAAGATAAGGAGAGCCCGAGGAACAAAAACAGAGCCCGAGGAACAAAACCAAAGCCCGAAGAACAATATCAGAGCCCAAGGAACAAAAGGAAACCCCAAGGAAGAAAACCAGTGCTTGAGGAACATAACTAGAGCTCGAGGAAAAAACCCGGAGCCCGAGGAACACAACCAGAGGCCGAGGAACACAACCAGAGCCCAAGGAACAAAAACAGAGCCCGAGGAACAAAACTAGGGCCCGAAGAAGAAAAGGAGAGCTCGAGGAAGAAATCCAGAGCCCGAGCAACAAAACCAGAGCCTGAGGAAGAAAACCAGCACCCGAGGAAGGAAACCAGAGCCCGAGGAAGAAAACCAGATCTCGATGAACAAAACCAGAACCCGAGGAACAGAACCAGAGCCCAAGGAACACAACCAGAGCCCGAGGAAGAAAACTAGAGCTCTTGGGAAAAAAACAGATGCCAAGGAAGAAAAGGAGAGCCCGAGGAACAAAAACAGAGCCCGAGGAACAAAACTAGGGCCCGAAGAAGAAAAGGAGAGCTCGAGGAAGAAATCCAGAGCCCGAGCAAGAAAACCAGAGCCTGAGGAAGAAAACCAGAGCCCGAGGAAGAAAACCAGAGCCCGAGGAACAAAACCAGAGCCTGAGGAACAAAACCAGAGCCTGAGGAAGAAAACAAGCCCTCGATGAACAAAACCAGAGCCTGAGGAACAGAACCAGAGCCCGAGGAACACAACCAGAGCCCGAGGAAGAAAACCAGACCTCGATGAACAAAACCAGAGCCCGAGGAATAAAACCAGAGCTCAAGGAACAAAACCAGAACCCGAGGAACAAAACGAGAGTTCGAGGAAGAAAACGAGAGCCCGAGGAACAAAACCAGTGCCAAAGGAAGAAAACCAGAGTCCGAGGAAGAAAACCGCCCCTCGAGGTAAAGAAACAGGGTCCGAGGAAGAAAACCAGAGCCCGAGGAATAAAACCAGAGCTCGAGGAACAAAACCAGAACCCGAGGAACAAAACGAGAGTTCGAGGAAGAAAACGAGAGCCCGAGGAACAAAACCAGTGCCAAAGGAAGAAAACCAGAGCCCGAGGAAGAAAACCAGAGCCCGAGGAAGAAAACCAGAGCCCGAGGAAGAAAACCAGACCCCAAGGAAGAAAACCAGACCTCAAGGAACAAAACCAGAACCCGCGGAACAAAACGAGAGTCCGAGGAAGAAAACGAGAGCCCGAGGAACATAACCAGTGCCCAAGGAATAAAACCAGAGCTCGAGGAACAAAACCAGAGCCCAAGGACAAAAAAAAGGCCTGAAGAACAAAACGAGGGCCATAGGAAGAAAACCAGAGCCCATGGAATAAAACCAGGGCCCGAGGAACCGAACCAGAAACCGAGGAACAAGTCCAGAGCCCGAGGAACAAAACTAGACCTCGAGGAACAAAACCAGAGCCCGAGGAACAAAACCAGAGCCCGAGGAAAACAACCAGGGCCTGAGGAACCAAGCCAGAGCCCGAGGAACAAAACCACCCCTCGAGGTAAAGAAACAGGGTCCGAGGAAGAAAACCAGAGCCCGAGGAACAGAACCAGAGCCCGAGGAACAAAACCAGAGCCCGAGGAAGAAAACCAGACCTCGATGAACAAAACCAGAGCCCGAGGAATAAAACCAGAGCTCAAGGAACAAAACCAGAACCCGAGGAACAAAACGAGAGTTCGAGGAAGAAAACGAGAGCCCGACGAACAAAACCAGTGCCAAAGGAAGAAAACGAGAGCCCGAGGAAGAAAACCAGAGCCCGAGGAAGAAAACTAGAGCTCGAGGAACAAACCCGGAGCCCGAGGAACACAACCAGAGCCCGAGGAACACAACCAGAGCCCGAGGAACAAAAACAGAGCCCGAGGAACAAAACTAGGGCCCGAAGAAGAAAAGGAGAGCTCGAGGAAGAAATCCAGAGCCCGAGCAACAAAACCAGAGCCTGAGGAAGAAAACCAGAGCCTGAGGAAGAAAACCAGAGCCCGAGGAAGAAAACTAGAGCTCTTGGAACAAAACCAGGTGCCAAGGAAGAAAAGGAGAGCCCGAGGAACAAAAACAGAGCCCGAGGAACAAAACCAAAGCCCGAAGAACAATATCAGAGCCCAAGTAACAAAAGGAAACCCCGAGGAAGAAAACCAGGGCCTGAGGAACAAAACTAGAGCTCGAGGAACAAACCCGGAGCCCGAGGAACACAACCAGGGCCCGAGGAACACAACCAGAGCCCGAGGAACAAAAACAGAGCCCGAGGAACAAAACTAGGGTCCGAAGAAGAAAAGGAGAGCTCGAGGAAGAAATCCAGAGCCCGAGCAACAAAACCAGAGCCTGAGGAAGAAAACCAGAGCCCGAGGAAGAAAACCAGAGCCCGAGGAAGAAAACCAGACCTCAAGGAACAAAACCAGAACCCGAGGAACAAAACGAGAGTCCGAGGAAGAAAGCGAGAGCCCGACGAACATAACCAGTGCCCAAGGAATAAAACCAGAGCTCGAGGAACAAAACCAGAACCCATGGACAAAAAGGAGGGCCTGAAGAACAAAACGAGGGCCATAGGAATAAAACCAGAGCCCGTGGAATAAAACCAGGGGCAGAGGAATCGAACCAGAAACCGAGGAACAAATCCAGAGCCCGAGGAACAAAACTAGCCATCGAGGAACAAAACCAGAGCCCGAGGAACAAAACCAGAGCCCGAGGAAAACAACCAGGGCCTGAGGAACCAAGCCAGAGCCCGAGGAACAAAACCACCCCTCGAGGTAAAGAAACAGGGTCCGAGGAAGAAAACCAGAGCCCGAGGAACACAACCAGGGCCCGAGGAACACAACCAGAGCCCGAGGAACAAAAACAGAGCCCGAGGAACAAAACTAGGGCCCGAAGAAGAAAAGGAGAGCTCGAGGAAGAAATCCAGAGCCCGAGCAACAAAACCAGAGCCTGAGGAAGAAAACCAGAGCCTGAGGAAGAAAACCAGAGCCCGAGGAAGAAAACTAGAGCTCTTGGAACAAAACCAGGTGCCAAGGAAGAAAAGGAGAGCCCGAGGAACAAAAACAGAGCCCGAGGAACAAAACCAAAGCCCGAAGAACAATATCAGAGCCCAAGGAACAAAAGGAAACCCCGAGGAAGAAAACCAGGGCCTGAGGAACAAAACTAGAGCTCGAGGAACAAACCCGGAGCCCGAGGAACACAACCAGGGCCCGAGGAACACAACCAGAGCCCGAGGAACAAAAACAGAGCCCGAGGAACAAAACTAGGGTCCGAAGAAGAAAAGGAGAGCTCGAGGAAGAAATCCAGAGCCCGAGCAACAAAACCAGAGCCTGAGGAAGAAAACCAGAGCCCGAGGAAGAAAACCAGAGCCCGAGGAAGAAAACCAGACCTCAAGGAACAAAACCAGAACCCGAGGAACAAAACGAGAGTCCGAGGAAGAAAGCGAGAGCCCGACGGACATAACCAGTGCCCAAGGAATAAAACCAGAGCTCGAGGAACAAAACCAGAACCCAAGGACAAAAAGGAGGGCCTGAAGAACAAAACGAGGGCCATAGGAATAAAACCAGAGCCCGTGGAATAAAACCAGGGGCGGAGGAACCGAACCAGAAACCGAGGAAAAATCCAGAGCCCGAGGAACAAAACTAGCCATCGAGGAACAAAACCAGAGCCCGAGGAACAAAACCAGAGCCCGAGGAAAACAACCAGGGCCTGAGGAACCAAGCCAGAGCCCGAGGAACAAAACCACCCCTCGAGGTAAAAAACAGGGTCCGAGGAAGAAAACCAGAGCCCGAGGAAGAAAACAAGCCCTCGATGAAGAGAACCAGAGCCCGAGGAACAGAACCAGAGCCCAAGGAAAACAACCAGGGCCTGAGGAACTAAGCCAGAGCCCGAGGAACAAAACCACCCCTCGAGGTAAAGAAACAGGGTCCGAGGAAGAAAACCAGAGCC